>NC_143391.1:19948383-20578383 GCF_980474605.1 Leiobunum rupestre
GGGCGCCATTTTTAAGATTCGCGCCTGTTTTATTACCACAGATTTTTCAGATTCGAAAGCCCCCACTTTCGAAGTTTTCCCCTGACCATTAACACATATTTTTCTTATTTTTAGCCAAAATTGGTTAATTTTTAATCTATATTTTAACAAACATTTACCATTTGCAACCAAAATTATATTCCCCGACTTTTCCCTGGATTTTTTACTAGTTTTTAAAATTCCCCGACTTTTCCCTTTATTTTTGTACTAATTTTAAAAATTCCCCGACTTTTCCCTTGATGTCTTACTAATTTTTAAAATTCCCCAACTTTTCCCTTGATTTTTTTTACTAGTCTTTAAAATTCCCCAACTTTTCCCTTGATTTTTTAATAATTTTTAAAATTCCCCGACTTTTCCCTGGATTTTTTACGAGTTTTTAAAATTCCCCGACTTTTCCCTTTATTTTTGTACTAATTTTAAAAATTCCCCGACTTTTCCCTTTATTTTTGTACTAATTTTAAAAGTTCCCCGACTTTTCCCTTGATGTTTTACTAATTTTTAAAATTCCCCAACTTTTCCCTTGATTTTTTTTAATAATTTTTAAAATTCCCAGACTTTTCCCTGGATTTTTTACTAGTTTTTAAAATTCCCCGACTTTTCCCTGGATTTTTACTAGTTTTTAAAATTCCCCGACTTTTCCATTTATTTTTGTACTAATTTTTAAAATTCCCCGACTTTTCCCTTGATTTTTGTACTCATTTTTAAAATTCCCCAACTTTTCCCTTGATTTTTTTTTATTAATTTTTAAAATTCCCCGACTTTTCCCTTGATTTTTGTACTCATTTTTAAAATTCCCTAACTTTTCCCTTGATTATTTTTATTAATTTTTAAAATTCCCCGACTTTTCCAGGTTTCCCCTGACCATTTTCAGAAATTTTTCCTAACTTTAAGCCAAATTTTGGCCATTTTTAACTGATATTTCAACAAACCTTTTCCGTGTAACATTCTTTACTAGTTGTTAAAATTTCCTGACTTTTAAACCCTTTTTAAAATTAATCGGACTTTTCCAGGTTCGCCAGGTACTCTGGTAACCCCGTATAAGTCATTTATATTTTCTTTATAATCTTCTTGTACACTATAAAAAAAAAATACTAAAGATTCACCTACTGTAAATAGGCGCTTAAATTTAAACATCTTCAAGGAAATCGCCAAGAAGTAATATTTCCGTGAGCCAGGACCCGCGAGTTACTTTTTAAATAGTGCGTGTTGAAATAATGGAAACTTTTCACCTTTACGGTATGCAACAAGTGTTTCCTTTTAACCAGGTAGCTTTTTTTGACATATTAATTAAGGATTAGCAAAAACACGTAAGTTTATTTAATTTCTGACATTTTAATTAAGTGATGCCGAGAGGTAAAGGTATAGGTAAGAAAAGTTTCCTTTTAACCATATTAAGGCTTAGTAAAAACACTACGTTCTGTTGACAGGTGAAAAATTTACGTGATTTCAACCAGCAAACAATAAACAGTAACTTGTCGGTCCTTGATCTCGAATATGCAGGTTGTTTCAAATAGTTTTGCCAAAATGTTAAGGAGTTGAGAAGTATGCCTGTTTTTGTCCTATTTTCTTATGATGAGTTAAAAGAGCGCCAGAGAACTTCAAAGTGTGGCCTACTAGCCCCTGGAAGTAGGCTGTACCAAGTAGCAGGGAAATGCGAACATTAAGTGTTGGGTTCGTGTGATAGGTAAAAAAAAACTTTGTAAACAAATCGAGGTAACCAGCGTAAAAAGGTAACTTAAACAGTATTTAAAGTCCCTGCTGCTTGGTTTTTCGCTTGTTGCAGCATGCCTACTTCGGTACTTCCAGGGGTTAGTAGGCGCTCTTTTAACTCATCGTAGGAAAATGGTCAAAAAACAGGCGTACTTTTCAACTCACACCCTACAACTACTTAAAATTTTTGCATAACCTTTTGAAACACCCTCGGTGATTTCCTTGAAGATGTTTTATTGAAGCACCTATTCCTGCCATAGTTTTCACTATCGCCATCTATAGTTGTATTTCGTCTAATTCAGTCAGGCGCCTATTTCTAATTAGTTCTGGCTTTTTAATAACTATATTCCTTTATCACCCTTCCATCGTTAATATAAAAAAGAATCCCCTCCCCTCTTCGTATTCGCTAAGTATTTGAGAAGAGAAGCTCTCAAAATGACCCGAAGCGACTCCAGACGCGGCCTTTGATGGTCCTCCTTTAGCGTCATAAATACCTTTAACGAGAAAGAGTCGACCGGCGTGAAATTATCGGGGGTGAGGAAGGGGACCGAGTTATTCCAGAATGATATTTTTGATTGCGGATAAAAGAAGGCAAACGTCATTAGCTACCAGAGGTTTTATCATCTACCGGTTCTGGCCAGCTTTTTCTCTATCGCCAGTTTTTTAGCCACTTGATTGTATTTTGCCGCCTAACCCGAAAAATGTGACGAAGGTTTTCGCGAAGGCACTCACCCTATAATAGGTATTAAGCGAGATCATCCGTCAGTGGACGCCAGAGCGAGAGGGGTGTCGCGCGGAATGAATCGTTTTCTTCTGTGGTCGCTTTCATGCCCGGATGGGTCTCGTTTACATTCACGAATACGACTAAATCTTTGATTTTATTTTTTGGTTTGGATAAGGGTACGTTCAGTAACGCTCACCAGAAAAATCGGTGAGTATTGAGTAACGTACGTTATCATTTTCTACCTAAAGACGTTTTGCGTTACCGGTTTTGACGTCATGATGCCCATCAGAAAAACAAGCGATTAAATATGTGGTACGTTCATTCACGCAAATCTGGGAAAAATCGGTTTTTACTTGTTGTTTGCTTGATGAGCGCTCGTTGTCATAGTGGCGTAGGAAGTTACTGTACGGTGTTATTTCTAATCAGCGCTGTTTTTAAAGATGGCGGCTATAAATGTTATATTATTTTCAATAATTAATTGTTGACGATAATATTCATTATTGTTGCAACGATCAGTCTTTTATTAAAAAAGCGAAAACGGCCATTGCAGTAGCTGGGGCATTCCAATTAAATGATAGGCCTTTGACCAAACCAGTAGAATTGTTGATTAAAACTACAGTTGTATAATTTGAACTCCTCCGCCAGCTAAACTGTAAGCACCAACGCGAGATGGTTTTTTTATGAGCATCGGACGTCAAATCGGAAACGCGAAAAATAGTAAAGTAATAAAATGTTGGCATCGATTACTCATCGATATTTTTGTATGAGCGTTACTGAACGTACCAGTAATTAATTAAAAATACTGGTACAGTAATTACATCTAGTAGTTGCTAGTCAACTCCCAAATTGATATTTTAGTTATGACGTATGCTTACGACGCTACGAGCAAACACCCAAAAGGCCTATCTATAAGTTAACGTTGCCTCTTGTTTACTGTTTTTCTCTCACTTTTACAATGCTTCCCCAGCTCTCCCACTAAAGAGAGCTAATGAAATCGTCCATAGGTTTGACTGCACTATCTCTACAACAAGCTGGGTAGTCGTAGCGAATTTATGGAAAGTCCTATGCTGGCTATATTTTGTACGTCATTTTGGCGCGAACGCGACCATACCTCGTCCACTTTACCCCCTCCCAACTGCCCCCTTTTTTTGCAAGGAGCCTTTAACTCTGCCTTTAGTTCTTGGCGTTCCCGGTAATTGCTTCCCCGGGGCTAGAAACAGACGCCAACAAAACTTAGCACTACAGATTTGATGCCATTCTAGTCGGAAGTTAAGAAAAAAGAATAATATGTATTTTTTTCGTTCGTCGTACGGCGAAAGCGAAAGGCCGAGCGAAAGAAAAATGAATAAAGAAAAGTCGTTCAACAAGTTTTCTCTTTCTGATGGTGCGCGATGCATCTACAAGAAGCGAGGAGAAGAGAGATATAGCGGAGGTCGTACAACGGCGTACAGAAATAAACGCGAGTGGGCCTGTTCCCTTCGCTCTCTTTTATAGGCCTGGGCCTTTATTATCGCGGAATCTCCAGCGGCACGACCGCGCGGTACAATTCAATATGTATAATGGGGGGCTTGAGATCCTTAATACCGAATGCTTTCGAACCTGACAAAGATGAAATATTGTTGCTACGAATATTTACCGCTTTGCGTGCCAAGCCAGCGGCTCCCGTGCGCGCCCCACTTCCTTTGTTATCTCTCCCCGCGAACTCCCAATTGCTCGTTGAAAGGACCAAGAGAGAGTGCAGGTGTACTACTATGTCCTGCCCAGAGCGGACCCGGGACCCCAAGACCGCCGTTACTACGGGAGATAGATACACTTTTTCAGAGATAAACTTGGGATAAGTATACCTCGATTTTTCAAACCAGGGCCCCTCGGCTGTACGGGCCCAGGTAATTTGTACCGGGCCCAGGTAATTTGTACCGGGCCTGGTCCTGCCTTCGTCGGACCCGAAGACAGGAACGTAGTCCGTCGACTTGTCAGCCCCATTGACCTTGATTTTAGTTAGAAGTGAACTCTCTCATTGTTTAGCGCGTTTGATATTAGTTTTGATTACGCAATTGAAGGCGCTCCGTTTGGGAGTCTGGGCCGGTGGTGGGGCCGTTCCTTTCGGTCTTTTATAAAGGGCTCCTTTTATTCGCTGTTGTTTCTCCGTTCTCGTATCGGATAATGGTGGAAAACGCGCCGTTCCAGCCTCATTAAATTCGAGAGTTTCCATTATACGAATTAGTTCCGCTTTGAGCCGGCTAAAAGTATGGTCGTGTGTCTAATGTTAACTGTCAGTGTAAATTGAAGGGGCCCCCTTTCTTATTATTCTTCCCGTTCTACTACACCTCCGTCCCCGGAACAACCCAACCCTCACCCCGTAGTCGCGATCGAGGATGGGAACTACAGACTTCACCCTCGCCTTTCCGTAGGACTTTACCGCCGGTTAAGGTCGACTGGAAGCTTACATTCTTCCTCCCCCACCGCTGTTTTTTCTTCTTCATTGCACGGTCGAGAAACTTTCCGGCTATTTGGCTACAGTCACACTCGAGCGTCAAGTAGGGCCGCTCTCTTTCAAGTCTTTCGACGAGCCTTTTAGAAAAATTCTCTCGCAAAAGGGTCGTCCCGTGTTTCCACAAATTTTCATCTTTTTTTATTAGCTTCGAAATTCTTCGAAATTCTCTCGTTGTTGGCCACGCGGCTCTTCTCTCTGTGTCGGAAAGTATCGAAATGTCTACCTCGTCCCTTCTATTTTGGGTCCCGCTGGATTCGTTGCCAAGGTTGTTTTCCATTTCAATACCATCGCGAATACAGATTGGAATGATACGGATTCTAAAAATTGCTACGATTTTCCTGGAACCATTCTTTTCCATTATTTTTTGCCTAAAAGATACTTAAAGTTCTTTCTTTTAAATACAATAGAACTTTTAAAAAGTGTGAAAAAATACACAATAAGCTTGTCTATGTGTGGAAGCCAACCTCTATATAGTTTAATAATAATCAGCTAGGCTAATACCCAAGGCACCACCTTAGGCCTAAGTCATCGAGCGATTTTTAAAGCCATTAATTCAGGTGGCCGGGCTACGATGAGTAGGAGGGTGGTGGTTAGTCCTTCAAGCCACGCGAGCCAACAGCTCCCTACACTCACTATTGACATTAACATCGACAAGTTTTCGTCATTGGTGTCCTGGGATTAGCTTTTTAACTTTCGGTCTACTAAAGAAAAATGATTGTATCAAAAAAATTAATTTCGCGTTAATGGGAATTCCTATTAATTTAAAAGTAGATAACGTTTGGCGATATTTCTAAGAATTGCCTGGTTTGCGGAGAATCCCAAAACTTGTTTTCCCCTCTTTTATTTTAAGAAAGAGACTCTAGTTATCGGCGTCTCAACCGTGTTTTAATTCGTTCTCCCCTCTTTCATAATTTATCACTCCGAAAATCGGCATCTCGAATTTGCTGATGCACCTTTTTTCCCCCCATCACCTCGTCGTTCCTGCGGAAGAGGAGGAGGAGGATGAGGATGAGAGAAGAACACTGTCGGTGAGGATGGAGAGGAGGGAGTCGCGAAGGGGATCTCGGGTTTTTAAACGTTTCGGCTTTTCAACACCGACCGTGAAGTATTTATTTAACGGAACCATTATCAGAGGTTACAACGGCGCGAGGGGAGAAATTGGAGGGGAACGTTTCTCTTTTTCTTAAACATATCGCGGGATGTCTGTTTCCCAAATTGTTTTTCGACGTAAGCTAATCCCACCACGATTTTTTTACTTCCACAAAGGCAACTCGTTGTTCTCTTTCTCTCCGTGGCTCGCGCTCCGAGAACTTCTGCGTTTCGGAAAATGCCCCAGAATTTGATGAAGGCGCGGACGGCTCGTAAAAACTATCAAACTATACGACGGGGGATTTCTTGATTTATATCCGCGGCTCTCCACTTGGCGAATGCCGTGTTTTTAGCAGATTAATTTATCGATAGCGAGAGCGCTTTTGATCTTCGCTGTAAAATAAGTCTGCCTTCGCCGTATCAATTTCGCAACCAACCCATACATATATATACTTTACGACTTGCCAGATATATTTAGAGTTTTACGCATTTATAAGTAACGTTTTAAATCCTCGACATTCTTCGAAGAAAGAATTCTTAATGGCTATACGCGTATCGGATTCCCAAGAATGCGGGGTGTTCCGTATATTTCGACGAACAGAATTTGAACTGTTTCAAATTTATTTCGGATCAGATATTTAAGGCAAACATTGTGACCCAAAAAGCTCTCATTATTTTTCGAAACGTGACGTGGTTTTCCGCTGGCATTTAACGCTCTGTATATTATTACGGGTTAAAATTATATCATTTGTAGATTAATATTCTACGATTCTCGAATTTATCCATTTGGTGTTATCAACCTTGACTTTTCGAATATGGAGTTAATAACGTTCTATAATCCATAAACGTACTTAGTGTCGATCGTTTGATATTTTTAATCACTACTTGTCTTCACTTATTGATAGCTTTAAATTATTGAGCGAAATTTCTAGAATTAAATATATACTTCATGGCGCCTGGGGAGGTACTATATATATATACCGGATCTGTCGCCAAGGCTCCCAATAGGACCAACTGAGCGCTAAAGGTCGAGCCAAAGGTACACAAGATCACAATCGCCTTCGAGTTGGCGATTGACGTTCGTTTCATTTCGAAACATTTTTTATCCTTAATCTTAAAACCGCGCGCGTTCGATCTTAATTAAATGCTAGAGACAGAAAACCCTCCACTTTTTGATGATGATAACGCGTTTAAAACCATTATCGTCGACGACGTCGAAGAATTCTGACGTTTTGAGATCTCTTGTTCGGATTTTTCCGCTCTAGATACGCGGTATTTCGGGAATCAGAATATCTTCAAATATAACTGGTATTCGCGAGACCTTTAGACAGGGTTGCCATAATATCTGGAAAAGTCTGGGAGATGGTTTAAAAATCAGGAATCAGGCTCCATTAACCTTACCCGCCCAATTCACCAACATTAAAATGACATATCGTATAATTAGGCACCCAATATGCCGTACCATTTTCAAAATTTGTACCCGAATAGGCCCTTATATAAAGTTACGTTGGCCTGCTTGTTTAGATGTATCGGGCGCGTCACTCGTGACGTAGAAGTGACGTTTCACTATGATAGCCAATAGGCGCTAGCATAAACTCTATTCATGTCTTTTTCAACTTGTTAAAAAGTTCGACGCGCGTCTTGATATTTTAGCGTAAACGGGCTCGAGCGATTTCGCGCGTGCTCCCCGAAATAAAAAAGATGCGCGAGCCTTTAAAGCTAAAATATCAAGGAGCGCGTGGGACATTTTAACAAGTTGAACAAGACACGAATTGAAATTCGACGAGTCGCCCTTTTTATAACCTTTAAAACTGAACTGAACTTCTACGTATCTCGTGACGAAAGCGATACATTAAAACAACAGGGCCCCCAGAGGTCCTATAATTCCTATAAAATCCTATATTTTCAAAAATGTCCTATAACATCCTATATTTTTAGCCAAATCCCCCAAAAGTCCTATAAAATCCTATAATATTGATATTTTGCCCATTTCAAATCCGACCACTCACAATTGTCAGTTAAATTGCTAGATTTAGCTATAGGACAAATTCCTATACCAAGTCATTGTAGTCTATACTTTTGTTATGGTTAGCTACTAGTATATTTTTGTGATAAAATGGTTAAATAGTTTCTGTTTTTTAAGTGAAAATTAAAGATTTATTTATCTAAATATAGATTTTGTTTTTAAAAGCATGAATTTAGTAAATTAAATAGCATATATAGTCCTATAAAATCCTAAAATTTTGTAAAAATAGTCCTATAAAGTCCTATATTTTTAGAAATATAATCCTATTTTTCCTATAAAAAATTTCAAGATTTGAGTGGGGGCCCTGAAACAAGTTCGGCAAGCGTAATGACTTTATAGAAAGGCTTATTGAAGAAATTTAATTTTAAAAATGGGCCACCAAGTTTTCAAATTTTCCAGCGAAAACGTAGCATATAAAGTCTGCCATTTTCAAAATTCCCAGTGAAAACTAATCCTATAAATAGGCACACATTATGCACCATATCGGTTTTGAAGATATACCATTTTCAAAATGGATGGGTAGGTAATAGTGCATATTGGGTGTATAATTATAGGATATGTCATTTTAATTTTGGTGAATTGGGCGGGTCAGGTTAATGGAGATTAAAATCAGTGGAAAGTCGGGGAAATTTTAAAGTTATTATAAAAGTCAAGGAAATGTCAGGAAATTTAATTTTGGTTGAAAATAATTCCAAAAAATTGACTAATTTTGGCATAAAAGACAGGTAAATTCCACGGAAATAGTTAGGGGAAATCTGGAAAATAGTAGCAAATGGGAAATCTTTACTGAAATATCTTTGTTTGGTTGCAAATGGGAAATCTTTACTGAAATATCTTTGTTCGGTTGCAAATGGGAAATCTTTCCTAAAATATCTTTGTTTGGTTGCAAATGGGAAATCTTTACTAAAATATCTTTGTTCGGTTGCAAAGGGGAAATCTTTCCTAAAATATCTTTGTTTGGTTGCAAATGGGAAATCTTTACTAAAATATCTTTGTTCGGTTGCAAAGGGGAAATCTTTACTAAAATATCTTTGTTCGGTTGCAAAGGGGAAATCTTTCCTAAAATATCTTTGTTTGGTTGCAAATGGGAAATCTTTACTAAAATATCTTTGTTCGGTTGCAAAGGGGAAATCTTTCCTAAAATATCTTTGTTCGGTTGCAAATGGGAAATCCTTACTTAAATAACTTTGTTAAAAATTGCCAAATTGTGGCATAAAATTAGTCAAATAGGAAATCTTTACTGAAATATTGGTTAACAATTGTCAAATTTTGGCGTACAATAAGTGAAATTCCCAAAAATATTTTGGGAAAAATGGAAAATGGGTGAAATATTGGAAAAAAAAATGTAAAAATTTGGCTAGGGAAAACATGAAAAGTCAAAGAATTTGAATCTAAATAAACCGTGGCAACCCTGTTTAGAAAAGATGGCGTCCGTGGTCCGAAGGTAGGAAGTTAGATGGAAAAGTGGATGACGCCACTAGAATACATCCCGCGGGCTCTTTTCGTTTAAAGTCCCGGCGCCGAAAATTATTGACTTTAAAAGTAATATGGATTTATACGATCTTCTCCTCCCCATCGCGTCGCCTCGCTCGAGCCTTTTTTCGCCAAGAAGTCGAAGAAAATTCTGCTCATGGAATGCGCTACCAGTTCGGCTGCCCACATAAATATATCGAGACACGGTGGGTTCCGAGGATGGAAAAAAAATCGGAATATATAAAGAAGTAGCTGGGGGGATGACTTCGAAATAAAATGTAGATAAAAAAGGTACAACCTTTCTCGGACGGGTTTGGAAACGCTTTCCAAAAGAATCTTGACGTTATAGGAATTTCCCGTACCCCTCTACTCGATAGTTCAATCGATGGCGGGGATCGGGTGAAATTTGCGTCTCAATTTTTAACCCTCTCGGTAAGTTAGGAATAAAAAAAACTTCGTATACCGTCTGGTATAAGACAAGCGTGTAAGATTAAAATAGCTTATACAACGAGCTTTCAATCTGGATGAAATCCAGATTTTTTTCTCGATAAACCATCTGTGGTAAGGGTTTCGATGTAGTTACTTTATAGGCCTTCTTGATTTTCTCCGCGCGATGTTTTTTCGAAAGATTTACGCGTACGAGAAATATAAACCTTAAAACCTCAGCGTCTGTTTTTTTTTTTTTTTCTGGGGGTACTTTTTTGAACTCGACTAATTAGCTGATGGACCGCGTGACGATCTACGCTTATATTGTAAATGTAGAGGTTATCGGGAATTCGCTCGCTTTCTCTCTATCTGGATGAGGAGGAGAAAAATGAGCCGGCTGAAAGAAGCCGAGCATCTCTTTTCTCACTCTTCTCACTTGGTTTATTTCTCGGTCGATGCGCGCTACCGCGTTTCACTCGGAACGGGGGGCAGAGGGCGGGGGTCGCGGCAGGGTGTCACTTTCTCGTTCGTAATGATGCCTCCAAAGCGCTATTTAGACGCTCTCCCGAAACGGGGGACGCCAAACGCTCAAGTTTTCATTATCAACGTCATTAATTAACCGCGCGAGGCGAGGAACGACGAGGAGAGACTTCTGGCGCTGGTGACCGAGATGTCCTTACCCCCATCCCTCCCCCCGTTCGAGGAGTTCGGAGACGCCATCTAGGGAGTAAGAAATAAAATTGAACTGGCGCTACCCCCTCCTCACTCTTCAATCTGCGATAATTTAAATAGCGCCTATGGTCGTTGCGGTTTCGCGGAACTTCTAGAGGGACTCTGGAGATCCCGATGCGAGATAGCGGATAGATCATTTTCCCATGGAATATCAGGGGTGGTTCAATTAATTCCAACCCCATCATTTTCATTTTGGCCTTTTTTCATTAGGTATTCGTATAGTCTAGAAGAGTGAAAAAGAGTTTCGTCCAAGGCTAAATGATAATTTAAACGCGAGTCTCGCGCAGATGTCACTCTCGAACTTCGCCAAAATTGTATTAATATTTAACACTACGTCGAGAAAATTGACTCGTTCCGAATATTCCATTTATTCCCGTTGGTTTTCTTTTAATCAATCTTGGGATAATTTTCGGGGTTCTTAAATATATAGGTGTAACGACTCTTTTTCTTTTGAAAGGCTAAATTGGTGTACGTAGGTAAAAACAACCCCAGATTTATTCCCTCGCGGCCATTTTACGCTATTTCCTTTAACGATCTACTCGTTTTAATAGTTGGATAGGAGGCGTAAACTTTACCTTTTCATTACTTTTATCGTAACTACCAGCTTATATCCTTCTCGAATACGTATAGTTATCACGCCGGGGTATGAAAAAAATGACACTTTTTTGTATAAAATTGAACGCCCGTAGGCGTGTCCAGTTTTTATGGCTGAGGAAATTCCTTTTGAAGATGGAACCGTAGTTCTTAAATTATCAGTTGGGATTTTTTCATGCGATTCACTTTTTCCATTAACGAAAAGGATCGGACATGGAGCGAGAGTAAAAAGAAACGTTCAACCTGTTTATGCCGATGGCTTATTATTAATTCCTGTTATTCGTGCCTTGCCTTTATCGCGGTTCCCCTAAAACCAGTAATTTGCCCGAAATCCGATTTGCTAAACTCTTATTATCGGTAGCTATACCGCGCTTATTGTTGTTTAAAAATTTATTTTGGAAACGAGAAATATTTCTATATCCAGTTAAAACATTTTTTTGAAGCCCTCCAACCTCCCTCCCTCTTTGTTGGGCCAATTATTTTCACTAATGGTGACGTACTAATGGTCATAATGATAGCGAAACAATCGTAAACGTCGTCTGCTCCTTAGCGGGGTCTGTCGTAATGAATATCTCCCCAGACTGTGTCAGAATTTCTTTTTCCCCTCCGCGCCGGGGTTTTATTGATTTGCCACGGGGCACTTTTTGCTATCAATTATACGCTTGTTACGTAACTCTTCGTCTCTTTTATTTTTAGCGCGGCTTAGGCCCTAACGCCGCGTCTCGAGAGGCCTAAATTTACGACGAATATTTTTTGTCGTTGAAGCGAAGATCGCTCGTATAACTTCTTCCATAAGTGAGTTTTCAACGAGCGAGTTCGGTGGCGCCCATATAATTTAAGAGCGAAATGAAAAGGTCACCGTCTGACTTTTCTAGAAGAGTTTAGGATTACAATTTTCTTTCGGGGGTAGACTGTGGAACTTTTCTCTGTTGGGTGCTCCAGTTACTTTTAACAGCGGGTGCCAATGTCAAAACACCGAGTAGACCCTTTTAAATAAAAGTAGAAGGGGGCTTTTGGTTCGTAAATACAAGACCGGTATTGTATAATTCGTAAACCAGACCACATCATCGCGTGGCTTGTTACCGGATTCCATACGTGATATTAAAAAAAACCCAATAAAAACTGGCTTTATATTATAATCTTTTAGCTGGGAGAATTTTTTTAGGCTATAAAATTTAAGTGGTAATTTAAATAGGGCTTCATTCCAGAATTATAGCTTCTTCTTGAACACGCGAGGATAATTTATTAAAATCTACATAAATTAATTTGCGTTTGGGTTTAGTATAGGGGTGTGCAAAATATTTGGTTAGACCAAATAATTCGATCGAATACCAAATCGAATATTCGATTCGTCGAATCGAATAGCACTTGGAAAAGTTCGCGAATATTCGGTTTTTTGGATCAAATAGTCGAATATTCGAAAAGATAGGAAAAAAGTATTTGGTATTTTCAAATAGTTTGCAAACTGTTCGAATAACCGCGGATCTTTTTCTAATTTGTTGAGTTTCAAGGCCATCAGAGGAGAACGCTAGGGTAGTTAAACTTTAAAAATGTGTATTTTAAATATTGTTTGTAAAGGTTTTCGTTGAAAAAGTTTAGTTTTATAGTTTAAATTTATTAAATAATATAAAATATATATTATACATTTGGTTTAGTATTTTACTATTGCAAGTAAAATGAACAGTGATTTCAATTACTTTTTTATTTTTTTGGCAAATACGCAAACTATTATTTGGTATTCGAAATACTATTTGGTATTTGATCAGTTAACTGGCTTAAAATTTTGCTCTAAAAATATTCGACCAAATTATTTGACGTTATAAATATTTGATTGGGTATTTGACGTGCCTTGAAAAAATATTTGATATTCGATTTTCGATTCGGTCCCCAAAAAATGGTATTTTCACACCATAGAAATGGAACACGAACCTTCGCAGGCTCAAAATCGTTTCCTAACCATGAAAAATGTTAAAATCACAAAGTAATATGTACCAATTTATAAATCATTTTACCGATGGTAATAGTTTTAAAAACTCGCGGTGAATTTCACTTCGCACTATGTTTTCTTCCCATGAAAAATAAGTATCAGCCTTAGCAAAAGTGACATAATTACCAAAAGTGTGACAATCCCTGTACTTTCGTATGCTAAAGGTTTAATGAATGCTCGACTCGAAATCGACCACATAAAAGACTATATATTGTAGCCTTTCTGTATCTTTTTTTAGTCTATGGTATTATATCGTAGTTAGATGGCGATAGCATCTCCACAGAACGACGAAAAATAAAAAAAATGCACTTAACTTTGACCAGCGCTACTTAGTTCCTCCGTTCCTCACTACGAGGCGTTATTTGTTGGTTTTAACTTCCTTCCCTCCCCAAGGCATACTTTCCCTTCTCCCCTCCCAACTTGTATTTCGCTCGTAACATTCATTAAGAAATAGGTCCGATTGACACACTTTTGGTAATTATGTCACTTTTGGCCTTAGTGAATAACATCACAGGATAGACAGATGAATACTTATCCCGTAAATGGTATATTATACGTGTCTGATAATGTTTGGTTTTTAATAGTGGCTAAATGAACTTTTATCTTAATTCTTACTATAAAGAACGTTTCGGGATACGTATCAATGTCGTGTCGGGTGATATTAGGATGATAGTTATAAGGCGAATTCGTACCGTTATACTCGCTTCGAGTGATAAGAAAATGGCGACGTGGTCGTAAAGTATACCTCACACAGCGCCGTTGCGAAATCACCGTGTCGGATTTATGTTTTCGTTATTAGATTTGATTTCAAGCTGGCTAATATTTCCGCTTTAGACGCTGTAATGTCACACTCGAATTTACGTATCGTTTTATCCTTATATATTTTCTATACGCTCGCCGTCGCCGCCAATTCGATTCGTTCTAGTTGTTGTAGCGAAGCCGTAATAACTCAAGGTTATCAGTAACCCGCCTCCAGTAGAAAGAAGATATTGTCAAATTTCCAAATTACTCAATTCTGGGCGCCTATACAAATAGTCGGTCGGTCGGTCGGTCGGCCGGGAGCGGTCCCGGGAGGAACTGCCGGGGTCGCTAATATCCGAATCAAAAGCATTGGAAACCGAGTGAAGGCTGGTTTTCACTAGGACAGAAACAGGACGACGGCGACGGCGGACGCAAAAATATTGTATTAGGCCTAACGGGAATTTTTTGCGTCGAAGCCAACCGTCGTGGCGTTTTTGGACTAGTGAAAACTAGCCCTGAAACGCCAGAGTCGTAAAAGTCAGCGGAAATGGCCCGATTCATTTATTCAAGATCAACAGTTTCAATTGTCCCCACGGAGCCATATTTTCTATTAGTTGACGAGAGAAATTGCCGAGAGTGAAGATTTAGCTCCTCCGCTAAACGCGTATATCTTATGACAGGAGGAGTCGACGTTATTTTTCACCCGTGTTTTTTTATTTATATCTAATTGTCATTACTACTGATTTGCGATTGTAGCTACTGGGACGGGGGGGTTGTCTGGCTTCGCTGAGAGCTCTGACGGGAGAAGCTATCAATCAGAATTAGAGTGAGATAGGCCGAGAGAGAGAGAGAGAGAGAAAGTTGTGCCAGGGATTTCTTCTTTCTGTCTGTGTCATTCCCCGCGTGTTGCGGTGCTAAATTCGGTGGGTCGACTCTCATTTGCTTTTCGCTCTTTGACAGCCCGGACGAGACTCGGAACGGATAACGAACGGATCGCGTGGAACAATTCTATTATTATCGAGTTTCGATGCGAAGTAACTAAGACTTTTTTCCTCATTATTTTTAAAATATGCGTGTCTGATTTGCGATTATTAACCACACTCGCGCGTATGTTTTGGTTTAAACCCCGCTATTATCTACTCTAAACTAACAATTTTAAGTTTTTGTATTTCGAAATTCTCGAATGATTTATGTTGATTGTATTTTGAAAGTAGGTATTTTAACGGCGGGGAGAGATGCCGAACGAAATTACGAAATTGTAATTTATTTAGTTATTCATTACTGCTCAAATAAACCTCTAGGAAATTAGGAAATTACTACATTGGAAAATTATACCGAATAAAAATAACCGCGTGTACACTTAAAACACGCAAACGTGAAATTACTTGAAAATAGGCCAAAATAAATATTCTTCACTGAGATATCTTTTGAGGGAGACCTCAGACCCCTTAAAGCGGCTTCTTCGCTATACCCCAAAGCGTTGCCCGTTAAAAAATTTCTACAGGAATTTTGACCTATTTTTTAGTCTACTTTTGCCAGATTTTTGTATTTTTGGGCAAGTAACATTTTATAAAGCACAGTTTTCCCCATTATTCTAAATTATTAATTTGCTACATTTTATCGAATTTTTCTGGGCATGAAAGCTATCAAATTGTTTATTGATCTTTGTTCTTGCAAAATTCGCCATCCATTACAGGTTTTAATTGTCATTAACCAATATATTAATACTCTAATTAATGGATCTGTATTATTTATTTTGCAGAGCTAAAATTACAATGATTAGTATAGACATCTGACCGAAAATATGTTGGTGTCTTCCATAAGACCCATAGTCTTCCAAGTTCTAATATGGCTAATCGGGAGGAAATATTGTATTGCCACAGGTATTTTAATTTTTAAACAAAATTTCAATATACTTTTAGTATTTTTACACGTTGATTGAATTTTTTAGGTGACATGGTACTTAGATTTAGTAAAGAGCCAGTAACGGTAATGGATAAGCCTGGTCCAGGCCGAGCTGCCTTTAGGTGTTCAGCCATTCCAGCATTTGCCAGTATAGAATGGTTACAGAATGGTCAACCCGTAAAAGAGGATGTGGAGGGAATTTTTCGTATTCAAGATCAAAAGTTAACTATTAAACTGCCCAAAAAACAAGAAGAAAGTGGACCAGGACGGCCTTCCTCCAATGTTATGCACGGGGGTCTCGGGGCTCTTTATCTCCAATGTCTCGCCCGTTTCAAAGGACAAGCTCTTATTAGCAAACCAGCCAGGCTGATTGTTGCTGGTAAAAACTAGATAACCACTGAAAAGAGTAAACTTTTGGTTGTTTTCCACTTTGTCTTTTATTTTCAGAGCTTTCTTCTTTCAATAAAGAGCCTGATATGAATTTTACCATCATCTCCGGAAATTCCGCATTTATACCTTGCACACCCCCTTATAGCATTCCAGATACAGTCACTGAATTTGAATTCAACGGAACCAAAATTGATAGAACTAGAGGTAGAGATTCCTTCCTTTACTTTCATTGTTAAAATTTAACTTTTACAATGAATTCTAAAATATTATTATTTCTTTATACCGTAGATCGATATTTACTGCACTCCTCTGGAAATCTTGAGATTCTGAATGCGCAACTGAATGATTCTGGCTCTTATCGTTGCATAGCTCATAATCCATTTTTAGAGGAAAGGAAAAAAGCCAAACATTTCGTTCATCTTGTAGTCAAAGGTTTGTACCTTTTATTGTGTATAAAAATTGAAATGCATTCCGTTCATTGTTAAAATGATTTTTTTCCTACTCAGATGACAAAAGGCCAGTTGCAGCCAGCTTTACAAATTTTCCCAGAGCAAGTAGAACTGTTGTTACTGGTAGCAACGTTACTTTAGAGTGTTCGGCGCAAGGCTATCCGATACCGAATATAACGTGGCAACGAATGGAGCACAGACTTCCTTTACACAGGCACTCCCAAATTGCTGGTAATATATTAACCTTTTTTCTAAAAATTAGTCTTAGTTTATGCGTGAAATTTGAGATATCTTTTTTTCTTAGGCAATCTACTTTTATTGAGTGTTCGAAAGAGTGACGAAGGTACTTACGCGTGCACTGCTTCAAATTCACTCAGTAAACCTATAAGGCGCGAGATCTATTTAGAAGTGCAAGGTTGGTATAATTTCAACAAAAGTTATTTTAGTTATCTAATGAGTTTTTTATTCTCAGAACCACCCCAGATTAACAAGTCCTCTCCGAATAAGAAAGTCAGTGAGGGTGAGAGTGTTTCTTTCGACTGTTTGACTAAAGGAAGGCCCAAACCCATTGTTATATGGTTTCATAATGGGGCTAAAATTCACGGACACAAGCAAATTGTAATCAAGGGTAAGATCAAATTGACAGAATGAAAGCATTTTGATTGGTTTTAATGTCTAAGCCCTGGTTGTTTTAATGTATATTTTAGAAAACAAATTAATTCTACATCATGTTAAACATCATCACGGCGGTATTTATCAGTGTTTTGCCAGTAACGAGCTTGGTGCTATATACGCTGCTAGTCATTTAACCGTTATATCGCGTGGAAACTCAACAAACTCCAGTTTACCAAATGAACATCACCACCACAAAGATAAAAATCGAAAAAAGAAGCCCAAAGGAGGTAAATACGCTCATTTGTGAGGTTTTTAGTTATTATTGAGTATTTAAATTTGGTTTTTAGTTAAAATGGTTCCTCCAACAAGACCTGAAATAACCAGGCTATCTGAAGATGCTGTGATGGTCAGATGGGCTGTCCCACCAAATGACGGCCTACCTATTCAGTTTTTCAAGGTTCAGTATCGAGAAGTTAGTAATTCATCAGGTGAAATTTGGAACACAATAGATGATGATATTCCCGCGCATATCATGTCGTACGCAGTACCTAGCCTAAAAACGGGTGTGTAAATTTACTTTAATTTCAATATATGTCATTTAAATACATTTTACTTGAAGTTATTTTATTACATTTTCAAGGCGCTACTTATAGATTTAGAATATTGGCTGTCTTTTCCAATTATGATAACAAAGATGGCCCCAAATCAGCCAAATTCACATTACACAAAGACCCTCCAATGAAAAAGCCAACATATGGCCCTAATATTATTCACGCAGAGGCTGCTAGCCCTTCTGCCATTACTCTCACCTGGAACGTAAGGAGTTTTCAAATATGATAATGTAGCCTACTTCTATACTACATTTTCATTTGGATCTCTAGTATCTGGATATAGACGAAGTTCCGATTGAGGGATTCTTCATTCATTATCGGGCAACTAGCCAAGCTGGCGATTACCAAAAAATCACAGTTCTGGGTTCCAACACTCGATCTCATATTATTTCTCATTTACTTCCAAACACAAATTACGACATGAAAATGCAATGCTTCAACGTTGCTGGCACTTCAGACTTCTCAAAAATCTACCAATCTAAAACTAAACGTAAAGATCACCACCTTTTTTTAGTACCAGATAAAAGCTAGCTGACTTTCACTTGACCACTTATGTATGTATTTTAGAATCTGAAAATCAAATGGAAGACCAGGAAAAAGTGCCAAAAAATAAACATGATAATTATAATGAACAAATAGCTAAAATGGCCTCGAAAAACTACACCCATAAGCTCCTTTATATCATTTTGGGAGTTGCTTTGGCAGTAATGGTCACTGTCCTCATAGTTTTCTTATTTTTGTGCGCCAAAAGGAGGAGGCACCAAAGAAGAGGTAAAATTAATTAATAAACAATAGTCAATACCTATGTACATTTTAATTCATTCGTACAAACAGGGGACAGAGTTGCCTCTCAAAATATGCCAATACCTATGATTACATCCAATGGTCACGCTGGTCCCGAATTAAATGGTTATACTAGATCTCGACCTCGAGTCAAAATTAATATAAGTGTTAACCCATTGGCAGAAGTGGACTCTGATAAACAAACGGAAGTGAGTATAATAAAGAAAGATAAAATATAATAGATTTGAGATAATAGCTTGAAGTGTTCCCAGAATATAAGTCCTCAAGCTTTACAATACCAAGAAGTTCCATCTAACAACAATGAAGTATTTTTACTTAACACCCTGGCAAGAAATAGCTCTAGAAATGAAAATGGGTCCAACGAAAGAGGCTATAATGATGAACAAACCTTACAACAACAGCGAAGACTACTTTCTGGTATAACCGTTTTAAATACACTCTTTCATTTTTACGCTTAAATTATGTATTTGAAATTAGGTGAAAATCCAGAATCAACAATTCAAGATTCAGCTACGTGATTGGTATTGTTTTCCTAGAGTGCCTTATTCTCCGCAGGTTATGTTCAACTGCTCAAAAAAATACACCAATTCTACGGAACTTCCCGAATTGGACTGTGCCAAGTTGATTGAGAGCTAAAAAAGAAGTGTCTGTTTTAACTTATTTAATTGTTTTTATATCGCGACATAGATCGTAATTAGGATGTCTCTATTCCTAATTTGATGATGTAATGTTTTAAAGATCTGCTTCCATCTTGTAAAAAAAGTACAAATTTTAATTCGACTATAGCAAGGTGTTCATGTGTTAAATCTGGCATTTGGTCCCCCAAATTGTCAACCACATTGACTGTGAAATACTAGTGTATTGGTCAATCGAAAAATTTTAAATTTTTTACACTGAAGTGAACACCAAACCCTTTGGTGTAACATGATTTTTTTTGTACAAGACGGGATATCATTAGTACTACTATTAATTTTAATAACAAAGTAATTTAAATGAAAATCTACTTTTTTTACATTGGAGTTATTATCTTTGCTAAATGATTTTAGCAACGCTGTGTATAAAGCTTACATTCTTCTATTAAGATATGTAAATAATAGGATGGTATCATTTCTTCTGTTGATATTATCTACTAAATTCTTTTGAACAAAATTTTAGTTTTATTATTTCGTAACCTACCTAGCCTATTACAAAAATCTCTAACTCTGCAAACTTTGAGCGTATTTTTCAACAGCTTGCCTAGCTTTGTAAATGCAATCATTCACACTAACACCCTTGTAAGAGCAGCCTAACAGCGATAGGCACATTTTATCCTTACTAATGTGGTTATTAATATTGGTCAATATTTCATGGTGTCCTACTTTGTACTGTGGAATGCAGTTCTGTGAAAAAAAGGACAGAAATGGTTATATTTTGTAGTTTTTTCTCCTCGTATTATCTTACCCTCATTACGCTGACTTTATGCCTAACAGGGTCTGATTTCATTTTCAAAATATTTCTGGCGCCTGCAACAGCTGTTTCAAGCAATTTATCTTGCGACACTTGATCCACAGATCCAAACAAATCGTGAAACCAATGACCACCCATCATACACTGGAATAAAGATTTAAAATTAAAGTTTTACAAGTCATATGACAACATTATAATTACCGTTATTCTTGTTTTATCCGCATATTTGCCATCGTGAGCGGGAAAACAACACGAGTCAAATGTTATACCAAGTAAATCTGATTTTTGATTAGAAGGAATTAAGAATCCAAAACCCTGTTCCGATAGAACCTTTCCTTCGTACTCTAAATTGACAACGGCAACATGCACTGAATGTATTGATGACAGGTGCTTTCCAATATTTGGGTGATGAGACGTGACTAATCTGGATAAACCTATTCAAGCGAATTAGTGTAACCATAATCAATTGAAATAACTTGCTTAGTACTTACTTTTAGCTGGAATACATGAGAATATGTGATCTACTGGAGTATGGCTGCTTTCACCTTCAAAATGCACCTAAATGAAAGTACAATTGATTTTTTTTTAACATATGATTTTAAGGATCTAAGTAAAACAGGCCTTACGTAAGCTTTTTCATTGTCAAAGTGTATTCTATCGCATGGCGTATTAGTCAAAATTTGTATCCTGTCATCATCTTCTAAAAATGAAGCTACCCTTTCTGGTAAACTCTGCATGCCCCTCTTGAGTGACCACATGGCCCATTTGTCTTTCTTTGCAATTGTGGATAAATTGCTTTTCAGAAATGTCCCCAGAGGCACATCTACCCAATTCAATTTTTTAGCTTTTGTTTTGGTTGGGATAATTCATTGGAGACAAGTGATATCTTTAAATTACCAGCTCCCTTCCTTAGTTGACCTTTAACAACTGAACCATGTTCCTGTTCATATTTGAATAAGTTTTCAAATAAGGACCTGATGCTTATTACTTTAGAATCTCCCGCTACTATGCCCCTCACCACTGGGTCAAAAAGGTAGTCTGCCATCTATTACAAAAAAACCATTTTCATGAAATATTCAAAGCCATATTTCCCATTTAATATACATCTTGACTAAATCTCCTGGAGATGAACGAGTGAACAGTTTCGTCTTCTAGAACCTTTTTCTTGGTAAAAAGGTCTTTCATTGCGTAGTAGAAAAGAGAATGGTTTAGAGGTGTGTGTTTACGGAAGATACCCATCAGGCCACTGGGTAAAGGATGAAGAACATCGTTAACCATAATTAATCGTCTTCTAGCTGCTGGATGCAATATTGTGACTGGCAATATCTCATCTGTTAGTCCTATCTCTTCGACCTATATTTTATAATAAATTAGGACCTGTGTTGAAGTGTGTTGATCACTAATAGCGTTTTCCATTTGATAGTTCAAAATTTGCTGCGAATCTGTCTCTGACGTCATAGATCTTGCCCCAATCAACTAGAGTAAAACCACAAATGGAACATTCCATAACCATATTCCCACGCTTTGTCTGCTAGTAATTTGAATTTTCGCATCTTGGACTACCATTTTGCCAAAAAATCTAAAAGGAACACGCAAAAATTGGCTCCCATTTTGATCTCTTAAAATCAGCAGATCGTTTTGGGTGATCTAGGAGCACCTGAGTAGGAAATGGAACATGCGAAACTTGATCGGAGCAGATCCGAGCACTCAAATGGAACATAAAATGTTGATCAGAGCGATCTAGAGCAGTCAAATGGAAAACGCTAATAGTGAATGGGACAAACAGTTTTGGAATATAAATGTTAATCTTACGAGCGAGATAGAGTTAAATCCTGCCGTTCCAAACACTCGCATTGATTTGGGTCCATGTTCGTATACTGTTCCATCTGGAAAACGTGTTGATTGCAGCCATCCTCCGAGACTGGTTGCTTTTTCCAGTAACAAAACCTACAAAATGCCACATTTAACACTAGATTTCGGTTTAAAGAATAATAAAAATCTCATACTTTGTTAATGACATTCTTTCCTAATTTCGACAAGTAATATGCGCAAGTTAAACCAGTAATTCCTCCCCCAAGAACAACAACATTAGACATTTCTACTGCGTGGATGTTTTAGCTTAAACGAAAAATTGGAATGAACATTTCGGTGAAAATTTATTCATCTAAATATCACAAAAATACCTTTTTCTTCTAATTTTGCTAATTTCTCACATAGAGCAGTTCCGAAAGCAAAGTTATACCCACTGCTGCACTCTGAAAGCAGAGCATATATTGTTTCAAAGTATTTCTCTTCTTCAAATATGTTATTGGGCTGTTTTAGGCAAAATCCATTTGTTGACATATCAACGAATAATTCATTATTTTCCAAGGTTTTAATGTTTAATGTAACTGACAAGTTTGCAATGTTATTTTGACACGAGGAAACTTTAATATCTTTCACTGCAAATCTAATGTCTTTAATAATACCATCTGCCTCTAAAAGGAGCCATTCCAAAGAACTGTTGGAATCTTTATCCATAATCTAATCTAAGATATCTGTATCTGGCACATGAGTTTGTTGTTACCAAATATAAACTTCAGTCGTCGTTTTGAATCCAAAAATTTTACGCTTGTGTTCACTTGAATAGATTATACACTTCTTACTTTGTAAACAACCAACAATACCTATCTCCAAAAGTGGATATAAAACAGAAAGTCTGGGAGGAAAACGGTTCGTTAGCTTTCCCAGTGGTTTCCTTCAAAAATGAGGAGCTGTTTCCCCTATACAATGATTGAGCCAATCAGGAACGACTCTGTTACGTTTGGCCTATGTCTCATGACGTCACGGTCAGAGGAAATAGTTCAGATGGGCGATGCTAGCTAACCTAGCGGTAAAACCAAGAAGCATATCCTCCTTGGTAAATCTCCCGAAGACGTTAATTTATTCCTTTTTCAAAAATTTTGCCTCTGTTAAGTTCAAGAGTCACTGTGGCTCAAGCTCGTAAGAAAAATACACCAGAAGTGTTAGCTTTAAAGCCGAAAAGTAAATTTAGTCAGTGTAATTTATTTATAAAAGATTTTTATTCAAACAAACCAGTGAAGATTTAAACCAAGGCTTAACTAAAATTCCAGTAGATAGGGATGTAGACAAATTTTAGTATAGTAACATGGATTAAATAACCTTATAAGGTTATTTAATCAATGATAGTAATAACCAAGGTAATAATGCAGAATCGCAAACTGAGATTGGAGAGTTCATTTGCATATATTGGGTCACAAATTATAATTGGGTCAATTCCTTCTTCATTAAGTACTAAATTGTATACCCAATTGTTCCATGCGTACAGAAAGCCACTATCCTCCTCTTTCTTCAGAGTAATGCGAATGTAACAACTCGTGTTGAGAGCACATATCTTCTAGTAGTTCTTTTAAAGTTTGATTGTTTTTAAATTCGTTAAACACTTTAAGCCGCACACCCTATTCAAATAAAACAAAAACGTTTTTATCAATTATCTACCTAAGCCTTGCCAAACATGTGAATTTTCACAAAGAGCAGACGCACCAAATCCAGCCCAAAGACTATATAATCAGGTGGCTAAGGAACTGAAGAAGAACTATAATATATCAGCCGATTTACGCAGGTACATGCGAGTAAAGCGCCATTTGTAATGCTCCGCCAAAGGGGGTAGGCACAAACTAGGGGCATGCTTGGGGGATCCTCATTTTTGATGGAACAGGGCTACCGGGTCCTCCCAGACTTTCTGTTTTATATCCACTTTTGCTATCTCTTATCCTTTATGCCGTAACGGGCAAGTACACCTGATCCAAGTGTATACACTGACGGTTTTCAACTATTATTCCATTAAGTTGGGTGGGGAATATAGTACTTCTAGAGCCGTAATTTGTATTTGATGGCTGGGAGCACTTTCTTGAAATCATGTACGAACCCAAATAGTTATCATTAGTCGGTGGCGTCATCTACTGCAAGTTACCAGCATTGAGTTGGGAATATATAACTAGATATCGGAGTTTCGCGAGAAAAATTCTGCATTGACCTCAATCTTTATCATTCGGCGGTGGCGCCTTCTATCTTTTCCAAAAAAATATTTTTGCAAATATTGTCTGCTTCTCAATATTCTTTGCTAATTTACTGATTCTTAAGTCGGTGTAAAAGTTAATTACTTTTGGGGCGGGGAAATTTAAATGATATAGTTCAAACCAACCTCTGGTCATAGATATGATCATTCAAATCTGGGAGAAGTGTTTCATCATGGTTGAGGCAACTCAATTTTTAAGGTAAGGCGTTTATTTGTGGCTCCTTGATTTTCCAGATTAATGCTTGTTTTGCATTTTTCCTTTATTTGAAGAATTTTAACAACACTTTCAGATGGATAAATTAACCCTTCATGATTCCGTAGTATTATTAAGCCTTTCGATGTTAAGCAATAATCATGTTGGCGATATTTATCCCTTCTTCCTGCACCAGCTCAAGCAACAATACCAATGACCAAAATATGTCCTTAAATATAAGCTTAAAGGGCAACGCAAGTGAGCTGGCATTTGTGTGATATGTATGCAAAGTCCGAAATTTACGGTAAACTCTGCGTGGTCTCGCTAGTACCGAGTGGGGGTGTAGGGGGTTAAAAAACACGGTGCTTTTTCTTTTTTTTTGCCACTGAGCTTGCGTTGCCCTTTAATTTAGAAATGTATTTTAATTTTTATAGTGAAAAATACTTTGCCATTTCGGCCATCAATTAACTAGCATATTATGATGTTCCCACAAATTGTGTACAAGTTTCAATATATGGCAAGCATTCATAATGAAGGCAACATTTATATATACAATTTCTTTTCTCAAGTTGTTAATGATTCCATAGGCTTTGAGTCTAAATCCATAATTGCCTCTGATAATTGGTGACTGTATTTCTGATCTCAAAAAATTATTAAGTCAATATTTTGAATAATAATTTTTATCACCGAACTCTACTAAAATTAAAATATCAATATCCATTTTTAGTTCCTTTACTTTTTACAAATTCTTAAAATTCTTCCTCTATTTGACTATTGTTTCCCTATCTGGAGCCTGCGCTTAGAATCTGATAAACTCCAAAAAGCCAAAAATCGGTTCACAAAACTTACGACTAAATTTAATAAACTTCCAGCCCCAGCCCGCTTAAAATTTCTTAATATTCAGTCTACTTGTTAATTCCCAGGTTTTGTAATTTGGTTTAAATTTTAATTGAATTTGTGGTTCCTTTGCCCCGTGCTTTACTATTTTTATGATATATTCATGCATCAACATTTTTTTTCTTTCAGTTTGATTTCATTTATGAATGTATTATTATGTTGTATCTTTTTGGTATGTTTGTACCCAGCCGGAAACGTCTTAACATTATTCATTAAATAAATAAAATTGCAAAGTTGACACTGCATTTTACCTGAGAGTACTCTTATTTTCGCGTTTCCGCGGTAAACAGACTGATCCAAATGAACCCCGCAAATTGCATCTTCCTGTTGTGGACCAGGTGTCGAATCAAGTTGCCTTATAGCCTCAAGCCATTTCTTTACTAAAGTCGGTTTTTTAACTGGGAATCTAAATATAAAATCATTGCTTCAGATAAATCCCTTCTATTCCTTATTTCTATCTTATTATACACTTACTTATGCATTGAACATATTTGTTTCTACCGGTATTAACACAACCTTTAACTCGACCCATTATGATGTTAATTAAACAATTATAATAGCTTATTAAACAATTACAATAGCTTATTTTACATTAATTTAATTTGTCTAAATAATCACTGTAACTTCGAGACGCGTTTAGTTTGCTAAGCCTAATTCTCCGTTTCAAATTTTGTGTCAATTTCGCGCGAAACAGCGTCGCCTGAGAGTAAAATCCACGTAACTAAATACACAAATTAGAATGATGTACGTGGATTTTTCCCACCGCTAGTGATAGATGGCAACATCGTCGAGTGATAACGTTTCAGATTTGAAGATAAATTTTTGTTACGCGACTATGAGATTCAATTGTATCTCTATTTATTCCCAACTCTGGCTTGAAACGAGTATAAGCAGACTACATTAAAAAAAA
Organism: Leiobunum rupestre; assembly: GCF_980474605.1. Classification (NCBI taxonomy): domain Eukaryota; kingdom Metazoa; phylum Arthropoda; class Arachnida; order Opiliones; family Sclerosomatidae; genus Leiobunum; species Leiobunum rupestre. Next base: position 19,974,717 of record NC_143391.1, read on the forward strand.
ATTATATTTTCTTTGAAATATAGGTGAGGCCACCAACTAATGATAACTGTTTCGGTTCGTACACAGTGCCCCCGCCAGCAGTAGGCACAAGTAGGCACGTGCCTATGTTCAAAAATTTTAGGCCTATTTTAGGGGCCTCTAAAAGTTTAAAAAAATTGCCTCTGGGGCCTCCAAATGTGATTTTTAAATTTTATTTATTTTTAAAAATTGGTCATCTAGCCCCCTAAAAAAAGAACTCCCATTCAATTCCAATTTCCAAGAGTCCTAAATGGCCCTAACAAAACGTTCCCTTTTGAACCACCTATACTCGAAATCAATATTACTTGAGTACACAAACAAAGGCAGCGAACTCTGTGGTTTCTGCTTTTGGTAGTGTACTCTGTTAACATTGATATAGAGTATATGACAAAAGACTGGCCCGGGACGGGGAAGTCCGTCGTGCAAGGAAAGCAGCAAAAAAAACCCACCTGTTCGCCTCAGTGATAACTTAGCTCCAACCAACACAATAAACATAAGCTTAGTTTCTAGGAATTCTACAAAAGGGGGCATAAAGTGAGAAACTGGATTTCTTTAATTCGACTTAAACCGTTGCAACTCTTAAACGAAGGGAAATCCCAGCGGAGCTGAAGTCGAAGCGTAAAGCATCGTACCAGTCACTACTTTGAATAGAGAGCGTCCTGGGGATTAGGGTTTTTTCTTTTTTACTCCTTGATATCAGTGACCACTGATCGTAGAGAAAGGACCTAGACCTTCGGTGGTCGGACTTGTCCCAGATAACGCGCGTTTCTTCATTTCGTTTTCTGCTCCTGAACAAACAGGTAGTTCTCAATTTCGATTCTCTCCCAGTCAAATTTTTTCTAAGTCTCTTCCGAGACTAACTTTGCCATTACAGCCTTTTTAAAGGCTATTTAGCTGTTTTAAGCTAATTTTTAAACAGCCTTTTTCAAGGCTAATTATCTATTCTAGCTAAATTATTCAAAAAGCCTTTTTCAAGGCTAATTAGCTATTCTAGCTAAATTATTCAAAAAGCCTTTTTCAAGGCTAATTAGCTATTCTAGAAAAATATTCAAACCGCTTTTTTCAGGGCTTTGATATAGCTGGTATTATTAAAAAGTCTGTTTGAAGACTACATAGCTTTAACTAAGCTTTATTTTCTTAAACCTTTTTAAGGTTATTTCGCTATTAGTATATAATAGTAGCATTTTCAAATATGAATACCAGAAAATTTTTATCTGGGTCCCAAAAATGAGAAAAATGGAAAAGGGAAGATAGTTTCGTTAGTAATCAGAAAGGTGCAATGGCACGTTTTTTGAAATCGTCGGCGCAAAGCCATAACTATAGTTCTGAGAAAAACCTAGTCAAAGAATTGGGAAAGGGTTTAGAATCCTTGGAGACTGATAACAGTCACTGTTTTAGTAATACTGCTGAAGTTCTTCCAAAGTCAGTACTGATATGGAAATGGAACTGACTCATGAAGGAGAAATTGCAGAAGTAATTGCAAACCCCAACTCTAACCATGCACAAAATACATCAAACAACGTGTCCAATTCAAAATAAATGGGCTTACACGCGTTGAATAACTTGGATATTAGTCTAGATAAAGATTGCCTTCCAGTTCAGCCTAAACTAAATCCTTTTCCTAAAAGATTAATTGGCGGTAAAAATCGAGGTTTCAATTCTTCTTGGTATGACAAATATCAAATGATTGAATATTCAGTTGCAAAGGATGCAGTGTATTGTTTTTGTTGCCGTCATTTTTTAGGCAGTAGAAACACTGCATTTCTAAAGGGATTTCGGATTGGAAAAACATGGGGACACAATTCGAAGAACACTTCACTTCCAACAAATCTTCTCACCAACTAGCCTACAAAATGTACTTAGACTACATGGAATCCAAATCCCGTGGATCAATAGTTTGCCAGGTTAACGACCACCATAGACTAGACGTTATTAGAAACAGAGAGGTCCTATGTACACACGTGGAAGTTATTATTTTATGTGCCCAACAAGATCTAGCACTTCAAGGGAACACTTACACATCCGCCGACAATATTGGGAATAGGGGAAACTTTATTGCAATATTCGATATTTAAAAAAAAATGTCATGATTTAAAAGCAAGTTTAGTGAGAAAAATTATTGTTCAAGAGGTCAACTACTATAGGGTAGTTTGGGCGCTTGCCCAACGTGTTTAGCTCCGGGGGTCCGAATTAAAACGTAATAATTAGATTAGGGTGAGTGAGGGTAAGAATGGACACTTTTTGTAAAATTCCATTTAAAAACACAAATTTAGAGTAGACCATTTTAAAACGATTTGAAATACTAATAATGAATGTTCATTTTTAATTTACTCTGGTTTTTGGCATTTAAATTTGTGAATTTTTAAAACAATAATTATTTTAAGATATGAAGTGAGTAAGTCAAACATTGGACAAAATAGTTTTGAATTGGACTGGGGGGGTGCTAACTAAGGACAATAAGGTTTAAAATTAGACACCAAGTCGCTAACTTTGGACACTATTAGGAAAACTATGGACAAGAAGGTATATTTTTGGACAATTTCGTCTATCATTGGACATTTAAAAAAAACATAACTTAGTGGAAAATTTTGAAAAAAGATATTTTTAAGATGAAGCCTAATTATACGGTAAATTTGTTTTAAGAAGTAATTTAAGGCAAATAAATAATATGGAAACAAATATTTTAATAGGGTAGATATTGTAATATTACAATATTAATATATAAAGATATTAATATATTATACTTCTGGTGTGCAGTTATCACAGAAATAGTTTACAGTATCTTTGGAAATTTCTCCTTCGGGGCTTTTTGTAAATTTGAAGATTTCTTAAATTTCCCGTACAAATTTATTAATTTTCTCAAGATTTGCTAAAATTTCAATTCAAATTTACAAATTTTTGCAGAAAATTTCATAAAAATTTGCTGAAAACCATAAAATTTCATAAGATTTATTAAATTTGAGAAATTTGTCGGAATCGATAAAAAATTTAAAATTTGCCAAAACATTTGAGAAATTTGAAAAGATTTTCTAAAATTTAATAAGTAACTTGAAATTTGGAAATTTTCAAATTACTGGCGTGTACGAAATTTGAAAGAGTATCGGACCCCTCGACTCTCCTTCACTAACAATGTAAGCGAGGCAGCCTCATAGAGGGAACTAGCTACGTGTTTCGTTGAGCTACAAACTCACAGCCGTACGCAGTCAGCCGTCTGCTTTCCCGGGAAATTTGAATATGAAAACTTGTTTTTAAAGTTTCCTTTCAAGCAAAGACCATAAACTAAATCCTACCTCGTTTAAAATTGAATACAATCGACATGTGATTGATCACAAGGTAGGTTGTCCAATATTAAGCTTTGCACTAGTTAATTTAAATGCTTATAAAAAAGGCAAAACCTTCATTAAATTATAAATTTCGTGTACTAGAAAAACGCGAAATTGCTTAAAATAATACTTAAACAATTTATTTTTATCTCACCATTTCATGTTTGCATGCTATATCTTATTTCCTAAGCCACAAAACGAAATTTCCAATGAAATTTCAAGACATTTTTTCGATAATTTTAGTGGTTTTATTTCAAGACTTACTGTATAAATTGTCGCCGTGTAAATATTTAGTAATAAATTGCATGTTTTAGGGTATGTTTAAGGCTTCAAAATGAGACCAATTTTGCGCTTTGGCATCAAAGAATAAATTTTCAAATAAATATTTTTCAAAAGTGTCCAAACTTCGCCATGTCCATTCTTACCCACACTCACCATACTTTGAAATTTAAAATTGTCAAAATTATTTTAAGCACTAAACAAGAGGCTGTTTTACACATCAATATTAATTTAATAAGTTAAAACACAACAATAAAACAGTTCAGCTTGAAATAGCGCGAAACTAGACAATGGCCACTGTAGTCTTCCCCCTTAACAATGGGGGAGACAAGCCTAAATAAGTAGTTGATGAATTTGGGTAAAGAGGTAATCGTAGGGTGGAATTCTTCGATTAAAAGTAAAGTTTATAATATTTATTTGTAAATAATATACTTAATAATAAAAAATTTATTAATTTAATAATAATAAAACTTTTATTAATTTAATAATAAGAACATTTTTATTAATTTAATAATGTAACATTTTTATTAATTTAATAATAATAAAAATTTTATTAATTTAATAATAATAAAAATTTTATTGATTTAATAATAATAAATTTTTTAAATAATTATATACAATTTGGCTAGTTAAAGAACAACAAAAATTACAAAGGAGTTTTTTATGGGGGCCTCTTAATCACGCAGTGCCTACTCGCGAAAAAATCCTGGCGGGGCTACTGTTCGTACATGATTTCAAGAAAGTTTTCTTCAAGATCCCAGCCACATTAGATATAACTTGAAGTACTATATTTACAACTCCGTGATTTCAACCTATAAAATTAACAAAGATCACCGATACTTGCCAGCACCATCCTGTATAATGAAAGCGGAATAAAGAATATTTATCGAGATATTCCGTGCCCCGGGGTGACATTGGCGGATACAGAAAAAACTCAAGGGGGGGGGGGGCACTAAAAGATATCTATGGATGGAAGTTAGGAGCAACAAACACAAGGAAACCGCAGCTAGCCGTTAAACACGCTAACTCAGGGTTGTGTACAAATTTCATTGGACGAGCCTTTACGCTGAACGTTTTACGGGCGGGGGGGGGGGGGACAATTTCCGAATTTTCCCTTCCGGCGGCAGCGGGCGCTAAAGCGTCTAACCAATGAAAATTGTACACAAGAACATCCACGACTGTTGACGGATTGCGTTCTCCTTGTGTGTGGTGCTGTGTTTGTTGCTCCTAGGTGGAAGAAATATGAAATTTGTTGATCTACCATAAATACAAAAGCTCATATTTATCTTAAAAGGCCTCACCCGTTATAGGAAACCAATAAGCAGTTTAAGAACTTGTCGTCAAATTTACGGAATAAAGTAGTCGAGGGGCTGTACCATAAATTTATAAATAGTCTTACAAATTTGTACTGAGAGCTATTTGATGAACTTCAGAATAAGCCATTACGCCTAAATTCATTCATGTATTCATTTCAACCACGGATATTGTTGTATATGCATGGAAATTTAGAACAAATATTATAGATAGCGCCTGTAAAGGGGGGAAGAACTCGTTCTACCCCAGTTAAGGGGACTAGATAGGCACTCTTGTTCTAGTCCTCCCGTGAGGCAGACCTTTGTAACTTTTATCGTATAGCTCTTAAATATAAATAAACTATAGTAGATTAACTAACCAAGCGTGATTAATACCCATAAGTTAAACACTACAGATATCATTACCATTACCATTTGGAGCTAGGATAGGTGGTGCCTTCGTCTTTTACCAATCAGGACACAGGCGGGACTGGTACAAGAATGGTGACCCGGGCCCTATTTTTTAGTTCGTTTAAAACAGTGGCGCACCCAGAAATTAATTAAAGGGGGGGGGGGGGGGGTTGTGGAAGGTTCTGATGGAGAGTAATAAGTAAACAAATTCTATGTGACACCGAGGACAGAGGCGTATCGATGAGTGAGCCAGGGGCGGCTCTAGGGGGGGGGAGGGGCATGGGGGTTATGGCCCCCCAAAATAGTTGATATTTACGATGAGTATCATTTTAATATACGTGTAAGAAATCAATACAGCTTACTGTAACATGCCGTCACGGTCTTTTACATGCAGAGATACTGCAGCTACAGAAGAGCTACGTAACGTATACCAAGGATAATATAACTACGTACCCTAGATTCGAAATCAAGCTCCTTCCGCGTAATGCAGGCTCTTACTGAGTTCCCGGCGGAAGTCGGAAAAAACTGCCTCCATCGAGCTGGCAGGGCTACCGACATCTAGCTAAAACGTAAAGTTTTAGTGAAAATTGCGCCGTGGTTTTTGACTTGCGGTTTTCAAGATACCAGATATTTTTGCATTATATTGTTTTAAAACAATAATGGATCATGCCTGTAGCTCTAAAAATGTTTCTTGGGATATCTATTGAAATTCCTTATTTCTCACCCTGCTATGGAGCCCGATTTTTCCGACTTCCGGCGCAAACTCAGTAAAAGCCTCACGAGAAAACGCGCTATCTAGAAACGCCGTGATTTCGAATCTAGGGTACGTAGTTATATTATCTTTGCGTATACCTACGGAGGTAAATTTGCCAGAGCTTTAACAGCGGAACTTCGACCGTCACCTATATGCTAAAGCTCTTGCAGCTGCAGGCCGAGTCACTGATTCACTTCTGTAAAATCGAGACCCGTATTCGCATATGTAACATAATTACTCATAAGTATGCCACTAGCTCTATTACTTCACTAACGGTTTGTTTCACAAATATTGCGTCATCCGTAACCACGTAATATTTGACGTCATATTTGACGTCATCGAATCTCAAATTCCGATAATGCCGTCGTATAATTAGCTCTCGAATCTCAAATTCCGATAATGCCGTCGTATAATTAGCTCTACGTCTGATAAACCGACGGCCATTATTTTAGTAAACAAACCGGTTTGAACGACCTAGGCTTAGGAGCTAAAATGAACTACAATATAGTACCAAGTTCTGTAAATCTAATTAATTTGCAAATTAATAAATTTCTCGGAGACTCACGTTCTAATATAAATTTGCATTGCCAAATAAAAGAAGCAGGTTTATTGGAAAAAATAGTTGAAATTCAGGTTGAGTTTTTCTGGCGCTGATTCTTTTGAGTCTAGGCCTAACTCTTCTAGGCTTGATATGGGTTTTAATAACGCTGGTGGAATATCCCACTTCGACGACTTGTTCCATTTTCGGAAAGCGATCACTTATTGGTCATTTTCCCCAACCTTTTATTTTTCTAAATTACTCTTAATTTAACTTCATCCGCACAAACCGAGCGAGTTTATAAATTTCAATAAAGCTACCATGGGCTGGCTTAAATTCCGACGCAAAAAATACCTTCTCAATTTAGAGGTTTTCCATTAGCTTAAATAAATATGATACTAGCCAATAGTGTGACTCCTAAAATTACTAGGATTAATAAATAGGTTAAAATCTAACGTAGTCCACCTTTTTATTGGTTCGTGGTGAAACAAACCGTTAGTGAAGATTTTTGAATGGAATAAAGGTACAGTGGCATACTTATGAGTAATTATGTTACATATGGTATTCGGAGATAAATTTCAAGGGCGCGGCAGCTGCAGCGCTTAACGGCGAGGCGTTGACGGCCGTTCCATTCCTTCTTCTAGAGGAGGCAAGGGCGCGAGCCAGGCCAATGGAAAATGTACGATACATTGTGTTTTTTTTATTAAACTTCAGGAAATGTTATTGTTATTTATAATTACAATTTATAACTACACAAAAACCTCGTTTTTGTCGCTGCTTCAACTTGTTTGGGTGCACGTATGCGATTATGGTAAGTTACAAGTATCTTAGTGATAAAATTATTTTAGTAAGCCTATAACCGTTCAACGATGGCGTCGTAATTTTCGTCGAAACTAAACCTAGTAGGCCTATAGATAAAGGACAAACGATAAGTTTTATGGGAACTTTAGAATATCAAATGCAAGTGCTTTCTTATAAAAATATTCTAAAATTGTCTAAAAAGCTTTATAGAGTTTTATGGTTTTATAGAATGCCTATGGTGCACTAATACCTACAGTGCCATGTGTGGACTCTCTTGACCTAAATCAAGGCCCATTATTAATCTTTCCCCTACACCACTTTTCTAGTACTGTAACTAGTATTACAGTGCATGGGTAATTGGGTATACAAATCCACAAGTGTCTGTTTTTTATGTCTTGAAAAAAATCTACGACGGTGCCCCCCCCCAAATATTTGTCTGGAGCCGCCCCTGGGGTGAGCAGAGTGGGCATGTTGTACCGGGCGCCACTCTAGAGGTCTTCTGGAAGGGCGCCAATATGGCCAAAATTATTCCAACTATATACTTTTGATGCGTTTGACCTTTCGAATCAATGCGCGCGTAGAATTTAGTTTAGAACGTTTTTAATGACAGAACACTAGAATTAATGCCCTCGTAGAATTTCGTTTTGAACGTTCTTAATGACAGAAGGCTGTTGAAGATCGAACTCATTTGGATTTCGTTGGGAATTAAATCAGTGTAAAATTCGCAGTAGAACAGCACCAACGACGTAATATGTAAGGAAGAAATGAATATTTATCCCTAATATATTTTATTTTATTACTCCACAGTATTTAATTTTTACCAACTGATGATACATAATTATAGATAATGGTCGAACACTTGAAATATTTTGGTACTAAATCTAAATAGCATTTTTTATAATACAGGGTGCTAACTAAAAACGATAAATAAGCAACTAATAAACGTAAGAATTATTTACAAATAATTTAAATAAATAAATAAATAATGAAAAAACTGAAGATTAACTTTCCAATAATAATGAACATAACTGATAATGTAATGTTTCAAGCTCCCTTAAATTCTAGACTTATTCTATGAAGTGTTCAAAAATACCTTTATTGGCTACTAGGCATGCTTGCGCTCGTGTATTAGTTGCTTATTTATTTCAATTACTTATTTAGTTTCTTTTGTGTTTAAAACATTTAAACTAAAAAAAGTTAATAAAAATACTTGGTACGTCTTAAATCAATTAATTAACGTTTATTTTGGAGTTTTATTGGTTTATTTACCTCGGGTAAAAGGTAATTTGACTTAAAAAACCTTGGCGGGTATTTTTCTATTTGGAACCACACTCCTAATCCTAATGGTTCTCGAGATAAATTTTGAATGACCTTGAACTAATGTGTCAAGGTCATCATAAGTTACAAATTACTAACTCCCCCGCTCAGCTTAGAGTGTCACGACAATTTTGATCCATTAGATCTGGTAGTTTTCGATTTATAATCCCTTAAATGTCGTGTCTTGATTAGAATACTACACACGACCTTATGATTTTGGTCTAACATTTATCGGCTTCCCATTGGTCAAATTAGATCGGGTCAAAGCTGTTTAGACCTAAAATTAAACGTAGAACACATTTCTAACTGGAACCATTCTTCTGATCATAATGGTTCTCGAGATAAAATTTTAATGACCTTGAAGACCTGGTTCAAGGTCATTGAAATTTTCATTGACATTTGTCCCCCTGCACCCTCTATGCAACCTGCAAATTTCAAATTCTTACATAAAACACATTTTGAGTAATTGGCTCTGTATCGTTTTTTAGTTAACACCCTGTATAATGTTGAAAAATTTATAAATAAATGAGATATTTTTGTGTTTTCGTGTGTTTCTTAATATTTAAATTGGCTGGTACGATTTTGCACGCTTTATCTACGATTAAAAAATCTTATCTTTCACTCCACGATGAACTTAACATATTTTGTAGAAATATCTAATAGACATTTGCAATCTTAAGCAATTTTACAAAGTTATTTCGAGAATTTGAAGTTGATATTGCGATTTTGTTCGCTATAGGCCTTTCAATGAAACCGGTTCAGCACTCGCCAAGGAGTATTAACATTCCGCGACTGGACTAACAGATTCCTTTTTGTATAGTCTTTGTCACTTGTGGTCGCTTAGTGCCTGAAATAAGGAAATATTTTTGACGCTGTAAACGTTAGGCCTAAGTTAGATTTCGGGATCATAGATATAGATAATAAGTCGGGATTTCAATATTCTAAATTGCCTAAAAAAGCGGATTGTGAAAGTAATACGTTGAGTTCTAATGGGATCAAAAGTTTTTCTCGTTTTGAATTTCCCTTCGATATATTCGGAGATTATTAACTGTACTTTTGCTGGTTTTGGGGTTTAATTACCGTTTAGTGGCTCCATATCTTCTCTATTTAACTGAAAACTAGAAATTATTAAGTTATTTACATTAGATTTATTTCATTTAATTAAAATTTTAACTTACTCAACGTTAAATATCATAACGAAGGACCACAGAGAACGGTAACGCCGCTAACGCGTGTGCCGAGGCTTACAGTTTAAAGCGAAATCTTGGATTGAAGTTGGCTGTTTCAAAGAGGGTTGGCTGTGTAACTACCCGATAAAATCTGGTAGCCGTGTAACAGAAATTAAATCACCTATTTCCGGTTTTACGTGGCGGGCGGGATGGAAGGGGGACGTAACTTTTATTGAAAGACCTATTGCACTATTTATAAAAGCGATACTTTTAATGTTTCAAGAATGATATCAGAATTTTTCTGTAGAGTTTTCTGTGATTTCCAAGCTGATTTTGGGCTTTATATTTAGCATTTTCTGTGATTTCCAAGCTGATTTTGGGCTTTCCAAATAGCATTTTCTGCGATTTCCAACCTGATTTTGGGCTTTCCAAATAGCATTTTCTGCGATTTCCAACCTGATTTTGGGCTTTCCAGGCAGCATTTTCTGTGATTTCCAAGCTGATTTTGGGCTTTCCAAATAGCATTTTCTGTGATTTCCAAGCTGATTTTGGGCTTTCCAAACGAGATTTTCAGTGATTTGCAATCTGATTTTGGGCTGCAACAGGATATTCTGTGATTTCCAAGCTGCTTTGAAAATCAACGTGGCTCTTTGTAAACTGAAAGGCTAATTGAAAAATTTAAATTGTGTAAGTTTTAGGTTTCATTCATATTTACTTTATAAACGATGGGCCTGCGAATTTTAGGTTAAATTCATATTTAATTTATTAATTATTGGCTGAATAATCAGATAGTGAAGAATTGGTTTGTTTGAATTGTAAATTATAACAAACTAGATAATTAGCTAAAAGACTCTTGTGTATATGAGATATATAAGAATAAAAAACTACTTAAGTAAGTTACACAGTACAATATTTCATTTATCTATATAAGATAAAATAATTAAAAATACTACATTTGGTACAGTAGCGACTAGTTTCGACGTCTATTCTAAGGCTTCATCACCGTACTAAATGTAGTATTTTTAATTATTTTATCGTAGATAAATAAATATTTTACTGTGTAACTAAAGTAGTTTTTCATTCTTATTGATAACATTACTATTTGGAAAAATTTAATATTGATAATTTTGGGTTTAATTGATATTTAATTTTAAATGCCTCAACCATCAACGTGTAAGAGATGATTCACTCGTCAACTCGGGATGGAATGCAACTAGTAACAGGGCTCAGCTTACAGATGATAATTACTATTATGATGATTATTAATTTGGAATGTAAGTGGTTATTGATATTTATTTACATAAGATTTAGCGAGGCATTACAGAGAGCTGTTATTGATATTCGATTTCAACTTCCATAAAAACTTGTTGAGGTTAACGTTAATAGTTAGTGTAAGGAGTGTACGCATTGTAACCCGGCCACATTAATTAATGGCTTTAAAAAGTCGCTCGATTACTTAGGCCTAAGGTGGTGCCTTGGGTATTAGCCTAGCTAATTATTATGAGATTTTGTTAGGCATAACAGAAACCTGTTATTGATATTTATTCCATGAGTTTTAGTGAGGCATTACAGAAAGCTGTTTTTGATATTGATTCTCATGAGATTTCGCGATGCATAACAGTAAGCTGATATTGATATTGATTTTCATGAGATTTCGCGAGGCATAACAGAAAGCTGATATTGATATTGATTCTCATGAGATTTCGCGAGGCATAACAATAAGCTGTTATTGATATTTATTCTCATGAATTTTAGCGAGGCATTACAGAAAGCTGTTTATGATATTGATTCTCATGAGATATCGCGAGGAATAACAGAAAGCTGTTATTGATATTGATTCTCATGAGATATCGCGAGGAATAACAGAAAGCTGTTATTGATATTGATTCTCATGAGATTTCGCGAGGAATAACAGAAAGCTGTTATTGATATTGATTCTCATGAGATTTCGCGAGGAATAACAGAAAGCTGTTATTGATATTGATTCTCATGAGATATCGCGAGGAATAACAGAAAGCTGTTTTTGATATTGATTCTCATGATATTTCGCGAGGCATAACAGAAAGCTGATATTGATATTGATTCTCATGAGATTTCGCGAGGCATAACAGAAAGCTGATATTGATATTGATTCTCATGAGATTTCACGAGGCATAACAGAAAGCTGATATTGATATTGATTCTCATGATATTTCACGAGGCATAACAGAAAGCTGATATTGATATTGATTCTCATGAGATTTCGCGAGGCATAACAGAAAGGTGATATTGATATTGATTCTCATGAGATTTCGCGAGGCATAACAGAAAGCTGTTATTGATATTGATTCTCATGAGATTTCGCGAGGAATAACAGAAAGCTGTTATTGATATTGATTCTCATGAGATTTCGCGAGGAATAACAGAAAGCTGTTATTGATATTGATTATCATGAGATATCGCGAGGAATAACAGAAAGCTGTTTTTGATATTGATTCTCATGAGATTTCGTGAGGCATAACAGAAAGCTGATATTGATATTGATTCTCATGAGATTTCGCGAGGCATAACAGAAAGCTGATATTGATATTGATTCTCATGATATTTCACGAGGCATAACAGAAAGCTGATATTGATATTGATTCTCATGATATTTCACGAGGCATAACAGAAAGCTGATATTGATATTGATTCTCATGAGATTTCGCGAGGCATAACAGAAAGGTGATATTGATATTGATTCTCATGAGATTTCGCGAGGCATAACAGTAAGCTTATATTGATATTGATTCTCATGAGATATCGCGAGGCATAACAGAAAGCTGGTATTGATATTGATTATCATGATATTTCGTGAGGCATAACAGAAAGCTGTTATTGATATTTACTCTCATGAGATTTCGTGAGGCATAACAGAAAGCTAGCTGTTATTGATATTTACTCTCATGAGTTTTAGCGAGGCGTAACAGAAATCTGTTATTGATATTGATTCTCATGAATTTTCGAGTAATATATGTTTGTTTATTTTTTAATTACTGTTAAACCTCTAAAATATAATGGTTAATAACGTAGTGGTATATTAATAAATATATTAAATTTAATTTAACTAAATTAAAATAATCGTTTTGGTTACACAATCACGAAATTAAAGTTATTTGAAAATTACGGTAATTTGAGACAAATAGCAACGCATATATTGGTATCAAGCTAAGGTATACTCTACCCTTTAAAATTTTGCTTCGTCCTCAAATAGTATATAAGGTTCGAAATTTATTTGGGTAATTTGAATAAAGGATGTAGTTAAACTCGTGCGTGATCCTTATGGTTTCAATATATATGTACTTTCTGTAGCGGAAAAGCCACCTTTTGGAAATTTGCCTGTGGCGTCCGATATTTCAGTTGTAAAGGCGCGCATCCTTAAATAACGAATTGATTGTTTGAATATTTTTACATTCTGATTACGGAGAACTGCGTTTTAGTTTAGGAAACTAGTATTTTAAATGCAAAACAAGGTGAAAAAGATTTTTCTACATTTAGAACAAAAAATAATATCGCGAAACTATTGCAAAAAGTATCACCTTCGCTGTATCAGAATGATCTTAGCTCACTTGTATGTTATGGAGTTTAAGAAGACGAGTTTGAGAACAAGTATCTACAGCAGTATATAGACTTCAAGTATGTCACTGATCCTAAAGCGATTGGACAGTGACGTTTTGGAGTGGTTCCGGGCTCAGCTTCGATGGCAAACTAGGCTCTGACACACAAACACACACAGAGAGAGATAGAGAGAGAGAGAGAGAGAGAGAGAGAGAGCGAGGGGGGGGGGGCGGCACCGGAGAGCAATGAGAAACGTATATCCTTTTCAGTTTCCACGGAATTGAAAAATATTCGACGATTTCTCCTTAAAATTTCTTTTCCTGCTTCACACGCAGTCCTCTTTTTCGCGAACAAGGGGAGGGGGGATCTTCAGCTCACCCCTTTCCTAAAAGCCTTAGCTTGTTCTACTAGCTTTAGATAACGATAGGGAAAACATTTTTCTCTCGTTTTTTAGGTCTTCTTCAATTTTCGGTCCTCTTATACGCAACGCGAGCATCCCCCTTTCTTGATAAACATTTGAAAAGACTTGGAAGAATGGTGCTGACTTTACCGATCGTCCGGTTCCGCCGCGAACTGTTTGGTTCATCTTCGACGACTATAGATCTTCGTTGCAAAGAACAGGGATAGGCGTCGGGTGTGAAAAAATAACACTGAGAGCTTTTTCGAATGTTCGGTAGTTTCCAAATATCTTGTCTTTATTTTTTCCTTCGCGTATTCTATCTTTCTCCGTCTTCACTCGCTAAGCAAACTTATCCATTACGACAGCCATGAAACTTAGCTTTCTCAACCCCCCCCCCCCTCTGGATGGCTACCTCGTTAAGTACACCACTGTCTGGGAAATTGAACACTTTGAATTATACGCTCTCTCTCAGTTTCTTCGCCCCGAAGGAAGACATCTCAATTTTTATCATTCTTTGCGGTGAATAAGTTTAAGAAAATGAAAAGGGCTAATGTTATGAGATGAGATAAAATATACTGTACAAACACGCTTTATAAATCTAATTAGTTACATATGTATTTAGTAACCTCGTCACTACTACGGAGAACAATTTTATTCGTCAAGTTTGGTAGCAGCCCTTGTTCAAAATTTGAAGGGAGCAGGAGCGGATATCGCGATGAACGTACCGAGTATTGGGATTATCGGTTTACGCGTCTATAACGCCGGAGGAGATCAGCGAGCGGCTCCTTTCAAATTAAATTATAGATGGTAAACTACTAGCTAGACTTTGGAACCAGCTCCTAAATTCCTTTGATAATATATTAAGACAGTAAAATCTAATAACCTTCGGAAATCACGTGTGCGCTGGCACGTAAGTGGGTCTACCTTTCATCCTGTCCTAGGGACGAGGACGCGAATGCACTCGATCAAAGACTGGACTTTGACCCTGATTTCTGTAATATTTTAATATCAATTATCCCTAATAGATTATATTATAATAAAATCGTGGTTTTGTACCTGCCAACAGCACCTAACTGGACATTGACCCTGATATCTCTTTATAGTTTTATCAATTACCCTTAATAGATTCTTCTATAATATAATCGTGTCTTTGAACTTGCCAACAGCACCTCAAAAAAACCTGGACATTGACCCTAATTTTGGTGATATTTCTTTATATCACAGTTCTATCAATTATCCGTAATGGAGTTTATTATAATAAAATCGTGCCAATAGCACCTCAAAAACTGGACATTGATCCTTTTTTCTTAAATTTGTACCTGCCAACAGTACCTCAAAAAATGGACACTGACCCTGATTTCGAGGATATTTCTTTACATTACATTTTTATCAATTACCCTTAATAGATTCTGTTATAATAAAATCATGTATTTGAAGCGGCCTACTGCACTTCGCGTACACGGTTGTAAAAGGAAATATTCTTGACGTAAAAGACAGGCTGAAATGTTTTCCCGCCATGTTTCTTTATAAGCTGGTCATTTTTTTGATTGGAAATGAAATTTCTAGATTGACGTAACGCATCCTCGCTATTTTGCGCGTACGCGGACGCCAATCAGAAGATTGTTGGCTAGCCAAGCGTCATAGTCCCTTTCTTCCCGCGTCAATTTTTTCCCCTTCTCAGCCAGTTTTTTTAGACGCGTTGTATTCGTCTAGTGACGAGATTTTTGGACGTGTTTACCCTTTCGTTTAATTTCCGGATGCATCCGCTATCATCGAGAAGAAACCATCTCCCTCCAGATGGCTCTCTGTCTCTATCCTCTAGCATCAAGCAGGCAGATCCGCACTCTCCATCTTGGCCGTTCCTCCGCTCTTCCCCTCGACTGTCTTCTATCAGTTCGCTGCCCATCATCCGTGTTTATTTAATGCCATCCTCTCTCTCTATCCGCGCCAACCTCTTAGACGGGAGAAGCGCGGACCCGCTGGCGAGGCGGTCGTGTGTGGGTTGGTCCCTGAAAAGCGTGTAAGGCGCGGAAGCCACCAGCCGAAGGCGCAATTATCCGAGGCGTGAGTAATACGCGTCAGTCTTGTTTATCAAAAAGCGGCCTAGACGCCTATGTCCAGCGAGCAAAATCTCATTTCCCTTTGACTCCCCGCTTTAGTCGTCTCGTCACGGTCGCTCGAGACACCGCTGGATGCGGCTTCTTTTCCTCCTTGGACTTTGGCCCAAACTAGAATCTCTCTCTATCTCTTCGGAGGACGCCACTTAAAAGCGAAAAAGATATAGAACGAGCCAGACGCGACTGAGTTTCCCCCAAAAGAAAGATGACCTTATAGTCAGCGGAATACTGTATTTTGTTATCTATAAGCGTGTACGTATGAGCGTGTAGAAAATGGAAAATTGTTTTTGATTCAATGTCCATTATTCTTCGCGGTTGAAGGCAATAACGTTGGAAATTTCCGTCATTTATTTTAGTTATACTTCTCGATGAGAAGCACTCGGGAAGAAAATAACTTTTCGCATTATGTAAACTTTAAAAACGAACCCTATTGATCTTTCTATAAATTCCTAGCTAAACTGGCCAAACACTTTTACAAAGACAACATAGCGTTACTTCACTGCCGTGATTTGCACAAAGGCATTAACGACCAAAACGTCATTTTAAGAAAAACTCAGTTTTGTTGCTTTTTTTTATCAATGAAAAACTTTTCCTCAGAATTTTCTGGAAAATATCCTATCTAGTAGTATTTTTTCTGCTCTTTTTAAATTTATAGTTCCTGATTGAAACTAGCGGTTCCTTTATCCCGATTTTTAAGTTAAATTCCGATGTACATGGTATTTTTTGAGTTTTAAATGTTCACAAAGGCAATAATGCTTTTGCGCAAATTATTTAAAGGTAATCTCATATTACTTAAATTATTCGCACAAAAGCATTTAATGCTTTTGTGCTAAGTAAAGGATGGCGCTTAATGCCTATTTGCGAAGTAGTTCCGTGAAAGTACCGAAATAATGCTTTTGTGACAAGCGTATATCTTAAAACCTAAGAGAGCTAGAAACAAACTGATTTCAGATTCAGAATCAGCACCACCAACTTACCCAGATAAAACTAAAACATTAAAATGTCAAAAATGGTCGTTAATGCTTTTGTGCAAATCACGGCAGTTCAATAGGACTTGCAAACTTTGGTTTTAAAAATTCTGCTTGTGTTTATTTCTATTTGATTGGTATTTTCTGAAGCGTCACCCATAGAGTCGATTTTCAAAATATAGCTAAGGTAGCCTACGTTAAGATAGTATATTTCAAAATATATGAAGTCCATAACTGAACTATTTACAAAATCAATGAGATATAGTTAATTAACTATTAATAATGGTTTTTACAAAACTATGTCCGTTAAATTAGTAGGAGTTCGATCAAAAATCCACTATTTATCCAGACAACTAGGTTGGCAGATTTGCCAAATAATCCTTTTTTGAACGTCCCTGGTTCATCAAAAATCGCGAAAAACCTTCTGCCTCGCTATACACAAAAGTGAATAACCACATAAGTAGTATTTTATAGAATGGTCTATATTCCGAATCTGCGCTTTATTTTTTAACCTTGATGTTGTTAGAACGGCCCCGAGTAGGCCGTTAGTCAATGCATTACGTAGACCTTTTAAAGAAGATCCTTTTGCCAAAAATTAGACTACTATTATTGAACCTTTACCATTTCACCGATAGCGTTCTTATTTCGTGATAAAAGTGTTAGCAAGACTATATCCGGATTAACGGAGAGCGAGAGAGATACAGATTTATTTTTAGTTTTTAAAAACGGCTTTAATTACCAATGAGCTTACGTCGTTAGTGTTAGAGCACCCAAAGAGCCCAGAGAGTAAACATACGTATTAAGACTGAGAACTTGTATCTTTTATGACCCCTAATGACCGGATGTAGCATTAAAATACTTCTATTCGCTTTTATAGTTTTTCAACCTTGATGTTGCTATTTGGGGGAATGGCCAGATTGGGATATAGGATAGGCTGGATCGGGTAGATTGAAACATCAAAGGTTACACGACCGCCATTTCTTTGGTTTCGAAAAAGGTCATTCGGTAGTGGAGATGGTGGGGCTGAGGGTACCATCGACGATTTAATTCATCCTCTATTATATCAGCCTCGAAAGAAATCCGCTCTCGGAAATTCAATTCGAAAAAAAAGTAAATGATATTAAAATGAACCTTAAGAAGTAATATAATTTGGGAACAAATTCCAAATCGTGTTAGGCTTTATTCCTGAGATGTTTTATTGGTTGGGCGGAGGGGGGGCGGCGGAACTAATAAGAGCGTTTCGAGGGTTCCTCTACCTCATTCGTTTTCAAAGGCGACAATCGAGGACAAAATCCGGGGAGAAAACCGCGAGAATAAATAAAAAAATTAAGGAAAAATGAAAGAAGTTCTTTTCACTTAAATTCCGCGGGAAAACAAAAATTGCTTTTATTCGGACCGACAACCGGCAGACGCTTTAATTTTACAAGCGGTAGTGGCGAAGGCACCTTTCATTTTTATTCTTGAACATCTTCGGTTTTTTGTCTAGCTAGGATGCTCAAATTACGCCTAAGGGTAAGGGGGCTGCTCCGCATCCCGGCTTTCTTTCCGGAGCGCGGTGGAGAATAATAAGAAGAAATTTCTCCGCCAGCCAGAGAGACAAAAAGAAGAAATATTATATCTCGATTTCTCCTTTTCTTCGGAGCCGGAGACCTTAATCGCGTTAGAGTATAGAGTTTTAAAGGATTCTGCCTCTCGTATACCTCGTCGAAGCTTTGCCCGTTCCTAACAAATGTCCCGGCTAAAGGGATGGGATCGAGTCCTCCGCGGAGGCCTCGGGCTTACGACGACGCTCGTCTTACTACCCGAGTTTCTAACAAAAATAACTTTTCTATACCGGACCCTGGATCTCAGCGGGGGGGATAAGGTCTCAATCCAGACCACTCCCGCCGAAGATAAATAGGAGTCCGTCCATTTCGTCGCTCTACTGTCTTATCCGTAGCACCCCCGGCTGCACCACGCACCGGAGGGAAAGATGACCGAGGGGAAAAGAAAGGAAGGGAGATGTCCATCGGACGTCGCTTCCGGTATTGCTTTGGAAATAGGACATCTTTTAAATAAAACATGTCGTTTTGTCGCTATCTTTTCGTCGATGATTTTTGGAGGGAGAGATTTTCGGTCGAGATTGGTTTCTCTTTTATTTATGTCTCGGACTTTTATACACCCATTAAGATGTTTTTTAGTCTTTAATGTTGAGATTTCGGGTTAATGGAGGTATGTTAGTCGCAAATATTAATTTGGATGCACCAAAATTCACGGAAGCTATTTGCCCCTGATTGGTTGCGCCGAAATGACAGATTGTGGTGCGCTGGGGTCAGAGAAGATTGCACCCAAATAAGGAGAGCGCGTGCTTGTGGGAACGCTCTCGTGACTCGAAATACCCAATTAAATAGCTCACTTCCCGTATAGACTTACAAGGTCAAAATGTAAGACCCTTATCGTCGGCTTTCCTTCGGTCGAAGGTCAATAATTAAAGGGGTT
Organism: Leiobunum rupestre; assembly: GCF_980474605.1. Classification (NCBI taxonomy): domain Eukaryota; kingdom Metazoa; phylum Arthropoda; class Arachnida; order Opiliones; family Sclerosomatidae; genus Leiobunum; species Leiobunum rupestre. The sequence goes on from NC_143391.1 coordinate 19,994,158, forward strand.
TAGGGACTGTACAGAGTCACTCTAATAGAATGTATGTCGTTTGTAGACGTAGTATTTCCGATTGGGCGCAGTTTTTACACACAATCTTAAGGGACTTGTGTGTACTGGGAACACGTACAGTGTAGTCGATGCCGCATTCCACATAACTCTTCGACAATTAGATCTAGAAGGGTCGGTGATATGTCAATCTAAAGCATATGACATGACCTTGGTAGCCCATTTTTGGAATCGGAGAACAAAAAGTTAATCAATTTCCCATTTTAGTGGTTTTGGGCGATTTTTGCCTTGAAAGTTACATATTTATTTAAATTAAGAGTGACTTGGTTGAATATTATATTTTTAGTTAGTTCTGATCATTTCTGAACTACATTTTCTGTTGCATTAAGAAATTGTAATTTGAAGTGATATTTCTGGCCAATTCGCGGAGCCCCACCACCCACTATTGCCATATTTGAATTTAATACCAATTGTTATAGGTGCCATAATAATCGCTCATGTTTCTCTACCTTATTTCCAAAACCAGGTAACTCAAATAATTCGGTTTGTCTAAAAATTAATTTAAATGAATGTTTTGGAGTTTCGCTACCTTATTTCCAAAACCAGGTAACTCAAATAATTCGGTTTGTCTAAAAATTAATTTAAATGAATGTCTTGGAGTTTCGCTACCTTATTTCCAAAACCAGGTAACTCAAAGAATTCGGTTTGTCTAAAAATTAATTTAAATGAATGTTTTGGTGCTTCGCTACCTTATTTCCAAAACCAGATAACTCAAAAATTAATTTCGATAAAATTCCTCTTGGGTTTATTAAGTTAAAGTAAAAGATGATTGAAAATTTGTTCAAGTTTAAATTTAATATTTAATATATAGTTATAGCATAGGATGTGTGTACTTAAATGTCCGTGACATCTTGTTCTTTTCCGGAGAACTTGTTACTTTTCGGATCCCCCATTAATGAGCGCCGATATATTTCCGCTTGTTGTCGAATGCCTATCAAGCGACAGATATAGAAAAGGAGCGAGAGAGAGATGACTCCGAAAAAACGCTCCAAAATAAAGAAAGGCGAAACGACAAACGAAGAAGCGGAAGAAAGGTATACAAAAAGGGCAGGAAGATTGATTAGTCGTCGTCGAGATCCACCAGCATCGCCCCTAATGATCAGCTCCTAATGGACGAACGTGGCTATTCGCGAATGCTTTAAAGGTGATGATCGGCTACGGCTTATTCAGCGTCTAATAGCGGTTTAGAAACGTCCGAAGAAACAGCTTTGCTATTTTTATACTAGATTTGGTCGAAACTGTACTTTGACTAGACCAAAGCAATGCCTTAAAAAGACTCCTTTTAATATCGTTTACGATAGTCCCGATATTTCGAAATGTTAAGTTAAAAGGAACCACCTATGGACTGTAATGCAGAGGATGGTAAAAGTAGCGAATAAGTAGATTAGTCCATTAAAGAAGGGAACATAAAGCTAAACCCTAAACAAATTTGAAGAAAATTAAATACTTACAAATAGGTCGTACCGATAGATCTTCAAGCAAACAAAAAGACGAAACCGGTCTACCGTTGGAAATTCTGGCTATTTTATTTAATTTAATTTAGTTTATCACTCGAAGATCTATTTGGTCCGAGTTTCGCGTCTTTTTGTTTGCTCGAAGACCTATCGGTATGAGCTATTTGTAAGTATTCAATTTTCTTCAAATTTGTTTAGGGTTTAGCTTTTTGTTCCCTTCTTTTAATGGACTAATCTACTTATTCGCTACTTTTATTTGTTTAAAACTATTTTATTAGACATTTGATATAATATTCCATCTAGACATTAAAATTAAACGTGTAAATCAACACGTTCGGCGTAGATTTCGTTGGGCACGAATTTCCCACCAAACATCGGATGTGGACATCACATCGCGGCTCGACACAGTGCCATATTAACCTATAACAGGGCCCCTAGGATTTAAGCTTCTTTGGGCCCTTCAACATCCCCCTCCCCCTTGTGATGCGTGGGGTCCTGCTTAGCCCCTGCTCTTGGTGGGCCCATAGGATGGATAATGTAGCACTGGCGCCACATTTAGGGAGTCTTTTACTTATCTTAAAGGTGTAAAATGTAAAAATTACATTGCGTAAGGATATAAACTTATTTCTAAACCATATTTTCCGTAGTGTTTTGAAAAATGCAACGGGAGCCCACGAAGCGAATAAAATTAGCGGATTGGTATATTAATACTTCTCTTGTAAGCTACATCTTATATACTTCTGGTGGTACAAATGTGCTAGTTACCCTTTAAGTAGATTTTGTATTTTGTATACATTCTATAGTTCCACTATTGGATTAACTATATTAAAAATATCGTGAACAATGGTCCTAAATTGTAGTTGTTTCAATGGTTTCTCCTCACTGCCGTTCAGTATGACTCGAGGAATGCGTTATTAAGCTTAGCGCTTCCAATCGACTGTCAGAGAACATGGATGCGTTATCAGAACCGAGAAAATAATTGTAATCAGTGTTGGATTAACCAATAGGCTGAGTAGGCTTAAACCTAGGGGTGCAGAGACCAGCCTAAAGGGAGCGAGGCTAGAAAGCCTTAATAAAGCTCAAGCTTCGGGGGCCTGCTGATAGATAATCAGCCTCTGATTGTCATAAATCAGGTATCAGATTATCCGCCTTTGCGTTCATATATTATCAGATCAGTTGATACGGGTCAAAATGCAAAACTAATCTGAATTCATCCAAAACCGACTGATTGAAGGCGAGCGGACTTCAAATGCTTCACAGTTATCGATTTCACATATTTCCCGGTTCAATTCCTTTAGAAATGGCCGTTTACTTTGATTCGCTTCCACAAGATGATATATCTACTAAACGTGTAAATCAGATAACTATTCGGCTAACTCAACCTAGTGAGCGGAATCAGTTCAGATCCTCAGATCCGTTACTTGGGATAATGAATCAGACACATTTTGAGATCAGATTGTTTTGCCAGGGGGTAGTTACTTTAGTAATGGGTGCATCGAGGGGCTAACCACTTCCTTAAATTATGATCCCCGATTACAGCGAGTACAGCCTATGGTAGTGCTAAATCTGTAATCGATAACGTAATCACTTTAGTACAGTCAGCCCCTCGAGGTGCATCTAGTTTGTCAAAATTCTAACTCAGAAGCTCAGAAATTTTTCATTCTGAGAAACTAGACACTTCTTCATTGGTTTTTGACCATTCTGAGCCAAATAGTCAGAATAGTTTCTAGGTACCTTTCCGACAGAATTCAAAATGGCTGGGTGTAGTGCTGCTGATATTGATCGATGTGACACTATACGATCCAGAAACAGGTAAATATTATATTTTTCGTGTAAAACAATGGGAATACGAAAGAATGGTGAATGGTAAGTAATATTTCGTCATTATTGGTTATTGATTTTCAGTGTCTAACCACGGACTGTAAATTTTAGAGGACCGGTATTCCAGAGGTATTTTACGCCCCGTTCACCGATCAGGCTGACGGGAGTCGCTCAAGGTCATAAAAAAAACTAAAGCGCGTGTCTTTCGGTCGGCCAGATTTCCAGATAACATGCGGGGGGGGGGGTCTACCTCTATGCGTGGTACAAATGACCTTGACGGACTCTCTCTCTCTAGTTCGAAGTGATTGATGCTCGGGGAAACCAGAATTATACAGGGGAAGGCTACGCTTTACTCGTCCTCTAAAATTTACAGTCCATGGTCTAACAGTTATTTTAGTACCTACTCATTTAAAATTGTGCTCTAGAGCCAACGCTTTTTTGTTTTGATTTTTTAGATGAATTTTATGCGGAAAAAGAATTTTTAGTAAAATAAGCGAGTCTGTTTCGAATCTTACGCTCAGAATGTTTCTGACTTAGAAAAATCTTTTTGTCAGAACACAGTATGACAAACTAGACGCAGTCCAGGTGTACAAATCGTAGGTAATCACGCCAAATAGCTTAAAGGCCTAGGTTTTCTTCTGCCTGTCCCCCTTTAAATTAGGCCAACATGTTCAGTGGTTGGCCTACCACCAAGGTATTTGTGCTCCACTAAGTTAATTTAAAGGGGGACAGGCGGAAAAAACCTAGGCCTTTAAGAAAATCAGGTGTACAAAGATTTTATGAGTGAGAACATAGATAAAACTGATCTAACTGATTTTCTTTAGATATTTGAAAATTAAGTTCTGAATAACCTGAACAGTTGGCAGTTGGAAGCTCTAATTAGGCTTCTATCTGAACAGTGAGGTCTACTTTATTCTGTCAATCTGGACAGAGAGTCTATGATTGTCTAATGTCGAAGGTGAAGGCGCGAATAAGAAAATGGAAATGTGACGCGGAAGTCTCGATTCTGGCTCGAATAAGAGAAGTAACGGTGTGTCACGCCAGCCAAGTTCCATTAATCCACCGTCTGTCCCTCCCTCCTCATTGTCCTTTCCACCCGTTCCACGACCTTTGACCACGCGCAGCTGCGGAAAAAGACGAGAAAGATTCCGTTTCATTCAACCCTTCTAGAAAAACAACCTACACGCGTCTGACCACCACCATCGTCAACTACTTAATGGTGGTCAAGATGATCCTCTCGTTACACTCAAATCTCGAGGTTCTAAACTTCAAAATACCCGTAGAAAAAGCCTCTTACCATAGTGCTGTAATCTTAATGCCGCAATTCCTTTAATTTTAGCGGGAGTTTCTGGAGTTTTTATACCAAAAATGAAAAAAATAGCAGCGTAGACTAGTGTTCTTCTATTTTTTAAGTATACATAGCGAAGGGCTTAGTGTAGTCGCGCGATGAAAAGGTTTTACCGTCCTTTTCTCGTGGTCCACTCTGCCAGCCATTTTGTCCCCCTCCAGGTATGGCGGGAATCATCAAGGTTCCAAGCCCACTTTTTCCTCTACCTCTGTACTTTCTTCTTCTCCGTCCCTCTCACATATTAGAAGCAATCTTCCTTTCGCACTTATCCCTACCCTCTCTCTCTCTTTACTTTTCTTCTAGATTTCCTCTACATTTTTATCCTCCTCAGCCACCTCCGTTCACCTTTATTTTTTGTAAAGGCAACGTCGGAATGAAAGGAGAAAAGTTGGTGGCGAGAGCGAGCAAAAAAGCTGGTTTTTACCTTTGGGAAAGTTTTCTCAACCTTTTCTTTTCGGGTTCTATCCCGTTTTTTGTCTGTCTATGGATGGGTCCTCGTCTCCCTTTCAGCCTCCCTACGCTCTCTCTTCTCTTTTTTGGATATAAATCTGAAGCGTCTCGAGGAGAGATTGAAGATAAAAAGTAAAGAGGGCTACGGGGACGGTGAAGAGCTGGTTTTTCTGATGACGGTGGGTCGGGCTGAGAGACGGGATGAAAAGCGTCCATTTTAATGCAAATATTCGCCAGGGTAACATAATGGCGGTAAGAGGAAAGCGCCGAATTAAGTGGCCGCTTTGCTCTTCTCTCTTCCGTCGGTTTCGCCCGTTCCAAGATTTTTCGCGACGATGCGTGGAGGATCCAAAATAATGTTTGTGCGCCATAAAACGTACCTCGGCTTTATATTCGTTTCTAGTATAAGCTTTACTCGGCCATATAGGTTTTATATTTATAAGCTCGCGTGTTCGTCCATTTTCTAAAGACGAATACATGTATGATAATACGTAAGCATATAGCTACCGAAAGTTTTTCATCGCATCATCTACGTTCGTACTTTCTTATAGGTAAAGGGCAATGCACTAGGGATCTTCTCGCCTGAAAGGGACCCACTGGCTTTTGGAAATTTTTAGTGTAAATTGAGAAACTACTTCTCTTCCGTCACTACCAATCATATAATATTCTAAGCTTTTCTCGTTGTTTCCCTTTAATTAAAGGGGAACGGCCATGCTTTTCCAAATATGGCATTATTTCCGTATCAAAAGATTAACAAGACGTTCAATATACTAACACGTACCTTATTTTGTCTTGAAAAAATAGCTTTTGGCCCAAAAAGTTGAAATGAAAAATAACGCCAAGTGTTTGAGTTTGAATTTTCGCCGCCATCTTAGGGGCTGCCGCCAGCGCCCCTAACCCCGTATGAGTGATTTGCGAACTATCCTAACTTTTGAAATCGCTTAGGTCTCTTATAACTGGAAAGCGCCGCGCGTGCAAATTAAAAAAAAACTAAAATCTTTCGCATCTACAGCAGCGCGAGCTTTTTTTTTAATCAATTTTAATCGAGCCGGGAGTGTCTCACCGGTTTCTCACCAGATGTCGCGGCGGACGCGCGCTTTTCGATTTCCCGAAATTTCTTTATTTTATTAAAAATTAACCACTCAATATTTTTTGATGCGGTTTTCGCCATAAATTTTAGTTTTTAATGGGCTATCTAACTGGTTAAAGCTTGACCGTGCTCCTTTAAAGTAAAAATATCACGGATAATCAAACACGTTAGTTTGATTCCTCGACGCTTTATTTTACCCTGGTCGTCTTAAGAAGATGGAAGCGTGTTTATAGTATAGTATTTTCCAGAGTCTCAGTCTTCTTAATTTTTTTATTCCATCATTCGTCTTTAGTTCCTTCTGTTCGTTTTATCCCCTTCTAACTTCCGATTCTCCATCCTCCTCGTCCCGTAGCCTGCCCCCATCAGCTCATCTAAGGATTCTTCCGGATCCCTTTCGTAGTGTCTTCCTCTTTCGCTCAGCGCCCGCTGCAGAGACGGGAAAAATATTCCACGATAGTTATTCGCGCTTCTTCATTCTCTCCCAGCGCTGTTCTTACGCGACAAGAGGGAAATCTCTCGTGGGAGGAAGAAAGATGAAAAGCCTTCCCACAAGAAAAAAAAAACCACACTATAAAACAAGGAGCAATTTTGGAAATGGAAAATATCATAAGTTTATAAATATCTGTCAGTTCCTTAGCTTCCGCGTGCAAAATGTTTACCGAGAGCTATTCATAGAACGACCGCAAATATTTGATGAACTTGAGACTAAGTCATTAGGCTCTTTGCCTCATAGTCATAATGAGCTCGTGCAAATAAGCGTGCGGAGGCGTAAGGACTGCCCGTTATAGTTATTATAAAGTTGCTTATTTTTCTCACTAGAGGCGCTTATTTTTTGGTTATGACGTCAATTTTGTGTCACTTCAGTATACATATAGCTATCAGCAATTATATTTCTGTTAACTGACACACTTATGGAACTCCTGATTGACTTTTGGTAATAGGCCCCATCTTGTTTATCAATGGATACTTATTATTAGGGTTACTTTTTTGGATTGATTTTTTATTTGTTCTCTATTCGGTTTGTAATGTTTTTGTTAACGTCAATCAATTAAATAAAAGATCTAGACTTGGTTTAAATCTAACAACAAAATGTATTTACTATTCTGCCGGCTTAGGCGCGTCAAGGTTATTCTATGTTCTTTGGTTGGGACTACCAAAGATAGTATATTGATAGAGAAGGGCCGGACAGCTACAGGGGTAGAAATCACAAGATAATATGTTTGGGGGTAATACATAAATCTATACATTACACGGTTCAAATTTACTCTGCGTATATAACGTTTCAATTTCCCCGAACAGGTAATTTTTCCTTAGAAATATTTTCGTAAGAGAACTCTTTAATTTGTAAAATTCTAAAAAATCGGAAATCATTTCGGTTGGTGGTAGACAAAACGTTTCATTGAGAAAGTTGTAGAGAAAACACTGAAACTTGCAAATAAAATTGGTTCTGTTGAAATAGGCTTATTTTTCACACGAAAAAAAAGTGATTACCACCCAATTCAAAGTTTGTGGCGAAAATTTATACATTTAACCACTAAAAATGAGTTTCGGTAGTTCCTCCCACTTCGTTAATACAGGTTTCAGCACGATATAGGATATCACTAAACGTCTTCAGGATCATCCAGTGCAAATTTGGTAACAGGCGTTTGGTATACTTTTCTCTTGATTAATAGCCAGAGGAAAACGTGATCTTGGAGGTCATTGCACTGTATCATTCCTGCCAATCCATCGCTAAACGAACTTGGTGGTTAGATATGCCATAACTTCATGGTTTTGATGTGCTGGTGCACCGTCATGCTGGAACGAAAGTCTTCTGTAATCGGCCAAAGGAATGCATTCCAACGTTAGCCATTTAGGAAGGCTTAATAATTGTGTCCATCAAGACGATTTGAAATACAAAAAGTTAAATAATACGATCGCCAACCAGACCTACCCAAAACGTAGTCTAAATTATTCTTGGTGATGGTGAGGGAATCCCGAGCAAGGGTTGACTTAATTTCACATGTGGTTGTTTTGGTGGTTGAATGACCTCGAAACGACACCATCACTCGAAGGTTCACAATGAAGTATTGTCCATGTCTACTTTTCGATACCCCTGACCATGAAGCCTTGGATTGGCATTACCGGTATTGTTCAAATCCCGAACAACTCGAAGAACGGTGGTTTGCGTTATTCTACTATTAGCATAAATATTTGACTTTCTTGAGTAACGTTACCATTACGTTCACCAAAAAAATATTTTAGTATAAAAGCGCACATTTCAAGGGAATAAAGCATAGTTTATTTGAGCAGACAACTGTTAATAATAGCGTCAAAGTTAAGTATTGCTTTAAATACTAATTATTTAACTGACCTTTTTCATTGAAAAATATTAAATTCTTTGATAAAATCTAAAAAAATTATAACTTAAAATGTTTGTCAAATAGTTCTGCATTTCAGCGGAGGGAGGAACCATATTTTGAAATCTAAAAATTGTGTTTCAATCAACTATTCGAACCTTCGAATTCATAAAAAAAATGCTTACATATAATAGACATAAATTTTAGCCACAAAACTTTAATTTGGTAGAGTGGATGACTAGCCCATAGATCGATAGGAATTTAGGGGCTCCATGAATCCGCCCATCCCCGTATTTCGAGGTCTGCAAGAGCCCTATTTACGCTGCACTGACTTTCTAAAGCTCTTCCCTCAAACTATTTATATTTATCTTAATTATCTAACTCTTAATTTAGATGGTGTTATTGTTTCAATTTGTAGCGGGATCCACTCGCATATTCTCCGTAACCTAAATAACGTCTTAGTAACATTAATTCCCCTCCCCACTTTCAGCGCCACTCTTTTAGTGAAAGACCACTTATTTGGTGGACCATGCCAAAGGCGGCTTATAGCCCTTTTAATTCTATTATTTCCGGTCGCGTAGCATTAGTAAAAGTTGGTATGGGCCTACCCAAAATGTATGGTTGAATGAAAAGATGAAAGTCAATTGTGTGCTCGAACCAAAAATCTGGTTACGACACTGAGGATCAGGCGATGTTTAGGACAATATAATTACAAGTTAAAATTATCTCCGTTGAGACACATCTTACAAGGAGAGTACCCGAGGTGTTTATTGCCGATTTTGTTCAAAGTCGGGCGTAATGTAGACCTATATGAAATATGAAATTTCCCAAAAGGAGACGTTGCACTACCCATTCGATTTGCTATGGCAACCGAAAATGTTTTTGATCACTTAAAACAATAAAATCTCCATTTAAAAAAGCATGGGATTTTCTCGGTTTCACAGGGTCCTGGCTACGAAAATTTTGAAAATTTTTGAAAATTACGAAATGTGTAATTTGGACCACATTTAGGTAAATTTCATCAAGTTTGGGTAAATTGAAACATTTTTAGGGTAAATTTGTAACAAATTTTGGGTAAAATAAGGAAAAAATCTTATTTTGGTTGTAAGTGGTCCAAACATTTTCGGTTGCCATGGCAAATCGAATGGGTAGTGCAACGTCTCCTTTGGGGAAATATCTCATATAGGTCTACATTACGGCCGACTTTGAACTAAATCGGCAATAAACACCTCGGGTACTCTCCTTGTTAGTCGGATGCTGATATTATGCCTTGAACATACACCGAAACCCCATCTGTAAGCTTAATTTTAGTCTAGTTTAGTTATTTTTTAAAAACTAGATTTGAATACCCATTATTAGACAGTTTAAGCCACTCCTCGAAAACTCGTAATTATAACTTGTAGCCGAGTGTAGATTGTACGGAATAAAGCTACGTCTACACTCACAATTGTCAACGACAAGTTTCCCCTACAGGTTTTCAAAGGCTGGCTTATTTTCATGGTTTGGTTGAGTTACTCTAAAGCCAGGTTCACACTTACCCCTAAAATCGCTTCTTTTTAGATAACTACTTTTCCAAACCTGCGTGAGAAATCACTTCGTGTCCTTACTTCCTTTGGGAAACGACTCGTTCAAATCGGTTCGCTTAGCCATTGCTTAGCATCGATTTCAAAACGTCAAGGCGGGGAAGTAAAATTGCTCATATTTTCAAAATTAATGGGAATAAAATTCAAAATAATGTCAAATAATATTACTTTATGTATAGTAAACATGATTAACTAAATGTTTTGGGAAAAATTTTAGTATTTTCAAAGTTCCGGTCATAATTTGAAATGGCGTTAAGCCTTGGCTATAAGCGAACCAGGGTGAAGCGAATTCGCACGTGTGAACCAAGAATTATCGTTGGCGGCAAAACCTGACATTCAAACCGACCTTAACTAGGTTTTAAGCTCTAGTGTGACCGTGGCTTAAATTTGCTCCCTTTTACACACACTCCCAAAAGCGATTTGTGTATACTAGTTTCACGTAGAGATACGAATCGGTAATTTACCCTGGTAATTTACGCGGTAAATTACCATGGTAATTTACCATCGTATTCGTGATTCACTGTTTCTCAATTTCTTTGATCTTTCGGGTTAAAATGTACGTAAAATACGTCGCACAAGATTACAAAACTCAAAACCTAACGTTATTCGCGTTTTAGTGTATTTTTGCATCGTTTAATAAAGTAATTTCACTCCAGCAAACACTAGATTATAGGCGTAACGCACTAACTCGAAGAGCTAGGCACCGCTGCGCCACCTAGATTCGATTTGGTAGCGAATTTCCAATTAGTCGAAGGCTGTGTTAGAATAGTTTGATACGTTTAATAGGAAGAATACTTATGTCTAGCCCTGTTTAAGAAAAATCACATTCATGATTCATCTGTCGTCTGCTAAAATGTTAGTTTTATTTTCACTTGGTTATTCCGAACATCTACGTTAGTTTAGCGTTACTTCGAAGTAGTCTAGCGAAAGAATATAGTATTCTTTCTATAAAGTTTTATTTGGTAAAAATGCGTAAAAGAAAGAAAGTAGACCTAATTATTCATAATATATTTTGAGCAACAAACTGTGAAGCCCGGTAAATGCGATTTGTTTAACCAATAAAAGCGTTTCTTCTTTTTATTCCTTGTTTTAATCGTAAAAAAAACCTTTTAAAAAAAAATTACGGTAATTTACCGCAACACGGTAAATTACGCTGTAAATTACCGCGTAATTTACTGTTTTCCTAAATTACGATAATTTAAGAACTCTAGTTTCACGTATAGCGTAGCCGCTAGAAGGTCTAGAAGGGTCAATGATATGTCAATCGATGGAGAAAATGATGCCCTTGGTAGCCCACTAAGAATTGTTGTGATGACAAGTGGGTCATTTGCCCATTTTAATGATTTTTTATTATTTCCGGCTTGGAATCTAAATACTTTTCTTAAATTAAGTTCGATTTCATATTTAGTCAAAGGGGGAAGGAACTTCATACCTTTATTAGTGCATTTATAGCTTATAAAAGGGTGCATTAGCCCCCTGTGGGCACCCATGGTTGTACCAATTTTTTTTAATTTCAAGTGATATTTGTGGACCATTCGCGGGACCCCATAACCATAGACGAAGAACGGGAAAACCGTTTACCCGTTCTTCATCTATGCCATAAACCGCGTACGCACTTTTGTGATAACTGAATTTAGTTGCAATTCAAGATTCAGAATACAAGCGCCCTCTGTCTCCAAATATTTGACCTTCGACCTTGGAAAACCCGATTAACTTTGTCCATTTTTTACAGTGTGTTGGATACATTCGATGTGCTTTTTAGGGAACCGCAAGTTTATTATACAGGGTGTCGGCTATGCTACGTTACGCTAACTTGGCTATTGCTAGATAAGGTGTGGTAATAATATATTGGGTATTGCAATACCAGATATTGGAAATGCTATATTTCTTACACCGGCCGTTTGTTATTATACCAATGATAAATATGATTTCCCCTGGATAAATGGCAAGGTGATTAGGATTGTTTTTAATGCACTAGATGGTTCAGAAAGTGCTACTTTGGGTAAAAATTCCTTTAAGCTTTGTAATTAATTTTTTTTAGATAAACGCACATTTTTGACAAAATGTATCTTGGGTTATATATTAAGGTAATTAATTAAATTAATTTAAATATCATATTCAAAATATATTTAATACATCGGGGGGGGGAATTGTGTGTACTTAAATGTCCGTGACATCTTGTTTAAGAATTTAATCGGTATAAAATATGTTTATAAAGCTCTAATGTATCTTATCCATTTACTTTTCACAATAGAGAGATTAACCCTTAAAATATAACATAATAACAATGTATATTTTCGTTCTTTGAAATCCCTAACGACCTAATTAGGTTTATACGAAATTGATTGCTCATTAAAAACAAAACGTTCGGCAAATTAGGCACCGACGGCTAAGCTTTTTCGCTACACGTTTATAACGACCAACTTAATCTCCCTATTGATGGTTGAAAAAATGATGAAAATCATCTGGAAAGTATTTATTTTATGTAAATGGATGATAAATGTTTCACAGCTCGTAAGAAATCCTGGTAGAAAAGAGCATTGAAAACATCGAAAATGTTTCACTTTCGTTAATCGATGGAAGGGTTGACAACGCTTGACTTTTATTTCGAACACACTCTACGGAAAGGTTGAAATGAGAATGGGTTTATTTGAATAGATGGGGAGGGGGAGCCTGAAAACACCCGACGTGGGAAAGACAGCCATATATCGGATTTTTTTTTGAAAACGAAAAACGAACTTGACTGCGGACAAGCTCGCCAAGAAAAAAGTCGCCAAACGAAAGGCGGAAGGCAACGTACTAAGAATTTGTCAGTTACTTTTTATCACGATTTTATCTTCGTTTCCAGGCTAGTGGCAACGATTGTTATTGTAAAAAAATATCGATTCGTCGGCGTCGCCAAGCGGTATAAAGTGGCGTTGTTTGATTGACAACTGGGCGTACGTCGTCTGTCCACTACACGCGCGCTTCCTTGTTCCAACGACAAAACCAACAAGTTGGTTGCTACCGCTATACACATTTAGTTGACAGCTAGGAAATTGGCTTTCGGTATCTTAGGGCGTAGACTTTACCCCCATTGCGACTCTCGGTTTACATTTTGGTTTAGCTCGGGTTTCGGTTTTGTTCTTCGTAAAGGAGATTTTCTTCGCCTAACGGTTTCTCTAATCCCATAAACTTAAGTTTAGTCGGCACCCGGAAAAATTTCCCCATTCGGGAAGACTTTACGACTTGACGTGATTAAGAGCGTTAATTTAAAATCTGGTTAATTTTAATTAAGATCTGGTTGACGTGGTTGATAATTCCCATAGCCGGTTGAGGGTAGTCTTTATATCCGTTTTATACCTTTTCTTTGTCCTCTCGATGGAAATGGCCGTCATATTGATCAAGAAACTAAGAGGCGCTACTGGGGTGTCTTGGGAGACGCGACGCCGGTTGTTTTTTCCGCGGTACACAGTCTTTTAATCAAAGTTTTCTCCCGAGACTTAAATTCAGGAAGTGGCGAGTGTATGAGCTTAATTGGATTGTTTTTAATTTGACAAGTTAAAGCGGCGACGGCCTCCTCGACCTTTACCAACAGCCTCCTCAAAAGCACATCCCATCAAATCAGTAACGTTTTTTTCGAACTACTCCCTTTCTGAAACTCCGGGCGTGGTGGTGACTCTGTTATTATCCCTAGTAACTATCGCGTCCGGATAATCGAATTACCTGGCATTCGCCTAAACGTTACGGAGGAAACGCAGTCTGCGCTCATTTTTGACGTCTTACAATTAGCTTTCGTTCTTCCATTCCGTGTAAATCAAACACGCGATATGGACCAACCCTTTTCGTACATGCGAAACTTTGGCTGCTCCTTTTTAAATATTTAATTAGAATCCCACTATTCGGAGAACGCTAATAACGGCAATTTCAAATGTTTTATTCACGCCACACGCGCGTTGAGTTTGATAGTCAGTCTACGCGGCCGTTTGCCGATACTCTCTCTGATATGTTTATTCGGCTGCGATTTTACTTTTATCATAAGAAACATAATATCTAGAAGTATGACACTTGGTATTGTTTTAATGCTAATTTCCTGAGCGAACCTTTTTTCGACACTGACCTTCTCGAAAAGAGAAGGACTCGCACTCGAAGGGGGCTCTGAGTCGCGAACAAAACGTAGATTGCGAAATAACGCTGAAAATCAGTTCGTTGATAATTTCTCCTAAATGACATACTTAATGTTATTAGGTTACTTATGCTGTTATACGATTTATGTTTTGACGCGGTTCAGCTTTCGTGTTATATTAGTGAAAACTATCCGCAACACTCCGTCTATTCAGTGTTTTGGAAAGTGTAGTCTAAATTATTAGTACACCACACTAAATAGTTTTTTTTCCACGAAATGTCAGTGTAATTATAGCCAAGGCTTAATTTTTAATTTGGTGTAATTTATGTTTAAAATGGGGTAAATATCTAAAAATTATCAGAAATAAAAGCTTATTACTTTATTTACCTTTTATAGTAAATGTTATCTACTATATTTACCTTTACTATAAACATAGAGTGGGTTACTCTATGCCTATAAATAACGACATTTATTAGTATCATAAGCCTATCAACCCCAAGTTTGAATCGAAAGGCAGTGTTGGTTCAAGCGAACGGATGGCGAAAGTACAGCGCTAAATCCACCCGGTGGCGGAAAAGAGAAACGTAACGCGTCCCGCAATGCATGATTCCAGCTGCCTTGGTAAGAGAGAGGTGCGTAGAGAGAGAAAGGGGGAAGGAAGAAGCTTCAATTTATCTCTACCAGATGCCGATACTATCGCCTGATTTCTTCTTTTTCGCCCGTCGAGTGGTGGTACAAAGGGCGCTATGCGCGTTTCAAACTTAGAGATTATAGGCTTATGTTAGTATCAATAGATTAAAAATGTAAAATACGTTTTGAACGTAGTGAAATGATCGTTTTTGTAAACTGACATTTTGCACCAGTAAAAGGTGCCAGTTTAGATTGATTTTCCGAGTAGGGGGAGCTACGGCACAAAAAGTGTAAGGTTACACCATAAGTATATAATATTGTTACATAAGTGTGACACTTCCTATTCTTCGCAAGCAAACGTTTTACTGAGAGCTATTAACAACACAGATTGCAATACGGGCTTCGTCGGCATTTTGCGTCCGCTTGCTCCCGCGTCACATGTAGCTTTTGACAGCGCCTCGCTAGGGGGAGATTTTCTTCTTGTGATGACGTCACTTCGTTATTAGCTCTCAGTAAAATATTCCCTAAAGTGACAAACTTATGGATAATATTATAGACTTATGATTACACTTTAAAAACTTGTCGCGCTGATGGAAGCGAATGTTTCTACTTTGTCGAAATGGATTGCGCTCTTACGTGTCTAGGTTCTAGCTAGACGCGATCGTCCGAAAGCGCAAAATGTCATCGCCATTTGATATCGTATCGATTAAAACAAGCGCCTCCCTTCGCCGAACTCGAGTGTTAATGTTCACGTAATCTGGATAAAAATAACATTGAAAAATTCGATGGGCAGCTGTGAATATACAAAACGTCTCCCCCGACGGAAACCTTTTCATTATTACTCTTCCCCCGATACACGGTTCATCCCTTCAGTCCGTCGTGGCTTAGGGTTTTGTGCTGGAAGGTATTTGTAGGTCGATTGGAGGGTGCTACCAGAGACGTAATATAATTTAATAAGGACCACTTTAGGACTGCAATTCAATGCACGTGAAAATGTAGAAAAGTTCGTAATGGAAAGGGGCAACTCGAAGATCGATTTGGTTCGAGTTTTATGTCTTTATTTTATGTCTACGAGTAATTCTTAAGTTTTGAAATTACTTGAAATTTGTCTAGGCAATACAGGTAATACTCGAGTTTCAATTCCCGCAACGCCATCTATTGGTTTAAAAATAACTACTGTAAGACTTTTTTCACTTCCGGGATTGACGTTACGTTTGCAAATGGAGAATCAACGAAATAAGCGGCTGGAAGAGCCGGTTATTTTGTTGATAAACGCAATCGTGACGTCACAGCACGCGGGAAGGCTAGTTGCAGACGACACGACAGGCGATATTTTATAACATTTACAACAATCGAAAAAAAGCCTTCAACAGACGTGGCGTCACGATTGCAAACGGAGATCAACGGTTAATTAACAATTTGCCCTCCGTTGAGCGTCACTGAACGCGGCCAGAGGGAAGCCTCAGCTGACGTCATAGGTCACCGAGGTCACGCGGAGGTATGACGTCCAAGTACCATCATCGCTTGTGTTAGATATTATTGAAACTAGCTTATTGCCTAGGGCCCGCCTTTTAAAAGGGCCCGTTTTCTAACTCTAGGTTTCCTAACAGTTTTTTAAATACTATACAGGGTGTTTCGAAAGGTTATGCAAAAATTTTAAGGAGTTGTGGGGGGTAAGTTGAGAAGTATGCCTGTTTTTCCTCCATTTCCCTAAGATGAGTTAAAAGAGCGCCAGAGAGCCTCAAAGTGTGGACTACTAGCACCTGGAAGCAGTGGCGTAGCTGAGAACTCGGAGGCCCCCCCCCCCGCAAAAATCTCTATGAGGCCCCCCTTTTTAATTTTTTATGGTTATCGGGGGCCCCCCCTGAAGCTCGAGGCCCCCCCGCACCGCGGGCCCTGCGGACCATTAGCTACGCCACTGCCTGGAAGTAGGCCGCAACAAGCGCAAAACCAAGCAGCAGGGAAATGCGAACATTAAGTTTTGGGTTCGTGGGATAGGTAAAAAGGACTTTATAAACAAATCGAGGTAACCAACGCAACGTAAAAAAGTAAACTTAAACAGAATTTAAAGTCCCCGTTGCTTGGTTTTGCGCTTGTTGCAGCCTACTTCCAGGGGCTAGTAGGCCACACTTTGAAGCTCTCTGGGACTTTAAATACTGTTTAAGTTTACCTTTTTACGTTGGTTACCTCTATTTGTTTACAAAGTCCTTTTTTACCTATCGCACGAACCCAAACCTTAATGTTCGCGTTTCCCCGCTGCTATCTATCTATCTATATTTATTTTCCTTTTCGGGTACAAATCCGTTTTATATCACGGAGGAAACCATTATACAATGGATTCGCAGGAATTTACATTTTTTAAAGCGAAGTAATAAAAACATAATAGTTCATCACTTAAAGTCATAAGGTAACCAGAAGCAGTATATATATAATACAATAACATATTTACAAAATTATTTACAAAAAAAGTTAAGGCTCTACCAGCGTAAAAAAGTAAACTTAAACGGTATTTAAAATCCCTGCTTCTTGGTTTTCGCTTGTTGCAGCCTACTTCCAGGGGCTAGAAGGCCACACTTGAAAGCTCTCTGGCGCTCTTTTAACTCATCGTAGGAAAATGGGGAAAAACAGGCATACTTCTCAACTCGCCCCTTACAACTCCTTCAAAATTTTGCATAACCTTTTGAAACAACCTGTATATGGGGCCCGGCTGGAACGCTTTTATCTATGGCCCGGAAAACCGTTAACGTGGCCCTCGGTGCTACTTGTTTATTTAGTCATCCAGGACGTGGTCGTGAGATTCTGCTCCATAGAAAATGAGCTCCGTCCAACTTTGAGTATTCCCGAGCCTCTTTTTCTTTGAGCCAATCTATCTTCGTTCCAAAAATGCAAACGACATCGCGAGCCTACTTCCGCAGAACCCGGAGAGCGGCGAAATCAGAAACAGAACTTGTCCCGGACTATGGCCGCGGAAAAGCGCGAATACCGAACGAAGAGCTTCGAATAAACTGAGCCGGAAAATGTGGCGGCGAAAAACTTTTCCTTTTCAGAAACAGATCGGCTTCCGAGATTGCTCGTCGAATGATCAAAGGTTAATTAGAATTTCAAAACACTTATTTGTTATTTTTACAGTTGAACTTCTTTCTGACCAATATATATTTGTTCGAACTTTTTCGAGCTTATTTTTTTGGACAGAACTTGTATATTCAGCTGCAGGTTAAGAAAGGCAAAATATCTAGTTCATTTAGCGGAATCCCGTAAATCGGCGGCGATAATTTCGAATTTGACCTGTTTACAGTTGAATTTCTAAGTATAACCGCGCGCGTTATATAATTTTGGAAAATACCGTCTATTGCGTTATATTTCAAAGTGTTAATTAATTAACATCGATAAGATTTAAAAAACGTTGTAATAATTTATTTTTAAGTGAGGCATACATAAAAAAGATTCCGTTTGGTGAGTCCAGGGTAAATATAGAACGGGTAATGCGGAGATTGTAACGTTGACGTACATGGCACGTGCCATTTGACGATGATTTAGGAGCATAATACCAGGGTTTGTGGAGAGATGGTTGATAGACTCCGATTTTTGTACTCTTTAATATTCTTAGTCTGCGCCAGAAGGCGCAGCGAGCGCTATGTTTAGGGGCTCGTCATCAGCTCTCTGCTTTCGTCATATCAAGAAAGATTTTTTGCGTCTTCGACTCTACTCCATTTTATCAGTAGGCGATACTTTTTTTTTTATAAATTTTACGAATTTGTGGGCGGTAAATATAGTTTTATGAACAATTATTTTTATCGGTGCTGTGCTTTCGTTTTTTAATTTAGTTTAAATAGTGGTAAAATGACATCGGAAATTTCAAATAAGTTTTTTTTAAAGTTTTCTTACATAACATTTTTCCATAAATTCAAATCAATATTCTAATTTAACTTTAAAAATCTAATCTGTAAACTCGCAATTATAGCTACAAAACATCAGTGCGCTACTTTATTTCCAAAACCACGTATCTTTTAAAAACATTTGTACAAAGATACGTGGTTTTGGAAATAAGATAGCGAATGAGCTTCACCGCTATACTTCTAAGTGCTGCAGAGAAGTGGTCGACATTTCAAAGGGGCTACATAGCGATGACAGCGCCATCTATATTTTCCAATGGCGTTATCAAAGCTATACTATGGGAAAAAATCGGAGTCTATCAACCATCTCCACAAACCCTGATAATACTAAAAATTCGCTATAATGAAGCTTAAAAATAATAATCTACATTAAATATTTATTTATCACTTTGAAATTTACGCAATAGACATTTCTAAAATAGGAACGTTTAGGTATTCAATAGAAAATAGGTGAAATTCGAAATTATCGCCGCCGATTTACCGGAAATTCCTGCAGTATCTTTGCCCCAAATGTATTAGATATTTTGCCTTTCTTAACCTGAAACTGAGTATCGTTGGTAACTAGGATAAAGAATTCAACTTTAGTCCAGCGTTGCGTATTTATATTTAACTCAAAATTTAATTAGAAACTGCATCGCATTTGTGTATATAATAATAATAAGTTTGACATTTTTTAATGCTTATTTTCTTACCGAAACTTTTTTCGACACTAATACTCTCGCCAAGCTACGACTTGGACTCGCAACTGAACTGAGTAGTATATTATCGTCCTTGGTAGTAGTATATTCCGTTTTGGCATATTTAGATACTATGGGGCAGTGATGCCAACTCGCGAAAATGGAATTTCCCTTTTTGATCCTTGAAAATTCCCTTTTTAGACTAAAATTTCCCTTGTTTTTCAAAATACTAAGAACGATCATATTTGCTTAAAATAATACTTTGGACGTTTAAAAAAATGAAAAAAAAAATGATTATTTATTAATAGGAACAATTTTTCCTTTACAAATATCACAAATTATTATTATCACAAACTCCCTTTATCTTCAAAATTCAATAAACATACTATTTGATGTATTATAAAAATGACATGAAGACGTTAAGCCTAACTCACCTATTTTTAGGAAGTCGAAAAATACTCACGGCGCAGCCGGGCCGCGTAGCGCGCTTCGAAACCGAGAGAGAGATAATTTATAAATAGATTAGTGAAAGCACCGAAATCATGCAGCTGCGGACTGCCAGTGATTTAGCAGACGACTCTAAAAAATAGCAACATACCTTAGGACCTACCGTCTTATTATTTTTATGGTTTTTTATTATAAGAAAATGTAATAAAAGTCCCATTCTTCGTTGCCTTTGCTTTAAATACTATCTCCCATCGAATTTCCCTAGATTTGGCCAATTTTCAGTCTAATTTCCCTTTTCCCTTTTCACCGTTTTTGGGGGTCTAAATTTCCCTAGATGTGGGAAATTTCCGTCAAGTTGGCATCACTGCTAAGGGGCTCTGTGCTGAACTAAATCTCGATTGCCCAATTACTTTGAAAATCAGTTCGGTTATAATTCTTGCATATTTTCATACTTTTTGGAATTTTGTTAGTTATAATTTTTTCAATTAATGACGTCTTTTATTTTGAAAATGATATCTGAACAAGAAAGCACACTTCTTTTTCTGTATCTTGGCGTATTAAAAAGTTATTATTCATACAACATAGATATTGAAGCATGGATAGTAGATTTTAGAGGATCGGTAAAAAGCCTGGTTTTTAGTCCCCGTAAACCAATCACACTAAGGGAGTCGGCCAAGGTTATTTGAAAAAAACAAGTATCGCTAAGCGTGGACGATACTGTTCGAAAAAAAGATAAACACGAAGGTATTTTTTCACGTTTTTATAGATAAAATATGATATACTAAATATCAGTTGATAGTTTTTATTGAATTAAAAAACCAAAATTAAAAATTACTAAAATATAAAGCGCAAAAGATTACGTAACAATATCAACCGCATTAGATTGCCATTTTGAAATTTTAAGATCACGTGGTACAAATGACCTTGCAAGACTCCCTCGGAGTCTCTCGAGCTGATTGATACGCGGGGGGAAATAAAATGCACTGTGGAAGGGTATCAAAAACCTGTCCTCTTAATTTACTGTCCATGATTGAAGTACCAGGAATGATTTCAAAGTGCCGACCAATAATATCAATATTAATTTAAAGCTAAATTTTTAACATTTTGCATTTTATTGAACCAAATAATATTAGCAAATTTGTTTCGTTCTTCGTAAGGCATGCAGATAATTATACAAAAATGTAGGTTTTGTTTCGCTGTTCTAAAAGGGATAGAAATTGAAAATATACCAAGTGACGTTTGAGATATTAAAAAATAAGTTGCAACTGTCTACTCCGAAAACTTGGTTATGATTAAAATTTTTCCAAAAAATAAGTAAATTCAACATGTCAAAATATAAATGGGCTCTTACCTACTGAAACCGGTGTAACATTTGTTTATATTTTGATAGGACAAATTTACTTATTTTCTTTTCAATTTATAATATCATAACAATCTCTTTGAAGCTATTAATTTCTAATTTCTGAAATATTATTAATAATATTAGTATAATTTTTAATTTCTGTTCGATTACTGGGACACCCTCAAAAGATTAAATCAGATTAAATATGATACATCTAGATTAAAAGAGTAAATCGTGATTGAAATGATTAAATTTTTGTTGAGCTGATTAACTCCGAAATGGTCCAGCAGCACCCTCTCTCGGCGAAGAATTTCAACCGTGACTGAAGTAAAATTATGTTTTGTATAATTAACTTTAGATTCACTTAAAGGCCTAGGTTTTCTTCTGCCTTTCACCCTTTAAATTTACTTTCCTTCCACACAAATACTCTGGTGGTAGGCCAACGTGTTTTGCTGTTGGCGTACCACCAGGGTATTTGTTTGGAAGGAAAGTAAATTTAAAGGGTGACAGGCAGAAGAAAACCTAGGCCTTTAATAAATTTTTTTTAGATTTTTTATCTATGAAGATAAATCGTAATTAGTGATAGAGGATACCATCTTCGGTCGAATTATGGGTTAAGATCATCAAAACGTTTACAATATAGTCTCCAATTATTTATAAAGTATTTACTGGTATTCCTAAATTGAATGGGTATTCAGATGGGTAAAACGCTTGGTAAGCTCGTTCCAATTACGGGGACTTATTCGTTTCGGATGTATCACCGCTAGTTGTAGTTCATTTGTCAGAGAGCGTCGATTGTGGTGGCCAAATATCTGTTGATTAGATTGTTACAAAAATATGAACGAGTGGAGCCAGGAACGTAATTGCAGACTCTTTTTCCAAAAATGTCTCGGTTCACGCGTGGATCGACTCGTAAGATACTCCGAGGATCTTCTCGAAATCCTCGCCTACGCGAAAAGAACCTGCCTTGATCCCCACCATCTTTATTTGGCGTTTCGAGAGGTGGACGGGAGAGAACATTCGAAGGAATAGAAGAGTCTAGAGTCTCGCAGCCATAGTTTAAATTCAAGGAACACGCACGAAGAGAGAGAAAATGAGATAGGGGGGGGGAAGGGGGCCGCGCGTAGGAGTTCATGATGATGAGCACGCGGTCCAAAATCGCTTTGGCGAAAAAAAAGGACATTGAGAATCTGACGCTTGGGACCATACGCCCATCGGCTCTTCTAACGCTTAGATTCCCTTCGCGAAAAAAATCTAGATCTATCGGTGTACGTAGGCTATCTTTAGACTCGATCCCCTTCTTACGGAACTCCGGCGCGAATCAAAAAGGTGGAAATGACGATCGAAAATGGCTTCTGCCCTAAAACGCTACTCTCCATCGCAACAAAAAATATTAGAAAAAAATGGACGCAAAAAATGTAGTTTGAAACTTTTTAGTTTTGAGGAAAATGACTTTACGCCGTATATATATATGACGTTTGGTACGAACCCTGACGCCAGCGCTCGTTTTATTTTAGTACAGACGCGTATTTGGTCGCTTTATTTGTTATTAAGCATTATTTTCCCGTTGAATCCGTCGCTACATTCTCCTATCACGTTTAGGGGAGCTTACTTTAGTCGCTTTCTCCGTCCGTCCATTCTCCGACGCGATATTCTACTCTTCACCGACATGGTTTTTTCCGCGTTTGTAATGGCCGGCCACCGCTTGTTAATTAGCCGGGCCACTCTCATCACGCTATGAAAAGTCGTTACGGTTAACGAATTTATTTTGGCTTTTGGACTAGCTCCGGTTAATTAGAAAGTAACGACTCTATCTCCCCTCCTCCTCACCACCTTCTTCACACTTTCCAGCCGAACCATCGGAGGAGTAGCCATATATACTCTCAGGGTCACGAGGGCTATATCATCCGGCTATTTTGACTATGAGGGGGGCGGCCCGCTCTTAATTAACCCCCAGAGACGATAAGCTCGTGGCAGCCCGGGGAACGACTTTTCGCAACGATTTGACCGTGAGTAACGGATACATTTGGCTGGCTATATTTAAAATTCCATTAAAGATTAGTGGCTTCGTATTTCGCCTCCTTTTAGATTGTATATTTCCGAGTAAGGGAAATGTGACGGAAAAGAGAGAGTCCGTTCTACAGGCGTGTTTGCCCAAGAATACCGTTCTTCTGGAAATGATTAATAACGGGAACCCCTCCGCGTCTTCTCCTAGTCTTAGCGTCCCTCGCCATTATTTTTATCCTCGACGGGCTTGGGTTTTTGTCTACTGGCGTATAGATTCTCGGGAGCGTCTTTGCCCATTCGCTGGCTCGCTTTCTTTACTTTTTAGCTAATTAACTGGGTCTCGTCTAGATTTATTATATACCGCCGCTCGTACAAGCCGGGGGAAGTCTTATGTAGATGGACGGGGGGTGGTTAAGGTCCGAATTTGCCAGACTCGGTCGGGGGTAACGTTGTTCTTTTTTTTTTTATCTTGATGGATGTGGTGTACATTTTTCTCGGGACCCTTAAATACGCCTCCCTCAATTGTGATTGGTTTTAATTGCGAGGAATGCTTTTGTAAATTGAATTATATGATGGATGTCGCGTCACTCGCGTTACTTTAAATTTAAGCGATTCAATTTACAGATTTCCGTTCGTCTTAGCAAAGTACGGACGATATTACCCGAATAAAAGTTGCAAAATCCTTGGAAGTATCGGCGCTGACTTCGTACCGCTCGGGAAAATATTTTATTCCACTGGATTTCAATGTTTAATCGCGAACTTTTCCTCTTTCTCGGATACTGAGATGAGATGGATCAGAAAAGACGCGCGAGAAAAAATTTAGAAAGAGAGGAAAGGGGGGTTGGAATAGGGATAGAGATTCCGGGGGGGGGGGGAGCTGTTTCTGTCCCCGCTTTTCGCTCGAGCGATTCTAGGCCAATCCCTATTGGATTGCCGTTGTTCAACTTTTGTGACAGATGCCGAAGGATGTTGAAGCTTATTGCTCGGAGGAGACGGAGATCTTCCCGCACCACTTCTCATCCGCGCATCCTCATCTTCTCTCTCCTCTAGCGAGCATTTCTTCCGCATACACGTGTTCCAATGTGGTACGAAGCTTTTCCGCTCTCGTCATACTGAATATATTATTTCAATAAATTTATACCCTAGTCTGTCTCGCGACTTTGAATAATGATCCTAACGTAAAGAATGTTTCGTTGTTTTTTATGGTAAGTTATATCAGTGTTGTTAATATTCCGGAAAAAATTAAATGAGGAAAAATTTCCAGAACAATTTCCGGAAAAATAAAATAAGGAAAAATTTCAGGAAAAAATAAAATGAGGAAAAGTTTCCGGAAAAAATAAAATGAGGAAAAATTTCCAGAAAAAATAGAACGAGGAAAAATTTCCAATTTTTTTCCGAATTATTTCCGCCAACAATATTAGACTAATCATGGAATGAATTTTTTTATTTTTTTCGGAAAAATACG
This sequence comes from Leiobunum rupestre, assembly GCF_980474605.1. Lineage (NCBI taxonomy): Eukaryota > Metazoa > Arthropoda > Arachnida > Opiliones > Sclerosomatidae > Leiobunum > Leiobunum rupestre. Next base: position 20,018,866 of record NC_143391.1, read on the forward strand.
GAAAAGTTTTCGAAAAAAGGCCTCAATCATTTCCCGGAAAATGTTCCGACTTACAACACTAATTTATTTCCACCATTAACTAAAGTTATACCATTATTTTTAAATAAAATAAGTTCATTCAAAATAGTTTAATTTTTATTTAATAAACCCTAAGTGAGTTATTTTTATTTAATAAACCCTAAATGAGTTATTTTTAAAATGCTGGGTAAAAATTGCTTACAAAATAACTTTTAATTTAGCATAGTAATTTGAATATTGAAATAAAATTGTTTATTCCAATAAAATTTCGCAGTTTCGATCAAATTCATAACGGCTGCTTGAGGCTTTGAATTTGATATAAAGAGAAAGGAATTAATGAGAAACTCCTTATATCTCAATCGCAAATGACAACGGAATTTTCCTCGCGTGTTTTATATTAAACTCACGTACATTTTTCCGGTTGAAATAATTTTTATAAGGGACGATACATTTTGAATAATTTCCGCGGTACACTTTCATTGATACGTTAAATTTGATTTTTGTCGTATGTTGCTCGGATTTTCCTACAAGAAACTTTATACATTTGTACATATAGACGAAGCCCTTTTTTTGCGGAATTTGAAATCAGTGAACCGGATTGAAAAAATAAAATATAATCCAGATCTGTAATAGAACGATTCCGTATTCGGAAATTTGTTTTAAAAAAAATGTAAATTGCGTATATCCCCGCACGCTTGGTCGCCGCCTGATGATGGATGATAAAAATCGTTCGTTTTGACAGACTAACGATACGCCATCTATTAATCATTAAGTTTTCTCCCATTGCACTAATAGCTCTAGGTAATAAATCCTGATCGATACATTCGGCCCTACGCGATCCTTTTCGATAGTTCAACCCGCCCGTCCTAATCTCCCAATTGCCGATTCCACGAGAATAATTTTTATCGATGGGGTTTTTTTTTCTTATTGAAATTGGGAAATTCGCGTTTCTTACGTATGAATGAATGGCGAATCGGAGGTGGATATTGGAACCCTCGCTGGTCCGCGTCGAAAGGATATCTGGGAAGACGTCTGGAACAAATAGGACTATTTTTTCCTAGCGCGCCATCCCACCCCCCAGTCTGAGCCTCTATACTTTATCCGACAATCTTTTTCATAGTGTTTAGGCTATAAATATGGATTGAGTCTTTACTCGGATCGTTTTCTCCTACTCTTTCCTAGATGATGGCTCTTCGCGGAGGTGATGCCAAGGATAAAAACATTTAGGGATCTCTCGAAAATTATATCGAAATAGACCTTCGTGGAAACTTGCGTTTTCATTTTGGCATTTTTACAAATTGTTATCCGCGTGATTACGGTGCTACTCGATGTAGTCAGTGGGTGTTTTAATAGTAGGGGTGTCCAAATTTTCAGTTTGAAAGAGGGCTATTTTGAAGGTCGAGATCGCCTTCCTATATTAGTTATTTTATGCTACAAGATTTTAATATATTTTCTAGCTAAATATTTTGAAGGTCGAGGTCACCATTTTCAAGATCGAGATCGCCTGGATTATATTAGTTTTATTTGTTACAAGATTTTAGTTTATTTCTAGCTAAACATTTTGAAGGTCATGGCCACCATTTTCAAGGTCGAGATCGCCTGGATTGTATTAGTTTTATTTGTTCGAAGATTTTAATATATTTTCTAGCTAAATATTTTGAAGGTCGTGGCCACCATTTTCAAGATCGAGATGGCCTGGATTATATTAGTTTTATTTGTTCTAAAATTTTAATATATTTTCTAGCTAAATATTTTGAAGGTCAAGATCACCATTTTCAAGGTCGAGATCGCATGGAATATATTAGTTTTTTTTGGTTCTATGATTTTAATGTATTTTCTAGCTAAATATTGTTAAGGTCGAGTTCACAATTTCGTAATGCATTGGCGCCTACAGATGGGGGGGGGGGCAATCGGGGCAAATGACCCCTTTTTATGAGCTATAAATGCACTAATAAAGGTATGAAGTTCCTTCCCCCTTTTGACTAAGTATGAAGATTGGCCTCCCCCACCTTTGAAAACTTTCTACGGGCGCCTCGGTCGTAAAGATTGTTGCGAATTGGTGCACCTATGCTTTATAGTAACAAAGTCCAAGTTGATAGTTTTAAGGAGAGTTCACCCCGAGGTTGTAATCCTCGAGCATTGTTTCGTTGTCATGGCCCACGCGAAAAGACAGTCGGAATGACACCCTTATTTCGGCGATTTATTTAGGGATCCCTTCTTTTGAAAGCCTTTCAAACGCTTGACAGTCGAGGCCTTCAGCAAAAATCGCAACAAAAAGTAAATCATCACAGATAGCCTAGACTGTCAAAATAAATAAGATAAATTTTTTAAATACGCGTTTCTTCTCTCGGTAAAGAAGCACGGAAAAAGCAATATCTGCTATAGAAGTACATTTTTTCCTCTGACTTCTGGTTGATAATCCTTTTCGAGTTCATTATATTTAAAAGGGACGAAATGGAGCGCGCCGAGAAAAGATGGCCTGGCTTATCCGAGCTAGTTCTTATTGCTGTCATCTTGGCATTTTACTCGGAAAAAGCCGGTAGAAGTTAATAGGCTTAGGTATGAGCGTCAGCCTCGCCATATCCCAGCCTTGGCGTTTAAAGAACGAACTCGATAAAGCTCTTCTCCTTTTCAACCAGCTTTCCAGAGTTGGAACTCGGGGAAGGTAAAAACCTTGTCAACTTGCTTGGAAATTCCGCCAACAAAACTATCTCTGGCTTTCCCCCTTTTTACAATCACTCTTATTGCCCCTCTCAGTCTTCTTTATCCCCCCGCCCCTTCCCTTTTTGTAAATACACCCACTCTTCACTCTTCGAGGACTGGTAAAGGTGTTATGGTTCGTAATTAGGAAATTCTTGCCTGTCGTATTTCGAACTTCGCGAAATGATAGGCGTTGAAATAATTGACAAGAAAAGTAACAATTTTCCCCACATCGCGGCAGATTCCACTCGATAATGTGAAGCTTTTATCGTCACTCGCCCAACTTGTTAATGTATTTTGTCCCGTCACTATTTCCTCCTTTAAAAAAGATCGCGCGTATTTCGTCGTTGCTATGGAAACCGATCAGTCTTACAGGGACCTTTCCGACTTAGTCGAACGGGTGATAGCGAAATCGACTTCACCCGTTTTGGTAGTTTCGAACGAACTACCAACCGAGTTTATCTTCTCCATCCCACCGGATATAGAAAAGGAAAACCGCGCCATCAGGTGGCGTATACATCGCGTCGACTTTTGAATAGACGTAGAAACGAAAAATCTGAAACGGCTCTGGAATTCTAAAATTGTTCTATTCGCTCTATCAACATTTTCACTTTTTAAGTCCAGTTTTTTCTCGCGAACGTAAATTTCATTTCGCTTCGTTCCGTCTCTTTTCATCGTCATCAATCCACCCGAAGAACATGACAGCGAATAACGAAATTTAACGACCTCGGTTGGTCCCCCGTATCGAAAGCTTTCCGTAGTGAAATTCGACGCGTTTCGATATAGAGACCAGTTTTGAGAAATTCCGTCCTGAATCTATAGAGACGATACGATGGTATATAAAAATGAAAAAAACTACTATATATGATTAGTGGTTAACTCTAATCGATATCCTTCAAGAAGTTGCCAATAAAATACGCTTCCTTAAGACGGGATATTGTTCTACTAGCGAAGGCCAAACAACGGAAATTGGGCCGGGTCGTTCGACAGTTTCAGAAACTTGGAGTTCGTAACGTAAGCTCAAATTTCAAGACGTCGTTGAGTGAAACGAAAAGAAAAAAAATGTGGTCTCCTTTATAAAGATCCTTTCTGGTCGCGTTAATTTCTCTTTCTGCCTTTGAGCTTGAAGTGGACAGCGGTTGTTGTCGAAAAGAAAAGTTTCGGCGTCTCCTTTGCCCCCTCGTGGAACCAGTGAAAAGGCCTCGAGTCGAGAAATGGCCGAGTGGCTGGCAAACCCTCGCGGGCCACTCTTTCTCTCAATATATATTGTATTGGAAATGACTTCTCCATCCAATACAACAATCAAAATCATCTTCCGGGAGGAGGGCACCGGGGGAAAGCTGCCATTTGGCGCGAGGGCCGCTATGATGAGGGAATCAAAACCTATAGCGGAATCGCGAATCAACGTCGATACGGTCGAAGGCGGGGATAGCGGTACGGTTTGCTTCTCGATAGCGTCTTGATCCGTATATCGCGGGATATATATAACCGGTATATCCGGCGCGGGCCAAACTAAGCTCCCTTTTAGTCGAGATGGGATGGTGCGGTGAGATCCGGAGAATGACCGGGAATCCAAAGGGTTTTTACCGACGGAGAAGGACCAATAGCGGGGTCCTGGCATGTGGCGTTCGTTTCATTAGTTCGTCATCGATACTCGGGTGTAGGGGGGGGGGGGGGCGAAGGATCAGAGCAAGAAAGAGTCGGGTAAGAGTTGAGTAGTTAGTTCCTCCGTAAGATCCATCCTTCCTCCGCTAGTTGTACCAGAGACCTATCTCTTTGACCTTCGTAGCTGGCTCTATAGTAAAAGGGCGAGAATGAAAAATGGCAGTGGCGCAAACATTAATACCACTCCAAATGGATCCGTATTAGGATCCTATATATTTTCTTTCTCCGCTCGATTCCGACCTGACTATTAGATCAGGCTTTCCCCCGTTACTCGCCTTATGTTAAGGCTGTTCTCTTCTCGGTAAAGCTATAGCTTTCCTCCACCCTTCTGGTGGCGTTTTAAACTTTGCATCGGGACCTATCTCATTCGATATAAAAGACATTTTCATATGCTAATTCCCAATTCACCAAATTTTAAACTCAAATTAATTTGTCTTTATACGCGCGTATGGCGTCGCGATGTGGCTTAGCGACTGCCATCATTTGAATTGCTAAATTGGTCTACAAAAGACGGGTTAGTGGGATACCTTTAGAAACTTGAAAATTTTGGATTTGGATTTCACTAGAGAATTATCCATTTAGGCGTGGCCTACGTTATCAGAGAACGTCTCCCGATAGGAGGGTATATTTTAAAGACACCACTACTTATTTCTTTGCTTCTGATTCACGGAAGATGGCTCTATAAACGGTACCTAAAAAAGGGTTTTTCAAAAAGTTAGACTTAACCTTTTCCCTCGAGACAAAACAACAATTTCTATTAAAACCATTTAAATTAACGGTTTTTCTTAAAGGGGAAGACTACAGTGGCCATTGTCTACTTTCGCGCTATTTCAAGCTGAACTCCTTAAATTTTGAATTTTAACTTATAAAATTAATATTTAAGTGTAGAATAGCCTCTTGTTTAGTGAATAAAATAATTTTGACAATTTTAAATTTATAAGTAATTAAGTTATTACGTTTTAATTCGGACCCCCGGAGCTAAACAAGTTGGGCAAGCACCCAAACTACCCTTTTGTTAGGACCTTATATCTCGTTAACTATTAATATTAGAATTATCAAAATTATTTTAAGCACTAGAGGAAGGTTCAGCCTAATTAGTAAAATATAATTCAATTATGTAATTGTTAAAATAGAAACGTTCAGCTTGAACGAAAAAGAGGCTTTTACTGTATTCTTCCCCCTTAAATTCCGAGAGTTAAACTTATTTAAAGAAGCTAATAAATGTAAAGTAAATCCCAAATTTGTTGTAATACAACAGTTTGCACTTTGCAGCGTCAAATAGGGTGGAAGCCTCAGCCGTGGTCCAGCCTCGGTACTTCTCCTAGTACACCAGAGAGCTGCGGGTGGAACACTTCTACAGGCGCTGCCTCGGATATTTTATCCGTTATTTAATTATACAACTAGAATTTCTACAAAGTCTATCTGAATGCTACTCGGTCTTTATTTTCATTTTTGATTTTAAATCGTCGTCTGCTATCGCGGAAACCAAGTGCGTAACTTTGTTTTTACCAAAATTAGTTAACCGATAAATAAATAACGGATTAAATGGCCGAAGCAGCGCCTGTAGAAGTGTTCCACCCGCAGCACTCTGGTGTACTAGAAGAAGTACCGAGGCTGGACCACGGCTGAGGCTTCCACCCTGTATAAGTCTAAGTCTAAGTAATATAAAGCACATTTAAAAGGTGATGATTTTATTTAGGTCAGAATTCTTATTATTTTATATACGCGTGTGTATTTGGGTACTGTTTGAGCGCGTTATTTGGAACGAAACAGTTTCGACGTTAAATGTATCTCTTTAGGAATAAACTTACTCTTGAAACATAGAGTAACCCACTCACATAGAGTGGACGGCTATCAGCGAAACTTATTAACACATTTATTACGCAACGTCTTGTTTCCGAGGCGTGAAATAAACAAGTTGGCCTCAAGGTAATGTACAATATCTGGGAAAAAAAAAAGTTAACGCTCTAAAAAATGTAAAAACAACACCCTCGCTCTTCGATCTATATTTATTCATGTCTCGAAAACAAGTTGGCTCGTTAGGATTAATATCTCATGCGCTTCCATAGGCCTTCCACTCTATGCGAGTGGGTTACTCTATGGGCTGAGACCTTGTTGTTACCTAGACAACGGGGTTCAGATACGAGAGAACCTAGTGGCCAGAATTGTCGAACTAGTGTTTCAGAACAATTGTCTACGCTAACGAGTAATGAGAAATGCGTATGGATAGAGGACTTTAGTATCAATATTATTAATGTAAACCACGAGATATCGTCCAATTATTTAACAGCATTACACGAATCCGGTTCCATTTCTTGTATCATAAAAAATAAAGATAATTGTAATATTAATTTTTTGAAACTAAATGAACAGAACATTATCCTACTTTTATTTCAATAATTTGGACTCAAACCGTGGATTACACCAGCATTCTTAGTATCAATTCGTAGAAGAGACGAGTTGTCTAGACGTTTAAGAAAATGAAACAATTTAATTTAAAATTAAAAACGTCGCTAAAACCTATCGAATTAAGCTATACTCTTTAATAAAACCAGTAAAGTTTTATTATTTTAAAAATAAAACTAAAGATTTTAAAATTTAAACGATGTGGAATATAATAAATGAATAAACTAACAAGTTGGCAAGTCGAAATATACCTCTCCTCGGAAGAATTGTCCCTATAGTGGTATTAATTTCTCGAGATAACCCTAAAGATATATCTGCAATTCAGAGTTAGTTACTAAAAACGTAATCCCGGTTCAATCCTGCCCGGTATAAAATTGTAATAATAATTAAAATAATTGAGACGAAACAATCAAGTTTAATTTATTCAGAATATTATAAATTAACTAGTTACAACAGTGAGCTAGACGTACTAAAACAATGCACAGTTGAATTTAACCCTATTTACAGTACCAGTTTATCAGTTAAATATAATACGAATCAAATTTTAATGAAAGAAAAATCTACAGAGGGTATTTGTATTTTTCTCGCTTGCGAAATACTGGCCGAATATTTAACGTTCATTTTATTTCAACACTCGCCCTTGATGAAAATACCGTAGAATAGCTATATTCGACATCTGGTAGTGGATGACTCGTAGACTTCCTGTTGACGTTGTGACACATACCGCATGAACAAGACCAATGCCGTCCAATTTCCAATATCATATAATGACTCGCACACCCAGGAAATCAATGACTGCATTAGGAATCGTAGATGTCCAAATATCCACACCAATAAAAAATGTATAAACAAGAAGCGAAAAACCTTACCATTAACAAATCACAGAAAGCCACTTGACTAAACGACAGCTCGTTTATCAATAAATGACCGTAGACGAAATAGTTAGGGCTCTTTAAAAATAAAAACAAACCAACCCAATTGATGAACTGCATTAAACATCTTAATCCGTCGAGAAAACGTTTAAAATAAATTACGAAGTAATGACGACCCAGTTAAAAACCAGACCAACATAAATGTAAGAGCACGAAATTTTCTTCATAAATGAACCATTACGCTTGGAAACTAAATACGCTAAACACACAATAGATAAAAATATACGACTGAAAACACGAAATAAATTACAAAAAACTAACTAGGTGAACCACCCACGGTTTCTACCCTTTAACCATCTTATCTCTGCTGACTGCGCTAAAACAAAATTTGACATTTAAAATTTCATACGTAAAAAAATGTACCTTTTAAAAACTATTAGCATACTCTTACGCTTAAGCTGAGCTTATAATTTTCAATGAATCGTTATATGTATCGGTGGTTCTATGGTAGAAAGTACGCCTGTCCTACGGAGGACTCGGGTTCGTATCCCGCCCGATGCAATCGCAAATTGACACTAAGACGAATACCGTAAACATTTGGTGGAAACCCTGCCATTTGGACGTTGAGACGTTTACCGTAACCCTCAGCACTCGGTCGGTCCCAAAAGTCAATAAGAAGAGGTTGGAGAGAAAACTCCCATACGTACAAAACGCAAACACAACCAACTCAACACCCATAACCACCATAACACAAAGTCAACATTCCCATACTACACAAACATAACAATAACAAAATTTCCAAAAATGCTGAGTTGCAACCGTCGCGACGGTGAGCGTTAACGAAAAAAAAAAACAACGGTACACACACACACACACACACACACACACACACACACACACACACACACACACACACACACACACACACACACACACACACACACACACACACACACACACACACACACACACACAATTTTTATTATTTTGGTATTTTTTTTTCCAATTTTGTAAAATGTTTCCAGGGGGGACCCTTGGAATCGGTCAAAATCCCATGTTATTTTCAATGGGAAAATTTCTATTTTATGTTGTCAAAAACATTTTTCGTTGCCATGGCAAAACCGTTGCCCATTGAATAAAATCCCTTTAGGATTTTTCAAGTTACATAAAGGTCTACTAATCCCCCAAGTTTGAACAAAATCGGTGTGTAACACCTCGGGTAGTCTCCTTGTTAGTACGTAAAAGATCCGAAATAGTATTATTCCACCTACTCGTGAATATAGCACCAGAAATGTAATCAGGGGAATTGTATTTTAAGAAATAATGCGTAGAAGGATCGGACAAAAACATGTAATTTATTTAGGCTCTAAGCTGTATACTCCATCGATAACCATACCAAATGTAATACGTATAATTTATTTATAAATAAATTAACTGCTTGGTTCATAACTTTTGGAATATCTAATCTCTGTAATATTATGGATTTTTAAATTAACCTCGAAAAAACTTTAATATAAAAACAATTTTAATACAATTTGAATTTTCAGTGTAAATAATGTTTGACACATGCGCAGTTAGACGAAAAAGCAGACGAGGATAGTACTTTGAAGTCATTGATCAGCGTGACCTCGGTGACCTATGACGTCAGCTGAGGCTTCCATTTGTTGTGAAAAGTACCATCCTTATAGTTAATTTTAAAGGCGATAGATGGCGGTGCGGTTATTGAAACTCGCTCATTGTTTCTATAAAATAAAATGAATATAAATTAAAAAATACAATATGTTGCTCATGAGTCAAAAGACCCAGCTTTATTAATATATTCTTCGCACGCGCCCTAGAATAACATACATTTCTTCGCGATCGTAGCGCGAGCTCGTTGACTTTAAAAGTGACGTAAGACTCAAGTCACTTTAAAATCAGAAGGCCACTTTACTTTATAAAAATAACTACTTATCCGCCTTCGTCAGTGCCTAGTTGATGTTGATACCGGTACGCGCGCCATCTTTGAGCTGTAAAATATATAAATTACACAGGGCCGTTTTCAACATTCCGTAGGCCTTTGACCAAAATCTCTCATTTATCGACTTTTCGGACCTTCGTAGGCCCGATTATATGGAATCGTAGGCCCTAATGTCTCCTATAATTTTTGTAGGCCCTAGGCACTTTGCCTAGTTTGCCTTATGGATAAGGCGGTCCTGAAATTACACAGCGTTCTACCAAGAATTTTGGATTAACCTAACCTAACCTAATTCTGATAATACGGATAGAAGTGACAATATTGATTTCCGGATATAACGGATTAATAGGAATATAATGGATAGAATGGATAATGAAAAGCTATATTATATCAAGAATGTATTTATTTATAGTGATGGAGAATTATTATGTTTAGATGATGTGTGGCCCTCATGGTCGAAATTTCCCATGGCGCGCGCTTCAGTAGCGCCGGTAGACATAAGCTTTAATAAACCAATCAAATACCGAGCTACATTGATTTTAGAACATGACGGGGATCGGAGCAACGCTAAAAACATAATCATTATCTCTAAGAATAAATAAATACTTCCGTAGTGTAGGGATATTTCTTTATAAACCGAATTTTAGCGATGTAATGTTTATAGACTTGGGTATTAGCCTAGCTGATTATTATTATTATATTTCGACAGGATATTTTGAAAAATAAACCAGAGCTTGATGGGTTTCAAGAAAATAGCATTAACAGTTTCTGGAACCCATCTCTAACAGATGTATTTAATTATATTACTACGGTTTTAAAACCGTGTGTTTCAGATTACGAATTACTTAATAAGTATTAATTTCTTAAACTTGTTAATTTAATGTACTGTTATTAATTTAATGTACTGTTATTAATTTAATGTACTGTTATTAATTTAATGTACTGTTATTAATTTAATGTACTGTTATTAATTTAAAGTAGTGTTATTAATTTAATGTACTGTTATTAATTTAATGTACTGTTATTAATTTAAAGTAGTGTTATTAATTTAATGTACTGTTATTAATTTAAAGTAGTGTTATTAATTTAATGTACTGTTATTAATTTAAAGTAGTGTTATTAATTAAATGTACTTTTTTAATGTTGTTAATTTAAATATTTTCGTTAAATTAAAGTAGTATTATTAATTAAATGTACTTTTTTACTGTTGTTAATTTAAATATTGTCGTTAATTTAAAGTACATTTTTTACTGTGGTTAATTTAAATATTGTCGTTAATTTAAAGTCGTTTTTTTACTGTTGTTAATGTTCTCTAGGAGAGGTTTTACAATCACAGTGTCTGTTGGTTGTTCGCTGCGGAAACGCATTCGCAGTACCGGGGCAAAGTGTAATAAAAACCGCGTTCGCAGTTTCTAGAATTTTGGTTTTTAAAACGTTTGAGTTTAAATTCGTGTTGCGACGTATGCGGGTGTTGTGTGTGTACGGCGTTTCTACTCTCCAACTTTTATTTATTAACTTTTAAGACGGACCGAGCGCTTAAGCGTCGCACAGTGGGGTATTTAGGTCTAAAAGTTGGCCAAAATTATTTCAGTTATTTTTTCTTTATAAAATGCTTTGAATATGTATTTAATGAACTACTTAGGTAATCAAACTGGTATGGTCTTAAAAAAAAATTAATATTTAATATTTAATATTAATTAATATTTAAATATTGTTTTACAGTGCTAGAGAAAAATATTAAAATAAATCAAAGGCGCAAAAAAGCGCAGCTTATTATAATTCAGCTGCAAACTAGAAGCCCTATTTAACATATTGGTAAAACAAAATGAGATTGGAAGCCTTTTTAAGTCTAACATTTTCAAGTGAATATTCGTGAAATATCGCAAAAAAACACAAAAAACGATTACGCGGTGTGATCAGCCCCTCGCCAAATGGTCCTATCTCCACCTCCGACTTCGTTCCGGTGTGGGCTGGTAACTGGGTTTCGGCCCAGGCTAACGGAGAGGGGCCGGGCAAACTGGCCGTCTCGGCGGATTGAGTTGCCTGCTGTGGGGCTGCGGGCCTCCGTATGAGGGCACGGCGGACCCATCTCCCGGCTTTTTGGAGTTCCACCGGGATGTCCGGTGCCAGCTGTGCCGGGTTATGCGGGCTGCTGTGTGCCCGCCGTTCCCCTTTAGGCGCTCCTTCCAAAGGGCTTGGCTCTCTACCTTTCTAGGTAGGGTGCCGGCTGGCGTTGCCAGAGCATCCACTCTTATTCCCACTGCTGTGTGCGAAGTGGGGGCTGGTCGACCCATTGCTGCACCTTCTGCTGGGTTGAGTGGCTTGCGTCAAGGGCGCGACCATCAGTAGTGGGGTTCTGCTACCCATGCTGGTTTTGCCGCCTGTCCGGGTCTGTGGACGCTGGCGTAGGGCATAATGATGACAGACCTCCGGTGGTGTGGTTTAAATCTTACCGAGTACACCGGGCTATAAATCTGACACATGTCCAGCTTCCATAATGAAACAGTTGAAAAATATTTGTTGACGCGAAAAAACCCGAAAACCAACGTTGAGTGCGTTGTCTTGAAATCCAAGAAGTAAAATGTTTCAAAAACGCAGCACGCGAAGCAAAATGCAACACGCGTAGCAAAAACGCAACACGCGAAGCAAAACGCAACACGCGAAGCAAAAACGCAACACGCGAAGCAAAACGCAACACGCGAAGCAAAATGCAACACGCGTAGCAAAAACGCAACACGCGAAGCAAAACGCAACACGCGAAGCAAAACGCAACACGCGAAGCAAAAACGCAACACGCGAAGCAAAACGCAACACGCGAAGCAAAACGCAACACGCGAAGCAAAAACGCAACACGCGAAGCAAAATGCAACACGCGTAGCAAAAACGCAACACGCGAAGCAAAACGCAACACGCGAAGCAAAACGCAACACGCGAAGCAAAAACGCAACACGCGAAGCAAAACGCAACACGCGAAGCAAAAACGCAACACGCGAAGCAAAATGCAACACGCGTAGCAAAAACGCAACACGCGAAGCAAAACGCAACACGCGAAGCAAAAACGCAACACGCGAAGCAAAATGCAACACGCGTAGCAAAAACGCAACACGCGAAGCAAAATGCAACATGCGTAGCAAAAACGCAACACGCGAAGCAAAAACGCAACACGTAACACCGGTGGAAAAAAGGTAACAAGCGTAGCAAAAACGTAACACGTAACACCGGTGGAAAAAAGGTAACACGCGTAGCAAAAACGCAACACGTAACGCTGGTGGAAAAAAGGTAACACGCGTAGCAAAAACGTAACACGTAACACCGGTGGAAAAAAGGTAACACGCGTAGCAAAAACGCAACACGTAACACCGGTGGAAAAAAGGTAACACGCGAAGTAAAAACGCAACACGCGAAGCAAAACGCAACACCGAAGCAAAAACGCAACACGCGAAGCAAAAACGCAACACGCGAAGCAAAACGCAACACCGAAGCAAAAACGCAACACGTAACACCGGTGGAAAAAAGGTAACAAGCGTAGCAAAAACGTAACACGTAACACCGGTGGAAAAAAGGTAACACGCGTAGCAAAAACGCAACACGTAACGCCGGTGGAAAAAAGGTAACACGCGTAGCAAAAACGTAACACGTAACACCGGTGGAAAAAAGGTAACACGCGTAGCAAAAACGCAACACGTAACACCGGTGGAAAAAGGTTACACGCGAAGTAAAAACGCAAGACGCGAAGCAAAACGCAACACGCGAAGCAAAACGCAACACGCGAAGCAAAAACGCAACACGCGAAGCAAAACGCAACACGCGAAGCAAAAACGCAACACGTAACACCGGTGGAAAAAAGGTAACACGCGTAGCAAAAACGTAACACGTAACACCGGTGGAAAAAAGGTAACACGCGTAGCAAAAACGCAACACGTAACACCGGTGGAAAAAAGGTAACACGCGTAGCAAAAACGTAACACGTAACACCGGTGGAAAAAAGGTAACACACGTAGCAAAAACGCAACACGTAACACCGGTGGAAAAAAGGTAACACGCGTAGCAAAAACGTAACACGTAACACACGTAGCAAAAAGTCCAGAACTACTTAAAAATCCCAACTAAACCTCCCCTTCTACGAAGTCCTTTTCTTTCACACTAACTCCCCTTCTACGAATTTCACACTAACCCGTTAAAAAAGTGTAAAGGTCGGGACGGGCGCAAGGAACTTCAAGAGAGGAAAACAAACCGGGTGACGTTTTAAAACAAATAACGGCGCGACCAAGCGACATTTAAAAAAAAATTTATCCGAAAAATAGATAAGGCAAGCAAAGGGGTGGAAGTCGAAACCAGCGGGGAGTCATCCACTCTTTGGGTATCCGCAATGGAGAATGGGGCTGAAAGGGGGAAAACCAAACATGGACGCGCCCAGGAAAATACCGCCGAGACCAGCCGGAAAAATAGATAAGGTAAGGTTAGGTTAGGTTAGGTTAGGTTAGGTTAGGTTAGGTTAGGTTAGGTTAGTCTCTCACTTCCCTAGGGTGGCGCGCTTTTATAAATATATTTATGCTTTGTTTTGTTTAAGCGAAACAAATAATCATTCTTAATGTACAAAAACCCTCCTTTGTAAGCTATTTTCTCCATTTTAGCTAACTGGCTCCAATAAGACTATCAACACTTATTTATATAAGAAGTAAACCTATTTAAAAAACGTCTCATAAAAACGAAATTTGATGTACTATAAAAAATAATATAAACGTGCAAAATTGGGCTGTAAACCGCACAATTGGGGTATTTTCGATCGATTGGGACTCAATGTTAAATCGTTTTCGAACGAATGGGATTTCGGTCGAATGGGACCAAAGCGGAAAATACCGCCGAGACCAGCCTGAAAAATAGATAAGGGAAGCACAGAGGCAAAAGTCCAAAGTCGAGTAAAATTGAGGAAAATTGAATTAGATTAATAACCATGTCAGGTATTTGGAATTAGGCGCGTTTAGTTGGAAATCAGGCCCTGAACATTGAGTTAAAATTTCAAAGCTCTAGAGCTAACCGTTCTCGAGTTTTTAGGAACATGACATACAAATAAATAAATAAATAAAAGGACAAACTTTAAGACTTATAGTTATAAGGTATACTATCTCGTAGTACCCTGACTGTGGTTTTCGACGGTTACGGTCGGCAAAGCAATTAGGTATATCTGCCATATACAATATACTACACTTTGATCTTAGCCAAAAGACCGAGTTTCTTAAATCTTTAGGGATACACACGAAAAAGGTTTAAATTAATGCATTTTTTTAAAGCCTTCTTCTATAGACCCAATGCTGTTGCCGTAACGATGTCACAGCGTCAGATTGAATTAAGGTGCGATGTTTTGCGCTTACGCAGTAGACTCAACGACAAGCTAGAGATACAAAATAAGGTTGCCTCACAGCAACGATCTCAACCGGGAAAATTGCGTAAAAAGGGACGAAAACTTCGATACCAAGCCAAAATGAAAATGAAAATAGGAGCAAATTTCCCCCCAACGAAAGTTTGATTATTTTACCATGCCATGTTAAGTTGAGTAATGACCATTGTCGAAATCCACCGGCAAATCTGGAGGAAGATAATATGGAAACTCGTATTCTTGGGGCGATAGGTGCCCTGACGCTTAAAATGGAAACGCAATTTCAATTATTTAAAGAGGCCCACGAAACCACCTGTAAAAATATTGTTGCCCAACAAATGAAATTAGAATTACAAGAGGTAAATAACAAGTTTAAAGCGATGGATAAAGCTCTACGGACAACAGCGGTTGAGTTGAAAAAATTACAAACCGAAGTTAAATCGCTAAAGTATGGCGCTTCAGAAAAGGCCCCGCCGCAACTGAACGAGAAGGCCTTCCAGTTGGCTGTAAAGAAAGTTTTACAGGACACCAAACATCGCGATGAGCGTGCATCAAATGTAATTCTCTTCGGAGTTGAAGACAAAGCTTTAGAGGACTCTGACACAGCTAGTAAGTGGCTTGCCACAAAATTGGCACTCGAAGAGACCGAAATCTCGGTCTTGGAATGTAAGCGTTTTCTGTAAGAGAGCAAACCTGACCGGCCTCGTCCGATTCGGCTGATCTTGGGATCTAGAAAAATGAAACACGAAGTTTTGTCCAACGCCCATAAACTGAAGTTTACACCAGGATGCGAATCAATTTTCCTCCGTCCAGATTGTGAAGCCTGGAAATTGTCGGCTTATATCTAAACCATGTACGAGAGAGTTACACTATAAAATAACCTTTATTAATCATATATATATTTACCAAGGATAACAAATCACGGATGCAAATGCGGGCTTTACAAGATCTAAGCCTAAATCAACGCAGAGGGCTCCGCAACAGTCAGCAAAGAAATGAGTCTGCGGAGCGACGTTCTGAAAATTATCTTCAGCTTGACAGAAATAACACACAGTTGGCAGCCACGAATAACGAAGAGGAGAGTGCAGCCAGGCCTCACGAAGAGGCCACGGGGTCTAGGAAAACTCGTTGAAGACACGAAAGTGGAGGCAACCATAGGAAAAAACGACGAGGTGTTAGAAAAAAGAAGGGTGGACAAAATTTTAAAATGGGATGTTTAAATATTGAGGGTCGTGGTCAGCCCTGGATTAAGCATTAAGCAAAAAAATCAATTGCTTAGGGCATCAAGAAATATAGAAATTAGGGGCACCATCGAAATTTTATTCATTCTGAAAAACTAAAAAATGTGATAATGATACAATGGAACTAAAACTAAATAAAAAAATAACTATATCAGTATAAATATATAATATTTATCATAATATACTCCTTTGAAGCGTCTACTGACATCGGCAATTCGCCAAAACGATTACCTCCATAAATATATTGAATACCGCAGGCCTGGTGGCGGGAACAAAAAGGTTACATGAAATGTTTTGACTATACTAAATATACTAAAGTCACGTATTTTGGTAACTCACAGTTCAGTAAATACATTTAATTCGGAAAACATTTTGAAATAATGGTAGTCTGGCATCATCTATTATACTTTAGTATAGTCAAAACATTTCGTGTTACCATTTTGTTCCCGCCACCAGTTTGGCGGTATCTATATTATAAGGAGCGCTTGGTACGTTGGTCGTACATCCCAGCTTTCTGGAATGTTTGGTTAGTCTGTCATGAAGCCAAAGGCGGGACGGCGAAGAGAAAGACAGCGCAGGACGGCGAGAGAAGCTGCAGCTTTTCGCTTCGTTAGTGGCTCAACTATAGCCTTTTTTGGGTTTTTGCTTAGTCAGTAAGGGTACGAAAGGTGGGGCGGCGAACCGGGCGAAGACACAGGCGGCACGGGACAGAGAGAAACCGCTTTGTCACTGGTGGTGGTTCGACTAGCCTATAGGCAGAGATAGCCAGGCACCAGCATTGTCTCCCTCCCCCCCGCCTCCCACGCTGAAGTAATTATAGTCGGCCTTGCCCTGTTAAGCCGGCCGAGTGGTAAAATCTGCACGTATGGGTAGTGGCTCCTCTTTTTCCACGCTATTCTGTGGTCGCGAAAGCCTATTAGCTCGGTTTCTCGGACTCTTTATACTCAGTCAGGGCAGCAGTAGGTAACATTGTCAAAGCTGGGAGGAGGAATGTGGCAAGCTTTTCGACACTCCCGGCCTTTCTGCCGTTCAGCGAGGCGAGGCGGTCTCTTAAAATTTTAAGGGACGAGCGTATTTGTTTCTGTTCGTCATGAGGGGGGGGGGGGCAAATAGGCCATTGGGGAAAAAGGGTACCCCGGTAAATCTGTCATGGGGAAAAGGGGGGTGCCTTACTGGGAGGTTTGGAAGAGAGAGAAAGGCGAGTTTTTGGTTATTTTTGACGGGGAAAAGGGGAGCCCCGGTAATTCTGGCATGGGGAAAAGGGGGAGGGGTGCCTTACTGGGGGGTTTGGGACGAGAGAGAAAGGCGAGTTTTCAAGTTATTTTTGCGAGTGAAAAAGGGTACAGGGTACCACGGTAATTCTGACAGGGAAAAAAGGGGGAGGGGCGCCTTACTGGGGGTTTGGGACGAGAGATAAAGGCAAGTTTTTAAGTTATTTTTCCGAGGGAAAAAGGGTACAGGGTACCACGGTAATTCTGACAGGGAAAAAAGGGGGAGGGGCGCCTTACTGGGGGTTTGGGACGAGAGATAAAGGCAAGTTTTTAAGTTATTTTTCCGAGGGAAAAAGGGTACAGGGTACCACGGTAATTCTGGCAGGGGAAAAAGGGGGAGGGGTGCCTTACTGGGGGTTTGGGACGAGAGAGAAAGGCGAGTTTTCAAGTTTTTTTTGCGAGGGGAAAAAGGTACAGGGTACCACGGTAATTCTGACAGGGAAAAAAGGGGGAGGGGTGCCTTACTGGAGGTTTGGGATGAGAGAGAAAGGCGAGTTTTCAAGTTATTTTTGCGAGGGGAAAAAAGGTACAGGGTACCACGGTAATTCTGACAGGGAAAAAAGGGGGAGGGGTGCCTTACTGGAGGTTTGGGATGAGAGAGAAAGGCGAGTTTTCAAGTTATTTTTGCGAGGGGAAAAAAGGTACAGGGTACCACGGTAATTCTGGCAGGGGAAAAAGGGGGAGGGGTGCCTTACTGGAGGTTTGGGATGAGAGAGAAAGGCGAGTTTTCAAGTTATTTTTGCGAGGGGAAAAAGGTACAGGGTACCACGGTAATTCTGGCAGGGGAAAAAGGGGGAGGGGTGCCTTACTGGAGGTTTGGGATGAGAGAGAAAGGCGAGTTTTCAAGTTATTTTTGCGAGGGGAAAAAAGGTACAGGGTACCACGGTAATTCTGACAGGGAAAAAAGGGGGAGGGGTGCCTTACTGGAGGTTTGGGATGAGAGAGAAAGGCGAGTTTTCAAGTTATTTTTGCGAGGGGAAAAAAGGTACAGGGTACCACGGTAATTCTGGCAGGGGAAAAAGGGGGAGGGGTGCCTTACTGGAGGTTTGGGATGAGAGAGAAAGGCGAGTTTTCAAGTTATTTTTGCGAGGGGAAAAAGGTACAGGGTACCACGGTAATTCTGGCAGGGGAAAAAGGGGGAGGGGTGCCTTACTGGAGGTTTGGGATGAGAGAGAAAGGCGAGTTTTCAAGTTATTTTTGCGAGGGGAAAAAAGGTACAGGGTACCACGGTAATTCTGGCAGGGGAAAAAGGGGGAGGGGTGCCTTACTGGAGGTTTGGGATGAGAGAGAAAGGCGAGTTTTCAAGTTATTTTTGCGAGGGGAAAAAAGGTACCGGGTACCACGGTAATTCTGGCAGGGGAAAAAGGGGGAGGGGTGCCTTACTGGAGGTTTGGGATGAGAGAGAAAGGCGAGTTTTCAAGTTATTTTTGCGAGGGGAAAAAAGGTACCGGGTACCACGGTAATTCTGGCAGGGGAAAAAGGGGGAGGGGTGCCTTACTGGAGGTTTGGGATGAGAGAGAAAGGCGAGTTTTCAAGTTATTTTTGCGAGGGGAAAAAAGGTACAGGGTACCACGGTAATTCTGGCAGGGGAAAAAGGGGGAGGGGTGCCTTACTGGAGGTTTGGGATGAGAGAGAAAGGCGAGTTTTCAAGTTATTTTTGCGAGGGGAAAAAAGGTACAGGGTACCACGGTAATTCTGGCAGGGGAAAAAGGGGGAGGGGTGCCTTACTGGGGGTTTGGGACGAGAGAGAAAGACGAGTTTCTATGTTATTTTTGAGGGGGGAAAGGGTACCCCGGTAATTCGGGTATGGGGAAAAGAGGCAGGGGGCCTTACTAGGGTGGAGGGCCTCGAAACACACATTTAGCTGAGAAGCCCACCCCGCAGGGTACTGAGGTAGTCGTTTTGGCGAATTGCCGATGTCAGCTGTAGACGCTTCGCCTTATTTCAGTGGCGGATTTACCATAAAATTCAATTTAAAAAATATAAAAATTTATCCTACAAAATGTATCTCATACACGTTAAAAAATTAAGTTACGGAGTAAAATATAAATAAAATATAAATGCATCTGTATTAGTATTATCCAAGATTCCAAATAAGAATTTTGTTTCCCTGAGTCCGGCGTCTACTAACTAATTAGGGGGGGGCACCAAAATTCTTAAATTGCTTATGGCAGATATTGGGGTTAATCCGGCCCTGGTCGTGGTAAATTTAGAGAGTCGTAGCTTTAATTAACTGACATAATGATAAATGATAACTTGTCTGTCTTTTGCTTGACCGAAACTCATTTAAGAAATCTCGAGTTCCGGAACTACCAGTGGGGTTTAATTGGAATGGCGTAAATCGTCGATCTGGAGAGAAAGTGGGAGGCGGGCTGGGTGTGATTTCGGCACCTGGTATTGAATGCGTCCAGTGCCGTCTTTCCCATTGGGCAAATAGGGCACTGCCCTAGGGCCCCAAGATTCTGGAGGGCCCCATTTTCAACTTTTGTAAGGTGAAAAAGATGAATCTTACAAATATTGTTTTCCACATTTTTTAAATTTTAGTATTGTCTATTTACATTTTACAAATTTTTAAACTATCTAAAACATGTCTTTTCGTGATATAGACGGTGTAGACCGTCGCATTTTTTTATTTGAACCAATATTTGAAGATTAGGGCGACGATGGACTTTGCATTGGAGGTTCAAAGCCTAGTTTTTCTTCTGCCTGACCCCCTTTAAATTAGGCCAACATGTTCAGCGGTTGGCCTACCACCGGGGTATTTGTGCTCCAATAAGTTAATTTAAAGGGGGACAGGCAGAAAAAAACCTAGGCCTTTAAGAAATTGTCTGGAATTATTAGGGGCCCCGCGTATCGCATTGCCCAGGGGCCCCAAATCACGTAAAGACGGCCCTGAATGCGTCCCTTTATTGAAATGCCACGAACATTGTTGGTTTCAATTAACCATCGGAAAAAATCTTTTCTTTTAACTGTTGTCTACATGGCAACCGAAAAAGAAAAGCCAACGTGGAACGAAGCAATTTTTAGCTGTCTGAAATCTGACATCCAGGATCTTTACTCAACTGGATCATCTCCTATTTGCATCTACGGCGATTTCAATGCCCATATTCGAGATTTTTAGCAATCAAGAAAACCCCACTGGCCGGAAATTGAAAGATTTCGTCTTGGAGCTTGGCCTAAGTATTGGGAATTTATCCAACAAATGTACGGGACAAATAACTTGGACGGCAAGGGGTCTGACTTCAACCATTGATTACATACTTCTCAACTCGACCTTTGAAAAACATCTCATCGGTATGGAAATTGACGAAGAGGGCCTCGTTGGTATTGGCACTGATCACAACACCATCATACTAAATTGGGCTATAAACATTCCTAGACAACCACTATACCCGACATAGAACACAAATAAACGATGGAAAATCTCGAACCCCCCAAAAATGAAAGCTTTCTCGGCCAATACTGAACAACAACTACTAGTGAGCAACGATCTATCGTATGATATTTTTCAGAATTGCCTAGTGAGTTCGGCGCTTAGCCATTTAACTTACCCACAACAACTTGATAATAAAGGTGTTGCTGTAAAGGGGTGGTACGACAAGGACGTTCATCGAGCTATTCAGGCTCGAAAAGAAGCGAATAAGCTATAAGGCAAATAGTGAAAATTCCCAGGATCTTTGGGCGAAGTATATGGCAAAAAAAACGGGAGGTAAATACCCCAGTCTCCCGGAAAATAAAAGAGGTCAATAAGCAAACGGAAGTAGAAATTAAAAAGGCTGTTCTCAACTCTATTAAACTGTTTTGGACGCTTTTCCGTGATGCGCTACCTACAAAGCCACCGGAGATCTTGAAAGACAATAATACGGACGTTTGCATTCTGCCCCGGATGAAATCTGCACTTTACTCACTGACAGAGTAGCTCAAGACGAAAAGGGTTTCCAGGACCGTCACTGCCAACTAAAAATTGAGGATTTCCCAATTGAGCTGACTCCGGATAGCGTGTCTGGAGCCTCTCTTACTGATGAATTCTCCATGTTTGAGTTAAAAAATGCTATTAAATCTTTACCGAAAGGGAAGGCAGCTGGTGAAGACTGTATCCCAAACGAATTTCTTCAGAGTCTAGGCCAAACCGGTTTGGAGGCGTTACTTATTATTTTTAACCGAACTTTGATGAGTTGAGACACTTTTAAAATTAAATATGTAAGTTAAGGTTCTTCTCGGAAAAATTTTAACTAAGTGTCTACAAGTTGAAATGTAATAATAATTAATGGATCGTACAAACATTTGATTTGGCCAGGTTTTATTAAATTAAAACACTAAAATACCATTGAAAGCGTGGAAAGGTTTGGAAACCATGAAAAACCCAATATTCCGAAAGGAAACGCAACAAGCCGAAAGAGTTTAAATAAAAATATAATATATTGTAAAATATGTTACAGAGTAATGACATTCCCCAAGCGTGGAACCTCACGGAAATTAAGTTGATTTTCAAGGGGGGTGGTAAGGATGGCTAGGACTTAGCCTCATACCGACCTATTGCTCTGTCGCAATGTATTAGCAAATTATACATGTCAATGCTAAAGATGAGGCTTGAAAAGTTCGTAGCTGATAACGTCATCCTAGGTGAACTCCAAAATGGCTTCCGCCAAGATCGCCGGGCTTCCGATTCTGACTCTGATGATCGAGGTTGCACGCCTGGAAAATCACCCCCTTTATCTAGCATTATTGGACTTAAAGAAAGCTTACGATTCCGTCTGCCGCGAAAAACTATGGAAAACAATGCTTCACTTTGAAATTCCTAAAAAATTTGTCCAACACATCAAAATGACTTACGACAATGTCCAGTATCGATACTGGTTTGGCACTTCGTCGACCGGATTCATTAAAAGTACCGTGGGCTTGAAACAGGGGTGCCCTCTGTTACCCCTGCTCTTCGCGCTTTATCTCCAGCCATTAGAAGAACGCCTCGTGAAATCCGGCAAAGGATTTCATTTGCGCCATCCTACCTACGAGAATATCAATTTCAAGATTTCCGGTCTTTTCTTCGCTGATGATATTTTTAATGCCGCTGAAGATCACGTCGAACTCCAAGACCTACTCAACATACGCGCTGATTACGCCACTGATTATGGCCTTGAGTTTAGCGCCAATAAATGCGTCATCTTTCCAGCCAATCTTGTCGATGTGGAGCCTGAACCACAATTCAAAATCCAGGACAATCCGGTCCCAATATCAAATACCATCGAATACTTGGGTATTACCCTAACAACGGGAAAGGATTACCTCGAAGTTCACGAGAAAAAGCTCCGAAAGAAAGCGACTTCCCTAATGGGCGCGATTAAACACAAGGGCTCACACTCGTATAATCCTTACACCGTCACTCGTACTCTGTGGAAACTAGGAGCAAAAAACACAACACCCCACACAAGGAGAACGCAACCCGTCAAAAGTCGTGGATTTTCTTGCGTAAATTTTTCATTGGCTAGACGCTTTAGCGCCTTCTGCCGTCGGAAGGAGAAAATTCAGAAATTTTCTTCCCCCCCCCCGCCCGTAAAACGTTCAGCGTAAAGGCTCGTGACGCTCGTCCAATGAAATTAGTACACAACCCTTCGTTAGCGTGTTTAAAGGCTAGCTGCGTTCTCCTTGTGTTTGTTGCTCCTAGGTGGAAATCAGTGGCAGTCCCATCACTCACGTATTGCAACGAGGCCGTTTGCGTATCGATGGAAACTATTTGAGCGTTTGAACAGGCTCAGACGGGAGTTGGGAAGATGGCTGTTGGTGGAAATTTCATCACTGCAAACTCGGCTATTAAGGGTGAAATGGCGTGGTCTTTGTTTCACGAAAGAGAAGCAAAAAGTAAATTGCGCTACCTCGGACGCCTTCGTTTTTTGGAGGAATCTCGTCTCGCTGATTCTATGTATCAATACATCCGAAACACAGGCCTTCGAACAAAATGGGTCACTCGGACGACGTACCTTGACGGGGCGTATGGGTCCGCGGTCTCTCGCGCCAATGTCTCAAACCTCCGGGAGTGGAACCAACATCGGTGACAAGACGTTCGAACGACAACTGGCCAAAGACCTAAATTTCCACCCGAGCATGAAATTATACACGCGGAAATCCAAACCCAACCTGGTGCAGTCTTATGATAACGATCGACGAAGTCATCTTTACTTTCAGGCGTTACCAACTGCTAGTCGGTTCCCGGATATTTTTTGTGCCGAACCAGGTTGTTTATTGTGCGGTTCGTCTGTACAAGACGTGTACCACCCGGTTATACATTGCCCCGGGTTTGCGAGTTATCGCCTCCCATTGGATCCCGAGCGTTCTAATGACACTGAATTCCAAGAACGCCTTGGTTTTTATTCGACGTCGGAGATGGACTGGGATCGTATAAATTCCCCAAAAACATTTTGTATGAGTGGGATAAAGCCCGCATCCAAAAAACACTTTCGAACTGAACAATTTTTTGTGTTGCCCCTGCTCATTCACTAGATTTTTCATTGTATATAAGTTCATAATATCATCATTATACATATCATTGTTTACATTTTACTATTTTCTTGATTTATTTTTATTGTTTCAGTGTATTTTCTTCTATTGTACCGGTAGAGTCATTGACTCCTCCCCGTTAAAAAAGGGACCATTGTAATTTATGGACGGTATTAAAGTCATTCATTCATTCATATAATAAAACTAATATGTAATCAACGTATAATTGCTTGAAATTGTCATTAACCAGTTGGTTATATTGGGTACGGTGTCATGCGTGGAGACAGTTATGGCAACCTTTTATTTTCGTGTTGAATGTGATGGAGTTTCGTCACTAGCGTTTTTTCCTTGGTTCTTTTGTACAAGAAATGTTAAATTGTAATTTGAGTATATAAAACCATTCAAAGAGTTAAAAAACCATCGTAAAATTTGTTAAAATTTTCATAAGAAGAGATACTTCACCTTTTAATACAAATATTCATATTTCCCCGGGAAATACCGGGTACCCCAGCTAGTAAGAATATATAGCTGCTAAGCTAGATGTAGCTTATATGCGGGCCATTGTGAGGAGGAAAAAAACAATAGTTGTTAACAATAATTTGGTTATAATATAGTAGTTTAAACAAAAATATAAAAAAGGTATATTATATAATATATAAAAGTCAATTTATTCTATAAGATTTTTATTATTTATTGATTTAATTTAGGATACGATTGCTGCGAGGAATCGAACCCGAGCCATTGTTTGGCAGATGGATATATTACGTCGAAAGGTTGTAAATACGCTACAACGATATTTAGGCAAACAGCCTTGGAGAAAGTTCGTGTTCCTTTAAGCTTTTTCTTTTATATTTTTTTAATATTTATAAATTAATTATTTGAATTTAAAATACCGTTGTAGCCAGGAATTGAACCCGGGTCATATTCTTAGCAGGTGCTGAGCCATTGACTTCCATTACAGATTGAAAAAAAAATATCTTAGACAAACCACGAAGGAATAACAGGAGAAGTTTAAATTTGCCGCGCTATTTAGACGATAGCATCTCCTTTCAAAATAAACTTCCATAGCCCAAAGACTGAGTCGGCCCTCCTGTTATTTCTCCATGAACAAACTCTTCCGAGGAGAGGTAATATTACGGCCTTGGCCGACTTGTTTTTGCTGTTGTTAATTCAAAGTACTGTTGTTAATTTAAAGAACTGTTGTTAATTTAAAGAACTGTTGTTAATTTAAAGAACTGATGTTAATTTAAAGAACTGTTGTTAATTAAAAAGAACTGTTGTTAATTAAAAAGAACTGTTGTTAATTTAAAGAACTGTTGTTAATTTAAAGTACTTTTTTTACTGCTGTTAATTTAATGAACTGTTATTAATTTAATGTACTTGTAAATTTTAAGAACTGTTGTTAAATTAATGAACTGTTGTTAAATTAATGAACTGTTGTTAATTTAATAATATGTTACTAATTTAAGTAACACGATGACGTGTTTAAATTGACAGATTAGTTTGGTATTTGTAGACCCCTGCTCCACGAGCTAATGCATAGCTCATACTACAGGGGTACAAGTGACTAGATGGAAAGTCCATATCCTTTATTTTTCTTTTTCTTTGTATAGTGCAAAATGATGTAATTGCAGTATGAATAGCGAACGGGGAAGAATGAAGTGCGGAAAGCAGTCGGGGGTGGTCTGGTACCATAATAAGATGAAGTGGTGAGCAAGAAATGGGTTAGACGTCGGGAGACAAGTTACTCCGTGGTATCGCCAGTACTGGAGTAGTGAGTGTCCGTAGACGAATCCAACGGTGCGGCATGGGTAGAGATAATATCCTCAAAATTATAAATGATTCGTCTCATGAGAGAACGAAAGTGCCTAAAATTGTTCTTAGTAAGAACCACAGCCCCTTGGGGGCTAAGAATGCTCGCACGGAAGCCTTCAGTGAGAGGGCATTCCTTTAAGTAGTGTTCCGCATCAGCCAACTCCGTACCGCAGTAGCAGGAGGGCTCCACACAATGCGAAAGATTGTAAAGGTAAGCCGGGAATTTGCCGTGCCCGCTTAAAATTTGTGTCGTAAAATGGTCAACATCATTCACAAGGAAATCAACTCTGGGAATAAGGGCATGAGTGAAGCGGCCCTTAGCAGAGAGATCCCATTGCAATTGCCAGTGGTGCTTAGAGAGGTCCCGGAAGACATGCCGGAAGTAATTTCTGGTCAGTTGAAGAGTGATCGCAGTTCCGGCACCCAAGGCTGCAGCCTTAGCCAGTGTATCAGCGCGCTCATTACCACGGAAACCGGCGTGAGCCTTAATCCAAGAAAGACGGACAACGTCAGCACCAATATCAGATATCAGTTGCTTAATATCGTGACCCATTGAGTTGTCAGAGACAGGGTTTCGGATGGACTGAATTGATGATAGGGAATCAGTGAATATAGTGGCGGGAGCGACAATCATCTCTTCCTTGACCCAAGTGAGAGCTCGAAAGATGGCAAATAATTCGGCCTGAAAAATATCAGTTTCTTTGTTCAAATGGAATTGGAACGAGGTCTGTTCATGACCGTTCCAGTAAACCACAAACGCACAGCCGACACGGGAGTCTTGCTTCGATCCGTCGGTGTAGAGTTCGTAGTGGGTGTTAGTAGGGTCGCTAGCGAGGCAGGGAAGACCGAACCTGCTAGCGGGATGGGTAGTCCAAATATCAAACGAGCGAAGGAGGTTGTGAGGAACAACAGTGGTATCGCAATGAGAAGTCGGCGCGCCTATGTGAAACAGGCGGAAAGTGCAAGCCTCGCGGCTCGCAACCAAGTCAACAGGTTCCAACCGTGCAAGTACTAAAAGGGCATCGGTGGAGATAGTGCGATAACCCTTGGTTATGCGCAGCGCAAAAATACGCTGGATAGTCCGAAGCTTTTGGACCATTTTGACGTTGCCTGACTCCTTCCACCAGGCACCGGCTCCATAGACGATAATGCGTTCGATCCCACGCTTGTAGATTTGTCGTAGGGCAGCTCCAGTAATTCCCCAGGTTTCGTGGGCGTACTGGGCAATACTTTGGGTGAGGGCTGCCACCTTAGTTTGAACTGCTTTAAGGTGAGGCAACCAGCTGAGCTGATTGTCAATTATGACCCCGAGCAGTTTAATTTGAGTTACATGGTGAATAGGATCTCCGTCGAGGCGGAAGATCGGCAAGCGGTCAGGAGCGCCCAGACCATGATATGTAATACAGCCCGCCTTCTCAGGGGAGAAGGTAAGCTTATAAGTTTGGCTCCAATTATTAATAAGTTCTAGAGCTGAATTTCCCCTGTACTCCAGCTCCCGGCGGGAGGGGGCACGAACCAGCAGAGTTGTGTCATCAGCGAATGCCTGCGAATCACAGGCAACTGGCAATGTGAGTCGTAGCAGGGAGTCCATCACAATGTTCCAAAGAACCGGACCCGCACAGGAACCCTGGGGGACACCACGTGTGATAGGACGAGTTAGAACATTATCAGCAGTTGGTACAAAAACGTGTCGATCAGAGAGAAAACTCTCAAAACAGCCATAAAGATTGGCTGGGCAATCAGCTTGCTTAAGTCGATGTAGGATGCCAGGAATCCACACCCTGTCGAAAGCCCCCTTGATGTCAAGGGATACGAGAGAGATGTATTCTCGTGATTTGGTACTCTCCTTAATGGAGGTAACTATAGCATTAAGTGCATTGACAGTCGATTTGCCGTGGCAAAATCCGTACTGAGCCCCGTGAATGAGGCCGTTAGCAGATAAGTGAAAGTACAAACGTTGGGTAAGGAATTTATCCAGTATCTTCCCCAATACGCACAGAAGGCTAATAGGCCGGTAAGACGACGGGTCAGAGGGATCACGACCTGGTTTGAGAAGTAAAATCACGTGAGCAATTTTCCAGTCTCTAGGGAAGTACTGAAGCAAGAAACATGCGTTAAAGAGATTCAGTAGCAGGAGCGGCATCGCTCGGAAAAGTACCAGGATGATTTCTAAGGAGAGCCCGTCGAGGCCTGGGGCCTTATGATGTGGCATTGAGTAGATTATTGTCTCAAGTTCGGGGAGAGTCATTGGAATGTCGTGCGGTGTCGTAGGTGCCGTAAGGGAGTCGTCCCTTATACGGCTTTGATCGACAGATTCATTGTCAGCGGTATCATTGATAAAAATGGCGTCAAGAATTGCGGAGCAAGTTTCGGCAGCGGTCTCCGTTAGGGAGCCGTCGGTGCGCTTAACAGCCTTTAAGGCCTGTTTACATCGCAACTTGTGCGAAGCCATTTTATATGGCAGGGTGAACGGGTTCGAAGAATCCACGTTTGTACAAAAGTCCCTCCAGGAAGTTTGTTTGGAAGCATTCATGAGCTTTTTATAAACCGCAATCTCCCGATTGTACAGGGTTTTGTTCTGGGCTCGTTGGAGAGGATCTCTGATCCTTTGAGCCCGCCTCCGAAGAGCGCGAACCTTGCTCCTTTGAGCAGTGAGCTGCGGAGTCCACCATGGGACAGATTTAAAGTTACGACCAGATTTAGGACGCATGTGCAGGTCACAAACCTGGCGCGCGGTATCAGTGTAAAGAGTTACAAAGGAGTCCAATTCGGCCGTGTTAGAAAGTGGAAGAGTATCAAGTGAGAGGAGAGCCTCACTGGCCGAAGCCTCGAAGGCGATCCAGTCCACTCCTTTCAGATTGTACTGATGTTTACGGTATTCATCTGCCAATGGGGGAACAGCAGTAGTTCCGATGGACCAAGTTAGATAGCGGTGGTCACTTAGTGAAGGCTCGTCCAAGACCGCCCAATCCGAGATCAGGGGGGCTAGGTCATTGGAGACGACAGTTAGGTCGATCCAGCTGGAACGATCGTTGTGGAAAAAGGTAGGTAGAGAATGTGGGTTGTTTTGTGTATAAAAATCCGTTTGGTTGAGAAATTCGATAACGGAATCCCCACGGTTATCATTCGATGGGGAACCCCAAAGAGCATGTTTTGCGTTAAAATCCCCACAAACGCAGTGTTTAGAGGTTTTGTAAGAGCGAGAAAGCTCTGTGATTTTAGATAAAATCGGTTCAATGTCCTCAGACGGCGGACAATATACACTATATACAATTATGGTGGCGGACCCAGTTGCGATAAGCGCAACGGAAATATGTACATCACAATAAAGGACCACTACGTCAAAGGTAGGGTTGAAAACAGCAATACCACATTTGGTCACTGCGGCGTGACAGAGGCGACAGGTCAGGGGGAACCCCAAAACCTTCGAATCTCGAACCATTGGTTCTTGGAAGAACAAAATATCAATTTTATGATTAAGGACGAATTCTCGAGCAGCCGCTGTGGCAGCCCGACAATGCGCCAGATTAATCTGGGCGCAAGAAATCATATTGAGAGTACCTAAGTAAAGATTGATGGTGTACCCCTATATAGGTGGTTGACCATAATCAGTGCGTAATTTACGAAGTTCGACTTCGCGCTTGAAAAGCGGGCAGTTCGAATCAATGGATTGATGAGCGGTTCGGTACTTCGTACCATTTGATTTATTATGTTCCGCGCATGCACGGCAACATTTAGTCTTGGACTTACAGTCCTTGTAGGAGTGTTCGTCACTGCAGTTAGTACAAAATTGGGTCGCTGAGCCCTTCAGTGGACAGTCTTTTTGTTGGTGTCCCACCAAACAACATTTAAAACACTTAGGTACATAAATATACTCTTTGACCGGACAATTAGTCCAGCCAATAAAGAGTTTGCCTTTCTCCAAGAGAGCCTTGTAGACCTCCGGAGTGGCTTCAAGCACCCAATTAGTTGACTTTTTACCCTTACCGTAGAGAGGGTATTTTGCAACAAGATCCTGGGGATCTAAAGTCAGTTCAGGATTTTGTTCGATGAGGGAAGGAACAACTTCATTCAATTTGATGCTATCTTCAACTCCGAAGAGCAGAAGCTTGGGCTTTGCCAAACTAGGTTTACGTAGGTTGACAATGTCCTTGAGTGCAGCGGACCTCTCCACAGAGTCCCTAAATTTGACGGCGTCCTCCGCAGTGGAGCATTGGACCACCAAGCCATTGCGGCCCTTACGGACCGATTGAATGCTGATTTGAGCTTTGCGTGGATCTAGCTCGCGTCTGATGGTAGAGTCAAGACTGTCGACGGAGACGGCGGCATCCTTGTGAGAGATCAGAACGACATGATCACTCCTAGCCGTTTTGGGTACAGGTTTCGGTAGGCGTGGTGTAGCGCCAGAGACCGACGGCTTAGGTGCAGAAGAATTAGATCTGGCTGGGCCCTGATGGGCGACAGCAGCAAAAGAGGTTTTTGTTGCCAAAAGTTGGGAGACAAAATTCGTCTTCTCTTCAACACGGGCTTTAAGTTCCGAAATTTGGCATTGCTGGTTGCCAATAATCTCCCGAAGGATATTAAACTGGTCGCGAAGCTCCTTCTGCGCGTCCTTGGTTACACGGCTGTTTGCGTTAGCGAACACCGCCTCAATAGTGTCCGAAACACTACTGACTGTTGCCAGAACAGCCGGGGTTAGAGCGAGCTCGTCACCCTCAGCTGGGTTGCCCGAAGGCGGGTTTTGAGGATTAATTTCATGCATGGTGAAAGTGTAAATGTTCATTCGCCTCGTCCCTCACCCACCATGGAGCCCAACAAGGGGACCTCAAATTTGAGGCCAAGGGTACTCGACGAATATACCCGGACCCGACCAACACGAGGCAGCCGGAGCCCAGTTGACCTGACCTTGAAAGGCGAGCCGATTGATTTATACCGGTCAGTACAAACCACCTGACTACCTCAGACGCAGGGGTCAAAGCGACGTATTGTATTAGAAAAGCTGGGCCTAGAGCGACCGCAGTCAAAATCCGCTACTCAGCCACCAGAACACCCTTTGCCCGAGTTACAGGACGCCACCTACGGCAAAGAGGTGGGTTGCAGTGAAGCAACTGGCCGCAGCGCGGCCCGACCCCAACGATGACATGGGTCGACACCGCAAAACTAAGGGAATCCAACTACCATATAGAGTGTTCGGAGAAGTGATGGGCACATTTGCTGAAATCCCGGCGATCCCCATCTCGAACGTCGTTGGCGGGGTACCGGGACGTTGGATGGTGAATTGGAAGATACCAGTAGACTGGGGAATGGAAAGTGCGTAATTTTTTTTTTT
Organism: Leiobunum rupestre; assembly: GCF_980474605.1. Classification (NCBI taxonomy): domain Eukaryota; kingdom Metazoa; phylum Arthropoda; class Arachnida; order Opiliones; family Sclerosomatidae; genus Leiobunum; species Leiobunum rupestre. The sequence continues at coordinate 20,050,009 of NC_143391.1, forward strand.
TTTTTTTTTTGTCGCCGGATGGTAATTTATATTTTTCCAAAAAAGCAATAAAAATTTTGGTGGAAAAATTTTCTTCGGGAACCTATCCATCACAATTCCGGGGTAAGGTTAAGGTGATGTGCGTTGTCGAAAATCGAAAAATTTTTAATGTTGAAAAATCTTCCCGAACACTCATACGGCAGTTCTCAACCGGTAGTCAAAACGGCGGATACGGTTGAATTTAGTCTGACGCCCATAGCGGCCTGTCTGCCTTGGGTGGCCCTACCAGGAGACGAGCTCCGGACAGCGTAGCCCACTATATACGGGCGTACACAAGCCCCCTCACCACGACAAGGTATCAACCGTGAGGGGGTGTTTAAATTGACAGGCTGAAGTAAACGAGGCTCGTCCTTAAAAAGTAAATTTTTAGAAGCAGTTTTGTATCGTTGAATTTCGGTGTACAATAGACGTGCCGGTCCCCCGAGTTGTTGGCCAATTCGATTGTTTGATAATAAGCTCTCGGCTCGACGTGGATAATAAATAGCAGCGAGTGGCGTTTATTGAATTAGTCGTGGGCAGATACAGAATGGAGCGCGTGGAGGGCTCGAACTATAATTAATGTTGGATAATTGTGGCGGCCCTTCTATCTGAGATGATGTACGGCGCGAAATAAGGCGAATCCCCCTAGAGATGGCGCCAACGGAGACAGAGTCGGAGAGAAATGGCAGAATAGCTCGGAACTTTGACAATTTTCCGGGCTACATGTAACAAGGGGGCGGAAGGTGCGAAGTTATCTTCGATTCTATTTGTTAGATATTCCATCAGAACTCGGCAACAATGGCGTCGAGTGAAAAGGTGAAAACTTTGGCGTGCAGAATACGGGACGCTATGTAGGGGTTTCGGTGGCTTCGCGATAACGACTAGTTATGATTAGGGGTTTAAGGTTTCGTTGTTGGCGCAAGCGAAAGCCCCCATCATCGGATGCTCTATAAATAATGAGTGCGTCGAACTTTGATATTACGTTATTGTCCTTTGATTTAGTGTCTTGGATCTTGAACAACGGTTCACGTTGCTCGTGACTTAATCTTTCTACATTCTAAAAGTTAAAAGGAACCACGGCTATGGACTGCATTGTAAAGGATGATAAAATTAGTAGATTAGTCCATTAAGAAAAGTGATAATAAAGCTAAACCCTAAACAAATTTGAAGAAATTTAAAAACATACAAATAGCTCGTTCCGATAGGTCTTCGAGCAAACAAAAAGACGCGAAACTCGGACCAAATAGAGCTATTTAGTAAGTTTTTAAATTTCTTCAAATTTGTTTAAGGTTTAGCTTTATTATCCCTTTTCTTAATGGACTAATCTACTTATTCGCTAATTTTATCATCCTCTACATTCTAAAAGCCTCATTTTCAAGCTCGGTACTAGCGTGGAAATAACCTCACAATCCGCTTCCGCTACTTGCTAGTGTCAAAATATTACTTCACCGTCTTCACGCTACTAGCGGACAAATCCAAGGTTCGTGAACTTGCCAACCGGTTGACGCGGAAAATTAAAATTATCGGGAAAAAGCGGATTTTATGTACGTTTTACCCACTACTAACGAGCTTGAAAAGTAGGCCTAAAGTAGGGGTGAACTTAGGCATGATCTTTATGGGCTGCAGCCCGTTGACCCGTTCAATCAAAGGGCTCCCTTCGCGGTCAAAAAAATAAAAACAATTCTTTAAAAATTTTAAATATTGTTCGTTTACCCTGCGAAAAGCAACTGTTACTCCCAAACTTGAGTTCATTGGATAGGCCGCAAACAGTGTTAGTCCAGAGCCCCCAAATTTAAAGGGCCGCTTTTATATATAAGTCTAAATCTAAGTAATATAAAGCACGTTTAAAAGGTGATGATTTTATTTAGGTCAGAATTCTTATTATTTTATATACGCGTGTGTATTTTGGTACTGTTTGAGCGAATTATTTGGAACGAAACAGTTTCGACGTTAAATGTATCTCTTTAGGAATAAACACTAAGTAAATGGGCTTAGCTTCGGCCAGGTTTTGACCTCGAGGCGTAGGCGTAGCGGATTAACTCTCTGGCTGGTTATTCTTCCGTAATACGCGTAGGCGAGCTTTTGATCCAATGAATATTCCTTCATTCTGGCTTCTCGAGTTATGACGACGGTCCGTAAACTGACCCAATATTGAAACGAAAGGCGGTCAGGTCGGTACAGCCTGAGCGTCCCCGCTCGTAGCTCCTGATCCTAGCCAACTCGTCTTCGCGAAAGAAGAAAGAAAAAGGTGGTGCTCTGAGAAAAAGAGAAAGCGAGAGCCGTTTGGAATATTTTAGTTACGGATCTTGTATACGCGCGGAGCTTTTCTATTCTCGGATCTCGGTCTTACACGTAGCCATAAAGCAGTGGCCCCTTTATTTTACTCTTCTCCGCGTCTACACTCGCGCTCCGAAGGAGGCTGCCAGCGTAAGAACCCTCTATTACTCCGTTCCTCGCGATGTCATTCTCTTTAGACCGTGAACGATTCATTCTCGAGTCGTCGCGGCTTGTCGCTTTCCCCTCATTGACCGCTACTTTATCGGGATACCTTAAGTATGGAGCGCCGTTTCGTCGTGGCCTCGCCTTCCCCGCGGCCCGCAGACTCCGGCTGCTGACGCGCCAGGACGTGTGTAAAATAGGAAGCGAGTTTTCGAACAATAGGTAAATAACTTTGACCCTGGCCGGAGAAAAGCGGGTTTCTTCCTTCGAGAAATGCAAATTTTTTGGAAATCCGGTATACATTTTCTTAGCCACCCCCGCTACCTCCCCCCATTCTTATTCCATCCTAAGTCCGTACTCTACTCTACTACGTGTTTTACCAGCCGAAACTCGCTAGGGATAAGGAGTTTTTTTTTCGCATTTTCCTTTATGGTTGCGCAGGTGGTAATGGTGCTCTGGGAGGGAGATGTATGGATGGGTTCGAATCAAAAAATAGAGCCATTAAGTCTCTTTATACCTTTCATGAATATCATGTTTAATAAGATGACTATAATATCCTCGCAATGATCAATTCTTTTTTGATACGAGACGCTGAAAGGCTTAACGAGCGTATATGAAGTCCACTCCGGAAAGTAAGGGAATCACGAGTATTCTCCGCAGACTTTGAAATAAATGAGTCTCAACCATTTCACCGCCATCTATCGATTTTAAATATAACTGTTCAAATGGTACTTTGAAACAAAGGGAAGCCTAAGATTACATTAAGTGGATTATTTTCGCTCGTTCTGTGGTGGAGAATATTTCGAGTCGGGGTAAAAATGTTGTACACAAAATTTCTACCTACACTTTAAGAAATAGGGGTGTTTAAAAGGTGTTAAGAAAGTGTTACACCTCGTTCACACCGTTTTTACACTTCCAAAACGGAGCAACTTTTTAAAGGTGTAAAAATAGTGTGACAAAACTATACAAATGTTTAAATAAGATAAACATTCCAAGAAATTGGGATTCATTTCACACCGTTCTAACACCATTTCCACTCAATTTGATAAGTCCAACCCAGATTCAACACCTTAACCAAACAATTAAACCAGTTGTAAGCACTCTCCACAGTTCGTGAAACAATAAATCCAATAACATGTAAACGCACTTTTAATCAGTTATGACGCATCTTTTAAGCGTTAATACGCCCTTTATTAAGAGTGAAATCACACCTTTTAAGCGTTAATACGCCCTTTATTAAGAGTGAAATCACACCTTTAAAAGTGTTAATACGCCCTTTATTAAGAGTGAAATCACACCTTTAAAAGTGTTAATACGCCCTTTTGTTAGAGTGAAATCACACCTTTAAAAGTGTTAATACGCCCTTTTGTTAGTGTGAAATCACACCTTTAAAAGTGTTAATACGCCCTTTTGTTAGTGTGAAATGACACCTTTAAAAGTGTTAATACGCCCTTTTGTTAGAGTGAAATCACACCTATAAAAGTGTTAATACGCCCTTTTGTTAGTGTGAAATCACACCTTTAAAAGTGTTAATACGCCCTTTTGTTAGAGTGAAATCACACCTTTAAAAGTGTTAATACGCCCTTTTGTTCGAGTTAAATCATACCTTTAAAAGTGTTAATAAGCCCTTTTTTAAGAGTTAAATCACACCTTTAAAAGTGTTAATACGCCCTTTTGTTAGAGTTAAATCATACCTTTAAAAGTGTTAATAAGCCCTTTATTAAGAGTTAAATCACACCTTTAAATGTGTTAATACGCCATTTTGTTAGTGTGAAATCACACCTTTAAAAGTGTTAATACGCCCTTTTGTTAGAGTGAAATCACACCTTTAAAAGTGTTAATACGCCCTTTTGTTAGAGTGAAATCACACCTTTAAAAGTGTTAATACGCCCTTTTGTTAGTGTGAAATCACACCTTTAAAAGTGTTAATACGCCCTTTTGTTAGAGTGAAATCACACCTTTAAAAGTGTTAATACGCCCTTTTGTTAGTGTGAAATCACACCTTTAAAAGTGTTAATACGCCCTTTTGTTAGAGTGAAATCACACCTTTAAAAGTGTTAATACGCCCTTTTGTTCGAGTTAAATCATACCTTTAAAAGTGTTAATAAGCCCTTTTTAAGAGTTAAATCACACCTTTAAAAGTGTTAATACGCCCTTTTGTTAGAGTTAAATCACACCTTTAAAAGTGTTAATACGCCCTTTTGTTCGAGTTAAATCATACCTTTAAAAGTGTTAATAAGCCCTTTTTAAGAGTTAAATCACACCTTTAAAAGTGTTAATACGCCCTTTTGTTAGAGTTAAATCATACCTTTAAAAGTGTTAATAAGCCCTTTATTAAGAGTTAAATCACACCTTTAAATGTGTTAATACGCCATTTTGTTAGTGTGAAATGACACCTTTAAAAGTGTTAATACGCCCTTTTGTTAGAGTGAAATCACACCTATAAAAGTGTTAATACGCCCTTTTGTTAGTGTGAAATCACACCTTTAAAAGTGTTAATACGCCCTTTTGTTAGAGTGAAATCACACCTTTAAAAGTGTTAATACGCCCTTTTGTTCGAGTTAAATCATACCTTTAAAAGTGTTAATAAGCCCTTTTTTAAGAGTTAAATCACACCTTTAAAAGTGTTAATACGCCCTTTTGTTAGAGTTAAATCATACCTTTAAAAGTGTTAATAAGCCCTTTATTAAGAGTTAAATCACACCTTTAAATGTGTTAATACGCCATTTTGTTAGTGTGAAATCACACCTTTAAAAGTGTTAATACGCCCTTTTGTTAGAGTGAAATCACACCTTTAAAAGTGTTAATACGCCCTTTTGTTAGAGTGAAATCACACCTTTAAAAGTGTTAATACGCCCTTTTGTTAGTGTGAAATCACACCTTTAAAAGTGTTAATACGCCCTTTTGTTAGAGTGAAATCACACCTTTAAAAGTGTTAATACGCCCTTTTGTTAGTGTGAAATCACACCTTTAAAAGTGTTAATACGCCCTTTTGTTAGAGTGAAATCACACCTTTAAAAGTGTTAATACGCCCTTTTGTTCGAGTTAAATCATACCTTTAAAAGTGTTAATAAGCCCTTTTTAAGAGTTAAATCACACCTTTAAAAGTGTTAATACGCCCTTTTGTTAGAGTTAAATCACACCTTTAAAAGTGTTAATACGCCCTTTTGTTCGAGTTAAATCATACCTTTAAAAGTGTTAATAAGCCCTTTTTAAGAGTTAAATCACACCTTTAAAAGTGTTAATACGCCCTTTTGTTAGAGTTAAATCATACCTTTAAAAGTGTTAATAAGCCCTTTATTAAGAGTTAAATCACACCTTTAAATGTGTTAATACGCCATTTTGTTAGTGTGAAATCACACCTTTAAAAGTGTTAATACGCCCTTTTGTTAGAGTGAAATCACACCTTTAAAAGTGTTAATACGCCCTTTTGTTAGAGTGAAATCACACCTTTAAAAGTGTTAATACGCCCTTTTGTTAGAGTTAAATCATACCTTTAAAAGTGTTAATAAGCCCTTTTTTAAGAGTTAAATCACACCTTTAAATGTGTTAATACGCCATTTTTAATAGTTAAATAACAATATTAAATCTACAACGCCTGGACCAATGAAATGATCCATAACCCCGAATTTCACCATGTCGCGCAAAGCATATCAACATCCGTGAATTCTATACAACAGACGTGGTCCGAGACGATCAGCCATTACGCCTTAAGTAATATTTTCATCGAGGGTGATCACTTAAGAAAAATGTGATGAAGGCCTTTTTTGTTCTTAAGCTATCAATAATCAATAGTTTTTTATGCATATTTTATCTCTCTGTCATTCTGTTTTTCAGCAGATAAGAATACTTTTTGTCGCGCTTGGTTTTCGGTATAAAACACCCGGGCATTATTGCTCTTTGTCGCAGTTAAAATTACGTCTTAGGCAAAGCATGTTCGTTGTGGCGTTGCCTTAGTTATACTTAACGTTTTTGTAAATTGTCTGCATAATTTTACCGCTGCGCCCGGTTTGTCGTGCTGTAAACTGCAACACTTTTTTCTATGGTTTTTTAATTAATAAAAGGTTTTTAGAACACTACAAAAATGACATAGTAACACCATTAAAATTGTTATTGAGCTCTTGTAGGTGGAATGTACCTTTCAAAAAGGCATTTTAACACCTTTATAGGTGTTATTTATCTTTTACCAAGTGAATTTACTCCTTTGAAAGTCTGATTTTACACCTTTGAAAGTCTGATTTTACACCTTTAAAAGTCTGATTTTACACCTTTAAAAGTCTGATTTTACACCTTTAAAAATCTGATTTTACACTTTATACGAACCTATTTACACCTCTAGAGGTGTGATTCAACTCTCATCAGGTACAATTTTTATATTTAAGAATGTTATTTTATTCTTTAAAATGGCTTATTTACACCTCTAAAGGTTACTTTAACTCCTTCACGGGTGTGATTTTAAGCTTACAAGTTGCAAAATGACTATTTAAAGGTGTGTTATTACACGGTTATTGGAAATATTTTGTGTCACAAACAAAGAATGATAAAAAAGTGTTTAAATAGTGTGGAAAAGGAGTTTTAAATCTCATTTTTTACACCGTATTTTTAAGACAAAAATCTTGAAAGTGTTAATACGGGGTTTGATTTGTCTAATAAAACGCCCCTAGCAGTGTCAAATTTCGACTCATGAAAAAGTGTACAAATAGTGTTAAAACGGTTTGAATCAACACCCCAATTTCTTAGAGTGTAGAAATTCTGGATTTATCCGTTTACTTTCTTTACACCTAAAAAGTTTAACCCCAATACTCTGACCTTTACAGCAGTGACGTATTTAGACTTTTGGCGCCCATAGTCGAACAAAATTTGGTCGCCCCCTTAATACCAATAAAATTACAAAAATTACCCGTATTAGGTCAGACTTGTATTTATTTTTTTCACTAATAACTTTTAGATCAATAACCTAACCGAAGAAAAATGTTGTTTGCGGCGTAAAATAGCGCTTTTCTGGCCTAACATTTAGTTATTGTCTCCATCGGAGTAAGCTAAAATGGGGTGCATGTTCGGTTGCAGAGCAAGCGAAAAGTAACCCCTGATTATAGGTCACGGAGGTTGCGCTAAGGTATGATGTCAAACTATCACCCTAGTCCGTTTTTCCACATCGCTACGCTTGCCTTACACCTAGGAGCAAAAAACACAGCTGCCACCCGTACACAAGGAGAACGCAGCCCGTCAAAAGTCGTGCATTTTAGCGCCTGCTGCCATCGGAAGGGTAAATTCGGAAATTGTCTTCCCCCCGCCCGTAAAACGTTCAGTGTAAAGGTTCGTACCAATGAAATTTGTACACAACATGTTGCGTTAGCGTGTTTAAAGGTTATCTGCGTTCTCCTTGCGTTTGTAGGTAGAAAAAAGGGTTTCCATGGGTTTTATTAGGGTTTGCTTTGGGTTTAAAAAAGGTTTAGGAAAAAATTATAAACCCTTAAGGTTTGTTTTGGCAACTTGCATGGTTTGAAAAGGGTTTAAATGTTTAAAGGAAACCCCTATAGGTCAATGGAAACTCCTTAGGATTCCAATTTAAGAACCTATAGAAAATAAATAATAATTTATCACTTTTTAAAACCCTTTTCAAACCCTGCACGTTGTAAACTATCTCACGCCATCTACGCCAAAATTTGTTATCAAGCCGTATAATAATTTCATAAAACGTAAAGGAAGACGGACTTTATCCAAAATGGTTTCTCTAAACATCGATGCAATTATACCTCTTTCGGTGGTTCTGTGGTAAAACGCCCGCCTGTCGTGCTAGAGGACTTGGGTTCGAAACGCGGCCGATGTAATCGCCAAAATTTGTTATAAAGTCGTACATTAAATTAATTAATTTTAATTTAATCTATAAATACAAACCCTATGAAGTGTTTAAATGGTTTGAAAAGAGTTTAAATATAAACCGTGTTGTGTCGATTGTCTGTATTTACGGGGTTTTGTTGCAAACCCTAGGAAGTTTTTAAAGGGTTTCTAATGGTTCAATTTATAATCATAAAAGTGCTGATTTTGAAGCCTTGTGGGTTTGAAAATTTCCGTTAAAGGGTTTTGGAGGGTTTGAATTTGTGGATTTTTTTTTAAGAACCTTGGGGGTGTATAATCAAACCCTTTTTTCTAACTGTGTAGCTTAGACAGTATCGAAGTATGGAGATGTAAATGTTGTAGCGCTTTGTTTCGAAAAAGAAGTTGTATTATTAACGGAGAAGCGGTTAAAGATGTATCAAGTTATATATTTGTTTTAACGTGGGACCGAAATCCTAATGGAACTTTCATCCTGTTGTGCAGAAGAAACTCTCGAACACGCTGAATTATTTAAAAAACCGAAAATGAGAGTCGTTCTTTCTTCGTATTTTCTCGTTATGTTGTTTTAAATTCTAAGGAAAAAGCTTTTGGTTTTTCCGCACGTATGAATTCGGATTTGTCTATTTTTCGAGCGTTTTCATCCTGGTCTCGTTGAGTACATCCAGTCGGCTTTACCAATTGCAGAAATCTCGTTAATTAAGCGGGTAAACTCCAATTAATAGCCCCTACTTCTTGGTTCTGGCTATACTCTTTGGCGAGATGGCCTTTGTTTCGAAAGCACTTTCTTTAATGAGCGTTAAAATGACCGCCTCTTATTGCCACCCCTCTTTTATTCGCGAGATTTGAATTTCATCTTCCCATGGAACAATTACCGCCCTCGCGGTAGAAACGAGTTTAATTTTAATTAAGAAAACTTAATTATACAAAAGATTTTGCTTCAATTCAATGAAATATGAGTAAAATCTATATTAACTAAACCTTTAAATGTAAGTGACGTAATTTAAGCAAGTACACTCTTAAAACAAAAGGTGTATTTTCTTGTCCCATATTTAACACCTTAACAGGTTTATAAAGGATGCTATTCTACACATTAAAAAGCATTTTTCCTGCTAGGGTGTTTATTTACACTGTTTGGGATGCTTAGGTCCTCCGTTTTGATTACTTTTTTATACAGTTTGTGGTATAAACCTATTCCCTTCAGGGTACAAGCCTACTCCTTTTAGGGTACTAAACGACTCCCTTCAGGGTGCTACAATACTCCCTTTAAAGTGTTAAAATACTCCTTTTAGGGTACTAAACTACTGCCTTAAGGGAGCTACACCCTTACGAGGTGTTAAATCACTCAATTTACGGGGTAATATAACACCCTTTATACACCTTTTCAAGTTTTTAATTTGGGACAATAAAAATCCCTTTAGATCGTTTAAATTAACATTAAAGAGTGTTTTTCTACAGATATTACACCCTTAATATACCATTAAAACACCCTTTGTTTTAAGAGTGTACGACAATTATCACCTAACTGATTGTGTGAGATATTGCGCAATCGAGGTTTAGTTCAGCAATAAGCCTCCTAGTGTGTAGAAATTCAAAAGGTGATGTATACTACTACCATAAGTAACATAAGAAGCTTATACTTATTAGTACATTATCGTCCTTGCAAGATTGTGAAATAACTCTAAAAATCAATTCGGTGATAATTTTTAATAATTGTCATACTTATTAGGTCAATTATGCTACCACGCAGGACCATAATATATATATCGGTTGGTTTGCAAGTCCACGTTTAAATGGTCAGTGTCGAAAAAAGGTTTGGTAAGAAAATTGGTATTAAAACACCAAGAAGGATCATGTTACCCCCGCTTTAGAAGAAGTTCCATTCTGAAAACCTAATCAGTGGTAACGTTCTATCACTGGTGGTTTTAATAACTTTAACGAATCAGTACTTTGGTGGATCTATTTAACTTGAAAATATAGCGTATTCTTATAGCCCGTCAAAGGGAAACTTCAAAGGCGGCATCAACATGATGGGCTGAAAGTTAGACCATGATAGTTTGTAAATCTAAAGATAAGAAAAGCGAAGCTATTTGAGCGTCTCCTCATCACTCTCTAAATATGGATATAAAATCAAAACCTAAATTTAACGGTTATGAGCGAAACGCCGTGTATACTTTTCTAGGTTTTTAGCGACGAAACCGTTGCTATAACAACGCCCATCCGCGGCGACATCAGGCTCAATCTACGCAACGGCCACTTTCCTCTCTGTCGTTTCGGATTTCCATTAAAGAGCGCTTCTTTGAAATTCATCATTTCCCGAATTTAGGCTTTGACGTTGGCGTTCGGGAGTATAGTTCGGTGCTAACGCGGCGGCGGCTGGGTTCTTCCGGAAAGCGATATAAATCTAAGAAGCGCGTACGGAAAATACGCGGGGTGGAATGGCAGAGCCGGATCCTTCCGCTCTTCCTCTAGTTTGCGGGACGCGGCCTCTCACTCAGCTCGGACCTCCCAGGAATAACGAATGGCCGAAGGAAAGAAGCTGATTGTTACACGATCTCGTCTTGGAGGAAACATTTTCGGGGGCTTTTGCTTAATCATAATTTATGAAGTGGTATCGTCTTTCTCCTTTCTTACCACGCCTCGTAACCGAGCCCCGATCTTTATAGCCCCACCCTCTGTCTTAGGCGGGAATTTTCCGGACTTTCGTTTACGCGTTGGATGGTCTCAGCGTCCGCGTAATCCTTCCATCCCCAGTTCCTCATTTCTTCCGCTCCCTCGCTGTTTTTAGCTAAGAATTGATGGGACAAATTCGTTTCTAGTTATCATTCTCCAACCTCCAATTCTATCGGCGCTTTACAACAACGTCTCTTACTTTTTTATTAAGGGGGTTTCCATCTATCGTAGGTCTAGCCAGGGGGGGGGGGGCACAGGGGGCACTTACCCCCCCCGAAAAGTATGGTCGTACGTACAAATATTTTTATTTTTTTACTTTTTTTTCAATGGCGTGCCCCCCCTCCCCCCGAAACAAAATCCTGGCTACGCCACTGGGTCTAACTAATTTCGACAGCAATATCGATGAAATTTCTTGATAATATTTCTTCTCGAGCACAATTTACACTACTACAAGTTTTTCGAGGGCTATTATCCCCCCACATCTGGTATAGTCTTGATTTATGCAGGCTGCGCAGCTCTTTCACTCAATTACCACTAATTTTATAAACTTTCTTATCTGATGATTTTTATATATTTTTTTTAATTTGACTGTTTTGGCAATTTTTTTAATTAGAATATTTTTAATTTGACTGTTTTTGCAATTTTTTTAATTAGAATATTTTTAATTTGACTGTTTTTGCAATTTCATTTTAATTTGAATTTTTTACTTTTTTTTTAATTTAATTTTTTATTTTTCTTTAAATTTCTTAAATTTTTTACTTTTTTTTATTTTATTTTTTATTTTAATTTTTTTCTTTAATTTTCTTAAATTTTTACTTCTTTTTTAATTTTATTTTTTATTTTTTTATTTTTCTTTAAATTTCTTAAATTTTTACTTTTTTTTTATTTTATTTTTTTTATTTAAATTTCTTAAATTTTTACTTTTTTTATTTGATTTTTTTATTTTTTTTTTATTTTTTTTAAATTTCTTAAATTTTTACTTTTTTTATTTGATTTTTTTTTAATTTAAATTTCTTAAATTTTTACTTTTTTAATTTGATTTTTTTATTTATTTTTTATTTTTCTTTAAATTTCTTAAATTTAATATTGAAGAAAAACGAATCTGATCTTTTTATCTAATATTTTCGAATCAGGTAATTATTTTAATATTTCGATTCTAATAATGTTAAAAAAATAAATGTAAATATAAATTAACAGCAGCTACTATACAAGGTCACGTCATTTGATCCAAATATCGCTTATTTTGAAAGCCTAAAAATACCTAAAAATATTTCCTAACTTTTATTTTAAAACATGTCGAAATATTTCAATATCATTTTGATCGAAATGACCCAGACGGAAGTAAATAAAGGCATTTTGTTACTCGGGGCGCAGAGAGAGATATATATATTTATTGAGGGCGCTTCGGTTTCAATTCGAGCCGTTGCCCGCGCGTATATCGGTCCCGGGTGGGCACCTATCATTTTATAAGGCGAGAGGGCTGAAATATGTATGTTTATATTCGCGCGTTTTATCTCGGGCATTTTGTCTATGGCGCTTTGGGTAATATTCGACTCCTCGGTTCGCCGATGGCCGAATAAAGGTTCGGCCGTCTCGATCAGTCGGCCCAACGCGGTGTCCGGGCTCGAGTTTGGAATTTCGCGTACCGTAAATATATTTCCAGCGCGCGCGAACCGTATAAATCGAAACGGCAACGACGCGTGTCTAAAGTCTAGCTGTGGAAATGAAACTTTAACTACGCTTATCCTGTCCATTCAAGAGTAATGCGCCAGTCTCCTCGACCTCACCTATATTTCTATCTATATAAAGAGGCGCACGCCCTCCCTCTGCCCCCTTAGCCCCCTCTGCCCCTCCAGCCGCTGGATGCGAAACCGAAACCTTTAAGAGGAAGGATCTGGCGCGAAACATTCGCGTCCATGGTTGGATATTGAAATATTCCCATTCTTCGAAATATAGAGATATTTCCTAACCTTCGTATTTCATTCGACAGCGTTGGGATTGACGGGGTTGGAGGTACGGGCTGTAACGACTAAGTAGACTTCTAGTCAACCTTCATGGTCAGATGGATTTCCACTACCCCTCTCTGTCTCTTATCCGATCTATCCCTCTCTTCCGTTTCTCGATAGATATGTGTCTGTAAATATAAAAAGCCAGAATACGGAAAACGTTTCTCGAGGGCACGCTGCCACCGCGCTCTCTTTTTTAAGGCGGACCTAACTTAAAGATACGTCGTAGTATCTCTCCCTTTTCCATCTTCCCTCCGCGTCCGGGACTTAATTCCGACCTCATTGCATTCATACATTCTCGATGAGCTGCGTGGCGATGTTTCACGCGCGTCGCTCCCAAGCATCCCTTCCTTCTTCCCCGGCACTCATCCTCGTCTCCTCTCGCGCTTCCCTCGAGCGCCCACCTCTCTCCATCCCATATTCCCATTTTTACTTCTTTTCACGTAACTTCGCAATGCCCGTAGTCGTACAGACGGGTTGGCTGGAAAAAGGAAGAGGTTCGCCCGGTCTACGTAGAAGTTGGCAAACGAGATTTTAAACGACTGCGTTGTCATGGAAACAGGGACTGGATTTCATGATTTTGTAAATTTGTACGATATAAATGAAATTTTATGAAATAAATGTATTTTTTTGGTGATAAGTGGTTAATGGTATAATAATTTTAATTTTAATGTTAGTTTTCTTAACCCGGCCACCTGAATCAATGGCTTTAAAAGTCGCTTGATGACTTAGGCCTAAGGTGGTGCCTTGGGTATAAGCCTCGCTGATTATTATTATTATTAATTATATCTTCGCTATCCTTTCGTATAGAAAAACTATTTCTACAACACAGTAGTAGCACTCCGTAGCTTTGACCATGGCTGCCATTTTGGTCGCAATTTTTTTTATCTCTAAAGCCTAGTTCCCACTTAGCGAAAAAAAAACAATTTTCGCGCTGAAAATTGACTCTCGCGAATAAAATTGGCGAATTTTTTCAAATTCGCCGCTAAAATCGCGTCTCCGCGGTATCTAGCGAATGTTCTATTTTTTGACGTCCACACCTTGGCGATAAAAAGCTTCAGCCAATCAGAAAACGCGTTCCCTCGATCTATTCCGCTCCCGCCCGTCACTTATTAAGCCTAGGTCTTTAGAAAAGCAGCTCAGCCAACTTGACCAAGATACTGAAGTAAAGGTAATTTAAAATATTTCCCTAACCCAAAAACGTCTATCTTTTGGGGACATATACTTATTGCATATTGCATAAACCAATAAGACATTAAGTACAATTAAATTAATTTTATTGAAATTATCAACAGGAACATCCATTTGGTTCATTTTGAACTGATGTTTTATGTTAGGCCTAAAACATTACTAAAAACCCGCCCGAGTTGTTTTCAGCGTTTTTAAATTTTCGCGCTAAAGTGAGAACCGCTTCCCCAGCGACCGAAAAAACGCGTATTTTTTCGTTGCGCGAAAATTTTATTCGTCTCGAAAATTCGCCAAGTGGGAACTAGCCTTAACACGTCACAATGCCATTACTCTATATTTATGTTATTGTTTTCAGAAAGTTGGTCAGTTATCACGGGTGCAATTGCGCGTATAATATAGAATTTAAAGGAATAACTCTCATTCTGGTTAGTAATTTGAAATTCGATATTTAAAAACATATTTTTAAGATACATTTTGTCAAAAGAATATAGTATCTTTCGCACGAGAGAAGTAACCAATTCGGTCGTAAAAATGAAACGTTTACCTTGGAATTCTCAGGGAAGTTTTCAATGTATAAAAATATACCGCCGGTATTACTTCGTCTGAGGATGTGAAATGTAAATATTTTACTGCCTAGGGATATTTATTTATAAGCCATATTTTCCCGGTGAAAACGCTTTAGAAAATCCAAAATCCATTTTAAATATCAGCGTTTGCCTAGGAGGGTTCATGTTTCAATCGAGTATCATTGCCAATATAGGACTATGGGTACATCTCTCACGAGATATATTTTATTTACTTCTGATTTGATGTATTTATGTATTATTTGGAAAACATGAGACTCGAGTCAAAACGTTTCGTTCGGCTTATGTCGCGTAGGCACGTGTCAACCAATGCGTGGCTACTAACGAGTGTAACCCACCGATTTTGTTCAAACTCGGCGGATTGGTAGACCTTCATGTAACTTGAAAAATCCTAAAGGGAATTTATTCAATAGGCAACGGTTTTGCCATGGCAACGAAAATTTTTTTGACAACATAAAATGGAAATGTTTCCTATTTAAGCCATATCGGTTCATTTTCACCCATTTGGTTCAAATTGATCAGAATGTGATCAATTTTGATTTTCTTCGTCAATTTTTAACAATTTTTTAATAATTTTGGTATTTTAAATTTTTTTCAATTTTTTTAAATTTTTAACAGAGGGGGACCCTTGGAATCGGTCTAAATCCCATGTTATTTTCAATGGGAAAATTTCTATTTTACGTTGTCAAAACATTTTTCGTTGCCATAGTAAAACCGTTGCCCATTGAATAAATTCCCTTTAGGATTTTTCAAGTTACATGAAAGTCAACCAATCCCCCGAGTTTGAACAAAATCGGTGTGTAACACCTCGGGTTGTCTCCTTGTAAGATCAACGCCTCAGAACGTCTCACTTTATCTTCGACGGGTCATCTCCAAGGGCGTACCGAAGTGTGGTATCCTAATTTTGCCGAGTCACTTGGCGAAGTGTTTCTTAGAATTTGTCTTTTTTCTGTTTTTGCTTTACTCATGTCTGTTCCGCTCTGTGAGACTAAATTATCGTTAATTTCTGACTTTGACTCTCTTTGTTAGACCAAAAACACCACGACAGTTAGCTTCGACGCAAAAAATCCCCGTTAGGCCTAATACAATATTATGGCGTCCGCCCTCGCCTTTCTGACTTTGACTATCTTTGTTAGGCCAAAAACACCGCGACAGTTAGGTTCGACGCAAAAAATCCCCGTTAGGCCTAATACAATATTATCGCGTCCCCCCTCACCTTTCTAGTGAAATCTAGCCTTTACTCTTTTTCTAATACGCGTGACTTGTAACCTTGACGGGATTATGGGCCACCAATGCCCCATACAACCCTGGAACCCCTGCGGAATGTAGTAAAAAAATACATTGACTGTGAATGTTTGTTTTTAAAATTAATTAAATGTAAGGCGTTACACCTTGTCAAAAACGTTTCGGTAAAAACTTCCAAAAATCTTTGAATGCTTTAACTAAATTGTAATCGCACTGGTAGTTTATTTTAAAAATAATCCAAAAATGTGGCGACCGAATCATCCTTGGACTAGGCTTTGTTTCGCGTATGATCACCAGCCGTCGCGGTAAGTCGTTGTCACGCGAGCTGTCGTTAAAATGACACTAGAAGGGGACGCGATCCCCGCTACGAACTCCGAACCCGAAAGGTCATTTTGGCTTCTTCCGCGCGTTAGAAAACGCGCCCTTTTCCCCATCTCTCGTATAATATGAAATTAAATTGCCGAGGTCGAGAAAGACATTTTCCGAGGGACCCAAACGTGATTAGATATGATATTGGAGCGATGTCGCTTGCCCCGCGGGAGAGCCGCCCGAAAAGATGGTAAAAAACCTCAAAAGAGGACCATGTACCGAAATGTTACGAAAAATGCGTACCCGTCCTCATCTCACCTTACACTTTAAGGCGAGTGATAGAAAATCCAACTTTACCCCACCTCCTAGTTTCGTACTAAATACGAGGTGATTTACTGGCTACGTATAATTTTGATATAGTTGTAGGTGTTTTTATTAGTGTATCGGGAAAAACATACTTTCAAGGACTTCAATTTTCGGAACACCTCTTCCGAAGTCAATGTACGGTTTTTTCCAGGACCAAGCTCTTTACGAAATTTACCCACTGGCTCCGATATATCTATAAAAAAACTCTCCCCAGGGTGGAAGTAACTGGGCGACGAGCTCGACTTTTCTGATAAGACTCATCGTCGAATCCTTTAGTATATATCCTCTGGTAGTTTTCGCGAGTTGTCGCATCCGCGCCTCAGGGGGAAAAGGGGAATTTTCCCATAAACCCTTTCGGGAGCCTGCCGGATAATAGTAATGGCAAAAAAAATTCGTCGTCGTCTCCTCGAAATTAATTCAGTCCAATATCGGCCATCAGAAATAACGCGTCCTCAACTTAATGTATGCGTAGTCAGGTGCTAAAGAACGCAAACTATGTTTGGTCGGGATGCCAGTTGACTAACCGTCACGAAAATTGGGCGAAACCCTTAGCTAGGAAGCGTTTATTACTTATAGTTAGTTACGGTAGTTAATCAAGAATTCGCGGCGAATGTCTCGAGTTACATATTTCACCTCGACTTCGCCTGCATTTAAAGTAATATCTCGGGCGATGGTCATTTATTATCGGCGAGTGGCTATTGACAACTTGATCGGGGACCAATTAATAGGGGACTCACTCATTCTTTCGACGATAGTTAATTTGAACGGCGAAAGGGAATTTTCTCGGCTGAACTAGTCGCGGAGTGATACTAGCTATAATCGAGCTTGTATTAACAAGGCTTTTAAACTCGGATGCTGTATCTTCTTTTGGTCTAATTCGTGGCATCACCTGATTTATACGCTAACGAGGGAACATTCCGGATGGGGGTAAGCAACGGATCGAGGGGAAGGTAAGGAGGAGACGTCAACGCGAGGGCTTAGATTAAAACCGATGAAAGATCTAAAGCGGAGTTGCCGACACTGCCGAGAAAGCTTGTCAACTTCTAAATGACACTTCTATTGGCCTAGCTCCTTTTAATTGATTCAGACTGGCGCTCGCCGCCGTCCCACTAACAAACTCGCTTTTCCGTTCTACGCTAGTACCTTCCCCTTAAATATTGTCTCCGCTTATCGGCTCCAACTCTTCGAAAATTTAAATAATATCGATTCGACTAGTGGAGCTCCCTTCGGCTCATTTTTGGATGGCGCCGAAGTCCTATTACCGAGGCTCTGTTGAAGTTATTTAGTTTTAAGTAAATTATAGCGAGCCAAATTGTTTACTTAGTGGCTCTCGAAAACGCGTCTCTATAGTTTATATATATCGATCGGGTCTTTATTAAACTTCGTGTAAACAGGTACTCGTGGCTGGGATACCGGCGACTGTTTTAGCAATCCCGCGAGACGTTATTATGATATTATTATACTCTTTGGGCTATCAAAGTTTCTAATCTTTGTTTGCGTATACTTTCGAACCGAGTTTAACTTTAGAATTACGCCCGCGGACATATTTCGCAAACATCGTGGTCTTGTTCGGATAATTCATTACGTACAAGAAATCAACCTTACTCGATAACGCTCTCAATTCTTACATGACCCTCGTATTTCCAAGCTCGTATTGTCTAGTGCAGTTTGATTCATTTTTTTATAAATACAATATTATTTACCTCAAGATCTTCTACGAATAAATTAATTATCGTTTTGGTGTTTATTCTTTACCCGAAATACGTTATGGTCTTTTACGGGATAAGTTTTCATCTGGGCAATAAAACTCTAACGTGTATCTTAGAAGGCTCGACAGGCTACCATTGGACCGCGTAAACGTTACATGTACCTCTACTATCATAAGACTATCAAGGCCCCTAAGTTTGAATTGGACATAAAGGCGCGTGTATTCAGCACTAGTAGAACGCCGAAACAATTTAAAATTTTAGCGTGGTGATTGACTTCACGTTATTTCTCATTGGCCACTATCCCCAACATAGAGTTTATCGTTGGATACCAAATGTAGATGCTACTGATTCCGTGGGCGAAACCGAAAAATCTCCTATAGAACCATGGGATTCTACTACTGAATTTAGTGATATTTTTCCCAATGATATTACAACTATGATCTGGGTAGGACAGTGGGAAGTATATAATCTACCAGATGCAGTTGAAATACAACAATTCAGACAAAACTAGGCGCGATAAAATTATCGTTCAAAATAAAAGCGACAGTGGGGCGCTGCAAGTAAATTTAATTTTAATATTAAATAAACTTAACGACGGAATTTCATCAGGTTAGTTACATTTTCGGAACTTCTATGATCAAATGAACAAGAAAATTATAAAGTAGTTTAATTTCTATTCCGAAAATATATTTAAAATCCCATTCGTTTCAAAATGAGGGGGGACTTGATATTGATACAAAAATGGTTTTAAAAAGTCAGTTTGTGATGTGTTTCTTCCAAAAAGTATTTTTAAAAATAGGCGGAAACATACGACGGAACTCCTTTCGACCTAATAACATTACTCTACACTGTTAAAAATATAGATTTATAAAACGACTAAAATTTGACTTTTAATTTATTTCAAACCATTTAGGTATATTTCAAATACCAAAATACATAAAAGATATGTACCTTTTTCCACCCTCTTAGTTCCTCGACTTCAGCGCATTCGGCTACTGCCTTCGGGCGAAAACCAGCTTAATCTGGCCATGTTAATAGTTAATATGTCGTGTCGTATTGAATAATTAAATAAATAATGGCATATAAAAATCTGAAAATAGAGTTTAGACGGACTAACTTTTTACGGTTTATGAATTAAAATGGATAAGAAAGTGTAAATTAAGTGCTTAAACACTCCACAAAAGGACTCAATTTGGAGAGCAGAAAGTTTAAATATGTTCTGTGGCAATGCCCTGAATTGTTTTACTGGAAAAAGTTTTAACCACTTTATATATATATTATATATTATGTACAATATATATATACTGGTATGTTTGGTTTTTAACAGTGCCTAAATGACCTTTCGTTAATTCTAACTATAAAGAACGTTTCGGGATACATATATTACGTCGCCGTTAAAACAAAACCACGTATCTTTTCGGTGGCCTTTTTGAGAAAAATGGATTTTTAATTTTGCAGGGACTTGTGAAATCGCGTGTTAGGTTTTTACATGTGAGTTAATTTTATAATTAAATAATTTCGTTTCAATATTGAGTTTATGAGGATTTTAATTTAAAAATATTTTGCTAAAGGGGAATTTTTATAGATACGTGGTTTTGCGTCATGAAGTGAGATAGGAGCTGAAAATAAGCAAGATACGTGCTTTTGCACGAAATAAGTTATGAATATCAAAGATACGTTTAAATGTTTTCTCGATTTAAAAAAAGAAATCCAATTGCAACCCATTAATGTTTTTAATGTTATATACGTAAATTAGGGTGTAGAATCTAAATGTGTCAATTTTTACAAAACCACGTATCTCAAGTTACGTGGTTTTGTTTTAACGGCTACGATTAATGACATATCTTTTGATACTTCTCTCATAAGATATATTTGATAAATTACATAATAATCAGCTAGGCTAATACCCTTGGCACCACCTTAGACCCAAGTCAGCTACCGAATTTCAATGCCTTTAAATCATGTGGCCGGGTTACAACTCGTAGCAAGGTGGTGGAAAACTCTTCATGACGCGCGAGTCAACAGCTCCCTACACTCACTAACAAGATGCTACGGTCATTTGAGTACACATAATCAACCCGATCTATTAAACATGTTTTGAAAATTAAATTTAATATTTAAAACCGTTTTAAATCATTTTGTACATTAACTTATTAAGCGTGCTATAATATCAAAAGATGAATTTTGTCGAAAATGAGCGTTTCACAACCACCCTTTATATGAAAAACATCATCTCAATCACCATGTCGTTTAACATAATTGACCCATTAAGCATTAATAACCAAAGAGTAATTTTAACTCAAAAATCGTCCGGTCCGTTTATTATGAACAATATTGCAATCACCCTGTAGATTAAATGAATAAGGGCACTATGACAACCTAACCTCAATGTATATGAAAAATATTCTCTCAATCACCCTGTCGTTTAACATAACTTATCCACTAAGTATTAAAAACCGAAGAGTAATTTTAACCTCTATTATTATTATTATTATTATTATTTTTATTATATTATTATTATTATTATTAATATAATAAACGTGTGGTGCCCTAAAAAATAACGCCGTAAGTATCCAACGCCCTGTAATATAAAATGGACACAGTTCTTATAGGATTAAGTGGGGTGGCGGAGTGGTTAGCACTTTCGCCCACAGCCAGAGGAGGTGGGTTCGATCCCAGCTTGTGTCACTGGGTGATAAACTCAGAACCACTCCCCCTGCGTTGAGTTTGCAAGTTATCTCCCCACTGGTTAAAGGAGTTTTCCCCTGAGTTCTTCGGTTTCCCCTTCCCATAAAAACTTGAGGAGATTAACGGTAATAGTTAGTGTAGGGAGCTGTTGGCTCGCGTGACATGAAGGGCTTGCCACCACCCTCCTACGCATTGTAACCCGGTCACCTAAAGGCCTTAAAAGTCACTCGATGACTTGGGTCTAAGGTGGTGCCTTGGGTATAAGCCTAGCTGATTATTATTATTGTTCAAAGGTTGAAGATCAAATATTTGGAGACAGATGACACTTGTATTATGAATCTTGAATTGGTACAAAATTCAAATATCACAAAAGTGCGTACGCGGGTTGTGGGGTCCCACAAATCGGACAGAAATCTCACTTAAAGGGGAATTGTCACCACCCTAAAATTTGTTTAAAATCATTTAAATGGATAGAGAATGTCCGAAAATGGTTTTCGAAAAGTTTCATGTTAATATTTCCAGTATTTGATTTATTATTATCAATCAAATTTCGTGTTTTATCCCCCCCCCCGACTCGAGAATCTCAAACCGCTTGGTTGAACCTACCTGCAGCGCCATCTCGTGAACGAAATATTAATTTTCCCGATTTTATCGTTTTTCAGTCGGAACTGTCGTCTGCTACGACATTCTCCTTGGCTTTTTAACCGAGTTATATTCGTAGATTGTAGTTTATTATGTTTTTAAAATGCCTTACACGACGCCCTTTCTCAAATTTTTGCCGCTTCATTCTTTTGGCGCTGCACGTAGGTTCAACCGCGATTTCGGAAATTTTTGGAGCCGTTTGATGGAGGTTGTGGAAAAAGTTGCTTAACTTTTTAAATACTTTTCCAATAACTATAAAATTTCAGGGACATAATCATTAATATATTTTATATCATTCTGTAAAAAACTTCGTGAAGTTTGGTTTTGGTGACAATTCCCCTTTAAAAGTAAGTATTTTTAACGCAAGGTAGCTCAGAAATGATCAGTACTAGCTAAAAATATAATTTTCAACCAAGTTGGCCTTAATTTAAAAAGGATGTCAGATTAAAAGTAGAATACCACAAAAAATCACGAAAATGAGAAAATGACCAACTTGTGAGCCCCCCGATCTACAAAATTCATAATGGGCTACCGAGGACATGATATTTCCTTTGGATTGAGATATCCCTGGTCCTTCTAAGCCTGATTCTTGAAGAGTTATGTGGAATACGGCAGCGGAGGCATAGGCTACACTGTACGTAAGCCCAGTACACACAAATCCCTAAGGATTGTGTGTAAAACCGTTAACCTCCACAAGCTCTTAAGGAAAGGGGAATCCGAAGAGCTCGATGGAAAACCCCTTCTACCAGTGAAGAGAGAACTCAATGCCAAAGGAGTGGATCCGAGTTAACACAAGCTGGGATCGAACCCGGTTCCTCTCACTGCGAGACGATTATAAGCTTCCACCTTTACCTAACTAGACTACCCGTAATCTTAATAGTTAACTCTTTCACAATCTGATTCGTTTCGGTTAACAGAATTAGAGGTAACTTCTAGGTACACTCGCGACGGAGTCAACTATTAATTATTAATTCTTATGACAAACATTGGGGGAACATTTAAAAAGGAAATGAGTGAAATCGTATATGGGCTCTGGGCTATTAGCTCTTAACATATTAGTTTTCGTAAGCGCGCTTTCGCGGGAATTAATGGAGCCAGCGTGGTTTTTCCGCTAATAGAATCGATTGGCGGCTCCGCACTCGCGCGCGCATTAAGCCTGTTTTATTTATCAGTTTCCCAAAAAAAGAGTGAGAGAGGGGATATTTTATGGAAAATCCCCCTTTTGTATAAATAATCAGCTCCGGGTAATCAAGAATAATAGTTTCGCATTCCCTGACGGTCCACCGTCCCTTTTTTAATATACTCCGTGTAATATGGGAAGTTGTTTCATTCTAAACGCGTTCGGAAGGGGACCATTTCGAGATCTGAATGAAAGTGGAAACTCGACTCGCTCTTTCCTTAGTTAGATCTCCCTTTTCCACGAACCGACCGGTTTCAATGTCGCCCTACTAGTCCGCCATTAAGGTTTTACCGAACCCTCTCTGAGGGATGTATCCTTCTTAATGGCGGCCTTCTTCCGCGTACACCGTGAAAAGAGGCAGCCTATGTAGGAGGAGCGCTATAGCTAGGCATTAAGCTATTGGCCAATGTATATATATATATATATATATATATTTTAGCTAGGAAGAAAAAGACAGAATCTAAGAACCTGGCACGATCACTAAGAACATTTTGTACCTAATGTTTCTTCTTTTTCTTGGCGGGGATGTTCGGTGGCGGGAATGTTTGGAGGTTGAGTTTGCTGTCCGAGAAGAACGGAGCCCGAGGGCTTCGAAGGGGCTCCTAGTTTCGCTCTTCGGGTAGCGAGGCCGTAAACGCGCGTGGCCGAATCTTTTAGCCCCCTTTCTTGATTCTTCGTGCCGGACCCTGGCTTTTTTCTCGCCTCTTTTTTGTTATTCAAGCCTCTTCCCTAACTGACCGTTAAGAAAGCAATCCGGGTATCGCCATCCTTCTTTTGTTCCGCCCTTTCTCTTCCCATTCTTCGGCCCCGGACCGAGATAAGGGAACCCTGCCCGCGTGCAAAGCCCCGAGATGGCACCGCGCTGTTCCTCCGGTTGGCCTTCTCTGTATGGCCGCCTCCAAACCCGTAACGGTTATCTTCCGGACTCGCTTAAATGTTTTTTTTTGGGAGGTTCGTGAGGGATATATATTAGTCTATTAGTGCGGGATCTCACCGAGATGCTGTTTTTGAGAAATTTGGACGTTTGGACTCGCGTTTTTCCAGGAGTGGATTTTTTAAACGATAAATTTGTTCTAGATTCCGCTGCGACGTAGAAGCGTTTAAATAGAAACTCAATTTGTCAGATCCCTTTTGCGTTTCACTTTCCCGTAAGAATCCAATGGCGGTGTTACGAGCCACGTTATAATTCGTAAGGTACAAAGTCCAAAATTGCGGGTCGACCCGATAAGGTCAAAGGTCAGATAACGAGTAAAGTACCGCGTCAACTATACTCCCACATCGGATCGTCCAACGCTACCGTTCGGGAGACGCAGTCGCCACCAAGCGCGTGTCCTCCGAGGGCGAAAGAGGGTCAATTTGTAGAGCTTGACCAGAAGGACGTAACCGATTTCCAATTCTCTTTAGGCCGCCTCGTTTTTAAAGCGGCGTCAAAGCCATCGACTGGGGCGGACCGGGCTACGATTTTTGTTCAAAGTTACCGCGAATTTTGGCTCTCGACGCCGAAGATCAAAGATGAGGGGAACTTTACCGCGAGCGCAACGCTCGGGTCACTAGCCTTTAACCCTTTTCGTCGGCGAATGGGCGCTGAAATGGGGGTTTTACAGCCCCTTTAATTCGGGGGGAACGAAGGGAGACGAGAAATAAACCGAGAATGACATTCAACCGAGAACTATCGACACTTTCGAATATCCCGTAGCGTGGAATGACGGCTTTTTTGGTCGGGGCAGGGCAGGGCAGCGAAGGAGGGGGGTATTTTCTTCCGAATACCAAGCTATTTTATCTCGGTGACGCCAGAGATTCCACCCCTTTTCGTCTTAACTTAAAACAGCTTGGGCTATTTTGTATCGGCCCCTTTTCCTCTTCTAGTTCGCTTTTCGGTCGCCGCTTCCTCCCCCACCCGCCCCCCTTTGGTTAGATCGACGCCCGGTGGACTACTACTCTTAGCGGCTTATCCCCCTCGCATTGCCGCTTTTCCGTAAGAGGCAGCACTGTCGCTCGCTGCTGGACGAAGAGAGAGAGGCGCTACGATCTGCGGCGCTGGCTGCGGCAGGCGGAAAGGGTGCAAAATGCGGATCGACTAGAAGGCTGCTGGATGCGATTCTGCCTCCGCGTTCGAGAAGAGAGAGGAACCTCGCTGTTGAACTGAACGAGTGGAATATTATAGCGGAACGTAACCGCCAGAGTGCCCTGTCTCGAGGCTTTTTGTCCGTGCCGGCGTCGAGTCTCCCGTTCGCTCTCTCTCTTCTTTGATCTTGCCGTGTCATCCGCTGAGAAAATAGGCCATGTCCGCGCTGGCCATTCTACGCTTTTTCGCGGACGGTAGGATACAAAGATATCGCCTCAACCCGCTTTAAGCGCTTCGCCTACGCGCCGCCGGAAGAAAATACCACCGAGAGATGGTTCGCTCGATGTAACCGCGCGTTACTACTTCTCGCGATTTCCTCCCTTCTACTATTTCTACGAAATACCGCGGTTTTGACCACTTTGGTCTCTTCTTTCTACCGCGATTCGGTTTGTTTCATTCGCATTTCGGCGAGCTGGGATTCTCCTTTTATATGGAACGGTTTAAAGAGTGTCGGAATTGCCTCTTAAATTACTCTTCTCGTTATTACCCGGTGTAGACGACGCCGGCTGTCGACGAAAACTAAAGTCGGACACGGTGGCCAGGAGACGAGAAAGGGACTCGTTTGTTCTTTGACCTCTACCATCTCAGCGAGCTCCGCCCGTGCTTGTCCGGGGTTCGGAGAATGTCGGTGGAGGACTTTCTCGAAGCTCGCTGACACATGCTCAGTTTTTGGCTCGCCCTTTTCATCATCCTTCGGTGGACTGTGCCAAGTGAGTACCCGACTTTATTTATACTTTTTATTGGCCCAGAGTCTGCCAATAATCCGTAGCCACCCCGTTTATAAGTCACGTTTTTTCCCAGTATAAATTGCGCGTGTTTGTAATAATAGGGTATATGGATTGAAAATCTCGACCCGGGGGTTTTGGTAATTGGTGTTGGGTTGGCCGAAATAAAAATTGAACGTCTTTTCCTCGCCTTGACGGAGGACCTAGCAGATGTTTCGATTCGCTGTTATTATAGAGAGGATAGCCGAAGAACGGGGCTGTCTGCGAAACCAAATAAATAAATAATCTCTTACGTATTATTATTTTCCCGCCGCCCCCGCCTCCCCCCTCGGGTGGCGTTCCTTTTGTAACGCGTGGAAAAAGCCAGCCGCGAATAGAAAGCTCTCCGTAGAAATGGAAAGAATGCCAATAGCGCGGCCAAACAGCGCGCGCGCGTTTCCTCCTCGTTCGATAGAAATATTGTCGGCGTCTAAAGAAATAATGCGTTTTTGGCGCTCGCCTCTCATTCATTCCCTACCCCTTCTTTTTTACCGCCTCGAAGTAATCGAGAACGCCGGGCTCGTTTCTTAAATCCGTCCGCTATGGGCCGCGATAATCTATAATCCATCTCTCTCTCCTCCCAGTCACCGCACTCCGCAACCCTGTTATTGATATTGTTGGAAGGAATTCGGTATTTCACTCTACCGCTCTGGTTTAAATATTGAACGTTATGAATTTTTGAAACGCGCTCTGTTTGGAAAAAGGGCGAGCGATTCTTAACATTTTATTATAATTTTCGCAAATATGTATTTTATATCTACGTAAGGCTTTTCTTGCGAAGGGGATCGTGGTCCGCGTATTGCGCAGTTCTCTCTTTCGCTCGTATAGCGAAAGCTATTTGGATTACCCGCGGGTGTTAGATGGTTTTTGATAACCGGGTAAAAAAGTGTGACTGAATCGTTGAAGAGCCCAAAGATGTAGCCTCTGTTGGGCTTCTTTACCGCGGTATCGAGAAGGAAAAGATGAGGGAGATTTCTGGGTTAGATTTCCGCGGCGAGGAAGAATAGATGGAAAGGTGGGAGCATCATCTTCTTTCGGCTCTAGTTTTCGATTTCTTTCGGGGGCCCTTCTCTTTTTCGTTCGTCCGTCTTCGGTTCCCCTCTTTTCCGTTATCTATAGCGGTGTTGACTCTCGCTCTGTTCTGGAAAACGCGTCCCTCGAAGAAGAACACTCCGTCTTTCCCTCCTCGAATCTTCAATATCTAAGCGAAAAGCTGGCCGCCTGGTCCCGCACTCGCCTCAGAAATCGTAAAAGAAATTCGACATATATATACAGTATATATATATATATATATATATATATATATATATATATAGTCTCCTTTTAGGCCCAAGCGGTTGAAGACAAAGGTAGGGACCTCCAAAAAGAAGCGAGATGGCTAATCGTATTAGTTTTCGAGGAAAAGAGCACGTTTGGAGCCGACCACGGACGAAGACAATGGGTATATGTGGATGGTCCGAGATAGGTATACCACCGGCTCAGAAAAAAACTTTATATTTCGTTATTGCCCGTCGCTCTTACAATAACACCCTGGCGTCTACGGACTCGGGAGACGCTAGGGAGCCTAGTAAAGTCTGCGCGAAGCTATAAGTAAGCCGCTCACCTCGCGCTGTTTTTTTACGAGGTGAGACGCGCCGAGGAAGCCTGGAGGTAAATAACGGCGGCCCGGAGCCATCCGTCGTACTGGATAAAAAAAGTCTTAATTGCCAACTTGGAGCACGTAGGGACGTGAAGCGAAAACGCGCCGCTAATGTACACTATGGTCGTTAAAGACGCCGCTATATCTTTGTGTGTGTGTGTGTGTGTGTGTGTGTGTCCCTTATTTGGCCAGCGGCTGCTGACGAAGGAGAGAGGGGACTCTCACTTTCCTCCCAACGAGATTTATACTATTTTTTGGTAATCCGCGCCCGAGACTCGGCTCAGTCTCGCGGTTTTTTGCCTAATCCGCCAGCGAGAAGTCTCTTCGCCGCGAGCAGCTTCTCGCTCCGACCATTTCCACGGATGGATAGTTATGAGCTGGGCGCGGTCCCTCCTTCTCCAATATTGAACCCCGCGAGTTCCCTCTCTCCTAATGATATTAATTCCACTCCATTAAAGCGCTTACGCGGGGACTCCCTGTTATACTAATAGGAGAATTGCCCAGGGATAAAAAACCGAGGGCGACTGACTATATAAAGTCCCGAGCTACCGTCTCAATTCAAATTTAAGCGCATATTAAACGGGGGTTAACGTTCAAAGCTCTCCCGATAATCGCGTCAAGTCGCGACTCTATTATTTTACTTCGCCGACGCCCCTGAATGCCTTAAGGCTCTTCTTATCTCTAATCCGGAATGGTCTTTAGCCTCTTAAATTACCGCTCCTAAACCTACGCTATTTTAACGAGTCGACTCAGTTTCTAACTCGATTTGGAATAGTAGATGAAAAATAGGTCAAACGCCTGTAGAAGTGTTCCACACGCGGCACTTTAATGTTCAGGGTGAAGCGCGCTACCAGGATTATATCGTGAAGGTTTTAATTGATAGCGCTACTCTTTTACGAGACGCGAAATTAAAGTTTCAAAAATGCATTAGTCCAAATTCCGAAACAAAAAGGCATCGTAGAAGCGCTAGTATAAATGGCAAGTAATGAATTCGGAACGTGTTTACCCGGGCTTTCTTTATTTCCGCTTAGGACGCTCGTAGCTGTTTAAGAAATTAAGCGTAATAAGCGTGATTGCGAATAAACACACAGACGACGGCAGCGGGTCGATGTTTGCCCAATTACGTTTTCATTGGGCCCTTTTATGGCATCGCTTTTGCCGCGTTCCTCCGTGATTAGGGGGGCTGAGAAATACAAGAAAACATTCGCCGTTTACTCGAGTTTCTGAGAAGGCGCAGCTGGCGACCTCAATTCTTTCCTTCTTTTTCTGGCCGGCCGGAGCCCTATTATTTAAACAAGCGAAGAGACGGGAATCTGATTCAATATTTTTTTCCTTATTGTCATCCTGAAGCGAACGCGTTTGGCCTTTGCGACGTCGCCCCCCGCCTCAGATACGCAGACTGATAGATTAAACTAGTCAGCCTCGGAGCGTTTTGTTTTCACTCGGCTTCCAAAAAGTATTTGTATAAGAAATACATTACGTTGATGGGATTACCTTGGAATTTTGTTTTTAGCGTATAAGCTTACGTACGGGGTAAAGCCTCTTTCTTTTAAGACTTATTTCTCGTGAAATTGTAAATATTTGCTGGTCATAAAAAACAGACATTGCCCGAACTCTTTTTTTAAACCCTGTCTGCAGACAGGTTTTTTTAGGAGTACGTGAAAAAATGCTTTTCTTCGGACAATTTCCTTTTAACTTTATGTAGAACTATATAAATGGTTTCCAATAACCTATTAGTGAAATATTCAAAATTTACGTTTTTTCCAGTTTGGTATCTGAGACTATAGAATCGGATTACTGTAAGTAGATCAAGGTTTACTATAGATCAAATATTTTAGCGAATTAACGTTTATTTAAAATAAGTCCGTTTTTCGTAAAAACAAAGATTTGGGCATAAATTAGTGTTTATAGATATCTAACTTGGGGTTCTCTCAGTAACGCTCATCACAAACATCGATGCTAACATTTTGTTACTGTATACGATTTTTCGCGTTTCCGATTTGACGTCACGATGGACACCCAAAGCTCATCAAAAAAACCATCTCGGAGAGAAAGTGTTTTTGATGTTTTGACGTCAAACGCGTCGGTGTTTTTAGTTTAGATGGCGGAGGAGTTCAAATTATACAACTGTAGTTTTAATCAACAATTCTACTGGTTTGGTCAAAGGCCTATCATTTAATTGGAATGCCTCAGCTACTGCAATGGCCGTTTTCGCTTTTTTAATAAAAGACCGATCGTTGCAACAATAAAGAATATTGTCGTCAACAATTTCCTCATTTACCAACTCATTAATTATTGAAAACAACTTTTATAGCCGCCATCTTTCAAAACAGCGCTGATTAGAAAAAACACCGTACAGTACCTTCCTACGTCACTATGACAACAACTTACAAGCAAACATCAAGTAAACACCGATTTTTCCCAGATTTGCGTTATAGAACGTCCCTTGGACATAAGCTAAAACAGGAATCCATACCTCCACTGGGAATGCTTATCCTGCCGTATCGCGTATGGTAAGATCACTCTGACGGCTTTAGCTACGCCTACGAGAGAAAAATCCCCTCCGCGCGCGCTCCCCTCTCACGTTGTTGTTTGTTAAGTTAACATAGTGACGTCAAAAAAACCGTCAGCCACATCGAAACGAAAATCTGCCGCGATAAGCATTCCAAATAGATATATGGATTCCTGGCTAATATATAATCGTTAGGTAAGAGTATTTATTACGTAGATCGAACATTTTAGCTAATTCACGTTTTTTTACTTCTTTGAAATAAGGCCGTTTTTCGGAAGCACATTTTGGACTTACTCGTTAGGTATGAGTATTTATTAAATTTATTTTGCATACTTCTTTAATTATTCTAAATTAAAGTGTTATTTCTTCGCTTTGATTTATAATAATAAAAATGTCACTAATCGCGGCTGTTGAATACTCTTAATAGAATTGTATTTCGCAATATTTATGTGGCGTATATTATTTTTCAAATATATAAATATTTATTCGTTTGTGACGATACCAAAATACTATAATTCACGGCACAAATAATCTCATAAAGCAGGCGGGAATACAGAAGAAGGCGTGCCGTTGAATTCTCGGTTGCAGTTTTTCCCCCGTGGCGTATAAAAAAGTATGATTAACTGAGATAACCATATGTTAGGCATATATATAGTTTTGGAAAAATAATTATTTGTTTTCGGGGCGTAGTCACTTTACTGAATTTTTTTTTATTTAGGGTTCCCAGTACAACCGAACTAAAATGCAAGCCCCGGGAACCCTGTTTTATCCTACAAGAGTATACGGGGAATTATTCCGTAAACTTCCGGCCAGCGAAAGTGAAGCCATTTAACTAATTGAATCTGTCATTGGCTTCTTCATAAAATTGTGAGTCCTGGCGTTTTTCGGCGTACTGCCGGATCTCTAGCCGGAGGGCGGCTGGGGTGACGTTTTAAACTGATTAAAAATTATTTCATTATCCACGGGGGTATTAACTCCTCTCTTCTCCCTCCGTAGAGAGTTCGGGGGTCAAAGGCGGACTCTCATTGGGACGTGGTTTTGTTGGGGGAGTCCGCGATTTTTAGTGTCGAACCAAAGGGTAACCGGACATTCTCTCTTTACGTTTGTACACTTTAATTCTACTTTGACAGAAGCGTTGGGTCGCCTTGCGCGTAAATCGAATGCGCGGTTAAGCGCGAAGGAAGCAAAAAATTGCGTGGCTAGATTCTTTTTAATAAATTAGTTTTTCCCTTTCCCGCCAGAGGGGAATGCTAAGAATGCGAACTTAGTGGAAATTAAGCTTGAGAAGCTTTCCAGATTTCGCTTTTCCTCTCTCTCGCCGAACGACCTCCCCATTTCGCAGAATTTATATATCTCTGGAGATTAAAAAATTTATCTCTTCTCTCCCGGGGTTTTTTAAAAACTCAACTGAAGAAATTCGACTTTTGTCTTTAAAATTATACTTATATAAAAAGAGAGTGAAAAAAAAACGTTTCAACAGTCGGCAAAGACAAGATGTAAACACGACGTAGATGCGCCTTTAAAAAGACAGATTGAGACATTCGGGAACTTTAAAAAAATACTTTTAATTTTAATGGAATTGCGAAAAGCTTTGCATAGTTTGAATATTTTTATTCGCGTAATGTATTTTACGTTTTTTTTTGCGGTAGACGTTACGATTCCCACGAGAAAAATTCGGAAATAACGTTGTTATTGGAGATGCTGGATATAAAATGGCTTTTCACGTAAGTTTAATCTATATATGGAGGACGTGGGAAACGATCGTAATCTTAAACGAAATATTTTTCCCTCCCAAAAAGCCTTCTGGGGTCCTTGAGAGGAGTAGTCATTTCGGCCTAGTCTCTGGACGGCATTTCGCGTGCCTAGAAATCAGATAGCTCAGCCATTTCCATTGTTTTTTCCTCCGTCTCCTTTTTTGTGTATTCCTCGTTCCCCCATCTGCTCTCGCGTAAAGACCGCCTCCGAGAGTCATTCTCCACCCGTCTTTCGGCTTATTTTGACCGAGGCTAAGACTGGTACTCCATTTCGCAGACTGTACGCGCGGTTCCCCTTCGGTCTCACCGCCAACTAAGTGGCTCCTATTCTACCCGCGAGCCGTATAGCCGGCGTCCAGAGAACAAGTACTCATCGTCCCTTTTCGAAGCCTAGTATTTCACGTCGTAACGCGAATCTTCGTAGGCGCGATAGCGAAGAGCGATGCTGGCCATCCCCGTATACACACCCACACTTCATCTTTTTTCCCTTTCTTCATCTTCTTCCCTTTCTCGCTCTTTGGAATAATATAAAAACCCCTCTAGGAATGTATTATTAGTAGTTGGCACTGGGGTATTTCATTCGGAAGTCAATGGGAATGCTCGTCTAGATTTCCGAGTGGCCTTTGTGTCCTCTTCTCGCCGCGTAGACTCTTCTCACTCCTCCGATTATATCCTTCGAATGTCCCCGGAAGATCGTCCTTCCACGATCGTGATATTCTTTGGGGCGACTGCGAGACGTGATGGAGAGACGTTTAGATGGAGATTTAGTTTGCCCGATCCCTTCGACTAATTTCGGTCCCAGTCCGCGTCTCCTTTCTTCGTTCCTCTTGTCCGCGATATTGGCCCTCCTTCAGGTACGAAAGGAAGCGCTGATGAGGAACGTACTGTATAAACAATGGAACACCCGCGGATGGAATCGCTCCATCTCTTTATCACTCTTATTTAGAGAAATCTCGGGAATCTTAAAGAATGGTCTGAGAAGAAATTGACCACGGAGAAAGAAAAATATTGGTAAGACAGCGGCGAAGCTACATCTAATGAAAAGATTCTTTATATAGTACCTTTCTCGATGATTTACGGTAATATTCAGTTCATCGACTGCTGGTTTTTATTCAGTTTGTCTTTTTCTACGCCACTTCCACTCGGATACAAATAGTGTTGTTAATTTTCCGGTAAAATAAAATCCAAATTTTCCGCAAATCGGAAAAATAAAATCCGAATTTTCCGCAAATCGGAAAAATAAAAAATTTAAACATAAATAACTTTTTGAGGTTTTTTTTTAACTTTTTATCGATGTAAAATGTCTAATAACAGTAAACATACTACAAAACATTAATAGTGTTACATTGTTAATCAGTTTAAAGCTAGTCTAGAGGTATAGTTTTACTTTTAGATTCGAAAAAATTGAGCCGAAAATGCCGCTTTATTTAAATTTGCAAACAATATTAGACTAATCATGGAATTAAAACTTTTTTTTTGTTTTTTTCGGAAAAATATGGAAACTTTTCCGGGAAAATGGCCTCGGTCATTTTTACAACACTAGATACAAATACCAATTTATCCGTAAAAATAAGTAAACAGTATAGCGCGTTGATAGATACAATCTTGGTATATTTCAAAGACAGAAATCATATTGATATTGAAACTTAATAAGGCGGAGAGAGTTTTATCGCTACTGTGGAAAATGAGAATCCGTAATCTGCCAGAGAATGAACGAGGCCCTAATCTGATTATTATTATTATTAGCAAAACGGGTCTAACCACGGCGTGTTTTCTCATCTTGTCCGTCCCAACGTGATTAGGAGGTCCGGATATTAGTCGAGTGAGCGAGGAGATCTAGATTTGGCCTTCTATCGGATTAAAAGTGAGCTTGGTCCGGACTACGACGGATATGTTGAGCAAATATTAAACTTAGTCGGTTTCCGCGGCTCCTCGTCGCGTTATCGATGCCGCCAGAGAGGATATAAGACTTTCGTACGAAAGCCCTCGCTTCTCCGGATCTCCTCTCAAACACTCGAATCTATATATCGTCGCCGTTAAAACAAAACCACGTATCTTTTCGGTGGCCTTTTTGAGAAAAATGGATTTTTAATTTTGCAGAGACTTGTGAAATCGCGTGTTAGGTTTTTACACGCGAGTTAATTTTGTAGTTAAATAATTTCGTTTCAATATTGAGTTTATGAGGATTTTAATTTAAAAATATTTTGCTAAAGGGGAATTTTTAGAGATACGTGGTCTCGAGTCATGTAGTGAAATAATAGCTGAAAATAAGCGAGATACGTGCTTTGGCCCGAAATGCGTTGCGAATATCAAAGATACGTTTAAATGTTTTCTCGATTCAAAAAAAGAAATTCAATCGCAACCTATTAATGTTTTTTAATGTTATATATGTAAATTGGGGTGTAGAATCTAAATATGTCAATTTTTACAAAACCACGTATCTCAAGTTACGTGGTTCTGTTTTAACGGTGACGTATTCCTTTCTAGCCGCGAGATCTGTGTTCGGACCAGGGTAGGTGTCTTCCGGGTCAACGGCGTGGACCGCCAAATGCCGCTCGATATTTTCTCGTATTTAACGCGAAGAGATTTAAATGAAAGCGGACCGGGCCGGTTCAATCTAATTAAGGATACGTAAATATCTCGATTGCCGTTGACGTATCTAGCGGCCTAACAATTCCCGTTTCTCCGACTCTTCGCTAATATGACGTATCTTAAGGCCGAGACGACCCTTTCACCCCGAATTCGCGGGACGGTTCAAAGTACGCAAACTCTCGGGCCCTTCGCTTGTCCGATCGCTAATTCCGTTCCCGGGGCCCCGGCTCTTTCGCGTATTTAATTCGCGCCTGGATTTCCGCAGTTTCGCGAATGTGTCCCCGTTTGACTCGCCACTCGGATAATTTACGCGCCAATTCATCATTACTTAGTGACGGCTCAAATGGGCTGTGGTCTTCGTTGGATCGCGCTTCGGTCGTGTTTCGCGGCGCTCGAATTTTCCGACTCAATTTTAACGCGTCCGGGACAGAAACGCGCTTCAATTTACTTATTAATAAATTTCCGGAACCTGACGCGGATATTAATTCGTACAAAAGTCTACTTTAGTAATTTATTTAAAGGAAACGCGTCCCCGGTTGGGCTTATCCGACGAACATCGACCGAAACTCGACGATAAATGTAAAGCTTCCCTTCGGGTGTATAGATTTGTAAAATAAACGCGTATTGTTTTCGGAATCAGTGACTTATAAAATACAGATCGGACCAGCGGTGCCCTCTCCCCTCCCGGCCTTCGGGGGATTGCTCCTTCCCCGCTATACTCGCTCAGCCTTCTCTCAGTTTCGAGAGTCGGTCTCTAACGCGTCACCGAGAATCGTACCCGAACGGGTACCGAGGATTGACGCGGCGTTGGCTCTACTAGCGGGTAACGATGGTTTGTGGCGCTAATAAGCCCGCGCGACTATAGCGACGTCCCATTTTCTCAATTTAAATAAAACGCTGTTGGTAGGAAGTTTATATTTGAAAGCTCTAAGCTCTTTTCGCTTCGTTGACTGCGGGAAAACAGACTCCTCGCTCAGCCCGCGCTTTCCGACTTTTAGACTCTCTCGCCTTTACCCGAAATCAGAGGCGCTTATTTTAATTGACTATACGGTACGCGGCGTACTGCCGGGAGGGGGTTAGTACCATTATAACCTCCCCCCGGCATTCCCCTTTACCCTTTGCCGAAGTTCATACGAGCTTATTTTTGGGTTCCCCGAGGAGCCCAGCCGGCTTTGGGAACAGTTTCGAGATTACAAGTAGAGGCGATTTTTAAAAACAAATTTCGATTTAATTGATATGGAGAATTATAGAGTGAGAGGTACAACATCGTGCTAAAAATATCCCGAAAACACTACTTCACGAAATTTGCGCCTATCGTCATTTCGCAGCCGCACCCGAGTTTAGAGAAATTTAAAAAGCTCACTTTTGTAAACAAGAAACCCCTTCCTTGGTTTTCCCTTTGGGTAATTGATTAGAGTTTTGGACCCGGGATGGATGTTACACTGTTCCTTCTAATATATATATATATATATATATGTATGTTTAACAAGGAGGAGAGGTTGGATATATCAGGATCATATATCGGGCTGGCGCTTTTCGATCCCTAGAAGCTTTTACCAGGATTGCTTCTCCGTGAAAGGTCCAAAGAAGTGTAGCGAGGGAGAGAGAGAGGGCGAGATAAATAAGTACCCTGATTAGGATTGGCGTCCCTTACGTGCTAGCCAATTAGAATATATTAATTCCTTAATCGCACGGGCCAAATCGACTGGCTGGCGGTGCGGAGTAGGTTAGGCCTAAAACGGCCATTATCTTCGTTAAAAGACTATACATCTTTGCATCTTTTTAATCCTTTTATTTTATCCTTTTTATAAAAGGAAGGTTGTCGTTTTTAGGCTAATTAAATGGGGCTTAGGTTCGAGTACGCGAGTTTATTGTCTTAATATTAGCCGCCTTTTAACGACTTAGAACCTTTATACCGTCTTCCGGAGATGGTCGGAACATTTTTTACCTAGCCACTATCGAATTTTTTACCTTTATAAATGTTTCAAAAAACCTTCGATTAACTTAGAAGGTCGAAGCCGGACGCGTACCTACCCCGAAATAGACGCGCAAGAGCCGTTTAAACCAGCCGTCGGACCTCCGTGTTGAGGCTCGTTCCGATATAACCGAAGGTTAATGGTTGGGTAAAAATGACGTACGCCAGGCGGGATTGACGAAGTTCAAACGTTGCTCCGGAGTCTGCTTTTAGGAGCGATATCCGTCCAGCGGCTAAATTCAACGTAAGAACAGGGGAATAATTCCCGGGTTCTACTCCAGATTGCTCCTCTTTCCGCAACGGCGTGGCGTGGCGCGCTGCAGTCGGGATGTGTTTTAACTCGGAGAAGCGATTGCCAGATAATGGGAAAGTTTTTTTAACGCTGCCTATCAGATGGCTTTTATGGACGGGAATAAAAGTTCTCTTCGCCCCCCCCCCCCCGCGCGCGCGCTCCAAAGATCCTGACAGTCATCAGCGTCACCGCGTCCCCGTTTCAAATCCTCGCCAGTGCCGAGTCTCGGGGATACGGGACAGGAATTTCGGCGAACGACTGCTCGATTTCTCGAAGAAATTGCTCTCTGGACGTGGGCCGTGTCCTTTCTCTATTGGCCCTCGTCACGGAACCCTGGTCTAAATGGAGGTATAAAGGAATGGGCCACGCGGAAACCTCCGCTTTTTCGGGTTTTAGGAGCGTTTGCGGGCTCATTTGGAGCCGGGGTAGCCAGCTGCGTTTAGCGTTCACGATAATTGTCCGAGAGCCAATCTCATCCAACAACTCCATTGTACTAAAACGAACGTCTACATCCAAACTCTTTGATTTCCCTTAATAGGGTTTAAACCGTATAAGAACCTACTAAATTCGGTTTTCAAGCCGACAGAGAGCGGATGTTATTTGGCTCAACGGGGTCT
Organism: Leiobunum rupestre; assembly: GCF_980474605.1. Lineage (NCBI taxonomy): Eukaryota > Metazoa > Arthropoda > Arachnida > Opiliones > Sclerosomatidae > Leiobunum > Leiobunum rupestre. The sequence goes on from NC_143391.1 coordinate 20,087,161, forward strand.
TTGTCATTAATTAAGAAAGTAGTTATTTAAGGACGTATTTTTCCGCCAAACAATTTTTCTTACGGAATGATCGAACCATTATACGTGTTAAAAATCAACAATGTACTCGTCGTGTACTGGCGAAAGTTGGACTTACGGGGCGACTACGATGGGAGCGCGAGGTACAAACCTCTTTAGGAAATCCCCGATTGCGCTAATGGTTCGAGCAATATCTCATTAGCTATCATTAGGGAATGTTAGCCGGGTTAGCCCGCTCGTTTATCACGTACCTGGATGCGAATAAACGACGCGTGACTGCATGCCGCTTACTTTGTCGGCTCACCCCCGCGCGCGCTCACCTCTCCTCCTCCAATCCCGAACGCCGTATATTTACATTATATTGACGATTCCCAAGTTCCATTTGTTTCGAAGTCGCGGATACGCTATTAGGCGATCCCGGGGGACCCTAAATATAGCCGTGTAATCCCGTGTTCTAATGCATATTTTAGTTTTTCAGAGGCCAGAAATCGCGTGCCATTAATGCTTTTAATCCCCGACGATTTACTTAACCCAATAATTGCGTCCTGAACGGGTAAAATGCTCACTTTGACGCCATAAATTTACTCACTCGATTTATCATCAAAGACTCAATAATTATATTTTCTTAGTTTAATTAAGAAGGTATTTATTTATACTTAGCTAAAACTATTTTGCTGATACGATTTTTAGCGTCGCTTTCAAGTAGAGGGATCTTCAGCACGGTATATCATATCATACAGTGCAGCCGTATTCCACATAACTCTCCAAGAATTAGGCTTAGAAGAGCCAGGGATATCTCTATCGAAAGGAATTTAAGGATATATCATGCCTTCGGTAGCCCATTATGCATTTTGGAGATCAGGGGCCCAAAAATTGGTAATTTGCCCATTTTCTGATTTTTGATGATATTATAATTTAAATCTACAACCTTTTTTTAAATTAAGACGAGCTTGGTTGAAAATTATACATTATTTTTAGCTAGTACTGATCATTTATGAACTACGTTTTCGGTTGCATTAAGAAATTTATATTTTAAGTGAGATTTCTGGCCAATTCGCGGGACCCCACTAAATTATTATATTAAAATTTTGTACCTATTGATACATCCGCCATCTAACTCGTTCGCGTGTTGCTACCTTATTTCCAAAACTAGGTAACTCGAAAAATTCATTTTCGATAAAATTCCGTTGGGGTTTATTAACTTAATGTACAAGATTATTGAAAATTTGTTCAAATTTTAATTTAATATTTAAAATAGAGTTAATGCATCGGAGGAATTGTGTGTTTTTGATTACTTCAAATCTACTTTCCCTATGGAAATCAACATGGAGAAATCGTAGATTTTATTGGTCCCCCCTTTGAAAAAGTTATCCAATTTAATGGCATTTACCAATTCAAGATTGTCCTTCCATAACCAAAATTTTGACAATTTACTTGCATTTACCTAATTTACGCATTACATATGTACATGCATATACCCATTTTTACCCATTTTAAATAATATAACCCAAATTAAGCTGAATTTACCCAATGTCTGCGATTTCTAAATGCAAAACTTAAGTCCGTCGAAACTTTTCCTTTTGGGAAATTTCAATTAACATAAATGTTTACTTATCCCTCGAATTTAAACAAAATCTGTGAAAATCACCTTGGATCGTCTCCTTGTTAGTTTAACCATATTTTCAATAGAATATCACATGGAAAAGTTTCCTAATTCGTCGAACTGTTTCTAATCATCGTAATGCAGTTGGTATCGCGTTAAGAGTACGCCATCGAATGTATATGTCGATGAAGGTTTGGTGTATGTATGTATAAAAAATAGCACCCCGAAAAGTTTTCCCGTTTCGTAACTCATTTTCACGTGAGGGGTCCTACGTTTTCCCAAAAATATAGGTTAGAAGGAAATAGACGAAGGGGGGGGGGATGTATTTCCTTTTTGGCAATTGGTCCGGCTACGGTGGCTACGTTCCGAAAAGGGAATAAAAATACGAGAGTTTGGGAAAAATTATGAATTGGTGGAGCAAAAAGCCCGGGACGTATTTATAGCAAGGATTCGTAGTTGCTTTTATTATCATTTTTTTGTTCCTATCGAAAGGCGAAAGTTTTTCCCAGCCGTCGTTCGCTTTTTCACTTCGTTGGTATAACTCGTAAAAATGCTCCGCGATATGAAACACTGGCTATCGTAAACTATACGCGAGGTCGACCCTCCGCGAGAGCCCGGTGCGAGAATAGTAAAGTTTTTCTACGTGATCAATTCCTATAAAACTAGTCGGGACGTTCTGGCGGATATCTGAAAATATATACGAGGAAGATAGCCTCGCAAGTTTTTTGGGTTTGTCCGGGGATTCATCGGCAAAGTTTAGACGACGCGCTTCTCGCGCGCGTACGTAACTTGTCATACTATATATCGCGATGATGTAAGTAGGTTATCTTTTTTAGCGGTAAATGTGGATATATTTTTTCCCTTCTCGCTCTTTTTATCCGCTATCCGCGTTCACTTTTTTTTACGCCAGTCGCGAAAGCCAGGCCAAGTGGAAAACCGCACCGATATGTCCCCTCCCCGCTCGCTGGCTTCTCCGTATAGCGGCGAGGTTTCTAATCTGGGTTTTTTTTCTTTCTTCCTTTCCGAAACTATAAGGGGGGGGATGGGACGGGGTAGAGTGCGCTCATAACTCCAATCCCACTCTCCTACGTTCTCCTTCGTGGTTGGACTTCGACGACCCGTCTCGTCAGTTCCGTCTAAGTTGGAGCTGACGACCGTATCCTACGGACTTTACTGACAAGTGATCTCGGAACTTCATCGGCGGCGTAAGCGCGTCTATTCGCTTGAGCGTGACGATATCGTCTAGTTAAGCGTGCTCTCTCTTAAATCGCGGCGGGGCCCAAAAAAAAAGAAGCGGGGCATTAAAACCGTTTTACACCCCATCTCTTTCCTTAAAACCCGGGCTCGGACGACGCTGTAGCGGAAGAGATACGGTCGTCCTGAAATCCGAGGGTGGCCGTTTCTGGCCGCGAAGCAACAGAGAAACAATGGCAGACTCGGCGTCTATGAATCACGCGCCGAAATGTATTTGACCTCTGATAGTTTAGTCGCGGTTCTCGGGACGGTTTCCGTCGGTGACCCCGGTCGAAATGATGACGGGGAGCCCGTATTGAGGACACGTACTCGGCGTTAAGACCAACGAACGGCGCTAAAGAGTTCGGATTTGGTTCCCCAGTCGCGACTTTACCGTTTCTCCATCTTCGTTCTCGAGTGTCTTACGACTGTCTTACGAGGGCGCTGTCTAAAGGAGGGAATAAAGAAAAAGTTGGCCGAATAAGTCTGGAAGGGAATAGTGGACGGGAGGGAGCGCTCCCTTCTTTAGTTACGAGCGGATTCGTCCCTAGCTAGGGAAGGCGAGGGTGCTAGGACGGGGGTGGCAGGACGGTCAGAGTCGGGAATCGGGTCTCCGATGGCTAATTACCGACGTGAGTGATGCGGTGTCAGTGCGTTGTGGCATCTCTTTGACTACGCTCAGCGGGTCCGGTTTTGTATATCTCACTTTCTTCTCGCCTTCCTCGCCACTCGCCGCTCCGTCTAACATTGGCGACGTCCCGCTCGTGACCCCTCAATTCCTCCGCGCCAAGTCTCCACCTTCTTTCTTTCATCCGTTTTATCGAGATGTTTTCCTTGTTTTTAAGGTTCTCTCATTCGAGACGCGCGCGCTTTTCTAATTACGCCAAGTTCACCGCGGGATTTCTACGCTTAAAAACCTCCCTGAACTTTTCTTGTCGACGACGTGCCACTTATCAACGAGCTGTTCCAACGACTTCTACTCTCCTTCGAACGGCGGCTCTTCTTTCCCCCACAGAGAACTACGTCATTCGTGCTTCTCTTTTTTTTTCAATTTTTCATCTCATCCAGACATTTTTTTCCTTCTCCGTATATCTCTGTGATGTTGGAATAGGGACGCTCGGAGGGAAAATGCTTCTCTCTCTCTCTTCAACCTCCTCATCCCAAACGCGGTCTCTCTCCATCCTCTCGGTATCACGGGTAGAAACGGGAATTCATCCCTGTCTATGCCGTCCTTAATTCGGCTTCTCCCAGATGCCCAATTTTCTCTTTTACTTTTTTCTTCCTTCGCGCCGAGAGAGCCGAGCCATTTTTTTTTCTTAATTTTTCTTATTTTTTCCCCCTAACCCCTTCTGGCAGCTTCTTATTTCGGTATTCCATACTTTTTTCTTTCTTAGGAGTAGTATAGTTAGGGCAAAGGGGAAGGGGAGAGGGGTGCCAAGGGTTAGCGTACAATAAAGGCCGGCTATTCTTTAAAACAATAGCAAATTATTTACGCCCTTCCTAAAAACGTGTTTCGAAAATTTTAAAAGACTTAACGTTCGAAAGACGAGCGCGCCAGTCTTGGTGTAACAATGAAAATGAATTAATCCGCTTTTTTCTATCCTTTTCTTGCAGGCTCGCTTGAGAGGGGGTAGAGAAATGGGGAACAGGCAGCCCGTAATCTTTTAATAGAATTTTTACGCGCCGGTTGATTTTCGTAACGGATTGTCGAGCAGCTTTATACACGTCTGGTTTTTGCGGGTGGCCTGTTGTTCCCTAACTATCACCGCTGTTGGATAACTTTAAACGAGACTTTTCCTTTGAAAAGCCGTTCAAACAAATGCCCGAGAGAGCGAGGATGATACGCTTAGAAGAAAAGCGAACCTTAATTATAATAATGGCGTCTTTTTGGATCGTAAAATTCGATACGTTGTTTGCTCGGGGGAGAGACTTTTCGGAGATAGCGCCATCTGATGGTTTGTGATTTCACCAGTTGACTGAAGTACTAAACAATTTTAATGAGCGTGGTATGGTTTTATTTATTAGTATTTAGGGAAAATTACTTTGTTGAGACGATCAGTGGTCATCGAGGTCGAGTTCATATTCTCAATTGTGGGCCCCCTTATATATTGCGGCCCCTCAAGTCGATTTGGGGGTCCCTAGGTGAAAAAAACGTAGGCCTGTCTCGCCTACCACTAACGTCACCCCTGGTCCCTGGCACGTGGGACGGAATGTAAAACGTTTAAGGGATCCAAAGAAAGACATAAATTTAGCCTCATTTACACCACTTTTTAATGGTTTCAAATCTAAATAGTTGAAAAGGGTTTATTTCTAAACTTCAATTGTTTTTAATGGTTTGTCACTAAAAATTCCAGGGTTTAGATTTTGGACAAAAATTAAAAAAATATATAAATGGTTTAATTTTCAACAGATCCTCATTCTATATTAAGTTTTGAAAATATTTACGAAGATTTAAAGCCCGGAGAGCAGAAACTTATCTATTTGGAAAGCGTATTAATTCGCTAGTTTTAAAAGTCGCAAATGGTACGAGCTTCTGTAATATTTATTTATTCCTTTATTAATATATAAGGAAGTCCATTTGAATGGAGTTGGAAGTCAATATTTAATCACTGGCCAAATTTCGAATCGAACTTGTAAATGATTAATACCCGATGAATTAATTCCGGGCATAATTCTAATATGGATTTATTCACTCGGAAATTTCTCGAAATAATATTGAACAATGGGAATGACATTAAATATTCATCAGAGCCGGGGACTATTATCGCTGAGAGACTAGCGGCGAAGAATATTTGTATCTACTCGTATTAAAGAGAGCACTTTCTGCAAATATCTTAATCCCATCAAAGGACCCCTTTGAGCTCTTTCTTAAGTAAAAATTAAATATTTATTCATTTACATTGTTTTATTTGAAAAAAGATCCTGAAGATCAAATACTGGTGTTTTCACCCTGAAGCTCGCGTGTAGCTAAACCCGAATAAACACGTACAGATTTTCCGTTCCTCTAATGGACAAAATGGATATTCGCTTACAAATGATTTTCTAAGCGCGCTCGACTCGGTGGACCTTGAGAAACTTAATGGTTTTCTTCGTAAAAAATATCCATACGTCTAATTGTTTAAATACTTGCAGTTCAATTATTCCCTTCTATTTTCCACGTTCGCTTCATTGTCAGTTTTGATTCTCTCAAAGAAGAGACCTAAATTTTAATTAAATTATCGAACGTCTCGCCTAGTTTTTCTCTTTCATAAGAGATAAAAAAAATTGTTGGTCAAAGTTTCTTTACAGATTTTATCCCCCCCCCCTTTCGACTTTCATCCTCCAATTTTAGTTTTATCTAAAAAAGCCTATACAATTTCTCAGAAATGAAATACGTTTCTCCTCTAGCACACACTCATCTTTTAAAAGTAAAGCCTATAGTGAGCGTAGTATTTCAACCATCAGCGTGGTTGTAAGGCTCCGAAGATTGCACGTTAAAAGTTGTACCATATTCCTCCTATTGGACCAAACTGTTGGTTTGGGCCCGCAGTAAGTTACGGTTTTTTTAGCCGACATCTCGGTTCTTAGGGTCACGTAACCCGAAACTTTGGAGAGTTTCTTCCTTGCCATTTATATATATATATATATATACTTTTTTTGGTCTCTGAAAACTCTCGGAATGGTTTGATGAATGCGGCCCAACCGAGAGCCGCGATTTTTATCCGCGAGTTATTTTGCCCAATTGTATTTTTAAGTCCTGAGTGTCCTTTTTGCGCTTTGCTCCTTAAACTCCTGTTGATTTATGTCCCGACCGATTTAGTCTACTTTCAGAGCCCCATCTATGAAGGACGAAAAAAGAGACGCTATAACTTATCTTTACAAAATTTTGAGACTTTTTCGCGTACTTTAAAATGTTTGAAAGGGTTTCGAGAGACGGACGGAAAAAAATCCAAGAACGTTTATTTCATTTTTGGTCAAATCGTTTATAATTTTTTTTTCATCAACAATTTTTGTATTTCTTCGGGACTCCAACGAGGCTACAGAAATACTTTAATTTTTGTTCATCCAGAAGCCGTTCTCTCTATCTTACTCCAACAAAGGTCGTTTCTGAAATCCCAACCGCTTAACGACTTCGTGTTTAACAAATGATTGTTCGAGAAAGGCGAATAATGGTTCTTAAGTTACAGTTTCGAGATAAAAACCTCCCGTTTTTAGTCAAGTTTATTCGATTAACATTTTCATTTATAAGCAATTTAGTATGCAAAATCGCCTACGGCACCATTAAATAAAATAGATTATTCCGTATCAAACCCTAAAACAATCTCTCTTTAAAAAAAAAGGGAATTTAGGGGTAAATAGCGGAGTAGGACCGAAGATCACGAGTTAGCTTCTCTTTATTTATTTAAATTTCTTCCTCGATAAGTTAAGAGCGTCAAATAAAAAAAAAGAGAGTGGAGGGGGGCTTCTAAATGAGATAAAAATAATTTGGGAAGTCGCGTGGAGGCCAACTCGGGGGAGTTTCGCGGATAAAGATACTGGTGATAGTGACGGAGTAGAGAGCATTGAGCTGAGCTGTAGATTGAGGGAGATGGAGTGACGTATACGACGCTATTTGCGCCCCGAATGATGGAGTAGAAGATTAAGGGGGGGACCTAGTGCCCCGGGCTAATTCGGAATTGTCTCCCAATCTTCCCAAAGTGTCGATGCACCAACATGGAAATCAATATATCTTCCCGAGAATGTTAAAGTTTGGAACGAAATAGTTGGCTAAATTTGATAAACGAGTTAACACATATAATTCAATGGCAGGAAAATTAAACATAAATCTTAATAATAATAATAATTTTATTCAAGGCCCCACTTTAGGACCAAGTCAGCTACCTATTTTTAATGCCTTTAAATCAGGTAGCTGGGTTACAATGCGTAGGAAGGTGATGGCAAGCCCTTCGTGCCGCGTGAGCCAACACTCGTTATTACCGATAACCTTAACAAATTTTTACGGAAAGTGAAAACAGAAGAACTTGGGGTGAAATCCCCTTTAACCAGTGGGGAGATAACTAAACTAAACTAAACGTGGAAGGAGTTGTTGCGAGTTGTCACCCAGTGCCACAAGCGTGGATCAAACCCGACTCCTCTTGCAGCGAAGCGAAAGTGCTAACCACACCATCTGCAAATGCTCTATTGGAATCGTGGAATTTGTACAGAGTACTTTCAAATTTAATTTCTTGATGACAGTTTTCTTGTTGCCTATTGGTATATTATCGCGGTATATTTTACAAAAGTCGAATTGAAACCCAATGATTTTATTCACGGCACTATAGTCTGACGCTTTAAGCGACGAATTTCAAAACGAAACGAACCATTAGTAGGAACGTAAACTAATCCTCGTTCTAGATCAAATTAAAGACGCGTAAGTGCCCGGATGCGAGACATTTCCCAAAGCGAAAGAATTCCAATTCGGTGCTCTTTAATTTACGTTTGGCTCCCTTCCCAGCCAGAGCCGCCCTCTCGGAAAAGAAATACGTTTCTGATTATTTTAATTAGACAGGTTTTTAAAGGCCCTTTCCATCCAGCTTTCGGGGTGCTTTTTTTCACTAATTTTAGGGCCGCTAAATCTTCTCTTTTTGGCGGGGGAAAGCTAGGACCCCCGTATTATGCGGAATTTTCCGATATTCCAGGCAACTCTTCCGTTAATTAAGAATACATGTACGGGCGGGTGAGGAGCTCCGGAGGGGTGCCGAGAGAGTGGAGAGCCTAAAATTGTCGACGCCGTTTCTCGATAACTTGGCCTGTAAAGTTTTAAACGCTCTTAAAAGAGTGTTCGTTGGCGCTCCTATTCTTTCCCCAAATTGAGTTTGGGTGTCGCCTAATTAACGTAGCTTTATCCGTCGGGGTCCTTATAGGCGCTCAGGGTGAAACTCTAGCTTAAATCGCCACGCCATAGCACGCCTCACTCAACGGCGCGCGGAAACTCGAAGCGCGGCCAACTTCGCTCGTAGTACTAGCCTAAGCCGTTGACTGGGCTCGGACGTCTAGTATAGGAGGCGAGCCGTCTTTTCTTCGTATTTCCTCGATTGATGAAGGGGGGAGTTGAATTACTCATAAAAGGAAAAGACAATGGCGAGGGAGGAAAGGGGGGTCTCTCCCTCCTCGCCACCATTTACGCCTTTCAACGGCGCTTCCCCTAAAACCCCGTCCCGTATCGACGCGCGAATTGAAAGACCTCCCTGCAACCGAGTGAAGGGCTGAATGGGGACGGATCTCTCCAAAACAAGCGAGTGTGTATGAGGCGCTTCTCTGACGACTTTCGATGGCTAAGGCGGAAAACGAATTATCATAAACAATGGCTGGAAAATTTCCCTGTTAAACAAGAGGGGGACGGAATCGAGCTTTTACGGTAGTTAATAGATGATATACTCTCTCTGGCTGCATCCCCCTTCGAACCTTTATTCTTTTGGGTCGATACTACTTTCGGTATACGCGTAGTCTCGCCTAAATTTGCCCCCCTTTTTCCTCCTTCTATTCTTTCTCTCGCTTTCATCCCAAGAGGACCCCCTCACTCGGACCCCACGCTCGGGCCCCCTTTCGTTAACAATATACGGCACCACCTTCAACCGTGACCAAGAAGAAATTCCCCTATTTTTAGGATTTTACCAATTTCTCTCTCTTTTGTTTTCGTTTTAGTTTCGAAACTTAACGTGAGTACAGGCCCTCCACCCGGTCTAGGTCGTAGTTGACGGATCCCGGAGTTAAATCCAATACGTTTGGTTGGATAAATAATGGATCGAGTACGCGAAATAGGGCTGAATTGCGCTGTTGAATCCGCGGACTATAGCTTTTAAGGGATGATCGGAAATTGGCAACTATGACTGGGACCGCATTTTGTTTCGTTTATTATTCTAAACCCCGTATTCCTCCGTAACTAGTTTTAAGGATTTACTAGAAGAGTCTACTAGAGTACTGGACCGCGTAGGGGGATAGATTACATTAAGGCTAAATCAAAAATTCTACGTAAGACCGACCAATTTTTCTTCCTTACCCTCTGGCAGCCCGGCTTTCTCGCCCGGTGTGTTTATCTTTATTTTTCTACTCATTTTTCAAACGTCGAATCGTTTCCGTAACCCGTTTCGCCGGGACACCCCACGCTGACCTCCGCTTCGACTTCCCCTATAGATATTCGACACCCTTAGCACCTACATTCCGTATAGAAGCCAGGCCATTCGCCGCTATCTTAAATAAGTTTTTTTCGTCACGTCGCGAGCGCCCTTTTGCCCCGGTACCGTCGGATTGCGAGCTTTTAGCTTTCAACAAATTTATTCGCGACTTCTGCACCCGCGCGTTGGCGTCGAAAACAGTGCCTCCGCCGACTGCGCACCTTCTCCATATTTCATTCGATTAATCTCGTTCGGTCCGACGCCGTTTACTTTACTACCGTTACCCTTTCTCTTCGTATATTTTCACCTTTTTGTTATTATTAATGGCTAGTTTTAGTTCATGACTTTCAATTGGGAGCGAACATTAAACAAAATGTCAATTTTATTTCAAGCTCTACCTTCTAATCGTATATTTTCGACGACCAATTCGTTTAGTTGAAAAACGCACCGAGATTTTAATATTGAACTGATCATCAATATTAAAACATTTTCAAATCCTGAATTACTCCGGCAACGAAATAACGAATCGATTTTATTAAATCAGTTATAAATATTTAGTCGATATAGTTGTCAGCGGGAATCCATACCTCTACTTGGAATGCTTATCGCGGCAGATTTTAGTTTCGATGTGGCTGACGGTTTTTTCGACGTCACTTTGTTAACTTAACAAACAACAACGTGAGAGGGGAGCGCGTGCAGAGGGGATTTTTAATCTCGTAGGCGCGGCCAAAGCCGTCAGAGTGATCTTGCCATACGCGATACTTCAGGATGAGCATTCCAAGTAGAAGTATGGATTCCTGTTGACAATTAAAAAATATATCCAGCAATGGGTCAAAATTTTTAATTTTTGTCGGTATAAATATTACTTTTGTTTCGATTTATATTTGGAATATTTGCTCGAGTTCTCTCTTTGCCGGTTCTACTAGATTTCCTATAGATATCTCCGGGCTTCTTTACGAATACAGTCAGTCGCCTTTTTATAAAAATGATTTTTACCAACATTATTCTGGCAGCGTGTATTTGCATATCCCGGAATGAGCGAGGAAAGATGATATAGTTCAGTTCCGGGTTTAACGGAGTCTTCCATCAAGCCCGCTATCCCCACTTTATTCTTCGCGGTCTCTTTCTAGAGCGGAATCCCCCCCGCCCCGTTTTCTAGTATAGTAGATAAAGATGGAACTGGAACGCGGGAAGGAAGGAAAAAATCTTTTTGGAACAGATCACAATTTGCATAGCAAATTTGTACTTGGAAATTACGTATCGGCGTCATGTTTTCGTGTCATCGACTTAAATGGATCACGTTGGATTGCTCGTCGATTGACTTTTAAAGTTGAGAGAATCTCTCTCTCCCTTTTATTCACTTCTTTTTTTTGGGACTATTTTGTTTCGCGCGTGGTGAGAAAAGAGTGGGGTCTCTCTAATCGCCCCGTTTGACATCGATGATATATCGTCCCTTTTGCAAAATGGAAATTGCGCTCTTTAACTTTCCCACGTCTCTCTCTCTCTCTTTCTCTCTCGGGCTCTCCCAACCCTCACCCTCCTCCAACACCACTCTTCGTTTCCTCTTTCTCCGCTGGTTCCTCTACTCTCTCTCCAAATCGCTCCCGATTCCTCCCAACCCGGGCACCTTTTTGCGAATTCCTTTCATTACCGAATATATCGGAGGGGAGAAGGCTGCTGATCCCTTCTCTGGAGTGATTTTTGTCATCACTTCAAAGTAACCGCGATAAAAAAAAGTGAGACTGACTTCTTTGTTCGACCCGCCTAATCTGTATTCTGACATTGTGTGTACATAGCCTCTTCTGGTTAAAAAAACTTTATTGATATTTTTTATATAAAGTTTTTCGTAATGTTTTTAGTACGAACTTATAAAATGATTTTTGGAAACTAAAATACATTGTTTATAGAGGGTAGATAAAAATAGGCATGAATAAATCGCGCGCTGCTGATCACTAAAAAATTAGTCTTTAGAGGTTGTTAGTATCACGTGTTTATCTGTAAATTCATAGTATAAATTATTAATTTAGTTTTAAAAAGTCGTAGCTCTTGAGTTTAGACTTTTTTAAAGAAATGGTGTTTATATTTTAGACGTCTAACGATGCCTAATGGCTTTTAGTGAAGATTATAGTTATGATTAAAGAAACTATCCGTTACATTTTGTTTTTGTTTTTAATTCGAAGTAATAATGTTCAAACGTTTTTTTCACTATACAGGTACAGTCCCTAAAGCGTACCTTTTTTTACTTAAAGAAATGGGTTTTTCGAAGTTAATGAGGTGTAGACGCATAGGCATTAACATATATAGTATTTGTAACCCAATTTTCTTCACTATCATACCGAGTCAAAAATAACGTTAAAAATAAACATTACGGCGTTGTTTTTTTTACCGTGACGATATCTGGAGGGTAATGAGGTTTGGAAAAATAAATTTTCACCCTGAAACACCGTTAAATCCACATTGCATTTTTCTTTAATTTTGGATGATTCGTTTCTTTATTATTTTTATCTCGGCCGCGTTAAAGAAGACCCCGGGGGGGGGGTCGAGAGCGGGGGTTCGGAAACTAAGATGTTCGGAATGAACCGTATAAAGTGCAGGGGGGGGTGCATGGGGAGGGGTTGCAGAGTGGAGCCCGCTCTCCTCGAATTTCAACAACCATAAATTAGACTCAGCAGCTCACCGCAACCCCGGCTCTCTCTTGGGAGATGGAGAATCCGCACCCCTTTCTCTCTTCAGCGCTTTTTTTTGGAGGAGGGCCGCTCGAGCCTCTATCCATCGTTTTCTCGGAGCGCTAATGAAAGAAATAATGAGTGAAAACAAAACAAGAGGAGGGGGGAATCAATTTTCTCTTTGGCCAATCCAATTCCTTAACTCGGCTCGCCGCGCTGTTCTGGCCCTTAATTTTGGGAGCGCTAGGCCGCGGATGGATACCCTCACTCCGTATAGACCCTACTTATAACGGGGTAAGGCTGCCGAAATACTGCCGCAAGATATACGGTGGGGGATACGTTGCTGGAACGATGGTAGGGCGGATGGATGAGCCGGGGTGGCGACTCTTCTTCCGTGATTGAGCGCTTGTTTGATTTTGGTCTCTTTTCTATTTTCTCTCTCTCTCTCTCTCATCGCCGTGTCGTTCTATACGAAAAGGCGTCGAATCAGCAGAGCAACACTTTGTCGTTGTCCCTCGGCAGACGGAAACCAGCGTAGGCGAGACAGTCACACTTCACTGCCAGGTAGCCAATCGAGCCGGTGACGTACAGTGGAGCAAGGATGGGTTCTTGCTAGGTAAGTGTCGCGCGGCTTTCTATCTATTAAAAGCTCTCCGGTGAAACAAACACGACTCCGTCGTTGGCGTATATGCCGCCAGCTTCCTCTCTTCTCTTGGGAGCGATTTTGGAAGCCCTCACTCCGTAGTCTCGCCTCGGAGATTAGCAAACGTCCTTCCGTCAAAGGCGGCGTGGAGGGTGAAGTTCGACCTCCACCTTCTAGCGCGCTTTCGGAGGATGGTCAACCGTCGCCCTCTGCTGGGAAAATGAGAATTTGGCTCGTGCATGGATGTCCTCTGGTAACACATTCATTCGAGAGTCCGTGTACTTGTTTACAAAGTTTTGCTTCTAGCAAATTGGGAAAAGTTTTGTTTCCGCGACTACAACCTTTTCACTCCGAGCCCGTGTTTCGTCGGGAAGGATGTGACGCTGCTCCTATACTCGCCTTATCCATCCGTGATTGCTTAGTTTTTACCGTTCGGTATTATTAATCCCGTTTTTGCTTAAAATAGCTGGTTAGGAAAAAGTTACCGATATACGTTAACGTATTTGGTTTTAATCGCTTTAAAATATTAACCTCATTAATTTAAATAACATATTTCGTATTTGACTAACGATAAAAAGCCTGAAACTAAAATTGAAAGTTTCAATATTAAATGATTGAATTTACGCGGGCTCTCGCGGGTATACGCCATTTTTAGTACTAAAGGATCGTTCATTTATTCATTGAAATGAGTGAGCTTTAAATTCCTTTTTTTCGGATGGTAGGCCAAAAATAGGTCAGTCACCCCTGTAGAAGCGTTCGCCACGCCTAACGCTGGTGTCCAGGGAGAAACGCGCTACCAGTCATAGCGCGTTCTTTGGCTGCCGGTATAATAATAGCGTAACGTGGACGAGCCGCTATGGTTTTCATTACCTAAGTAAAGTGAGTTATTTTATCGGAAACTCTTATCGGGCCGTTTCTACGCTTGTCTAGCGACCGATGAACGCGAATGATACCCGGGATAAAACGTGGAATGCTCAAACTGGGTTATTCACGGTGTATAGAAGGCAGTCCCTTTATATCGTATTATATTCGCAGCTGCAGTTTACCGCGTAAGCAAAGTGACGGTTTCGGCGCCCTGGGACGGGAGATAAAGATAAAGCAAACCCCACCCCGAAACAAGACGCCCGACTCGCAAGGGCAAATATTTACGAACCAAGAAAGGGCTAAGTGAAGAAGTAATTAGTTGGGATGACGCGTCCCTCTAGCGACTGCTTCTCCCCCCCCCCCGCTTCTTCACACCATTTATATATATGCCCACTCGTACTTGCTTACTCGAAGATTGCTACACTTTTGAGCTTTTGTTATCCGTTTTCGAAGCTCATACTCGATACTACTATAATATTTATTTAAGTATAACTTGAATTTTGTCCAATTGGGGGCCGTCATGGTAATTTCAGTCCTACACCATGACGCTACCTGAAATCTACCTATACGAATATTAATTTCATACCTGAAATCTCCCTATACGTATATAATTTCTTATAGGTAATATTTGAAAATTATATAAGTTAACTTCTAGTAGAGCCAAGGCTTAATATCGAATCGGTGCCTAGCTTGGGTATTAGCTTAGCTGATTATTATTATTAATATCAGTGTCACCCCAGTTTTAATTAAATTCATTAGACGCTTCAATAAAACTTCTTCAAGGAAATTGCCAAGAAGTAATATTTCCGAGAGCCTGGACCTGCAAGTTACTGTTTATATAGTGCTTGTGGAAATAATGGCAACTTTTCACTTGTAGTGTTTCTTTTTAACCATGTAGCTTTTTTTGACGTATTATGACTTAGAAAAAACATGACGTTCTATTTACAGGTGAAAAGTTAACATTATTTCAACAAGCACTATATAAACCGTAACTTGCAGGTCTTGGCTCTCGGAAATATTACTTTTTGGTAATTTCCTTGAAGATGTTTTATTGACACACCTATTTGATCGATACAGGAATTTTTCCTGAAAAACTATTTAAAATATAATTATGAAAAACAGTGTTTTGTTTATTAGCAAGGGAATTCTTTCAAAACAATTTTAAAGTATTCAATGGTTTTGTAATTTTTTTTCCGCCACCAAACAAATGGTTTAAATGATAATGCAAATAAAATTGGCTCAGCTGAAATAGATTTGAATTCACTAAGATGAATAACACAAGTTGGTAAAATACATTTTTCGTAGTTATGAAAAGAAAATGTTTGAAATGATGTCTGTTCTTTGAATTTCAACATGACGGTGCACCAGCACATCAACATCATGACTTTGATGTGCGGGTGCCCAGTCCTGTTGGAGCAGAAGACGCTTGTAATCGGGGATATGATTTTGTCCAACGCGTTTGCTATTTCACATTTGGGGAGTATTTTGGAATTGAAAATCAGGAAATACTGGATGTAGAAGTCTCGGTATGCATGAAAAAGGTGATGGTCTAGGAGCCTTCAGACATAGGGAACTGACAAAGCTAGTTTGACGCATGTGGTTCTGATGTTTGATCAAAAAAAGTAGGTGAAGACGGTTTCTCTTTTACCTTCACTGATAAATATTTCTAGCATTAATGTGGGTTGTTCACTGTATATTTATTATTACCTTGCAAGATCCATTGTTAATAAGGAAGCGACACTTAAAATATTAAAGGTGCCAGTGACCTTTGTCTCACATAAAAAATATAATAATAAAAACGGTACTTGTGTTCAGAGTGAATTAAAAACGCGTTCGATCCTTACAATATGATTTTGGGAAATTCAAAAAACAGACAAATTTCAAACAATTCCGAAAAGTTATTTTCATGACATAGCTAATTTCATTTGAAAATCCCCGTGTATGCTCTACAACTTTATCATTGAAACCTTTTTTTCCCGCGCAAATAACTTGATCAAAGTTAGGAGATTTTGTCATATCCAGATAAAGTTTAATATATTTTTCGATCAAATAGATTATCAGTATCCAGAAAGGATAAAATATTTTTGGTTCATGTCATATCGAGAAAAGATAAAATATTTTTGGATCAAATAATATTAATCAAGATCGGATAAAGCCGTATCCAGAAAGGATAAAATAATTTCAAAATAATATAAAATGTTAGCAAAGTAAACATTATTTTTTTTAAACTATTTATGCACCAATTAAGTATATCAAAATAAATAATATTTTTATCTGACTTATTAAAATGCAATTAAAACATTTCATCTTTTTAGTATAATAAGCTTGAATAATAATAAAGCTAAGTTTGCTCAATATTGGATATTTGTATATGATAAATATAGAAATTTTAATATTATGCCTCGAAATTTTTTCAATAGAATTTTAATATTTCGTTCTTTTTACATCAAAGCTTAAACAATATTTAAAAAAATTCTGGTTGGTTAATTGAAATATATACCTAACTTAACATAAAATACGAAATAAATTTTAATTCCTGGCATATCTTTTTAAGGATTCTTTGATCTAAGATTAAATGGTGTCCTTGAATATTTAAAATTAATTTTTAATTTCGGATATTATGCGGATGTTTTAAGAGTATTTGTTCTTATAATAATTATGCCTTAATTTGAATTATGTCATATAACTTTAAAAATTAGATCAATCCTAATTTTATAATAGTGGAAGTTCAACTCGGGAAGTTTAGTTTCGAATCTAACTTTAAATTCGAATAATTTGGAATCAAATGAACTTCACTAACGACGTAAGTAAGGGTTTTTAAGTCGCGTTCTCTCTCAGACATACCCAAGACAAAGGTTTCGAGGCAAATAATTAAAAATGTTTGAAGATTAAAGATTCGAAAACAAATTCATGGTCCTTTGATGTACATTTCCTCTTTATAAATGTCTTGGTTTTACAGTTGATGCAGCGATCTATTTGTTGTGTCTCAATCTATAATTCATTTTAATTACATTGTAAAATTCGATTATACCTAGCCCAGCTTTCTTAAGATTCTTCCACGTAATTTTTATAATTAATTAAATATGACTATTTGTATAACCAAGGATAACGCGCTAGTGATGAAACTCCGTCACATTCAACACAAAAATAGAACGCTGCAATAAATGTCTCCAGCATGATACCGTTACCAATATAACCAACTGGTTAATGACAATATTAACCAATTATACGCTGATTACATAATAATTTGCCTTTTATTTTAGGGCTGGTGTCTAAAGAAGAAGGCTTTTAAAAAAAATGCAATAATTTAAGCTTAAAGAATTAAGAAACTCGGTCTTTTGGCAAAGATCAAAGTGTAGTATCTTGTATATAGCGGATATACCTAATTATTAAATTAATTCAATTAATTAAATTTGTTTCGCCGACCGTAACCGTCGAAAACCTCAGTCAAGGTACCATGAGATAGTATACCAAATGTGGTCGACCTAATCTAAAAACTGTAGATTCCTATAGCGGACAAACATATATACAAACAAACAAACACTCATCTTTATATATTAGATAGCTTGGATTAGAATTGGATCAAAACTTGCGTAAGTATTGATCAAATTATTATTTGATCTCGGTAGGTTTGGTCTAATTTTAGATCGAATCCGAATTAAATAAATTAGATCAACATTTGATCAAATTGGGATTAAGTAATTATTTCATCACCGTCTGATCTGTTCATTTTGGGACCAAATCTAGAACAAATAAATTACATTATAATTTGAATAAATGTTGATCCCCCATTTCCGTAAGCAACTTTTTAACGGGTTTCTGAAATTTACGTTAATTTATAAAACAATTAAATACTGAAATTTTCAGAATTTTAGATTATATAAAAAACGTTTAGCTGATCAAATTGAAAATAGTACAATAATAATTTCCTGCTAATATACTTATGTTACAAAATATCGATTTGAATGAAATATTTTAAAATTTCCTAATTTAATCGTCTAATATATAAACTCTAATTATTACGAATGATTATAAAAATAGAGAAGCGATGTTTCGAGAAAAATACGATCGGTTCCTGATAAATTGGGAAATCTGAGAGTTTTCTTAGTAAATAAAATTTTTAACTTTGTCTTTGAAGAGTTATACAGGGTGTTTCAAAAGGTTATGCAAAAATTTGAAGGAGTTTTAGAGGGTGAGTTGGTGGGGTGGCAGAGTGGTTAGCACTTTCGCCTCGCAGCAAGAGGAGCCGGGTTCGATCACAACTTGTGGCACTGGGTGAAAACTCGGAACAACTCCTTCCGCGTTGAGTTTGCAAGTTCTTTCCCCACTGGTATAAGGGGTTTTCCCCTGAGCTCTTCGGTTTCCCATTCCATAAAAACTTGTTGAGGTTAACGGTAATAGTTAGTGTAGAGAGCTGTTGGCTCGCGTGGCATGAAGGGCTTGCCACCACCCTCCTACGCGTTGTAACCCGGCCACCTGAATAAATGGCTTTAAAAGTCGCTTGATGACTTAGGCCTAAGGTGGTGTCTTGGGTATTAGCCTAGCTGATTATTATTAAGTATGCCTGTTTTTTCCCCATTTTCCTACGAATCGGATGTGTTAAAAGAGCGCCAGAGAGCTTCAAAGTGTGGCGAACTATCCCCTGGAAGTATGCTGCAACAAGCGCCAAACTAAGCAGCAGGGGCTTTAAATACTGTTTAAGATTACTTTTTTACGCCGGTTAAATAGATTTGTTTACAAAGGCCTTTTTACCTATCACACGAACCCAAACCTTAATGCTCGCGTTTCCCCTGAGGTCGATTGAGTTGACCCGCGACTTTCCTAAATTAAATTGTTAATTAGCCTATCATGTTGCACCTACAATGCACCCAAATGCACCGTCGGTGACAAACTTGGCACCGCAATGGCTTAGTGCCAATAAAAAATTTCCAATTCGCGGGCCATGTTAATGCAGCCCTCGAAATTTTCAAATTTACTTGCTAAACTAGCTTATCATGTTGCACCCGTTATGCACCCAAATGCACCACATTTGTTTTAATTTTGCACCATATGGTTTTCGAATTAATTTAATTTTACCAAGTTTTAGAAATACTAATTTCAATTTCGTGGGCCAAGTTAATGCAGCCCGCGACTTCATGTTTTTCGCCGTTTATCTAGCCTATTATGTTGCACCTATAAGGCACCCGAATGCACCACACAGATTTTAATTTTGCACCGTACGGATTTGGAATTAATTTAAATCTACCAAGTTTTAGAAATACTAATTTCAACTTCGCGGGCAAAGTTAATGCAGCCCGCAACTTCTTGTTTTTCGACGTTTATCTAGTCTATCATTTTGCACCCATAATGCACCCAAATGCACCACAAAGATTTTAATTTTGCACCCCATGTAGCACAAAGTATTCGGCCCGACTGCTACGAATTTCGTCGGGAAGACGGTGTCGGATGTGCTGTCCATTCAGTGGCAACTGAAGAGTCGGGATGTCCTACCCAGCCTACTGTTGGCCGACTGATTTTAGTTAAACTGTCGGCCCGACAGTATAACGTCCCTTTACCGACTCAGATTTGTTAGGTTGGCCGGCAGTCGGCATCAAACTATATTTTAAACGAACTTAAAAAATGCGATTCGGAAAAGGGTCGTTTCGCTGTCGGGTCGACTGTATAACTAAAATCAGTCGGCCAACAGTAGGCTGGGTAGGACATCCCGACTCTTCAGTTACCATTAAATGGACGGCACACCCGACACCATTTTACCTACAAATAAATAGTGTAAAATATGACTTATATATAGGATTTCGAATTAATTTAATTCTACCAAGTTTTAGAAATAATAATTTCAATTTCACGGGCCAAGTTAATGCAGCCATTTAAATTAATGTAAACTTAAACAGTATTTAAAGTCCCCGCTGCTTGGTTTTGCGCTTGTTGCAGCCTACTTCCAGGGGCTAGTAGGCCACACTTGGAAGCTCTCTGGCGCTCTTTTAACTCATCGTAGGAAAATGGGAAAAAAAAACAGGCATACTTCTCAACTCACCCCTACAACTCCTTAAAATTTCTGCATAACCTTTTGAAACCCCCTGTATATTAAATTAGAACTTGGATAAAATAACGTTCTTCCTCCTTAGAAAATCGATACGTCATTAAGGTTTAAATATTTATAATTTCGCCTTCCTTCCCATATAAGACCATACCCGATAAATATTAACAAGCGCTCTAATTTTCTTTTAAAATCTACTTATGAATACCGCGCTGAAGAACTGAATAACGAGTTGGTTCGGCTTTTCCTCGAAGATGAAATGGAAAAGGAAAACTTTGATGTTGTATATAGAGACCGCTAGTGGGATAGAAAGAGAGAGAAGGGAGCCAAGTTGTAGCGTTTTAATCTTTTGATCATACATTTTCTCCAGCGCAATTTTCCTTGGTTGGGATTTTACTCAAAGGAAAGGTTTTCGTAATTTTCCGAGATACTTATATTTTCCCCAAAGTTTCTTAAATTTCTTCCCTTTGCCCATTTAGTGTCGTTATTTTTATTTTCCCCCGTAATATTTTTGGTGGTGGAACCCCATCCACCGTAAGATGTCGCTAAGGTAATCGAAGATGAGATGTCATTTCGTAGATATCGAAAGAAAAGTCTCTTACGAAGCTGTTTTGAAGGTATTTGGTGACGCCATTTCGCCGGATCTGTTGAAACTCTAGAAATCGGAGAGCCGTCTGCTTTATGACGTGACCACTTTATCGGGCGAATCGTCGCGCGTTGTCGATTTTCGTTTTACTCGAATTTCCGCAACGACGGTTGCTCGTTCCGTTTTTCCTAAACCTTGACTTAAGCCGCTGCTCTTTCCGCTAAACTCGACACTCGTTTTATTAGAGTTTCTAAATGTAAAATGTTACGGCATATTCTTTCGTATTTAATTAGTATTTTAATTTATTTTAATATCATATTTCCTGGAAACGACCGGGAGTTGAAGGGGAGGAAATGATTAATTTTGATTAAACCCGGGCCATTAGGTCGTCTTATAATCTCGCCTCTAACGCGTAACGAAGCTGATCGGGAAGGTTATTGACACGCTCCGAGATAACCGTTCGCGCGCCGTTATATTAGATTCATCCCCTAGCGTCGACTATTCGCCTACCGTTATTAAATTTATCTATTAGCGATGGATATATACACGTCGTTTCCGGATTTATTTCGTTCGGTTCCTGGAACGTCGCGTTTCGAGGATTAGACCGGAGTGTTCCATTAAGAATTTATTTTTTATTCGAAAATTGATAATAGACACCGGAAGGGACGATGTAGAGGTACGCTTCAAAGCGAACGCGCCAAGACGCGAAGTTGTCCAGCGCCCCCGGAGAGCGGCGAACGAAGATACCAGCGCGGCGGTTCGTTTTATTTGTTTAACAAGGCGGAAATGCCGGACCCATTTCGCTCCATCTTCCACGTCCCGCGATCTTTGTCAGAAATCACTCGTAAATCATAAGCGACTCCTTGACTGGTAATCAGCTTTTGGGTCAAGCCTCCTTCGCGGCCCCTTTTTCGCTGGCGTCTTCTCCATCTTCTCCATCTTCTCCTCCATTCCGAAAACGTTACGCTCTGAACCTTCGTCCGAGCGCGGATAGGCATGTCCGTCGCCGACAATCGGAGTGTGTATCCGAAATGTAGAGAACCGGAAGGTTATAGAGAAACCGTATACGTCGTTCCGTGTTCCCCTCTCCTCTCTCTTTTTGGCGAAATATAACGAAGGATGGCGCGTTCCTAGCCCCCCCCCCCCCGGGTCCTTACTCCCTCTCTCTCTGTCTCTGCTTACGTCGTTGGTGCCCGGGCTAATAGCGCATTCTCGAGAGAAAGGGCCAGAAAAATAAAGTGTGCAAAAAATAACCTCGGAATTGGGGCATTCGATAAATCAATGAATCTCTGTTTTATCCTTTTCACCTCTCGCGGCGGCCATTCTCGACACGCGCCCGGAGAAAGCATCGCCTCCGCGCCGGCCCGAAAGAAGAAACGAGCTGAAAAACTAAAAATCTCCGGGTCAGAACTAGCTAGTCCATTATATACAGGCCTAGCCCTAGAAACAACTTTTCCTTTTTCGTCCGTGACTTAGTAATAGTTGTTCGGCGTGGTTCGCGTCTTTATCGACCTCCTTTCCTCCGCCGAATTAGTCGACCTCCGTTTGACTCGGAAGCCGCTTCGAACTTGGTGACTAATTTTTAAATTAAGCTTCTAGAGACCAGGATGGAGGCCGATGTCCGATCCGCGATTAAGACGAGGCTACTTTGAATTAATTTTCTTATCGCGCGTATTTCACGAAACCGTCCTCCGAATTCTATAAATAGTCTTTCCATTCTCTCACCTCGCAATTAAACGGTGTAAATTGAAAATATCCTCGGAGAAAATTAAAATTTTAAAATCCCTCCTCCGTCTAGGCTAGCAACCGCTGGACGCGCGTGAAACTGAACCCTTTCAATTAAATATTTCCGAGAAATATTTCGCAATTAAGACGTTCCAAATATTAAAACTGTAAACCGAATTTTCGTAGCAATTTCTGTTTTTGAATCAGTTAGTTTCGGCACCTTCATTAAAGTTGGAACTTTAATTAAGAACATTGGCTTCTTGAATTCGACCTTTACCGGAACCACAATATTTAGAACCCCGTTGCAGAAAATGTATTTTTGCGCGTATCGTGATATAAAACCTTACTGGCAGCTCGAATATTTTTCTATATAAATGAGAATCAATTTCTTCGGAAAAGGCGCCTGTATCTACATTGTATTTCTAACAACCAAACAGACTCCGGAAATCTTTTCTTTCGATATACGAGAGGGCAAAGCCCGTACTTTGTAAAACCGTTATGTCCGAATATACGTTATAACAATATAATATTTCGTGAATAACGGAGCTCTGTTCAATCAAACCCAATCTTCTTTCCATCTCTGGAACTCGAAATAAAGTTTCTTCCAAATTTTATGCCTAGACTCGTAAGGTAGAGAACAAGAAAGTCGCCCAAACCCGAACATGGAACCTTAATAAAAAAAAAACCCCCACGTCCCGCCCTTGACCTTTTATACGTGAACCGGCCTCGCTTCACTCGAAAACGTACCCCTGAAGTAGAAATATTCGAAATTTATCTTTGACAGAAATTCCGGGTACTTTTATTCCTGCAAGAAAATGTAAACCCGAGGCTCAACCACTCCCAATTTCACCGTGATGTTTATTCACGTTAGATTCTGCTATTATTTTCACCAAAAAATTGGAAGTTTGTATTTTCTCATACACGGTGGTCCGCGGTATACAACAAAATTCTAGATTTAAATCAATATTGGAGATCTACCGTTGGCACGCTTCCATTTCCTAAACACGCAGTTCATCCGAGTTTCCTTCTGGGACTTTGTATCGAACTTATCCTCGGCTATCAGCCACGTTTTCCTTCTCTCCGGGTAATTCCGAACGACTTAATCCCTTCTACTCTTTCCTTTCTTCATTTTATTAAGGTTTGAACGTGGTGTTTCTCGAGTTCGTGTAATTTCCTCACCGAGAGGGAAGGCTAGCTGTTGAAACTATAAAGCCCAGTTCAGACGGACACCAAATTTGGGGTTTTTTCAGCGTGGCGTAAGCCTAGAAAATCGTAGGTCGTGCGAATGAGACTTGAGGTGTGTATTAAGTCGGCGTCAGAAGGAGGGGAAAACTACGGGATATTACTAAATTACGTGTTTTCCTAGCCGAGTTCATATCCTTTAAATTATGTAACGGAAACTTAGCCACCCGTTTGGCGAAACCCTTTCCGCTCGGGTCCCTGCCTCCTTGTTTTATAGTCGAGAAATTAACTCGGAACAGCGCCGATATTAGACGTGGGTTGCCAGTTGCTAAGGTTACCCGCGAAAACAGCGTTATTTCGCGACGCACTTTGGCACCTCGATAAAGACGCCGGAATAAATTGAACTTACTAGCCTTCAATACGCGGAACTGTATCGATATATTAAAGATCCCCAAATTGATGGTTATCCACTAAGTTGGGAAGAGATTTAAATCGCTTTAACGAAAACTATTCGATCGACAAGATTCACTCGCGAAGACGCGAATTTAGAAAAGCTGTTAGTCTTAGAGGAATTTAACCCTCTATAGTTTCCTAAATATACAGGGTGTTTCAAAGGTTATGCTAAAATTTTAAGGACTTGTAGGGGGTGAGTTGAAAAGTTTGCCTGTTGTTTTCCCATTTACCTACGATGATACTAGTCCCTGGAAGTAGGCTGCAACAAGCGCAAAACCAAGCAGCAGGGACTTTAAATACTGTTTAAGTTTACTTTTTTACGCTTGTTACCTCGATTTGTTTACAAAGTCCTTTTTTACCTATCACACGAACCCAAACTTTAATGTTCGCGTTTCCCTGCTACATGATTTTGCGCTTGTTGCGGCCTACTTCCAGGGACTAGTAGGCCACACTTTGAAACTCTCTGGCGCTCTTTTAACTCGTCGTAGGAAAATGGGACAAAACAGGCATAATTCTCAGCTATTATAATTACCACGCTAATTATAAGTTATGATAATGTATAAAACCAGACGGTTTAAAACGCGTTTTTAACACATGGGGCTTAAATTTAATTTCCAGCTATTTTTCTAACTGAAAGCGTCGTTGTCTTTAAGCAGAGACTGCGTGAGGCGTTTCGGTCAAAACTTTTAATAAGAAAATATGAAGGCGCCGTCGCATTATTAAGACGATCAATCAGAGTTACACAACGGGCGACCGACAACTTGGATGTTTCGATCTTTTTATTTCCTCCGCCTCCCGCTAGATAGCGCCACGCGAAAGAGAGATGAATAGAGGTATATATATCCTTGGTAGCCTTCTCCTTTCGAATCCATTTTTATTTTCCCAGACTAATTTTCTCCTCCTCGGCCACTAGCTGTCCGTGTTTCCACGGTATTAGAGTTAATCTACAGCTCGCGTTCAGCCCACCAAAGAGATGCTAGTCTAGGTTTTTAAAATATTAACATAATAAATATATATATATATATATATATATATATATATACGTCTTGCGAGAAAGGCCTTCTCGTAAATTCCCCAGTCTTATAATTTACGATGCGAAATATAAACTCCTTTAATATTGCAAAGGATTGCGTTGGGGGAAAATTTAGTTAAGAATTTAAGAGACAGATATGAGGGTTATAAAATCTTCACGGGCCCAAGATATACCGCCGTTCTCTACATGGGAATCCGTGCGGCGCTTCTTTATAGTTGATAAAATGTACGTACCATCCATGCCCATTTTTTATACGTCGTTGCTCGTTGCTTTTAGTGGAATTAATATATACCCATGGTTTTTCTATAAGATTTTATACAATACCTCGTCTTTGTATTCGTACATTTGAAAAAAATATTCAGTTAGATATTAACTTCATTTAGATTTTTTTAAAGGCTCAAAGAAGTGAGGAACCGTGTCCTTTGATACGTTACGCCTAGTTTTTACGGTTTTCCGAAAAAGTCTCGATATTGGCGTCTCAGCTTTCAGACGTTATAATTGAAGCGAAGCTTAAGATCGTGAGCTTCGGTCAAAAATGTTAAAAACTTCGAAGCTTAAATCTTGGCAATATTATACTACGAAAGGATGAATGGGGTGGGAAAAGCTTCGTTTTCAACAGATGCTGGAGGCGTTGGACAAGTAGCTTTCGTCATTTTATCCCGCCCGCCGTCGCCACCTCCATATTTTTCTTTCCATCTTGCTCCCGCGCTTCTTTTCTTTCAAAATCCTTTCTCCCAAATTCTATCTAGGCGTGAAGGATGGCAAGACGATGGGAAATTATCGCCCAAACTTCTCTCAAACCCTCGCTCAAACCTATTAAGGATTCGGGTTTTTCAAGTCCCCTTGAGCGCCGCCATTGCCCGAGATGTGTTCCACGGTATAAATAGCCCATTATAAAGAGTGAGGGCGCCCTCTTCCTTCTATATTCACCATTATATTATATATTCATAGGTAAATCAATGGAATATTCAACTTTTGGCTCTGGTCCAATAGAGCTTCCAGTTTCCAGGTTGAAATATGAGGCATTTGATAAACAATTGAACGTGAAGACGTATTGTTTTACGACTAAAATGTGGAATAAAGGACTTTAATTATTAGGGTTTTATATTACTTTATCGGAAATTATTAGCAGACGGAAAAAAATAAGGTAAAACCATTATTTTCGTTATTTTTGGAAGAGAAAATACGAAACCATTAATACTCGAATTTACGAAATGGTCATTATAAATTAATGAGGGCAGCCAGCTTGAATTTCATTTCTTTCATTTCATTTCCCAGTACCAAGACAAAATAATTAAGTGTAACGAAAGCTACGGTTTACTAGCAAATTCGTCGTACCTTTATTTACCTTTGATTAATTAATTTTGGAAAACTTTATGAATCGAGTTTCTCGGGGTTCAAATTGAGAAATTGATTTAAGACGTCTTGGATAAAATTGGAATCAAAATATCAAAGTTCTTCGGAATACACTATCCCTATTAAAGGAGTCAAGAATCAACGTGGGGGGGGGTGCAGCCTAATTAAAATTCGGTCCATTAACCAATTCGAAATACGGCCTATACATCGCGTTTCCTTGAGAATGTATAATTAAAAATTATCGAAAATCGCGGTTAAAAATTGGGGAAGCAAAAATCGATATAGACGGGGAATCTGGAAAATCCTTCCTGCTATATATTTTCTGTTATCTTAGACCATTTCGTAGCCGGAATAACGATAAAAATTCCATTCTAGATTCGAGAGGAAAGGAAGAGAGAGAGAGAGAGTGAGAGAGAGAGAGAGTGAGAGAGAGAGAGAGAGAGCTCTTAACTCTCACCCATAATCATAATAATAATAGAGAGCGCTTCGGAAAGAATAGAACAACTGGCAGAGAAAAGCGGCTTCGTGGAGAGCATTTCTATTAGGATCTCCCAGCTCTCTCCCAGCTCTTCATTGAAGATTTTGAGACGGAAACCGCATCACTCGCCGCTTTCCCACTTTTTACGTTCCTCTATATACTCCCTTTTTGAATCTTTAAACAATCTTTTGCCAATTCGAGAATCCATCCTCTGGCCCCGAAAATTCTCCGAATACCGGAATTTTCTTGACTGAAAACTTTAAATTCGTCCGGCTTCGGATGAGAAAAGGCTTAGGTTAGGAGAGGGTAGAAGAGTTAATAAAGATTTTTCCCAGCCCCCCCCCCCCACTCTTCATCTCTCTCTCTCTCTTTCGGAGGATCCCACTTTGGCGTCGCCCTTAGATTATGGGGCTTTGAATTTTGGACGCTTTCCAGCATCTGGTAAGAAAAGGGAGGAGGGATGAAAGAGAGGATGGAGACGGAGAAGAAAGAACGCCGAGATGCCGAAGGAGGATGAGAACGGCGATGAATCGAGTATCCCACGATGTCCGGTGTACGGGTTTCGGGGGGTCCAGAGCCCGCGTCCCGCCGACGATCTAGCGTGACGTATTTATGAGCTTGAACTTTTGGTCTCGCGACGGGACGCCAGCTTCCCTTAAAGGCGGTTGACCATTAAGAAGACGGAGGAATGAGAAAGTGACGGCGGCGGAGGCGAAATGACCTTGTATAATCCGAGTTGGACTTCAGCGAGTGAGCGGGCGAAGGAAGGGTTATTACCCTTTTCCTTTCTTAAAAGCGCGCCAGGCCGCCGACTGTATCCTCGCGCGATATAGGTAAAGGCGCAAAAAGGGCGGATGGTTTCGCTTTATAGAAAAGGGACTCGACAGAAGCGAAATCTCATTAAGTTTGACGACCAGAAGGCTCCCGCGCGTCTTTTCCTCCTCCGAATATGTCCGGCCCCATTAAACCCGCCAAAATCCATTCGTACGCCGCTGACTTGAAACGCGCCGCTACTTTATCTCTCTATAGAGGCGCTTTCGCGAATTGATGTTGCGCTAGCTTATTTCTCTCTACCTGCCTTATTTATACCGAAAATAGCGTTTTATTTCGAGGCGGCGTGCCCGTCTCGCGAATTCAAAATGTCCGGTTTTTCGGTGGCACTATAAATTACCTCCGAATACTTATTTAGAGCTTTCGTATCGATCCGCGCCGCCTGGTGGTGTGTCGCGAAAGGGGAGGCTCGCTCGCGCGTACAAAAACCTTTTCCTCGAAACCAGAAAAGGGAAATCTGACGCTGCCGCCTTTGCCAAAACTTGTTGCGGTAACGCGTTTTGCCTCGGTGCCTTACCAACCCAATGTGTTAGCACACCTTCCCCGCCACCCTCCTTCATCCCCCTCCGCGCTAGAAGAGTCCTTTTCACGCCAAGCTATTTTTTAGTCCACGTCACGACTATTTTTTGAATGTACCCGTCAACTGTGATAATTCGTGGCGATGGTACAGTTTCGTCAAAATGTAATGACAATTCGCTGAGTGAGTAACGCGCGTTCCTTTCGTCTTTTTATGGAGATTTTTATAATAACATGGAAAGTTGGACCCGGAGAGAAATTTCGGCGCGTCTAGAGAGACAAATTGCCTGTCAAGGTGTGACCAACTTTAATACTTTAGGTAGCGAGGCCCGAGGGCTGGTCACTCGGCGCGCGATAAAGCCAAATTGATCTTATAGTTAGTGGAATAAAATATAAAACGAGTGGGAGCGTACGGCGCGTACGTTTGAGAAGGGTCATTTTTCCGGGGATCACGCACTCTGGTAATCGACGATCGATAGTCGTTTATGTTTTTCCTTATTTTTCTAGCGGCTACATTTCGCCTCTCGTCCGTTTTGCAGACGCATCGTCCTGTCAAAATTCGGCCGCGCCGTGTAAAACCTGTCCCGTTATATTAGTCTTTTCTTAATACGAGAGGAGCCGCGATGTTTTAATATCGGTAATGGCGAATTTGTAATTGAAGCAATCTTGGAAACCCCGAATATTTTGCCTGGTCGATAAAATCAATTTTTATCCTAAATGTCGGCCTTTTTCTGTACACCAGTGTACTGCTACTTGAACACTTCTACAAGCATTTGTAGACCAAAAATGGAAATAATCTATGGATTCCCTAGAATTGTTTGAAAAGTCGTTCTTTATAAAAATAAAATAAACTCTATTCTATAAAAATTACTTTTAAGTCTAATAAAAATTGTGATTTTGCCTGTCTAAGATTTTCACTGGCAAAAAAGTACGACACATTTTGGAAAAATACTTTCTATGTAAGAAACTTTAAAAATGAAGTTTAATTATATTAAATGTGTAAAAATGAAATTAATTCCAATATAAAAATATTATTTATAATTTAAATTTAAATTGTGATTATAAATTATATAAAAACATTCGCTTGTTTATTTACAATAATAATAATAATAATATATATATATATATATATATTATTTAATTTAAAATCACAATTTTAATTACCATTAAAAAGAATATTTTTATATTGGAATTAATTTCAGTTTTAATTCTAAAGTTTTACACATTTAGTATAATTAAACTTCATTTTTAAAGTTTCTTACATAGAAAGTATTTTGCCAAAATGTAGCTTAACTTTAATTATAGTATAAAAAATTAAAAATCGTTAACTTTGAAGAAATACAATTAAGGTTTCCCCTTTTCAATAAGAGATTACAGGCTTCTTCGTAAATCGAAGGTGATGTGAAAAATTATTTTTAGAAACCACGTACTTTTTTCCCTTCAGCGACATCCAAACACGACCCGATGCACTCATTTGCGAAGGTTAAAATTGGGCGATTGCCATAAAAAGTCACCGTGTTAGCGTCCCCAATAAACAGAATGTTACGAAAAGGAGCTGAAAGGGGGGAGGGAGCAGAGGGGGCTGAGAAAATGTCAAGATTATTTATTAGGTTTCTAGTTCCCCGCAGCAGGCGTACGCATTCTCTTAATTAAGAATAAAATTGATAGGCGAAGAAAGGAAAAAGAGTGGCCTTGGAAGGAGGGCCACTCCTCCCTCTCTCTTTCCAAATTAGGTTTTACCCCCTTTTATTAGGCGATTGGCCGTGAGACCCTTTTCTTATTTGTTCCTCCGTTTTCCATTCGCTAAATGAACACGATTGTTTCGAACGAGGACCCCCGTCTCTTCTACCGCGGGCCCCCGAGGCGAGAGGAAGCCCGAATATTTTTTTTATTATTGTTTCCTACAGTTGAAACGGAAACTATCTCAATCTTGATATATTAGCGGCGGTGCGGACTGCGGAGGTGGAAACAAAAAAATGCCAGTCATGACAAGGAAGAGGATTCCTTAAGACTTTTGGGTGTTTTTTTCATTTCTTCCCCACTCTATTCAATTCTACAATTCTCGTGGTAATTTGGGGGCTAGCTCGGCTTTTCTGCATACGTTTCATTCACTTGAGAATTACGTTTAGCCATTTCTCCAAACGGTAACTTAATAACGTATCCGTCTCTCCTCTCTCGCGCGAGCTCGCCGCCGACGTTTCGAAGTTGCGGCGACGCTAGAGGCTTAACGGATATCAACACACCGTGGTCCAGTGGTGGGCGAGTTGAGAGAAGTAATTTCCCTTAGGAAAATTCCCTTATGTTCCGGGGTCCTTTCCATTTCTCTTCGCTGTCTTTAGCTGGCGCGTTAAGAGGCGCTCCCTCGGCCAATGGCCAACTTCGAAAAGCCAAAAGAGAGCCTACTGAGTGGAGCGAGTGCGCCACTGCCTGAATATATAGGAATTGAAGAAAATTGCTTTCTTCTCTTTGGGCATGTACCCTCGCTTTCTTCGCGAGGAGTCCTCATTTCGTTGGCTCTCGTCGTCAGCCGTACAAGTTTTTCTTTGCGGAATTACGAACGTTATCCATACTGACGTGCTTTATTTGCCTTTCGTAGCCCCACATAAAAGAAAAATATAAATATAAACCTTTGCCTTATTTTATTTCGATGAAATATCGTAAAAAAAGTTTTTCTGGTATTCCGTTTATTAGATTAAATTGTAAGTACGATTTGATACGGTTAAAATAATTTAAAATATCAATGATATATAATTCACTGATGGTCTTTTTTTTTGTATCAGCAAAAATAATCTACGCGGGAATTCCTTTTTGATTCGCGGAGCTTTCTCGTTGACAAAATAATAAATTGGTCTCCAATTAATTGGATAGATAAAAGTGGTTATTGACGAGTGTCCCGCGGATCATTTTGACTAAGGCCCCCGTTATATTATTTGAAAAATCTATGGACATATAATACGGTATCCAAAAGCAGGTTTTTGAAACCCGCGGAATCGTCAAACCTCATTAAGGGCCTTTATAGTTTATTCTTTACAACCAACAGTTCCTCGCTCTCAGCGTCCCTGGGGCCATGTAATCGGTCTGGCATCCGGTGCAAAAAAAAAACAGAACTCATTATTGACTTCCATTGTTCTACTTTGGGGATGAGGACTGGCGTGGAGATAAAACCAACTTTCCGAAATTATTTTTCCTCGCCTTCTCCCCTTCCTTTCTCTTTCAACGAAGTAAAGTTCATCTTTATATTTATTTTATTCCATTTTTATATATCTTTCTATTTCTCTAATACACCGATAACCAGACACGGAACGTGTATTTTTCGGGAAATGAAAGTTTTTTTTTCTCTATTTTGTTTCAAACCCGGCACTCCCGGCTTTTGTTTATTGTCGGTTATACAATTTTTCTCGAGAAGATGATGATACGTGATTCAAAGATTGTTTTCTCGTCCTTCCCCCCTTCCTCCCCTTTTCTCCCACTCCACGTCGTTTTTATTTGATTTTTAAAAAAAAATTGCAGTTTTTTTCCGCGTTGGGTTGATGGGTCTTCGTGTTCGTTTATCGATCTCGCTGAAAATGAACCTAGTTGTCTGTCGTCACCGTCGTTGTACAGCGTATCTCTCTCTCTCTCTCTCTCTCTCTCTCTCTCTCTCTCTCTCTCTCTCTCTCTCTCTCTCTCTCTTTGTTAGTTCAGTCCATTCTTTCGTTTCGAGGTGTACGCGGAAACGAAAATTTGCGGATTTTGCATAACGAGGGAAAAGGGCAAAGGTAAAATATATATATTTTTTGTAGTGGCTCAGCACACGTCTGAAGTTCTTTATATCATTACGAAGTCCTTTGTTTTAGATAATTTTTATGATAAATATATCTGGAAAGTTTCAAAATATTTAATGGAATGGGTGGAGGAAATTGAGTTTATGACTTGTTTACGCGAAGTTTCGAAGGCATCAATAGAGCGTACCTTACGCTCACTTAGTACCTTTAGACGATCGTAATCTACTGTAAAATGAAACGTACGAAATAAATTGGAAGGTAAATTTTTGATTTTTTTTTATATGAAAGTACGAGGCATTCAAAAAGGCCCTCAATAAAAGGCGCATTTTATAATGGCGCTATTTTTGGCGATCTTTGAGTAATGGCCATATTGCGCCTCGAATAACGGTCATATTTCAGAAACATGTTTTCCTCGTTTTCTGTTTTTGACGGTGCTTAATCATATATTCTATTTTGGAACACAGAACCCGCTTTTTTACGAAGAGTATTCTAAAGTAACGGCGTCTCTCCGGATATCCTATTTAGTCAGCCGGCAATCTTCGGATACGTCGGACGAGGCAGATTCGAACGGCTATAATATAACGAGGGGCGCTGCGATTGTAAACGCGAAGGCTTAATGGAACTTAAATTGAAAACACCTTTCGTTCAACCTTATGAAGTTTAGTAGCGGGTTCCTCGTTCGTCATTTATCCATTACGACCCGAGGCGTTTTTTCCTTTCCGCTTCTAATACGATAACCGAAACTAAAACGAAGAGCCGAGAGGAAGCGAAGAAAGCAAACGCCTCTTTTTCATTTGGAAAAGAGCGTCTTCTTTTTCGGGGCCCGCTGCTGGCGTATTTCGTTTCCAGAGAAAGGAGATACTTTACTTTGTTGGGCGGGGGCCCACTCTGTCTCAATCAGCCGTAGTACACGGGGCCAGACATGAAAAATGACTTGAAAACAGCTGTTACGGAAGCGTCTCTCTCGGATCACCCTATTAACCCGCTTTTTATCGCCGCTTCCCGGATAATGCCGCCTGCTCCACCTCGGCCCCCGCCTTCCCGCCCCGCGGGACCCTGCCGTTTCGGAGTCGCCGTCTTCCCATCTACTCTCTATATAATCACCCGTTTTTTTGTCAGACGCACGCGTCTACTCGCTTCATTTAGGAGTCGTCGAATAATATCGCCGATAGATAAAAAAAAAGATCCTGGCTATTATAAGGTAACGTCTTTCGAGCGGCCCCCGTAAATAATAGTTGCCATACGCGGGATAGAATCAACAGACGAGATGGCATCTCCTCTTATACATCATCGGTTCGGCCGCACCTTCTCCTTTGTTTTAGTGTCGGCGGGGATCGCGTTGGGAATGGCCTATTATTGGCCGGGTCGTTTTCCTTAACGATCATCGTGGCTTTTATTTGTCCCGCCGACATTCTCGCAGTCCAATTTTTCGGACACGCGGTTTTATTGGCCCGTTATTGTATACTTACTGCAGCCCGGATTTGGAACGATACGACGCGAATGGTCTTTTTATTTGAGCTCCATTGAGCTCGATATGAAATTGCGAAAAACACCGCGGACACCCTCTCATTTTAGCGAACGTCTATAATGTAATTGAGGGTGTCACGAGTTCAATGAGATTTTATTACTGGTTATTTAGCAGGCTCGTTTCTAGCTCTACCACTCTATAAACCAGCTCCTTCCCCTTAGATCCGCTGTATTTCCAATTGTACTTGAAGTTTTCTAGTATTTTTAGGAAAAATTTGCTCGTTCATCTCCGCAAATTAAATGCTTTTGTTAAATCTTTATAAAATATCTTATTATTATCATAAAAAAATATACCTGACAAAAATTCCGGATTAAATTTGATTCCAAAGCTATATAAAAATTCAAATTTATTCCGATTTGATCAAAATCATTTGATTCAAACATATTGAAACAGTGTGTCTTGATTCCAGCATGGACCAAGAATCGAAGGTGACTTAATATTCAGGGTTTTAAAAAGCACGTGTTAATACCGGGAATAGGAAAATAAGGGTTTATTTTAGTTCAATGTGGACAAACTTGGCGTCGCTGAAGTCGATTTCCGGCGTAGTTTCGTAGAGAAGCTGGAGCGTTCACGTTCAATTTTGACAAAATTGCGCCGTCGTTGTCGGTTAAATCATGATTAGGCTTAGTAAGTTTTATAACTTTTATTTTTGAAATTGGTTCTCTAAAAATTAATTTAATCAAATTAACTGGAATTCATTTATATTCTAAACTTAAAAAATTTAATGAACTAAGCCTAACCTAACTTTATCGCACGAACTGTCGCCTAAGCCCCGACTAAGATACTCGTAATGTTAGTTGAAAGGGATTCTTGAGGCGCTTCAAAGCCGCTGATGTACCTCAGTAAGCCTTCCGACCAACCCTACCGTGTCAAACTATCGGGAACACTAAATCCCTTAGATTCTTGGTCCATGATCCCAGTTGAATCCAAATGAGCGAATTTCAATAACCCATCGCCATCTATCGGATTTAAAAATAACTATAAGGGTAGTACTTTTCACAAATCGCAACAAAGGGAAGCCTAAGCCGACGTCATGTGTCACCGAGGTCACGTCAAAATACCATCCGCGTTGAACTTTCTGCCCAGGCGCGTAGGAACGTTTTGAAATAAGGGCGGTACAGTTTGAATATTGAATTTGGTGCCCCTCTTAAACGTACTAAAAAATACACTTTTGGTGCCCCTTTCCAATTTTACGAGGGGTACATTGTACTCCTGTCCCCCTCCCCGTTCCTACGCCACTGTTTCTGCTTTATTTTAGAATTGAAACTTTGACTTAGCCCTCTACCGACTGTTTGTACGTTTTTTTGTTTTTGTCACTAATAAACTTGAAATTGAAAATTGAAATTGAAACTCATTTTCGTAACTCCAATTATCCAACAAGACATTATAGCATTTAGACTTTCATACTACCAACATCTACACCCATATTTCATAACCCGCATATCCCAGATTTCAAAACTCACTTTCTCGCGTCAGTAAATACGCAATAAATATGAAATCCGTTGGGATAACGTAGATTAAAAAAAAAATCACGGGTCTCTTTTTCGTTGGTCTGGTGGCTCGGCGGTCTTGTAATTACGTAAAGATGAGTTATTAGCGTGCGAATGAGATCCTCCTGTTACGCGTCTTCATTACTCGTTTCCGCGTTAATACGCCTTTAAACGCGCCGCTTCCAGAGAACGACCAAGGTCTAGCGTCCAAAAAAATAGCCATTTGTACCTTATGAAAAAATTTATTAAAAAACGGAGAAGAGAGGGAGAGAGAGAGGGAGAGAAGCGGAATCTAATCTCGCTAGGATTACGTTTGCCTAATAAGGTTTAATGGCGAAATCTAGCAACGAATAACCCAATTAAATTAATACGGAGATAAATAAAAGCGCGTGTAAAGTTTCGCGAAATAAATCGCTTTCGTCCAGAAACATTTTCTCTAATTATCCGGACAAAAGTCCCTCCTAATCTTCGGACTTTTTTAAGCCTCGGCAGCGATCTTTTAGTAATATGCAGGCTTACGTCCGCAGCCCGCGGGATTTTGACGTCGCTGTTTCTATTAAGGTTTCGATTCGTCCATAATCTCGGAGCCTAGCTGGACTAATATTTAAACAATCTTCCCCGCACTACAGTGTCTTAATTACCGCTTCGAACGCGACCCAGGCTGCCAATTAAGCGGCCTCAACCCCGCAATTAGCGACTGACGCCTTTCGTTCGACGGAACTCCGATCGAGGCCTGGTTCTATTTCCGGCCGCGCAAGCTTTACCCCCGTCCCCGCCTTCTCCTCTTATACGATTCTCGGTATAAAGTCGGCGTAAAAACGATTAAACGCATCCGGGGATCGCGTGGGTACGAGGGGTTTGGAAGATTGTTCCTTATCGGATGATATTATAGTGTTTTTACGGGTCCTTTTAAGAGGGACCCGGGGCAGGTTTTGGCTATAAAAGTTTTCATCGCGACGCCTTCTCTTTTCTTACCTTTCGCCTTACGCTCGGGGTGTTTTCTGGTTCCTTCTTTCCGCCGTTTCTCGAAATTTTTGGTTAAATTGCGGCCATCCACCGTTAGGGTTAGAGTTATCGATCCCGCTATTACCGAAGACCAGAGGGCTCTTAACACGTTCCAATCCACGGATGACTGCAAACTGAACCGTTACCGTTCACCGAACGCTTCACTCGTTGAGGGTACCCAATCGAAATCTTGTTATTTTCGGGTTTTGTTCACCTTCCTATTTTTATAAACTTTGCGAGGATTTTTTTATCGCTTGTAAAACATTTCTCGGAAAATGTTGCGACCCTAAAAAAAACTAGTAATATTTTGTCGTAGGTCAATTGTATTCCGGTTGTAGATCGACGCTTTGACAAATTACTCGGGGCGCTTTCGTAGTTCTATGTTTTTAGACTACATAAAGTAGGAACTTGTCAGGCGTTATAAATTTCGATAAGACAGAGAGAGCGAATAAGAGGAAGCTTTTAGATGGTTTCTCTCTCTCTCTCTCTCAACCTCTTCTTCGAAATTTCTAAAGTCATTCTAAAGAGGGCCTATATAGCCACTATATTCATTGAAGAGCGAGATTTCGGTCGCCAGTATACGCGACACTTCAGGGTGCAGCGTGTAGGGACAATGAATGGCGAAATTGGAGAGTGGGCGACGTTCAAAATATTCCCTTAACAGGTGACAGTGTCGCCTGCTAAATAAAGGAGAGCCAGTGTCTTTTCTTCGCGTGTGTTGACTTCTTTTTCTTCCAATTTCAGCCGACGGCGCCGTGTACACGAACTCTCGCGTTGTTTTTGTAGAATTTATACACGTTTATGTCGTATATATTCCCTTAGAAAAAGCCAGTTTTGTTTAGTGACGAAAAGCGGCTAGGGATAACAAGCCTAGGCTATATTCTCGCCTCAATTTTACCTTCAACCTAAAAGGGTTTTCTTCGCCAACCGTCCATATAAAAACAATCTTTTTTTTCAGTCGTTCTTTCACCCGTGGCTTACTTCTTTTCAATATATCCCGATTTTAAATTGCCTCCGGCCTTTGTCTCCAAACTAACACCAGTCGAACTTTTTTCTTTCCTCACACGGATTTTGTCCTCCGCCTGAGCGTATACCGCTTACTAGAAATTCTCGCGGTTTTGGACATTTTTCTACATTTAATAAAATCGATATTGATCATGTTGGAACAGTTTTATTTGTATACGTAACGAGGTAGTAATCAGGTGTACAAATAGTAGGTAATCAAGGAAACTCGCTTTAGAAAATCACTGGAAGTTACCGAGATATTGTGAGTTTTTTGTAATATCAGTAATCAAGTGTACAAAGATTTTACGAGTGATTACACCTCGATACGTAATGATCATTAGCTCATCTTCTGATTGAAGAATGATTTTTTTCGCCGTTACAAAATTGTAAATATATCAATCCGCATTTTCTAATTCAAAGAAAATTTACCTTAAATCAAGAAGGTGTAAACAAATTAGGGAAAATGTTATTGGAAAATTGATCCGTATTATTATAAAATTGTAAGAAAATCTTTGGAGGTATAATAACGCAAATTCAACCCCTCAATACCTAGCTCAGTTGACTTAAGAACTTTAGAAAAATTTACATAAAAAGTAACCTTTATCCAGGCGTTTTGCCGAAAGCCTTTAAAAATAGCAGAATATTTTTATTCTTTCCCGTCAATAATCGGATTAAGAGCGCCGACTACAATTCCCTTTGTTACTTTCTAAATCCCGAAATTTGTATCTTTCCTTTGGCTCCGTATTATTCTAAATATCCTATTGGGAAATGAGGGGCATGTGGCTCCCCATTATCTTCATTTTTTGGGAATCAAATTCCTCCCCCCCCCCCCCCCGGGATTCACTCCCACCCCATCCCTATTTTAAATTTAATCGAAAAAAAGGAGTCTTCCCTTTTTCGAAAATTGAGTAATATCAAAATCTTATTTAAAATTCGGGGTTGAGTTGCTAGGCATATTGGCGGGGCGTGAAAACGCTCAACTGAAAGGTCAATTTTGTAAGCCGCGCTTCTTTCTGCTAAGTGAAGTAAGGGTATAATCCCCACCATCCAAGGCCTAACTTTAAACCTAAAAAAAGGAAAGAACTCCCCACATTGGATTTTACACAAAATCTTCCTTCTTTTGGAGTAGCGAAGAATGTAAGAGAGGAAGAGGGGGAGGGCGTAAATCGCTTTTATATCGTTCTTTTATTCAAAAATGAAGAGGTGTTAGTCCAAGCCGTGGCGGGGGGCGAATAGAAAAGGGCTATTTACGAAGCGTGTGGAACCAACGGCGGAAACGGTAACCGCGCGCGTCAAATCTAGCAAACATTCTCCGGGTACTTTTGGAAAGAAATCGATCAGATGGAGACGCCGAGAAAAAGGAGGCAGTTCGTCCTGTTTGGATTGAAAGATAAAGAGTGAAAACCTTTAGTGTATAAACTGACGCGTAGTGGAAGATGATGGGATCGGCTCCGCTCTCCATCTTCCCGTATCAGTTTCGAGAGAGAAGGCGCGCCTTCGTTAAAAAATGTTCGCGGTTGAAGAGAATCCTTTTCCAATTTTGCCGACTCTCGGGCGACGCGCATCGCGCTGTCTATAGGAAGTGAGTGAGAGAGCCTGCGATGGAGAGGAGAACGTTGAAGATGTTCCCCCTCTCTCTGGAAGAATAAAATCTTTCCAACTACACTTATCGATCGAAGTTCTTCTCCTCTCTCTATAGTTGAACCGTAGAGCCGTCCTCGCTTGCCGTTTCTATAGAGAACGAGCTATATTGTAAGGCTATAAATTAAATTGCTTAAAGCGCTGGAAATACCGAGCTAACAATATCATTTGATTCAGTTTATATTAGCCGTATTTACGTGTGAGAAACGCGTGTCACTTACGAGTCCCCTACGTAGTTTAAATTCAAAACAGAGATAAAATAGCCCTAACAATATCATTTGATTAACTTGAAATAATTAGGATGTACTTGAATTTGCGATGCAACTATAACACCAAAACTTGTTGTCTCATTGATACCAAATTTCAAGCGTGTCATCAATGCGTCTTATTCGGAAACTATGTTGAGAAATTTCAAAGCTTTCGGCGTAAAAGTAAAACCAAGGACATCATTTGGGTGGGGCTAAAGTTCACGGCTTTTTCTAATACCAACTCAGAATCCGATAAAGTACAAGCAATATCTCGCGAAAACGTTTTGTTCAGTCTATTATCCTGAAAAACACGAGCAATGACGCAATAACTATTTCGATTAAAAATCCAAAAAATATAAAATTTGACGCGTTTTTGCCCTTTAAAAAACTGTTTTTCGGGGCTCAAGCGCTGCCCTCTTCAGAAAAGATTTCAAGTCAAAATCTTTTCGAACCGCGTAGTAATCCTTAGCTCGCTTGATGATGCATTGTCAATTTCGAACTTTCGCGAAAACTGACCCATTCTAGTCTATTGTAGCCTTTAACCTTTTCTTTTCGTTATCCGTAGATTTTTCCAACACCTGAGTCTTTTGGTTTTTCTTCTTTCAACCTGAGGTCGGTTTGACTCAAAGTGTGTCCTGAGAGGAATGTGGAAGGCCGAGATGGTATAATGAAATTTGCTCGGATCTTTTGATGTCCTTTTGCTCTCCTTCGTTCATTACGGGATTCCCGTTTTCCCGCTCGGAAAGTAAAAGTTTCGGAATCTATAATCTTCTTAATGATCTTAACTCCATTACCAGCAAGGCCTCGCGGCTCTTATTCGTACGTTCTTATTCTTGACATTGCTATTAGTCCGACAACCGCGTTGAGTATTTAAAATGTTATTTTCCCGAAAAGTTAGGACTCGGGCTTAGGGCAGCTCTTTTTGCGGATGAAAGAAAATTGGCTCAAATAGAAAAAAAAAGTATTACTAGGGAGAGGTAGAGAATGGGTGTATCGCGAGCACCAAATGGAAGATTCGACTAATTCCATTACCTATATATACTTTTCTTTTTGTCTCTCGAAGGCTGGTTCTCGTTAGGGTTCATTTATCGTGTTTTTCTCTAATTGCCACTGGCGGTAATTGACAGTTGACGTGATTGTACTTCTCTTACGCTCCAGTGTTCGATATCAAAAGAAACCCCCCGTAAGTACGACTTCAAAGTACGTTCGTTAGTTAAGTGTGTAATTTACGGGTTTGTATTTTAAATCGTATCCGTATAAATCTCGTAAAGAAAAGGCTTTTATCTCTAGTTCCACTTACAATGTTAATTCCTCGTATTTTAGTGAATTCTTTTTCAAGCGAATATATTTAATAAAACTACGAGCCTTTTTCCGGGAATTGTCAAAACATTTCCCTTTGATACGCCCGCTCTAATTCGGATTAATTTATTTAATAGGCTTAACTTTTACAGCGTCTATAGAAAGCTAACTACGAAATACTCTATCTTGATTAAAAATAAGTCATAAATGAATGTTTTATGAAAAGGAAAGAGTTTCGATTAAAAATAGCGTGGAGTTTTATTCCGGATTGAACCTCGGAATTATAGGTGTAAGCGAAGAGGGTCTTTATAGGGCAACTTCAAACATTCGTGTATTTATAGAGAGAGAGAATGTCTTGGTGCGGAGCAACGTGCTGACTCGTTTATCGATATCCGCATTATCGTTTCGAGGAAAAGCTTCTACTCTCTTTTTATCCCTGGTGTACCACGCAATCAGAGCTGGATATTTACTCGGTGTTTTGGGGAGCGAAAACGGGTGCTGAATACCCCGGCAGCCTCGTTCCGCGAAGAGGGAATATTTGTTCGCTTCATTATTCAAGGAGATGAGAGGAGAGCAGTCTTCGGAGGCCAGCCACGGAGAGATACTCTCTCTGAGAGAGTAGCCCAAGGCGGAACCGGACAATGGCAAAGAAGGCCCTTTTGGATATAATTTATGGGCTATTTCTGCCAACGGAGCGCGTTGGTTTGGAAACCCAGTCTGGCTGCTCCTATAGTTCGGCTTCGCTCCAACTCGCCTTTCTCGTCGAGCCCGCGCCAGATTCCAACCTTCCGACGCCATTGTTGGTACAATCAGGCGCGGACTACGGGGAATCTCGATCCTGACTTGACCGAAACGGATTCGAAATAATAGACAGTGCTCTTTTCAGAGGTCAGCGACCATAATTCCAACACCCCTCCCTCGCCCTATATACTTATCGGTGGCTTTAGTCGGGCCCAGATTAATCGCGCTCGGACCATTCCGCTCCCCTTCCTCCCCGTCTCCCGCAATCACACCCGTACCGTTAACCCTCCTCTATGGGGGGGGGGTGTGCTCCCGAATCAATTAGGCTTTTATTGGAATGCTTATAAAAGCAGAAACGCTTTATCATCTTATCAACTCTCGGAGCTGCCTTTAAAATATAGATGAAAAGGGCTTTGACGAAGATTTTTTTTCATTTTTGAATCCATTATTTCTTGATTATTTCCTCAAACGAAATTTTTTATTCTTCGTACTCGCGGGCTCGATTCTCCGTCTGGTTTCGTACCCGTAACGTTGGCCCGGGCCCCACCGGTTCCAATCACTTTCGCGGCCACCTCCTCCACCGCGCAGTTTCGGCGCTGGCGTATGGCGGTCACGTTTTCAATCGACCTAAATGCCTGGCTGACCTCTACTCTCCCCCATTCCGGCCACTCTTGGCTCGTTTCCTTAACTGGAAATGGTTGTTGGAAATGTTCGGATTTATAGAAACGCGTCGGTGCTATAAATTGATCCCAGTGTTGTTGTTGCCTCGTATGAGGACTTAATAACGCCTCCGGGAACGTGTTTTTTCCGGTATTTGAAACGTAATTGGAACGCGTCCTCGGATTTTGCGAGAGACCCTTTTTGAATACGAATAAAAGGAACGAATCTCCAGGAAGAAATAGATTTGTTGACCTTTAGTACGAGAATTGTTCGTATTTAAAGGAAGAATGTAGGAGCTTAAACGGTTTAATTTGGTTTCGCTAAATTGTATTCCGGCACGGAATTGACTTTACGGTCGCGAAACGAGAAAAGAAAATGCATCTATTGGAGAATTAAGCCACGCGACTCGTTGACAGTTTCCTAAAAGGGGTGACGCCTCACTCTTAAAACGTTTTTTTTTCCAGAGAGTTACTCGTGCGATATTCCATAAAACGCTTCGTTTAGTTCATCAGCTTTAAGTGGAGCTATAAAGTACGGTCGAAATGAATTAATTAACTAACTTACGGACCAAAAACATCGAGTAATTAGGGAAACGCTAATACGTATACAAAATATCTCAATCTGGGGAACATCTGTTTAATAATACAATATTGAAAGGGTTCGGAGAACGGGCCAAATAGCTTTTCCCTCTTAATAATTCTACAGTCTCTTTCTCTACGAGTAGCTTTAGTTCGTGGTCTTTCGACGGCGGAGGGTTGGCCTGGCCAATTCGCTGGAGGATAACGGATTAGTCTTATTAGAGGCGGGCATGGCCCTCTTTCCGAGCGGAGGCCCATGCACCTTCCCCTTGAAAGGCAAAACCATAACCAGGTATATATAATTCCAAGATTATTGTTGGAGTGTTGCGGTATCCGATGATATTTGCGTCAGGGCGGGCGGGCAAGGATCCCGACCAGATCCTTTTCATAATGCCTAGCTCGCTGCGGGGATTACCCGTTTTCTCTCAGTGTTCTCCTCCCTTCTCGTGACAGCGGAACTCTTTGGAAGAAAACAGACACCGCGTTTCCCGTCTTTCTCTTTGCCGGTATAATCTGTAAAAGGCAATCCTCTAATTCCTTCCTTCTCCCCGCTATCGGCTCTCCGTTTCCACCCCTTCTCATCCCCTCCCCCCCGCGAAATGCTAAGAGCTGGCAACGTGGATGCGTGCTACGGCCAACTAGGACAGTCTCGTTTTTCTTCGAACCTCCGTAAGAAAAAGCTTTTTATTACTAAATATCGGATTAGAAATAATCCCACGGAGGATAATAGGATTTCATTCATTATTTTCGGGTATTAGCCCGCCTGGGGACGATCTTCTGACTATTATACCTTTCATTTCTCACATAAATATGTTTATACCGTAAACCTCCGGACGAGCGTATATCTTTCGGCGAGGGCATTTTACATTTCCAGATTGTTCTATTAAACCGCCGCGTGAGGGCGCGTAATAAAAGCAACCGCGATTTTTAATCGAGATGGATACTTGGCGTTTCGTTTTCCTCCCGATCGATTTGGAAAGCAATTTCCGCGTACATTTACGTCGCCGTAGACGTTTGGCCGAACCTTAACCTTCGAAGCCGTTATTTGAGTTTGGAATCGTCTATAGAGAGCGGCGCGGTATAAAAACGTCGGCTATTTAACCCTTCGGGGTTTCTCGAGGGGAAGAAAACCGGCGTTGATGTTGAGCCCTTGTCTTGATCCCAGGGTCATTTTCACTGATAGCTTTTCCACAGCCTTTTCTTCCCTCTCGTCTCGATAATGGAACTTTTCTCTATCCCGAGCCTCTGTTTTTTCTTCTCTCCGGCGGATCCCAGCGACGCTTCCCGATGAGTTTTATTCGCTTTTTTTAGGTCTTCCCGTCTCATCCGGGAATCGCTTTTAATTCGTGTTCTTCTATTATTAACCCATCGCTCGGCGCGAGTTTCCTAGAGGCTTTGGTCCTGGACCGCCCTTCCGCAAAATTGAGGACGTTTAATTATAGTTCGACGTAAAACGTATTCCCAGAGGCCTTTTTTTTACCCAACAATCTCGCTTTTAAACAGAGCGAACGCCACTCTTTCCGCGCCTTTACGTCCCTCTTCCCCGCTACGCACGCGAGCCGTACGTGGACGACGCTTTACAAGCGTTTGTAGACGTAATTGGCCAATTTAATTCTTTTCCCGTTCGGCTACGTAAGAGAGTGATTAAAACTGTTGTAAAACCGGAACAACTAAATCTGGTTCGCTAACCGTTTAATTAGCGCGCGCGTGACGCGACAATAGACTCGCTAATTTCCCGTTAAAACTGAAACAGCGCCACTGGTGGCTGTTTAAGGAAACGCGCGTGTTATAATAAACTTAAGAGAAGCTTTAAATTTATGACTCGCTTCTCTTATTATTATATTTTCGTAATTCGAAGGAATAAACTTTTTGAAGGCCTTCAAAATTAATCGCGCGAAAATATACGACTAAAACCCTTAAATAACAAAAAGATATTTTCTAGGCTCGTATTTTAATAATAAGGCCTCGGATGAGACTTAAAATAATCCTCTTATCTCGATGAGGGAACAGCGTACGCTCTCTAATTTATTAAAACTCCGGCGCTCTAGCCAATTTTGTAGAAGATTCTATAGCGTTAGTTTTCCAAGCCGTGAAAACTCGCGTTAGAACCTAAGTTAAAATGAAGGTTTAAGTTTTCTTCGCTC
The DNA here is from genome assembly GCF_980474605.1 of Leiobunum rupestre. NCBI lineage: Eukaryota > Metazoa > Arthropoda > Arachnida > Opiliones > Sclerosomatidae > Leiobunum > Leiobunum rupestre. The sequence continues at coordinate 20,131,621 of NC_143391.1, forward strand.
GGTTTTAAAAGTTGGGGAGTTGTTTCCTCGCTTATTGAGTGGAATAAGACAGCGGGATGGGGATGAAAAGTTTCTCAAATCGCTCTCATCTCCCGAGAGCGCCAAGATACGTTTGGCTAATTGCGAGACTCGTACGTAGAGCGCTCTCTCCCGGACTAGCTCATTGTCTTTACGGAGAACGGCGCTCTTCTAAACAGACACTGGTTAGGTAGCATTCCTAAACATTTTGCCCCCGCGGTCTGAACCGGTATCGTTATCGGGAAGCGCTTCTACCCCGTCCTCCGCCTTCGACAACGACGTCCTCCACTCGAGGATCCATTTGGACAGAGTGAGCGCGGACCAGAGGGGCTCTGGGGACGCCAAGTGGACAGACTGTTCTCTCTTTTCCGCTGGCTTCCCCGTTGCCCAGAGAAGGTCGTGGTCTAATTACCACGAATCGGAATTAAACACGCGTATAAAACCCGTCCTATCCCCCGATCATTACCGCGCCACCGGGGCTAAAGATTGTACCAACACCGTCTAAATAGTTACGGAAGATCGGGTAGACGGGCTAATTTGTATTTTGTTCCGGGGAAGCCCATTTTTCAACGGTAATGAGAAAACGGACCCATTTAAACGTAAATAGGCGAATGGGTGAAGCGGGAGAAAATACGCTCAATCGGCCATAAGTCAGTTTCTTATTAATGTATTCATTTCCTTGACCGTTTCCAGTTCGTGTAGTTCATACTTCGCGTTCAAACTTAGAGCCAGCCTTTAAATCACAATAAACGTATTAAGTTGGGGGGAAGAGGTCTTTTAACATTAGCTTGTTTACTCGTTAGGCTTATTTAATGGCAGTTTTATTTGATTAGCTAGATATTCGTGGAATATTCGGGCTTGTAAATTAGCTTCAGTTCGCGAGAGAAATGTAATCGGGGCCGTATAGAAGGCTTTATGGAAAATCTCCGTGTAGAGCCGTTGTAACAGTGTTTGGTCCATCCTTCAATTGGGGCGCTCCTCCCCGCCGACTTACGGGCCGAAGACAAACATACCGGGGACTAAAACTTTCCAACTCTCGAGACTCATTATCATAATTTAGCAATAAGCCGCAGTTGGCCGCTCACCGTCCCCGTCGTCCCATCAAAGGCAAATTCGCTTCTAATGTTTAAAGAGGCCGTCTTGGACTGATTGCGAATTTTGAAGGACGTAGATGAATGAATTCCTCGTTCCCCTCAGCTTCCGTCGTTTCCACCAAATCCTATCACGTATAAAGGTCCGGCAGGCATTTCAATGAATTTCAACTTCGGGATGAACATTGAGCCTCGATTAGTGGTTGGATTGGCGGACCAACAAACTGAATTCGGGTTTAGCCTCATTTCCGTACAGCGGAACCATCTACGTATCGATAGTTGTACGCTCTAGTTTAACCCCAATTTGCCTCCCCTCCATAGTATTTGGGAACGTTAAAATTCGAGTTTGGGCACGCGCGCCCGAAATTCGTCAGATTCTTGTAAACACGAGCGATGGAGTTTCGGTCGGGATATGTTCCGTGAATTAATGAGGCCGGTCTAAGACAAATTTCGAGACTTAAAACGCCAATCGAGAAGTTAATTATGGTTTTAAAAATCGTTAATCGCCGTCGATCGCGACCCCGGAAGACGTTCGGAAATTTTCGGGACCAACGACTTTCTCTCCTTGGAGAACCTCCTTTCCGCGTCGCCTCCTCGCTTTATTACTCTCTTTTCTCTCTGGCGCTTCTTTTCTGGAAGATGGCTCTCTTTAGGGTCCTTATTTATGCCAACGCCGACGAGCGTCCCGCCTCGAAAATTTATTTTTCCACCGGAAAGATCAAAGAAAGTTGAAAGTTTTGGAAACCTCGTTCCATGAATATAGAGAAGCGGCCTGGCGTGCCGAAATTTATGCAAATTACCGAGAGGGGGAGTATCGGGATGAGTACGGTAGTGGGCGAGATGGAACGGAGCCCGCGAAGGATGAAAGAGCGGATTTGAAGAGTATATTCTCTCGCGTCATAGAGCTTTAACCATTAACCAACGTTTCTTTCATTTATTATTTCCCAGACTCCAAAAAGCTTCAGTTTTTACACACACAATGCGAGGGAATTGCGCGTATTGGTTTCACGTACATTGTAGCCGATGGCGCCGTGTCGTACGTAACTCTTTATTAGCCAGGGTTATAAATTTCAACGATATTTAGTTAGACGCTATATTTGCCGGCCTCGGTATCCCAACATATTTTTTTTTTAATCCGAGCCCAAGAAGTTAATAGTTTTTCCATTTTATTGGGTTTTGGCGATTTTCGCCTTAAAATCTACCTACTTTTTTTTAAAATTAGGAGATACTTGGTTGGAAATTATATTTTTAGTTAGTACTGATCATTTCTGAACTTAATTTGGGGTGAGATTTCTTGACAATTCGCGGGACCCCACAACTAGGGTACGCACTATTGTCGTATTTGAATTTCATGCTAATTGATACAGGCGCCATCTAACTCGTTCACGTTTCCAAAACAGGGTAACTCAAACACTTCGATTTGTCTAAAAAATATTTAAATTTAAGTGTTCGCGTTTCACTACCTTATTGCCAAAACCAGGTAACTCGAAAACTTCGATTTGTCTAAAAAATATTTAAATTAAAGTGTTCGCGTTTCGCTACCTTATTTCCAAAACCAGGTAACTCAAACACTTCGATTTGTCTAAAAAATATTTAAATTAAAGTGTTCGCGTTTCCCTACCTTATTTCCAAAACCAGGTAACTCGAAAAATTCAGTTTTTCTAAAAAATATTTAAATTAAAGTGTTCGCGTTTCGCTACCTTATTTCCAAAACCAGGTAACTCGTTAATGTTCAAGATAATTGGAAATTTGTTCAAATTCAAATTTAATATTTAAAATACATTTAATACTTTGGGAGTATTGTGTGTACTTAAATGTCCGTGAATCTTGTTTTTTCTAATCTAATCCCTGTTTATTTTACATTTAAAAATAAATCGTTATATCATCAAATAAGTTTATAATATTTACCTCTCCGATGGGAGGGGTATTACAATCACTGGGCTGCGAACGCGTATGCATTTTCGGGGCAAAGTGTAATCGCTGCGTACGCAGTTTCTTAGAATTAGGGAAAAGGTTTCTCCAAAAGCGCCCTCTTTTTGTCATTGGGTGTATTATAATTTTCTTTTGCGAATTGTGATTGAAGAATCTTCGACGTTTGGGACGGACCGAGTGCTGAGGGTTACAGTAAACGTCTCAACGTCCAAATGGCAGGGTTTCCACCAATTGTTCACGGTATACGTCATAGTATAATTTTGCGATCGCATCGGGCGGGTTTCGAACCCGAGCCCTCCTGCATGACAGGCGAGTGTTCTACCACAGAACCACCGATACATGTTACGCTTTACTGAAAATTAGAAACTCAGCTTAAGCGGAAGAGTATATTAATAGTTTTTACAGTCTTACATTTTTTACGTATGAAATTATAAAGGTCAAATCTTGTTTTAGCGTAGTCAGCAGAGATAAGGGTAGGACCCGTGGGTGGTCCACTTAGTTAGTTTTTTTGTCTATCGGTACTTTTGAACCGTTAAGGGTAATTTATGAATACAATTTCAAGTGGTATACAACGCGCTTTTTACCTCTCCGAGGGGACTTTGTACCCTATTAGGGGTTATACAACAACCGTGTCTGTCTGCCTGTCTGTGGGTCTGTCTGTGGGCCTGTCTGTCAGGCCTGCGAACGCGTTCGCATTTTCGGGGCAAAGGGTAATCACTGCGTACCCAGTTTCTTAGATTTAGGGAAAAGGTTTTTCCAAAAGCGCCCTCTTTTTGTCATTGGGTGTAGTATAATTTATTAATCGGCTGGGATTCGAACCCGAGCCCTCTTGCACGACAGGTGAGCGTTCTACCGCAGAACCACGGATACAGTTATGCTTCACTGAAAATTAAAAACTCTTCCGAGGAGAGGTATATTTTGGCTTGCCAACTTGTTTCGTTTTGCTTACGAATTTATTTTACGTGTTTTCTTATCGGCTTTAAATGTGTGATACATTTTCATTAATGTGGTTACGTTGGTTTTATTTATTTTGAGATACGCGCTGTTGTTTAGCCTTCACTATTCTGTTAAGGGTTTTTTTTGTGTGCGTTATAAGCCGGGCATTGTTAACGGTAAGGTGTTTTTGGTTTTTTCTATTTCAATTTTCATTACCGTGGGTATATGGATTGTCATCTTCTGGATTTCTAAGTATTTGAATTACCTTGTTGTTTGATTTTGTTATTATTATATATTTGTTATTGCATATTTCTGCTAATACAAGGTTTATTATACTGTGGGTATTTAGATTGAAATTTTCTTGATTCCTAAGTATTTTAATTAACTTGTTACTTGGTTGGGTTATTATTTTTCTTGTTTTATTTCGTCTATCGAAAGTGTTGATAATGTGGGGGAGAATTTATGTCTACCATTTTTAATTTACATTGATTTTTATCGGCTTCTTGGGGTTATCGTCATGAGCCCACGTAGTTTTTATTAGTGCTTTCACTTATAGTTTTGGTTTTCGCTTTAACTTTTGTTTTCCATATACATTTGATTGTTTAAGACCTATAATACAATGGGTTGGTTTTTGTCTATAAAATAGTATATTTTTCGTTTCGTGAGCGTTCTAATAATTTAAAATTTGTATTTTCTATTTCTCATATTGTTGCTTTGTTAATTTATTAACGGTTTGGGTCAAAAGTTGGTTTATGTTCTATTGATATTGGAAATTTGTTTAAGGCAATAACATTTGTAATATTTATCATAATTATAATAAAAAAATATTCTACTGGTTGGGATAGAACGGGGATTGGGTTTTTCTGGAGGACGCTGTGAATATGACGAAATATCGTTGAGTGTCGTGTCCAATAGTTAATACGCCCAAGGACAAATTCTTCCGAGGAGGGTATATTTTGGCAAGCTTGCCAACTTGTTATATAAACATTTTTCTAACGCAGATTTAGTAAATCTCGACTTTAACCTTGAAATATTTATATCGAAAGTAAATTAAACGCTTATAAAGAAATGTAACATCAATAAAATGGAAATCTTCAAAATAGAGATTTTGACCTAGAAAATGGTGATTTTGAAAGTATACCAAAATATAGCAACTACCTTCAAAATTGCAAATTGCAAATTTGGGCAACCGTGTTTTAATTTTTAATGGAATATGAAATCATTTTAATTAGATCTTTGATCAGCGGGATTTGGGAGGGCAAAGGTGAAATTACGTTTAAATAAATTACTTAGGCTATAGATTAAATAGCATTAACCCAAATTTGTGAATAAACATTTTCGAAACTATGAAACCATTTATTAATACAGGATTTATTTCAACTTTACGCGTTCATACACAGTTTTAAAAATTTAATAACGGTCAAAACAAGTAGTCGCGTAGTTGAAAGCCTTTAAAAAATCATCTTTATTACAAGTTACAAAGTCGTGTTTTGATTTTCCGTTTCGGGTGAGGATTTTAAGTACAAATTGATGTTTATAGCGACGCGCGTCTGCTTAGTTTTTCAACGCTGTATATATATTGCCGGGGCTTTTTCCGTACATTTTTCAACTCGCATAAAACTTCTTGCAATATTTTACTCTGAAGGATGGTCCTATTTTTGAAAATGTTGATCTTTTTCAAGCCCTAAATCCTTATTTCACCCCCCCCCCCTCCCCCCGCGCTGGTGGAGAAAAACTTTAGTAGAAAATTCCGCCGCATCGGTCCTAAAAGTCACGGACGAGTTTACGAAAATGGTTTTGTCCTATGACTTCAAGTTGACGCCGACTTCACCATCCCGTCGCCTTCGATTCTACTGTAGGCTGGAATTTGATTCCGCTATAAAGCCGGATTTTTGGGACGTAAACAAATTTTTTTACCCGTCCCGGTCCTTACAGAATATCTACCAAAAAGTGCAAAACGGATGAGAATTGGGAGGTTAGAGTCTGCACGATTTCAAAAAATTGCCTTCAAGTTTTCCAAGTTACTTTTTAAAAATTTTTAAAAAGACATTTTTTTATCACAAAATCAAAATAAACGTAAAAATATATCTAATAATACCTATACGAAGTAAATACATACGCCTTGTTTTCCTCAGTGGTTAAAAGGCCCACAATCAATTTATAAATCTACAGAAAATAAGTGACAAAATTCAATTAAATTTAATTTTAATTAAAATCAGTATTTATTCAATTTATGGGTAATCGTCGTAAAATTATCAAGTTCTTGTATAATAATATAATCCCATAGCGTGATTAAGGATTGGAACTCGCTATCCCAAAATTTTTGTTAAAAAATACTATTAAAAAATATGTAAATACCGTTCCACAGCAATATATCACATTTGTAGCGACCTCCACCGTTTTTATCAGTGATTTCTTTCATAACATTAACTGGTTTTTATTATATTAATCATATTTTACTTAATTCTAGCCATTTTTTCTCGTAAGGAAAAGGCTTTGTAAAGAGTTGATTGAAACATTCAATTAAAAATTTATGGTGGGCAGGAAATGTATTCTCACCGATAACTACAAAAAATTATGCTATTTTAAGCGATGTTTTAACTATATAAACAAAGGTAAAACCAAGAATGTATTTATTTATTTTTAGGAAGAATGATTATGTTGCGACAATCGTCGGGCACGTTGAACGCCTTTCCCCCGTCTCGCGCGGAAGGAAAGACAAAACGTCACCGGCGTTTGATTTCCATCGCGTTAGATGACGTAAATTTTAAGCAGCCAATGAAATACCGGGACAATTTGTTTTATTTTAAGTGGAGGAGCGTACTCGGGGGACCAACAGGTGGATTGAGAGAAAGGCTAAAAACCGTCTCGACATAGACATTCTCCCTAGGTATAAATAAATACATTCTTGTTAAAACTAAGAAAAATTGGGAAAAAAGAATCATGAAAATATATTATCTTTCGTTTTTTCTACGATTCAGACTGTTTGAGCCATCTGATAATATTTCGTGTATTTAAATATCGACCAAATGGCGTTGCTCCTCTGAAAAGATCTTCTACATTGTTATGTATGTATCCTAAATCTATTGCTTAAGACCTTAAGGGCTGGTTTTCATTTGGCCAAAAATGCGTCGACGCAAAAAATCTCCGTTAGGCCTAATACAATATTTTTGCGTCGATATAAAATCTCCGTTAGGCCAAAACAATATTTTTGCGTCGACGCCAAAAATCTCCGTTAGGCCTAATACAATATTTTTGCGTCGACGCTCGTAGTAGCAGTTTTTTGCCTTGTGAAGACCAGAGAGCGGATAGAAGATAATAACTATATTATTAAGACTGCAAGTGCAAAGTGTGTCGGTACATTACTATTCCAATCCACTCGTCCGAGATCAATTGTATATCGTTAGTGGGTTCCCGGCACCCTCGCCAAGTTTCGATCAAAGTTGAATTTTATTTTGTACGGAATCCTCTCTCTCTAGAGAGTTTTTTCCCGCAAGTTTGGGCGAGCGGTGTATAAAGCCGAGTAAATTCGACTTATAAAGACATTCTATGGCGAAACTAACCGCGTTACGAGCGTCTAACGAAGTATAAAAGTTTCTATAACTGGGAAGCGGTCGATGGCGCTAAACTCAACGGGCACAATGGCCGCGCTAACCCATTCGAGCGTATATGGCTTGGGCCTATTTCCCGCATTGTGTACTGTTGCCATACAACATTTCGTTTGCTAAAAAAATACGGTTGACTCTCTATTTGCGAAACGATCCAAACTCCTAAAGGGTATTAAAGCTCAGGGTGACGCCAAAACCGGCTAAGTCAATAACGGAAAGGGCTCGTAGCCCGTACCACACCCACGCCTAGTAGGCCAACAGCCAACTGACCCGCTTATCCAGCCCTATTCATTGATATTTCTCTATACTTCTCTCCCCCGTTGACGCGTATCTGGCACTTCAACCGAGTTTCACTCCCTCCCACGCGCCCCGTCCATCATCCTCCGCCAAGAATGTACGGAATTTTGAACCTTCGAGCTTTCGAGCAGCCATCCTAAGCCTAATTTTCAATCGGATTAGCCCAGAACGCATTCCGAAGGTTCGCTTCTAACGGGGGCCAGGCCACGGCGAAAAGCAATTTTTAATATTAATTATTCTAATAAATTTAAATTTTCCCGATAGCTAGAGGAGAGGAATTTTATCGAAGGCGCGCGTGCGAAAACCAGAGAACGGTGGGGGTGGAATTTTTTCCCTTTTTCGATTTACGCGGATTAATTTCGCAGAGTGGGGAAGAGGGGGGAAGGGGGAGTCGATTTTGGAATCTATTAGGGAGATACAAATTTGAAAGTCAAGGAAGGCTCCGTTAGCGTATACGGTACGCGTTTCTTATTTGTAAGGAGGTTAAGCCGAGAAGGAACGAAATTAATACGCTATTAGGTTCGAAGTACAGGTAGAGAATTAATCTTATAATAGAAGTTTAGAAGCTGCTGTCTCGGGGGAGGGGAGGCATTGGCGTTGTAAAGGGGGGGGGGGTTTCTTTATTAAAAATCCCCAGACGCGCTACAAGATTAACAAGGGTGGAGCGGCGGGTGGCTAAGAAAAAGGCGAGGGTGCTTATCTGAAAGGGCCCCGTTAGATTTATGGTTTCTTCTACTCGCCGCTGGTTACTTCGGCGGCGCTTGTTTTTTAATACTATCTCTTGTAGTTGATTGGCGAGTAACGACCGTATTACGGGGGAACCCTGTCTGTGACGCGGACGCTATCGACCTATGTCGTTACAAATTGCTTCGCTCTAATATTCTATTTTCGGAGCTGATTGCCGAATTTAGTCCCGTTCGTACGTATACCCTCGGAAACGTCTCGCGTCAGTTTAGTTTCGATCACACTTTCAAGTTTTAGCGCGTTTTATCGAAAATAAAGCGCGCTCAATGTAGTCAAAGTTTGTTGGCGTTAAGCCACATTTTCATGCTCGCTGGTAGCGGGTAAAAATCGACAAAATCCGCTTCCGCTACACACTTTTTCACTTTCCGCGTCAATCTGTTTCAAACAGATATTTTAGCTTAATTTTCACGCGAATTTTTCCGATTTTTATCCGTTACCAGCGAGCATGAAAATGGGCCTTTACGGTTAAATTAAAGATGGGATGTCCCCAGGAGAACTTTGGTTTTTTTTGAGCTCGTTATGAGCGATTGTGACGGGTGGGACAATTCAGTCCGCTCGTCCATCTGGTTAATCAGGTGTTAGATATGTGTTACGGCCACGCCGACGGGGGGCTACTTGGGGATAGGGACGGGACACCCGTGGCGGAAGTATGACAACCACCCGTTGGGGGATTAGTGGTCGTCCTCACACGGCCATCCACAAACTCTGACTCCCAGACGCTTGGGATTACAGGAGTACGCCACTATTCCCGGTAGTGACCTATTTTCGTTGCCATGGTAACTTATTTATATCGGCCATGACATTAAGACGCTCATAGTGGTCACGTGATTAGTTGTCAAACATGATAGTACGGTGATTTGCCTCGTGATCTTTGACGTTGTTTTAAGGCGGGGCTTAGTTTCGACGTATACCTAGTAACAAAGATAATATAAAACTCGTATCTTAGATTCGAATTAACTGCCTCGCGCGTAGTCAATAGCGTTTGTCTACTTCTTGTCGGATTCTCCGAAAAAATCGGCTCCATAGTTACCATGGTAACCCACTATAGATAGCAACCGACCAAGGACAGTAGATATAGGGACGAGAAAGCAGGAAAAAAAATTCGATTTTAAACGTCTTCATATTCACGGGGAGTTAGATGTAAACAAACCGCGGCCATTGTTAAGACGTGGTTCACCATGGACAGTATTATTGTAGTTAGTTTTTACCATTTTGATGTTAAATTAGAAATAAAACTAACTAATAATAAAATGCCCATTTGTTTTGAACACTTAAGCCTCGTTAAGAACCGCTAAAATTAGGTGACCGCCATTTTTTTGTATCCGTGGTTCTGCGGTAAGACGCTCACCTGTCGTTCAAGAGGGCTCGGGTTCGAATCCCGGCCGATTAAAAAATTATACTACACCCAATGACAAAAAGAGGGCGCTTTTGGAAAAACCTTTTCCCTGATTCTAAGAAACTGCGTACGCAGTGATTACCCTTTGCCCCGAAAATGCGAACGCAGGCCTGACAGACAGACCCACAGACAGACAGACACGGTGGTTGTATAACCCCTCCTAGGGTACAAAGTCGCCTCGGAGAGGTAAAAATGCAGAATTATTTTTTAAATCGCTGCTAAACTTGACGCCGACCGGTTCAAACGAAACGATACGGAACGCTTAGACGCGTTATGTAAGTGACTGTTCACACGACACGAAACAAACGCTGTGGGTACGTGTGAACGCGGCTTATGTCCAGCGGCACGGAGTCGCATCGGGCGCGGAATGCGATATTTATTGAACGGCGAACGTCAAGGGCTTATAAATTACTCGGGCTTTTTGTAGGCCAAGTCTGAGTTCGGGAGTCGCTCTATTTTTATCTTTTAAATTTCTATTAAAAAGGCTTTAAGTTGTTTTTCGTCTCGAGATTTTTGCGTAACAGATGGTGTAAAGTGTAGACCCTATTAATTGTATATTTATTTCAACTATATTTTCCTTTTTTTTTATCCCTTCCAGAGCTAAGATGCTTTTAATAGGCCATTTATACGGAGATGGTAAAAAATTGAAAATTTTGTTAATAAATTGTCTCATTTTTTTTAATCCGTAACTTTTTAGACACTTCCGGTGATTATTACACTATTTATCTAAACTAAAATTGACGCTTGGGAGCGCCTTTCGGTTAAATTAAAGGCGGGCAAAGAGGTGAAGTTTACGTTAAGTAATGAACTACGCGAAATTAAGTAATACTTTTTGGCTTTTCGACCATGAAACTATTCCGAAACTTAATGGGATGGACGTAAATCGTCTAAAAGGCGTTTTTTTCTTCGTTATAATAGGGAGGTTCAGCACCGAAATTCTTCGACAGCACTGTTAAGTTAACTTGACGAAACACCAACTGCTAGCCATAAAGTCGATCGCTTAACTTCTCTATTATACTTATAGTATACTTTATTTCAATACGCGTATATTATACGCGTTAAGTTGAAGAAAATTGTATTAAAGCTAAGAAATATACGGGTCAGTGAGTCCGGAACACATTTATTTTTTTTTCCTCTTTCATTCAATTTCTTTATATATTTTAGTCGCTATCTTTGGAAGAATTTTCTCTGGCTTTCTTTTTGGCATAGGTGGTCGTTGGGAGGTCGTGGGGTGGATCCGAGATCCTAATGACGTTACGTATAAAATCGGGCCTTGGTCATCTATACATTGTTAAATTATAATAGGAACTGATACTTCCATAATGGTCTCTGACGGGTTGCTGGCTTCGCCAATTGATCGCGTCTCTCTCATCCAGAGAATTTTCAATTTTTGACGGTCTCCTCAACGATTTGCGATAGAATGTGTGTCTCTCACCCATTAAAATAGTTTCGCAGAATCAATTTCGAAAGTTTAAACTGGTTTCGGCGGTTTCCCCCTCCCACTATCCTCGATCTATCCCCGGCCTATTCGCCGAAGAGAGAGATGACAAAAGAATTTTGGCCAAGATCGAACGTTTAATAAAGGTTTCCCATTTCCAATAGGTATAAAGAGGGATTTCTTTGCCGAAATATATCGATTTTTATTTTATATAAAAGTATCCGATAACGTTATTTTCGAAAATTGGTCAACATTTTTTGATATACCGTCTATTTTTGTATTGAACTAACCCAATCGCGAAAACCTACTTTTAAAATTAAAATATTTTTTTTTTATAGATTATCTTTTTCAAACATTGAGTTTTTTTTTAAAGTTTGAAAGAGGATGGAAATATTTTCTGAATCTGATAATTTAAAAAAATTTTTGATGTACATTAGAGGTTCAATTTTAACGCTTGTTCTTATACTAGATGGCGCTAGCTACATTTTCGTTGCTGGAATAAGTATTAGGGATGCACCGATATGGGTACAGCCCATATATCGGCTATTCGTGGCCGATATTAACAAAGTTAACGGTTGTGTATATGACAAAATCATTATAAAAGACGGTTACTAATTTTTTACATTATTTTAAGCGATTGTTATTAAAAATTAGAATATACTTCGTATAAAAAGAAACACGAAATAAAATAATTTTCGAGGTTTTATATGATTTAAAATTAATGGCGTTAGCATTTTCGCCTCGCAGCCAGAGGAGCCGGGTTCGATCCCAGATTGTGGCACTGGGTGAAAACTCGGAACCACTCTTTCCGCGTTGAGTTTGCAAGTTATCTCCGCACTGGTTAAAGGGGTTTCCCTCGAGTTCTTCGGTTTCCCATTTCCATAAAAACTTGTAAAGGTTAACGGTAATAGTAAGTGTAGGGTGCTGTTGGCTCGTGTGGCATGAAGGGCTTGCCACCACCTTCGTATACGCATTGTAACCCGGCCACCTGTTTAAAGGCATTAAAAGTCGTCCGATGACTTGGGTATTAGCCTAGCTGATTATTATTGGCGTTACTCCCGTGAAAGAATCTTCACCTGGTCAAACGTGTATCGATCTATATTGTAATAATATTATAATGTCATAAAAATATTAATATTCATAATAGAATTCGTTGGAAAATCTCAAATCTGGTTTGTAACGACTATTTAATTTTTCAAAATAAAGCGGATGAAAACAATTTTAAATTTTTGAGGAACAATGTGTTCCTTTTAAGTTTCTACAGATAAGAGCAATTTGCCTTACCTCTTTTTCGCCTTTCCGTTTCTGTTAGGAAAGACCGGTTGAGGGGGGGGGGGGGGGCAGACGGCAATCTTGCAGGAATAATCTTATTAAGAGAGGGCGCCACCACACCCACTCTCATTCACACGTGTATTTAATTAGTTGGAGCCGCTTAAAGCACCCTTGACACCCGGAAAAACACCCAATTAACGAAAAGGCGGCGTGCCCATCTATAGCGGATAAAGTCCATACCGGAATCTTCCGCCGGAAATAAAGATCGATTCCCGAGAAAATAGTATACGGAATAACAATTTGCTTTTTGGTATAATTCTCTTTCGATATTCGTATTTGATTAGAGCTGATTCAACCATTGTTTTCAATTTAAGACTTTTAAAAATATTCGAACCTTTGTAAATTTACAGTCTTTCTTATTTGCCTTTAACTTCAAACCTCGAGAAAGATTCGGTGCTTCGAAACTTTTGTATTTTTCTTCATCTCCCCGTTTGTATGTAAATTGCTCAGAGCCAGCTAAATTTTAAGGCTCAAAGATTTTTAGGAGCTGACTTTTGATTTTGCATCAATAGGTACGACGTAATTTTACCTCTCCTTTAATTTCGAATTCTCTTTTAAGGTTCGCGTCGTGTCAACAAACATTTATATTATCAAATAAAATTCGCTTCGATGATGTTTTCCGTCAATTATTAATTTAACCGTTTTGTTTGGACAATATTTATATAACGAACTTAAATAAAACAATATTTCGAGAATTTTCGCGAAGTTAAGGTCTACTCGCCTAACTTGGTGAAATTTGGGATTGAGAAAAATTTAAAATAACATTTTTGTCGTTAATTAGAAATTGGGCTAAAAGGTTCATCGCCGACTAAATTAAACTATTCAAAAAACGCAATTACGCGAGCGCTATTTTTTAACACTTGCTTGACGTCTCCTTTTGTTCACCTAGTCTCAGCTTTTCTATTAATAGAAGTAAGAAAACGTCATCTTTTGGTATGCAAAATAGATGGAACTTTTGTCTGGGTTAGTTTAATTAAAGAACGTCAGATTCCATAATTAATTAATTTGGCAAATTCCATACTTTCGACTTACGTCGCGGTTTAAAGAAAATTAAAAGAAAGCGAGAAAAATGGTAGAATCTAGCTGAAAACTTGACGCTCTTCCTTACAAGCGGCGTTAAAAGCTTTCCATCTTCTCACACCCGCTTTCCAAAACTTTTTCACCTAAAAGTTTATCATCTAAAAAAAAATAAGGCGCCCTTTTTGAATCCAAGTAATTAATTAAGATTAAAAGTGAACAGGGAGTTAAAAAAAAGCGCTGAAGTTTTATTTATAGAAAGTGTTTTTCTTTTAAGTTCTAAGAAACTTCTCTTCTAATTGCTACCGCCAACTTTTTATCCGTTCCCCAGAAGTTGTATACGCGCTACTATCGAGAGCGAAAAAGTGATGAAGCTACTTGGTCTACCATAGTAGGGGGGCTGTAATCCTCTTGGGGTTTAGAGGCGGTGAAAGCTACTAGCCAATCCCTAATTGACTTCGGATTAAACCTGAACCAGTAACCTATACGGCCCTATACGTATTGTAGATGCAAACATTTTTCGCGTTAGCTGAGAATACGTGACACGAGTCCCGGAAGATATTCCACGCCTATGAGCCTTCGATCGTACTTCCGCCCCATACCGGGAGAAAGGGGCGTGGTATCTCTTCAGCGAATCAGGAGACGAACAACAGAATACAGGGTGTTTCAAAAGGTTATGCAAGAATTTGAAGGAGTTGTAGGAGGTGAGTTGAGAAGTATGCCTGTTTTTTCCACATTTTGATACGATAAGTTTAAAGAGCGCCAGAGAGCTTCAAAGTGTGGTCTACTAGTCCCTGGAAGTAGGCTGCAACAAGCGCAAAGCCAAACAGTAGGGACTGTTTAAGTTTACTTTTTTACGCTAGTTACCTCGATTTGTTTACAAAGTCCTTTTTTACCTATCGCACGAACCCAAACCTTAATGTTCGCGTTTCCCCGCTGCTTGGTTTTGAGCTTGTTGCAGCCTACTTCCACGGGCTAGTAGGCCGCACTTTGAAGCTCTCTGGCGCTCTTTTAACTCCTCGTAGGAAAATGGGAGAAAAAAACCGGCATACTTCTCAACTCACCCTCTACAACTCCTTCAAATTTTTGCATAACCTTTTGAAACACCCTCTATATTCTTGGCACGTGTACCGATACAGGTTTTGAAAACTAAATTTTTAGGTCATTATTAGTTTATTAGCTACTTCCAAAATGTATTATTTAATTTACTTATCCTGAATTTAGTTAGTAAAATTATTAATTTAAATTAAATTAAATATTAATTTTAATAAGTGGTAATATACAATTAAATTTCAATAAAATATAACGTTATTTCTAAGCAAGCCTTAGCGGTCGATCGACGCCTACTTGTTGACCTTTAGCAAAACCAACTTGGCTGTCCATTTTAAGCGTAAAAGGGGGATACCTACTTTACCTATCCTTGCCTCTAATTGAAACTGTCAAGTAGAATCGGTATTCAAACACGACGGTATACGCGTATTGATAGACTTTTCTTCTTTCCTCAGGATTCGAACCGACAATTCCGGGTTTCGCACGATATTCAATGGACGTTCGAGAGCCCCAAGGAGTCTACGATCTAATCATTAAGGACGTTCACTTGAGCGACGAAGGCGAATACCAGTGTCAGGTTGGTCCATCGGAAACCTATTTGCACCCCTTCTATAAACCCGCTGCCACCACCGCAGCCACCCAACGGCCCTCCTAGACTAGACTGAAGACGAGTCACCCTTTCCTCGTATCTCTAGAGTCTTCCCGAGATAGAGAAAGATATACCCCTTATATAGACTTTTCCCGCAATTCACGAAGAGGGGAGAGGGGTTGGGGCGCGACGCCGGGAGACAGTCCCGTCTCTTTTGTGTAATTGAGGGGGTCGGGGGTTGGATCGGGGTTCCGGAAACTTCTACGCTAGTCGGGCGCGGCCCCTCCCTTCCTTTTCACAGTCGTAATAGAGCTTTTAATCACCCTTCGGGGTCCCCGCTAATGCCCCAGGAATCTTTCTGATCGAGATGCTCTGTTTCCAATAAACGTCGAAATTAAGTTTGGGCAGCTTGGAAAAGGGTTCGTCGCCAGGGGGCGTTGGCCCTTTCTCCTCCGGACTAATGACTCTCTGGCTATTTCACGCGGATCGCTACTATAAAAGCTCGACGACTTGTTTGTCGTCTCTCTATAAATCTTATCTCGGTGTTGTTGAATTAAATTTTTCTCTCTCGCGTTGAATACCACGCCACAGGATCGAATAAGTGTAGTCATTTCTATACTAAGCTGGACTCCTTCGTTCTGGATATTTCTGGCTATTTATATACTATTGTTGATGGTTTTAAGGATTTTCCCCGCGTCATTTTGAGTGTCCTAACGCGATCTTACGACGAAAATGGCTCGTAGACTTTATACGGGAGCGAACCTTCGCTTAGTCATTGGGCAAGGGGTCACGCGTTTCCCCAAATTCAAAAGACGGGGTGGCCTCGAAGGAGCTTTACGCGAATTTAGGAATAATGAAGCGTATCCGGACCAGATCGGCTTCACTCAAAATCTTATATTATAAGTATATTTGGGGCGCACGCCGCTTTCGTTGGACGGGCTTTAAAATGTAATTACCAAATTCGAAACTCCATATTCCGTTTCTCTCTTTGGTCGAGAAATTTATGTAAATCTGGATTTATCGTTTCGGGCTTCGCTTCGTAATAATTTCGTTACGTGAAAATCCCCCTCTCCCCGTTGCGTAGCTCGTTGTACGGGGACCCTTTGAAAACTAATCGTATTGATACGACGAAAATCTGCAATTCGGAAAAGGTTCCTTCCCGTTCTCCCCGAATTTCCTCTAAGAGTTTCGTATATACGCCGTTCACTCTATTGGATAAATCGGTCGTTTAACTCCACCGATGTTTTTATATGTATTGTTGTCCGAAATTTTGGTAACAAAAGGAAGCCGTATCGGATACGGGGGTGGGCCTATGAGGGGGGGGGGTGGAGTAAATGTTTATCGAATGGGAAAAGCTTCCGATCCGCCCCCGCCGCCAAATCCGGCAAACCTCGAGAATCGATCTCGTTCCTCTTTTGTTTTAGGAAGATTGGATAGAGAAGTCTGAAAAAGAGAGGGACTGCAGCCACTTTTAGGGGTGTTGCGGAGGGGATCATTTTTCCCGTCAATAATTGACCCAGTTTCTCCGTTAGAAGTCTCGCTAAAAGTTTCCACTTTTTCCAAGGGTCCATCGTGACCCGCTGTTTCGTCCCAAGTTGGTCTAAAGGTAAGCCAACTATCGGCTAATCGAAGGAATTCCGACGACCGCTTTCAGGTACCCTCCAGTTCAAATTATTGTATAAATAACTGTTAGGAAAGGTCAGGTCGAGTCGGGTCGAGGGGGGGGGGCTTCCGGCACTTTCCCCACGAGCGTATATCTCCGGCCTTCTAATTAAGCCTCTCTTAAAGCGATTAGAGTCTTTCCTCGAGACTATTTTAAAATGCAAAGTCAATTTCCTCCGGCGCGTCGCGTAGTAAAAGGATTCACTAGCTGGACTTTATTATCGCGCGTCCGAATGGCTGAATTCCGAAATGTTTTCAAAGACTACCGGCCTAGATACGACCCTACGTAAATACGTTTAAAAGCGACCGGACGCCAAATATAATCGTATACGAGGCGTAATCGTCGCCTTTTCGGAGGAAAGATTCTCTCGCGTAATTCCTCTCGTTTGGCGAACGGGTCGGCTTCTGTCATCTCGCGAAAATTCTGGATTTCGGAAGCGAAGGAGAGACAAGGCGGGATTTAATCCTTATCATTAGCCCCGAGCCTCCGCTACACGCGTCGAAGCAATTAAGATTGACTCTCTCCCAGATCTGGCTACGAACACCTCCCCGAACTGGATCTCGAGCGGGAAGGTCAAAGCCGTCTTAAGCCAGCAGCCTCCTACCGCTACTCTGGAACCTAAATCCATCGTGAGTTTCGCGTCTGGGCCAGCCGAAAGGATAGGTAACGAACTGGCCTTTATTCTCTAAGCGACGCGGCCGCCCTATGACGACGCGCCTCCCCGTTCTCTCTCTCTCCGCTGGAATCTGAAAGCTAGATTATTCTAAAGACCCTTATTAAATATACGCATTTACGGATAGCATCGATCAGAATAGAGCCGGAGAAAGGGCCCGAGTTTAGGGATCCCCGATCGAATTTATCAGGGCATCTCCGGCCGAAATAGCCCTGCGATTTGAGCCCCCTCTTCGTCGTATACCGGGGGAGGAAGCTGTCAAAATTCGGTGTCGAACACGACTCCGGAAACCGCCGAAAACGGGTTTCGTCGTCTATACAACCCCGGAATAAATACTGATGATTAATATCTGCGTTTTCCACCGCATCTTCGCTTTAGCCACTTCTAAGTAACCCCTTCTAGTTCGAGCCAACGCCGATAGGGGCCCGCTCGCTTGCCTTTCGTTACAAGTAATAGTTCTACCACCTTTCGAATCTCCTTTTCAATGTAAAGACTGCCTCCGAAAAGCTTTAGAGAGAGAGAGAGAGAGAGAATGAACTGCTCCTTTCTGGCCCTGATCTTTGATATATATACTCTCGCAAAATCCAGTTGGCTGTTAGATAACCCCCGTTCCGGATCTGCTCCGGTTCTATCGATTCGGTATATCGGCCGAGACTTAGTGTAGCTTACACTTTGCCTCTAAGAATATCCCGAACGTAAAAGAAACCGTGTAGGATAGTTGCCCCGAAGGAAAGAGTAAAGGTAGACGCGTAGAAAATGTTAGACATGTCTTCCGCGCTACTTACAAAATTGAAAGGATTGGGTTTTTCCCTTTACCCGAGTTCTTTATTCTTTAAACTTTACTTTCATCTTATTTAAATTCGGATGGATATTTTTTCTTTCACTCCGAGACTTAAGGAAATAGATTTTTATAGTATAAAGTATCGTGCAAGATATTGAAGTTTAACGCTGGTGGTTTTCTCAACTCGAAACGTTTTGTATTTTTATTAATACGATACGTTATTCCGTTTTAAATTTAGGTTTTTTTTGGTAAGCCCAATTAATTTGTCACAGTCGGCGGTGAAGCTTGTCAAAACTCTCTTAACAATTTGGAAGCAATCTAAACTGACGCGCCAATAACAATAGAAAACTTTCCCCCGTGGGGGAAATTCCAGACCGAGCTATGCAAATGGTTTTTCGTTTTTTTTTCTTTTTCCATCTTCACTCATCTAAAATTCCGTACACTTTGAAAAGGCCGGGTTATTACTAAACATCGTTCTCATTAAGAGATAGCGTACTAAATATATATAGGCCTAGTCTGTTATATATTTGTAAACCGAATCTCATTTCAATTTCTCCGAGTTCCAGACCTAATTCTTGTCTATAGGTATAAGTCTGGTTTATACTCCAGTTCCAGAAATAGTAGTTATTTGAAACTAGTGAGGGAATAAATCGAATTATAACGGCTTCCAAAACAATAACGACCTAACAGTAATAGACACGCGTATATACAGGGTGTTCATTAATAAAAGGGCTAATATTTCAAAATATGTTTTGTTAGGAAATCCAAATGTTCGGAAAACTGTAACATTGGTGTAATAAAATGGATTCATACCATTATTATCTTTGTGTAAAACATATTGGTGTTATCAAAATAACTTAAAAAAAATATATAGAATTTTTCTCAAATCGCTGTGGATGACACACGAAAGACTACGCGTCACTTAAGCCAAGGTCACACTAGAACTTAAAACTCAGTTTAGGTCGGTTTGAATGTCAGTTTTGACCGCCGACGATAATTCATGGTTCACACGTGCGAAATCCCCGGTTCGCTTATAGCCAAAGCTTAACGTTATTTCAAATTATGGCCAGAATTTTGAAAATACTAAAATGTATCCCAAAAAATTAGTTAATCATGTTAGCTATACAGTAATATTATTGGACATTATTTAGAATTTGTATTTCCATTATTTTGGAAAATACGAGCAATTTTAGTTATCCACCTTGTAGTTTTGAAAGTGATTCTAAGCGAACCGACATGGACGAGTTGCTTCCCGAACCACGGCCAACTTTGATCTCTCGCGCTACAGCGGCCAACCCATTCGTCGAAATTCCGCGAGAAGGATTTTCAACCCTAAAAACTGTACTATAACCTGTAGGAGTTCAGCGCCACGCTCGTTTTTATGTTGGCTTCAATGCAAAAACTATTCGAAAAATAATATTCCGCTCAAACCACACAGATATCTTTTGCTCATAGGTTAACATAGAAGCTTCAACGAATGGGTTGGCCGCTGTAGCGCGAACAGCGCGTGATCAAAGATGGCCGTGCCCGAACCAGCACGAAGCGATTTCTCACGCTGGCTTTGAAAACTAGTTATCTCAAAGACTAAAACGAAGCGATTTTAGGGGTAAGTGCGAACCTGGCTTTATTTTCTCAGCGTAGCCGGGGGATTTCCGATTTTGAAATGACAGGTACAAATAGTCGCGGTAGAAGAGAAGACGCGATCTGATATTCCGCTATTTAAATTTCCCAAATTTTTTCGCTTTTTCGGTCTCAGACAGGGCTCGCGGTTGCGAGTCGAGGAAAGGGTCTAATTAGGGAATAATTAACCATAACACAGGCCACCAGGCCTCTTATCGTCTAAATTGCAGAGTGGCGGATCCGTGTTCCAGGCTACGAGCGTATTAGGAAGAGGCCTTTATACCTGTCCGTGATCGGTATCTCGTTTTATCAACTGGGCGACGTTTCCTCTATTACCAGGCAACGTTTAACAGCCTGTTCCAGGCCTGAATACAAATTTTCATCCGCTCCCAATATCCTATTATATCCTCAGGCGCGTCAAGATCCGCGGCCCTTTCTGGGGAAATGTTGGTAGTCTTTACGACCACTCTTCCCGTTCCAGCCAGCACCAAAGAAATCTAATTTGAATTGGCCCGCTCGCTCGTGGCTCCCCCTATAAGCTTTAACTCCGTCCGTCCGACCAAGGTCGATTGTAAACCTGTTTAAGGAATTTCTCCGGGACCGGTGCGCGCTTATATAAATAGTTCCTTTCTAGTCGCCGGCTTTTACGTCCGCGTTTCGCCGTTCGGCTTTTGTTCCATCATTCGGTTCGTCTCGACATTGGCCGGCTTTGAATTCTTAGTGGCTCTCCCAATATCGCCTTACGGAGAGATAAGACTGTTTTGCCTTTAAGACTTTTTAGGTAAGGTTTTACGAAGGGATTTTACGGCCATTTTATGTTTCTTCTCGTTTTTTTATATCCATCGTGCGCCCTCTGTCTTTTTCTTCGGCGCCTAATTTTAATTTTGGTGGAAACCCTTTTATGTTTCCTCTGATCTTCTTATGGAAAATCTTACTATTTTCTTTTTCGTCCGGTTTTATTAAGAGCTATTTTTTGTAGCCGGTTATGGGATTAGAGTAACGGGATTACGCTTTGGGGCTCTGTAATTCGCGTATTAGGTCGTCAAATTTTTATATTCTGTCCCTGTAGTAGTAGTTGTATTTTACAAACTGCGGGCGTGTGCTCTGAATTTTAGAAGTAGGAAAAAACAGTAAACAAAAAGGCCACGTTATTTTAAAGAAATGCCTATTAACAATATCAGAAGTATATTATATATACGTGAGAAGTATTCCTCGCTTATGTCATTCGCTCGAAACATGTTCCTACGATAGCTCCCGTTGATTTTTCAAAACCACTTTGGAAGGTGAGGTGACGGAGTGGTTAGCGCTTTCGCTTCGCATCAAGAGGAGCCGGGTTCAATCCCAGCTTGCGGTACTTGTATAGAGTTCGTTAGGTCTCTCCCCAGTAGTTAAAGGTTTTTTTTCGAGTTCATAGGTTTCCTCTTTCCGAAAAACATTGTGGAGGCTAAGTGTAAGGAACTGTTGGCTCACGTGACATCACCACCCTCCTACGCAATTTCACCTAAATTAAAGCCATTAAAAATCGATAGATGACTTGGGCATAGGGTGGTGCCTTGGATATAGCCTAGCTGGTTATTATTATTATTGTTAAATTAATAAGAAAAAAAAGCGGGGCGAGATTATTGATATATTGAAATATATTGATATTCGAATAAAATGTCATCGGTAAAATATGGTTTATTAATAAATAAATAACTCTACACATCTGCGATTTGGGAGACAATTAAGGGGAAGTGAGTTTTTACCCACTGATTTTCTTAATCGAGCTATTGATTGTCACTAATTTAACAATTTATTTTATTAAAATATCGTATACAATCAATGTTAACTTAGAACAAATTGGGGAGAAAACTAAGCTTTATTTAAACACCATATTAAGACAATTTAACACAAAGCTCGAATCAGCCAAATTAAGTGTAATTTCTCTATACATCGCGTTCAACACAATTCGAGATAACCGCTTTGACTATTTACATTTAATAATACTTAAGGTTAGAACTGATGCCGTATAAACTGTAGAGACGTGAAACAGCCAGCATTTACATCCTCAAAGTCCATTCAATAGAGAATCACAATAAGGCTAACTTGTCCTATTTAAAGGTCGCGTTTAACATTAGGTTTATTAACGAGCGTAACGGGAGGATGTTGATCATTTTGCCATTTCCCCGCCCCGTCTCTCGCCCCCCTCTTCGGCAAGTGTCGATTCGAGCGGGCTTTCCCCTTTAGCGCCCATCGTTAGCGAGAGCCGAAAAATGATTCCGTTCGCTTCTTTTTTAACGACACGCCATCCTAAGCCCTGGGACAGAGCCCCGTCGAGATTGTTCGCCTAACAGATTACGCCATTAGGACATCAACCCTCCTCCACCGCCACCCTCTGCTAACCCTCTTTTCCGAGCGAAGAAAACATTAAAAAGTACAGGTTAACGACTACGGAGATGCTCTAGTCGTCCCAGCGATCGAGTTCTGGTACGCGTGGCCAAATCCTCCAAACGAGAAAAGATTCGTACTAAATTAACGTTTCCCCCCAACTTTATTTCTGATTATTTGGCGATCTGACCGGTAGAGTGTGCCGTAATTAATAACGCGCCTAGCCTCCCCGTGGGTGGCTGGGGCTGGATTTCTCGGCTTTCGCTTCGGGCCATTCCGAGGACTGATTTGCCTATGTCTAAATGTCATCGAAGCCTCTGGCTCTCTTTCGGCTATTCCTTTAATAACGGGAAAGTATGTTTATACGTCATTAGAATCGGTCAAGGGGAAGAATTAAGCTCGTCGCGTATCCCGCCGCTTAGGAACGTCGAGGCTCAAACAGGCGGCCGATGGCGTAAGCTATTCCGTTCGGGAATGTAGAATATCCCGCTATAGGTTTTGGGTGGCGCGGCCGACGCGAAATAACGAGTCAGCATATTTCAGGCCTTATTACGAGATAATTACGCGAGGGAGAACGGAGAACGGGGAGTTCAAATAGTGTCTCCCCTTTTAACAAATTAACCATAAGCCTAATTAGAATAAGGACCAATAAACGAGTCCTGATCATTAGATTTTCCACTTCAATAATTAGCTCTATTTTTTCCCGCCATTCTCTCTCTGGCGTTGAGGGCGTAGAAGCCCCGGAATGGATGTTTCGGCGGCTCGATCACTTCCTTGGTCGTTTAGAAATTGCTTTCGCAGCTGCGTCGCTGATTTTAAATCAACCTTCATTACCTGGATATTTATGGAGAAAGGGGGGCTTATGTAAGCGGAATCTCGTCGAGCTCTATTCGTCCCCCCCCCCCCCCCATTTTTTTGGTCCTGATTGAGCCGCCCCCTCTCGATAGTTTTCCGAAACTTGTTAATGGAGCGTACTACGCTCGCGTCGAAATATGTTTAATATCGGGCATGGCACGCGCGCCCTAATTTATTGTTGGTAAATTCTGTTGAATTGGCCGCTTAATTGATGGCCGGGCATCGTTTACGGCTTCTAATTACGCCGTGTTGCGTGCTTCCCCGCCGTTATTTCCTCGCTTCGCTTCGCTTTACGCGCTCATATACAGTTCCAAATTAATATTGCTTTTTATATTTATCCAAACGCGCGCGTTCTGCAATTTAGCAAATATGCAAATTTAAATAATACATAACACCGGCGTTGTTTTCTACCATGTTTTCAAAGTTCTGACGACTTACGTACCTCGTGTAATTGGATGGTTTATTTACCGATGCCGGTTTCATCTTGGTGGTAATTTGTAATTAGTTGAAAGGACGCGAAATGCTCTCTCCAATTTGTCAAAGAAATATGTTTCACCGTAATTCTGATTATAAATTTTGTATCAATGATAACGTTCAAGAAAGTATGACTGTTTAATTAAGTTTACTTATCGTGGTTCTTTGGCTGTTAATTGATAACGGGTCCATCGGTTGTCACCCAGTACACTTGTTGTAGTTTGGCGACGATAAGACGATAGTACTTATCTTCTCATTCTTTGGGCCTCAAATGCAGTGATCTCAATGCCACCATCATGAGAAAGGAAAACGTTACACAGAAAAAAAGGTGTTTAGTTCGAAGGGTCCGACATTCGTACAAATCCCGTAAACTCTAGAGAAAAATAATTTTAATTATCTTGAAAAACACTTTAAAATGCTGAAATCTGGCTGAAAAACAGTTCCAAAATTTCTAAATCAACCTAATAACCAGAAATCATCAAGAAAATCATATTCTGAAATCTTAATATCAGTTTCGGACTTCAAAAATCACTTGGAGATTCAAAATCACGTACCCAAAATTTTCAAGTGTCCGACCGCTTGGTTTGGTGCTCTCCCATACAACCGAATTCCCATTCGACCGAATCAATTATACAACCAATATATTTATAAAAGTAGCACCAAGTTGGCGGGGTCCCATTCAACCGAATAATAATAATATTGTATGTAACAAATAAATATTAATCGTGAGTTTAAAAAATATTAATTTCGATCCGTTGACATATAGACTGGGTTGGTATTATGTAAAGGGGTGTTAATTTATTCATATGAGTAAGGGTTAGGTTAGATTGGAATTTTGTATAGTTAGGGCTGGGTTAGATTAGGATTATGCATTTTTTGGGTTTAGGTTGGGTTGAGTTGGGTTAGGTTAGGTTGGGTTGGGTTGGGTTAGTTTAGGTTAGGCTAGGTTGGGTTGGGTTGGTTGGGGTAGGTTAGTTTAGGTTGGTTGGGTTGGGTTGGGTTAGGTTGGGTAGGTTAGGTTAGGTTAGGTTAGATTGGGTTGGGTTTATGTTGGGTTATGTTTATGTTGGGTTGGGTTGGGTTAGAATTGTCCGTACTTGTGTTGGCTTCTGTAGGATTCAGCCGAAATGGAATTCGGTCGTATGGGAATTCGTTTGTATGAGTTTTCCCATTCTACCGAATCCATAAATAGCCATTACATTTTTGAAAATTGCGCTAAGTTGGCGGGGTGCCATTTTAACCAATAAATTAATAAAAGTTCTCTGAAAACATTTATTTAAAATCTGTCAAAACTGTGCGGTTTGGTCGAATGGGAATTCGATCATATGGGAATTAAGCCCTTCGTTTTTAAACAATTTAATAAACACCTAAATGCAACATAATTTTTATTATGTTTTTAAATAATCACGTTCAAGTTAGACTAGTGTTTATACTACTTCTAAGTCATGAAGTAGCAGCTTTTTTAAAATTTAACAATTTATAATAAACCGTGGCTAAAAGTTTTAATATTTATAGTTACTAGTGTTTAAGTTCGTAAAGTGCTTTTTGTTTATAGCATTTGAGCATGTATATGTTTAAGTTTGAACCATGTTAAGAAGTCAATTTAAGAGATGTTAACTTAATCATAATCCTATCATAAGGTTCACCTAAGGAAAGGTGCTACGATCACACACCCGTTATTAAGTGGTAGGAATTATAAACCGGCACTTCCTAGTAACTACGTCCTTAACTACGCATTTCTGAAAGTAAATTCGCAGCCCTTAGCAGCGTAGCCAGGTTTATTGGAGATTATTTCCAAGGAGGATAGGAAGGGAGGCGAAGTAGGAGGGATAAACGCGCCAGTATCCTTGTAAGAAGTTTAGCGCGCACTCGGCGGGAAAATTTCGGAAAAATGGCGGCAAAATAGCGGCCACTACGCTACGTGTTGCCGCCATTTTTCCGAAATTTTCGAGCCGAGCGCGCGCTAAACTTCTTACAAGGGTGCTGGCGCGTTCATCCCTCCTACTTCGCCTCCCTTCCTATCCTCCTTGTTATTTCGCTTTCAAAGTTAAAATTAACACTTATCTTGTCAAAAAATATTTCACCTATGCTCTAGACCTTTACTTAGGGGGACCTTATGATAGTCTTATAGTATAGTAGAAAACAAAATACCTGTAAAAAAAAATTTGTTTTTTTGAAAATATTTTGTTTATTAATTAACTAGTTCAACATAAAATGTCAAAATTAATTGTTTTAATTTTCTAAAAAATTTAACATAAAATTATATTTTTTAATATATTACAATTCTCCATAAGAAAAATAATTTAAGTAAATTATTACAATAATAATTAAATTATTAAATGTACTAAATTTTATAAAAGCTTGCGTTAAATAAATCAAACGTAAAGCATATACTGCATAAATTCTAGATAGACACACTTTAAGAACATCAATGTTTATATTTGTGAAAAAAAAACCCGAAGATTAGTTTTTATATACGATCTAGACGTGTGGTTTGTCTCTTATTGGGACACCATTGGAGTTATTGAATTGGAAATTCAATTTTAAGTTATGCACGAACGTTTAAGCCGGCAACATCAGCTCTATACAATATTTAAGATTAGAACACGTTTAAAAGTTTAAATCCTATATACATTATTTTTGGTATTGGAATTCGAAATAATGGTGAAATCAGAAGAAATTAAATGGATTGTATCATGCAGTTTTAAACTTAAATGAATCTGAGGTAGTGGTTGTACACAATGAGCGGTTAAATTGAGAAAAGTTTAAGTCCCAAGAACATCCCCTACACGATACACGACACCAAATAAAACTTCGGTGATTATCTCGGAAGCCATAAGATGCCGGAGATACTAACTCGACTTAAGTTTTATTATACGATTAAAAATAAATACTGCTACAATAAAAGCGAAAAGGAAGACTTGAAAGAAATTGGAGAGCAAAACAGCGACCATAAAAATAGCCTTAAACTCATCCAAGGAGAAGAAAAATTTGGGTTCCGTAAGCCTCTGCTCCTATTAGTTTCAAAATATATTTTAGATCAATTAAAATAAAAAATAAATAAAATAATAAATTAGTTCATTTAGGCGTATAGAACACTTATAGACGAATCCGAGCTATTTTATATCTAAATGTTTGAGAGCGCTTTTTACCTCTCCGAGGGGACAAAGTCCCCTAGGAGGGGTTATACAACGACCGTGTCTGTCTGTGGGTCTGTGGGTGGGTCTGTGGGTTCGTCTGTGTGTGGGTCTGTGGGTGGGTGTGTCTGTCTGTCAGGACTGCGAACGCGTTCGCATTTTCGGTGCAAAGTGTAATCACTGCGTACGCAGTTTCTCAAAGGGTTGGCAAAACCACCGTGCGACGGTGAGCGTTAACGGATGCATTTGCGGTTTGGGTTGGATGGTGTTTTTTCGCTCACCGTCGTGACGGTTTGGTGTATTACGTTTTTGTAATGTTTATGCGTAGGTTGTGAGTGTTGAATTTGTTGTGTTTGTGTTCTGATGGATGTGCATGTTGAGTCTGTTGTGTTTATATGGGCGTTTTCTCTCCAACTTCTTCTTAATGACTTTGGGACGGACCGAGTGCTGAGTGTAATGCTACCTCTCAACGTTCAATGGCAGGGTTTCCACCAGTTGTACACGGTATTCGTCTTAGTATCAATTTGCGATCGCATCGGGCGGGATTTGAACCCGAGACCTCCTGATTGACAGGCGGACGTTCTACCACAGAACCACCGACACTTGTTACGCCTTATTGAAAATTAGACCTTCAGCTTTATCGGAAGCGTATTTAATAGAGTACGAAATTTTGGTTTAATTGAAATAGAATTGAAATTGAAATTATTGCATCGAAGAAATTCTAATTTAGCGATTTCTCATTTGATTAAAAACAAATGCGTTACCCAGGTTTCGAACCCGGGCCGTTCAGTTAGGCAGTCGAGCACTCTACCACAGAACCAACGATAACTTCAAGCTACACTGCAAATAAGACACTCATTGTAAGCATTATAGTTAACAAAGTCCTGAAATTTTTTACGAATGAAATTGTGAAGGCCTAATGTGGTTTTTTTACGAAAAAATTATAAAGACTTAATCTTGTTTAATATAATAAGTTGCTTTATTTCAATTTGGTACTTTTGTTTAGTGTTTTTTTAATGAATGGAGTTTAAGATTGTTTCTTCTATTATTTGACGTTTTATTTTTGCGGTTGTATATTTGTTTTATCTTTTATTCTTTTAAAATTATTTACTTCTTCCGCAAAATGGTTCATTTTTTGGAGGAACCTTTTTACTTATTTTTTGTGTATTAATGTTTTGAGAACCTTTACGTTTGGGAAAGGATAATTTTTGACGGAACCTTCAAAGTGTATACGTCGCATTTTCAAAAAATTTAATGGTCAAATCTTGTTTTAGCGCAGTCAGCAGATAAGATAAAGGGTAGAACCCGTTAGTTTTTTGTAATTTATTTAGTTTTTTTCAGTCGTATATTCTTATCTATTAGGTTTAGCGTATTGGTTTTCAAGCTTAATAATTCATTTATTAACAACATATCGAGTTGGTCTGGTTTTCAACTCGGTCGTAATTTATTTTAAACGTTTTCTCGGCTGATTAAGATGTTTAATGCAGTTCATCAATTGGGTTCGTTTGTGTTTATTTATAAAGAACCCTAACTATTCCCTCTACGGTCATTTATTGATATACGTTTAGTCAAGTGGCTTTCTGTGCTTTGTGAATGGTAAGTTTTTCCCTTCTTGTTAATAAGTTTTTTGTTGGTGTGGATATTTGGATATCTACGATTCCTAATGCAGTCATTGATATCCTGGGTGTGCGAGTCATTATATGATATGGGAAATTGGACGGTTTTGGTCTTTTTCATGCGGTATGTGTCACAACGTCAACAGGTTCCGACAGTCTACGAGTCGTCCACTACCAGATATCTACGGTATCTTGATCGGGCGATAGTTGAAATAAAATGAGCGTTAACTATGCGGCAAGTATTTCGTAAGCGACAAAAATACAAATACCCTCTGTAGATATTTCTTTCATTAAAATTGGCTTCGTATTATTTTTAACTGCTAAACTTGTACCGTAAATAGGGTTAAAGTCAATTGTGCATTGTTTTAGTACGTCTAACTCACTGTTGTAACTACTTAATTTATAATATTCTGAATAAATTAATCTCGGTTGTTTCGTCTCAATTATTTTAATTCAAATTAAAATTTTATACCGGGCGGGATTGAACCGGGATTACGTTATTAGTAAATAACTCTGAATTGGGGAGATATAACTTAGAGGGTCATCTCGAGAAATTATTACCACTAGGGACAATGCTTCCGAGGAGAGGTATATTTTGGCTTGCCAACTTGTTGTATTAAACAGGTGTTTCTTTTTAAATTTGCTTTTTATAATATCCGAAATATTTCCGAGTATAAAACGTTTTAATATTTATATTTCCATCAAATTTAAAATATTTGAAATGTTTTCATTTTCTGTTTGTTTTTATCCAAACATGGACGATTCGTTGCACTCAGTTGTTTTTTTAATGGTTTTTTTGGATTTTGAGGGTAGTTTCTGATATGGCTGGTTAATCTTGTTTTATTCTCTGGTAAAGACAACCACGACGGCGTCTCTCGGGGGATTTTGAAGTCGTCCTTTCTGGAGGTCGTGCCTTCTTCTCAGAGCGCAGAGAGGTCATGGTACCCGCGGAGGCCGACCACTTAGGTCTTCCGTTGACAAACCGAAAAAGCCCCCGGCCACCTTCTTCTTTCCCGGGGCCAGGAGGACCCCAGAGAATGTAACTCGCATTCCGATAAGTGTTTTCCGTTGGTTATACACTCGGCCGATCCGCCGGCCATCGTCTTGCGGCTTGTGTGTGCGGAACCGTTAAAAGCTGTATAGCTGTTTGCCCGTTCGTCGCTACCACCCATCTTGGTCTACCCTCCTTCCACAACGTAGAATCTACGTGGTCTCGGAATCACGCGGAACGCGGAGCCTTAACCATTCGCTTTGGGTATAATATCGTCTCGGAGAACGAGAGAAGTAGAGTGGGAACTGGAAAACGCGTCGATTTTTCGCGGTCATTGACAGACGTTGGGGAACGAAACGTACTCTCCAGTAAAGAGGTGCCTTTTATCCCAGAAAACTTCTTTTATATTGAAAGAGATAAAGCCCAAATATTGATATGTTCTTGGACAAATTTTCGTTTTGTTTACTTAGCTAAGACAACTCGAGTGCCGTGTCAGACCCTGGATGGGCTTATTATACGCGTGCCGAGATGGATTCTTGACAAACTGGGTTTATCGGAAACGCGTTGCCACGAAGTCCTTCTATCGTATATTAAAATCTGGACGTGTTTACATAAGCAAAAGTCGAAAAGATACAACCATAAGAGGACCGTGGAATCGTTGGAAACATTTTGGGCGAATTTCAAGTAGCACCAGCCCTTCTCTTCCATCACGTCACAACACGCTATGATTTAGCCTTACTCGCCAAATTCAAACGATTCAGTGTCCCTTTAAAGTAACTGGTGGCTTTACCGGGGAGTCGGGGTCCGGCTCTTGTAACTCATAAGGGCGGTGGTGCACTGGGTGATGTTAGCTTTAACATCATATCTCCACCTCCGACTTCGGTCAGGTATGGGCTGGAAACTGGGCTTCGGCTCAGGTTAACGGAGAGGGTCCAGGCAAACTGGCCACCTCGGAGGACTGGGTAGCCTGCTGTGGGTCTCCGCATGAGGCACAGTGGTCCTGCTTTCCGGCCTTTTGGGGCAACACCAGGTGTCCGATGCCAGCCTGTCCCTATCTAGTGGTGTGATGGGGTCACTGGAGCCTGTGGGGGGCTCCATACCCGGCTCTCAAGGTCATGTGATCGGGGCGCTGGGTCACTGGAACCTCATGGGTGTTCCACACTCGTCATTCTGTGACCTACTAAGGAGGGTAGTTTGCAGTGGAAGAGGAAGCCACTCTAGTCCTCAGCTGTGCGAGGGTGGGTCTCGGGCAGCCCATGGTGTCGCCTTTTGTTGGGCCGTGATGAGGGCGTTTGTTTGCTATATGTGAGGCGGTCAAAATGGCTGTCTCACTGGCCGAACGTTGTTTCGCAAAGCGCACTTTTGCCCAGGGCTGGTTGTTTAAGGTGGCCGCTGTAGTGCTTAAGGCGGGGCAGCGGGGTACAAATACATATACTTATGTCCGATGCCAGCTGTGCCGGGTTACGTGGGCCGCTGTGTGCCCGTCGTTCCCCTTTAGGAGCTCTTTCTGAAGGGTATGGCCCTCTACCTACGTAGGTGAGGTGTTGGCTGGAGTTGCTATAGCATCCTCTCTTATCCCCACTGCTGTGTGCGAAGTGAGGGGTTGGTCGTCCCATTGTTGCACCTTCTGCTGGGTTGAGCGGCTCGCGTCGAAAGTGTGACCGTCAGCGTATAGGGTTCTCTCGCTGCCTTGGCTGTTCTGTCACCTGTCCAGGCTTTGGACGCTGCCGTAGGGCATTATGATGAGGACCTCCGGTGATGTGCACTCTGTTTACGGTACACCGGACTACAAATCTGATACACATGTCCCTTTAAAGTAAATGAATTTGTTACTTCGCGAAGATTTTGTTTAACCGTAGCAATTTATTCGATAAATAAAGTCAGCGGGAAACCTGATCTAAACAATATTCGGTTACCAGTTTCCTGAGTTGGATATTTTCTCTCTCGCGCGTATATACGGATAAAGAAATAAAAATTGCGATTACTAAGCGTATACGAGTCTCGAGGACGGAATACGAGGTCGTATACGCGAGTGACGGTGGAAGAGAAATTTCAATATTTGCTGTGTTTGTAGGTGGCGGAAGGGAGGGCTTAAACGCGGCAGGACCCGGAGAAGATGCGGATCGTCTGGGGTGAGAGAGAAAGAAACGGAAGCCGTTAAGGAAGTCCAAGACGGCCAGGAACGGGGGGGGGGGGGCCTAAATCCGCACCCCGGCAACCACCGGGTTGTCTCTCTTTTTTTCTTCTTCTTGCTCGCTTCGACTATTGGATTTAAAAGTTTTTCTTGGATCATACGCCAAAAGAGGCAGAGAAAATCTATTCCTAAGGCAATAAATATTCTCTATATATTGTCGAAGATTCAAAGTCGTACCAACCCGATTTCTCTCTCACTTTTATTATTTTTTATATGGCTGGCTTCCCCTTTCCCGACATTTCGGTATAACCGTCCTTGGCGGCTGTTTTTTGCGCGGTTTTCCAGCTTCTCTCTCTCTTTACCCCAAACCCCCACCGCCCCGTACATTTTTTCCGAGGTTATTCGATTTTGAAAGACGCGTGAGAGGCGCATCCCCCCCCCGAATTGGCGTCAATATCACTAGAAGACGATGCTTGTAAGGGGTTCACTCCCCCCGCTCTCTTCGTCCCTCAGACGTCTACGTGGACCAAAAACCGATGCATTTTAAAGAGGTATAAGCCACCATCAAACTCCCTTATACCCACGGGCTATGAAGGATGAAATTCCGAAACTTATCTGACTCTACTGTCGATAGCCGGAATGAGGTGCGGGCTGCTTCTTTATTAACGCTTTAAACGAATTTGGGGACGCGATATCGAACCTCTGGAACCGATATATCGGGATTACATTTTTACGCGTAGAGGGGTGAAGATGGGGAGGTGCTGACGAAATCTGTCCCGACTCTTTGCTTAATGATATAGTGTCAGGGGGTCAAATCTTCTAACTTGAGAAACTTTATTTGGACTGAAAATCACGCTCTCAAATCGGTGTTATTTGCGTTAGTTAAACTTAGGAAGAATGGCTATTTCGAAACGACCCTCGGGCACCATGGTTTAGTTTTCTCCTGCCACCAGAGGGGGGAAGGAAAAACGTCACTGGCGTGCACTTCAATCCAATGATAAAGCGTAAATTAGCGGGAACCAATAAGATACTGGGCTGATTTGATTGACCGTTAATTGGAGGAGCTTACGGCTAGAGCGTGAGGTGAATTGGCTCCAGAAATAACTCGAAAAATTCAGAAGTATAAATAAATACATTATCGGGAGAATATAGTTTACCAGGAGTTTATTCAATTAAATGTGAGTGCGGAGGGGAATACATTGGACAAACTGAACGAAGTGTTAGGTTAAAAAGGTATTATAAGTCGGCCCTGGCCACCCACGTTCAAAATACAAACCATATAATTAATTTCGAATCAGCTGAATTTAAAAAATATTGCAATATTCCAACTGAATTAAACTTAAAAGAATCTTTTTATATTAAAAAATCAACAGATAAATGTAAATGTTTAAACCGTGATTTTGGACCGGGGGTAGATTATATCAATATTTGGAAAAAAATCCTTTTTAAAAAAAATAAATATAATATCTAATTTGTAAAGTTCTAAGGTTATAAATATGTTGTAAACGTTGTATCTATTTGGTCCGAAATTCGCGTCTTTTTGTTTGCTCGAAGATCTATTGGTACGAGCATATGTAACATAATTACTCATAAGTATGCCTCTGTATAATATTTCCATTGAAAAAAAAATCAATGAGACCTTGTTTCACGCGGAACATACATTGAGCGGACCCAAAATGCCAAAATGTTTTTAATCCTTGCGCTATTGGAAAGGTTACCATGGAAATGAAATCGTGTGATCGCGAGGCACGAGCTAAACTTGACATGGGCAAAGCCAGAAACGCGCGAGGAATTCTCACTAACTTCCGTTTCCCATCAGTAAAGTTGATGACGCGTATTTCATCACGGAGTTCTAAGTGACGAAATTTACGTCATATCCCGTGAACAAGGTTTCATTAACGAAAATGCTTTTATGGCATACTTATGAGTGATTATGTTACATATGGTACGAGCTATTTGTAAGTTTTTAAATTTCTTCAAATTTGTTTAGGGTTTAGCTTTTCTATCCCTTTTCATTATGGGCTATTTGGTTTAAAAATAGTCGAATTCCCTAGTGATGCTATTGTATTTATAAATTTTCTTTGGTCATTCTAATAGCTCTTTCTATAAAATAATATATACGCATACATGTATAAAGAGTGTTATTTTTTGGAGCGCGCGCTTTCTAATATTTCCGTGTAGAGGGTCTCGTGCGTTTTCGCGCGAGCTCAACCAAAACAAAAATATGCGCGCGCTCTCTAACTTTAACTGCACGATGAATCTAACGTAATCACGTGACCTCTCGTATTTTATATAAAGAGCTATTAAATTCGCGGTAAAAGGTACGTTCGGATAAACAGTACATCCCCCCCGGACAGCTCTTTCGTTTGACAACGGCCGAAACATCAATTGAGAGCGTGTATAGCTCGTAAAGCGATCGTTATTCGACAAATTTAGTCGACAAGCCGCGATTTCAACTTGTTTAACATTTAACAGGCCTAAAGCGAATCATCTTTTCGGCCTTCGAGACGTCGCTTAACAATAATAACTATTTCCCGTTATTAAGCTAATTTGCGGGAATAAAGCGGGTTCGTATCATTACCATTCCGTCACGTTTACATTCTCGTTACGTTGTTGCTTTTATCGCGGAGGACGTTTTCAAAGTTGCTTTAAACGCGGAATGTACATTACGGAAATTTGCTCGTATTCTTGTATTTCTCGTTATGATCGATGGCGCTGTACAGTTTTCCGGCATTCGCTCGGGAAAACTCGCGCTCCAACCTTAACGGAATAAATCCTTCGAGGAATAACTGTACAACCTTAGTTCGTCCTATACGCTTCTCTTACATATACCTAACTAGATCTGCCTGTCCTTTTTCCCCCCGCCGAATTAGCGCGTTTAGCCTACAGTCGTCGGGTATCTCAGTTCGTGGAAGGCGAGCGGATTTGATGCACTCTGTCCGTATTACCGCGGCGGAAAGCGGCTTTTCCGCTAATAAGGGTGTTATATAGCGTAGGCCCTGACTTCTCCGCGCAGTCCTCGCTATTAATAGGATATAACGTAAGCTCTTAATGGTATACTGGCTTATACCGTTGAGGCCGTAAAACTAGAGCGTGGCGTCACTCGGACTTACTTTTCTTAACAGTAAAAGGGTCCTGACGTCAGAAGGTTCCGAGCGCCAATTAGGTCACCCGACTTTGGCCCCCTTTTTCCCGCTTTCCAAATTTTTCGTCGCTCTTATGAAATTCAATTTATTCGGCCGCTCACTCGCCGCCTTTCCAACATTCTACATTCTCTCAGTTCGGAACAGTCGATATTCTAATTACGGCTCGCCAAGTCCGCTAATTAAGGTTTTAATTGGGTTCCGCCGTTACTTCTCTCTTTCTCTAGACATTATATTTTGCTAAAAGTCTACTAAAGCTAAAAATACCGCGCGTATTTCCTTCTGCCTTTTTGTAGTTAGGATTTCCTGGACTTACCGATCAACAACACCTTTGAAAAAACTACGACGGGGTGGGGGGTTTTCGCTTGATTTATGTAAATTAAATATTTAATTAAGTCACGGAAGACGGTGTACGGAACGGTGGGCAAACCTTTGGACGCATTGTTATTATTTGTAGTTGTTGACTGATTTTGATTAGTTCGGTATCCTTAAAGAGAAACCAGGCGAAATTCAATTAAAAACAAACGTGGACCGCCAATCGATTCGAAACGCTTTGCCCCGTTTGGAAATCGAGCGTCCTTCGACGCTGGTTTTTGTTTATCGTCGTTCCACCGTTTCCACGAAATGATTTTACTTTCCGTTTCCGTCGACGAGTGTTTTCCGCGAACGCTAAATATTATTCATCGAAGACAGCTCTTATAAATCGCTGGAAATGTGACGTAAAAAATCATCTCTTTGTTCGCGAATTTGGAGTCCATAAACAAGCGATGAAAATAATCCTTTCCATTAATCTAGCCCGAGTACCTTTGTTGCGTACAGATTTTTCCCAAACAAATCGAAATTGAGGAAAAAATTTGAAAACAAAGTGATTAATTTTATTGACAGCGGCGATAAATGATTTTGAATCTGGGATTTGATTTATTTTGTTACTAAGTTAGCTGTAGAAAAAATTCTCCATTTTCTAGTTCAACGGAGTAACTTTGTTAAAAGTACAACTCTTTTCAGACATGACACTTAAAGTAAATTCAATTTGTAATAAAAATATATATTTGGAGAAGTATTATATTTATTATTGGATGATAAAATTGGTGAATATGTTGATAAGTCCATTAAGAAAAGGGATAATCAACCCTAATCAAATTTGAAGAAATTTAAAAACTTAAATAATTTAATTTAATTATTCACTCGAAGATCTATTTGGTCCGAGTTTCGCGTTTTTTGTTTGCTCGAAGACCTATCGGTGTTTAAATTTCTTCAAATTTGTTTAGGGTTTAGCTTTATTATTCCTTTTCTTAATGGACTTATCTACTTATTCGCCAATTTTATCATCTTTTGCAATGCAGTCCATAGGTGGTTCGTTTTAACTTATATTTATTATTGTTTCAAGTATTAGCATCGAAGTGTGCGATTCCTATAGTGATAAAATTATGTTTAGAAATTCAACTTCCATTATTTAGTATTTGCCTCGGGCTGTTTTTCGGAAATTCTTTTATGTTTATCTTTTGAATCGCGAATATGGAGAGTATCGGCTCTTTAAAATATGCAAACGGAATACGGAACGAAATTCCGAAGCATGTTAGAATTTTTAAAGATTTCTAGAACGATACCCTGTATACGTATTCCTATTTTTAGCTTAACCCCTCTAGTTATAGAGGGATTGAGGCTGTTATTTTCACTCTGGACGTTATCGGTGGTGATATGGTGAATACACCGCGGCGCTAGCTCCAAAAGGGACTCCGCGTAAAGTCGATTGCTCATCAACGGCACTCGATAAATATTTAATTGATACGTCTTTCGATTGGTATTAGTTCCCTCTATCTAACCATACCATAGTTGCGACTTTGTTATTAATCAAAGGGGGGTTTTTCGTCCCCCAAATGCAAATGTTACTTCTAGGTCCCCGCGAAACGACGATTTCTCCTCAGTTGACGGCACTTGATAAAAATTTAATTGATACGTCGTTCGATTGGTATTAGTGGATCAAAGGGGTTTTTTCACCCCCAAATAAAACTCTGACGTAAAAGTCCCCGCTAAACGCTAAATTCTCTTCGGTGGCGCGTGCGATCGATTTAATTGATACGGCATTCGTTCGGTTAAATTTCCTCTATCTAACTATACCAGTACCGAACCTTTGTTGTAGATCAATGGGGGTTTTTTCGCCCAAGAATAAAAATTTTACGCAGCGATAGATCCTTGGGGGACCGTAACTTTG
Source organism: Leiobunum rupestre (assembly GCF_980474605.1). Classification (NCBI taxonomy): domain Eukaryota; kingdom Metazoa; phylum Arthropoda; class Arachnida; order Opiliones; family Sclerosomatidae; genus Leiobunum; species Leiobunum rupestre. Next base: position 20,168,735 of record NC_143391.1, read on the forward strand.
GGCCCTTGATTTAGCAGCGACCACTGAGGCGATAAATATGAAAGATACGTCCATGAATATGGTATGAAAAACTCTTTCATGTGCGATACCCGTTTAGATCCTTGGGGGACCGTAACTTTGGGCCCTCGATTTATCAGCGACCACTGAGGCGATAAATATGAAAGATACGTCCATGAATATGGTATGAAAAACTCTTTCATGTGCGATACCCGTTTAGATCCTTGGGGGACCTTAACTTTGGGCCCTCGATTTATCAGCGACCACTGAGGCGATAAATATGAAAGATACGTCCATGAATATGGTATGAAAAACTCTTTCATGTGCGATACCCGTTTAGATCCTTGGGGGACCGTAACTTTGGGCCCTCGATTTATCAGCGACCACTGAGGCGATAAATATGAAAGATACGTCCATGAATATGGTATAAAAAACTCTTTTATGTGCGATACCCGTTTAGATCCTTGGGGGACCGTAACTTTGGGCCCTTGATTTAGCAGCGACCATTGAGGCGATAAATATGAAAGATACGTCCATGAATATGATATGAAAAACTCTTTCATGTGCGATACCCGTTTAGATCCTTGGGGGACCGTAACTTTGGGCCCTTGATTTAGCAGCGACCATTGAGGCGATAAATATGAAAGATACGTCCATGAATATGATATGAAAAACTCTTTCATGTGCGATACCCGTTTAGATCCTTGGGGGACCGTAACTTTGGGCCCTCGATTTATCAGCGACCACTGAGGCGATAAATATGAAAGATACGTCCATGAATATGGTATGAAAAACTCTTTCATGTGCGATACCCGTTTAGATCCTTGGGGGACCTTAACTTTGGGCCCTCGATTTATCAGCGACCACTGAGGCGATAAATATGAAAGATACGTCCATGAATATGGTATGAAAAACTCTTTCATGTGCGATACCCGTTTAGATCCTTGGGGGACCGTAACTTTGGGCCCTCGATTTATCAGCGACCACTGAGGCGATAAATATGAAAGATACGTCCATGAATATGGTATGAAAAACTCTTTTATGTGCGATACCCGTTTAGATCCTTGGGGGACCGTAACTTTGGGCCCTTGATTTAGCAGCGACCATTGAGGCGATAAATATGAAAGATACGTCCATGAATATGATATGAAAAACTCTTTCATGTGCGATACCCGTTTAGATCCTTGGGGGACCGTAACTTTGGGCCCTTGATTTAGCAGCGACCATTGAGGCGATAAATATGAAAGATACGTCCATGAATATGATATGAAAAACTCTTTCATGTGCGATACCCGTTTAGATCCTTGGGGGACCGTAACTTTGGGCCCTTGATTTAGCAGCGACCATTGAGGCGATAAATATGAAAGATACGTCCATGAATATGGTATGAAAAACTCTTTCATGTGCGATACCCGTTTAGATCCTTGGGGGACCGTAACTTTGGGCCCTCGATTTATCAGCGACCACTGAGGCGATAAATATGAAAGATACGTCCATGAATATGGTATGAAAAACTCTTTCATGTGCGATACCCGTTTAGATCCTTGGGGGACCGTAACTTTGGGCCCTTGATTTAGCAGCGACCATTGAGGCGATAAATATGAAAGATACGTCCATGAATATGATATGAAAAACTCTTTCATGTGCGATACCCGTTTAGATCCTTGGGGGACCGTAACTTTGGGCCCTCGATTTATCAGCGACCACTGAGGCGATAAATATGAAAGATACGTCCATGAATATGGTATGAAAAACTCTTTCATGTGCGATACCCGTTTAGATCCTTGGGGGACCGTAACTTTGGGCCCTCGATTTATCAGCGACCACTGAGGCGATAAATATGAAAGATACGTCCATGAATATGGTATGAAAAACTCTTTCATGTGCGATACCCGTTTAGATCCTTGGGGGACCGTAACTTTAGGCCCTCGATTTATCAGCGACCACTGAGGCGATAAATATGAACGATACGTCCATGAATGGGGTTTGAAAAACTCTCAGGCGTGATACCCGTTTGGGCCCTCAATTACGATAATAAAGGGCAGGCGTGAGGCAGCTATTATGCCTGTGCAATCTTGTTGTATCACATTTCGATTTGACGAAGAGAGGCTAATTTTAATTTTTCATAAATATTAATAAGACCAGGCTACGTTTTCCCCCGACATCGACTCAACTTGAAAACGAGAAAAAATGTTCGTATTAAAAATGGACGGAGGTTGGTTGACGCCGAAAAAATTAGCGTTTACAGTGGCGGCGCCAGGAATTTTCGCGACGGTAGGCAAACCAAATAAATGGGCCCCCGACCCGGGACCCCCCTTTTCTCAACGAAATACTTCAATAAAATAAAGTAGTGATGTACATGACGAACAAAAACGTTCTAACAACAGTAAAACGAGTCCAAATATAACAGAACTGGTTTTATTTACTAGGAGATACCTAAAATATTTCTAAATACATTATCGACATTGGTTTCATTGTTATTTATAAATAATTTTATCCCTTGGGACAATTTTGAGACCCTTTCTAGATCAATTTGGGGCCCCTTGTAGGGTGATTTTGGGGCCCCTCAAAAGTTTAAGGTAGGCAGTGGCCTACCTGGCCTACCCCCTAGCGCCGCCACTGAGCGTTTACGTATTTTTCAAGATCTAAAAATGTGTCCGATATCGGGAGTGCTGGGAGACGATTGGTACGAAACGCTTTGCGTCGAAAATGATCTTTGAAGTTCTTCGGTCGAACAGAAAAATAAGCGGTTTACGGGAAAAACGAATTGAATCAATAAAACTGAAGTCCTCTTTCTCCCCTTTCTCCGACTTTCAGTTCTCCGAGTTGGAAATTGAATTTGGGAATTGCTTAGCCCCGCTCGTTGGCGCCCATCGCCCACGCTCCCCCATCGCGCGGCCTTCTTAATGTCCGCCATTCCATCACGATGGCGCTCTTCGAGTGGGCCGTTTTGGAAATAAAGCGACGCTGGACGGCGGTGGGACATTTGATTCGGTCACGATAAAACGCCCTGAAAAATCGCCACTGTCCGAGAAACGCGATGCCCTTTGACTTCCCTTCCTTTCCCAACCCGACCGTATTTATCACGCTATCTTTCTTCACCCTTCTCTCTCTCTCTCTCTCTCTCTCTCTCTCTCTCTCTCTCTCTCTCTCTCTCTCTCTCTCTCTCTCTCCCTCTCGCTCGGCATTCCTTCGAATACTTCGTCAGCCGTTATATTTCCTTTGATTACGCCCAGCTAGTACGTTAGTCTCGAAACGGGTCTGGCACTTCGGTCGGGGGGATATTTAGCTATTCTCTTTGGGGTAACGGAAGCTACGTTTACTTCGAAGGCTAGCCTACCAAATGAATAGTATATAATCACGCGAAGAGCTTCGTTTCGTTCGTTGTTTATTTGCTTAGCATCTATCGCGCCTTGGTTAAACAAGATGTTTGGCGAGCCGCGGTTTGATATACCGTTTTCGAAGATTACGGAGCTTCTCGGCGAAGGGAGAGACTTTCATTTTTATTCGTTCGTCTGAGCGCGGAACGATGGGAAAATGGCCCGTTGGCGCAGCGTGCACCGTTAAAGAGTCCATTTTTCAGGCAGCCCGCCGTGGTGGAAGCGACCGATAAAACTAGCCGAGATAAATGTGTCTTAATGAGATAAGTTTCCATCGCCGACGAGCTACTTTTTGATAGATCGCTCTAGTCATTTTTTTCCATCTTCGTTATAAAACCTATTAAATACGAGGCTACAGCCCGTCACTATTTGTTATCACGTTCGAGTTCTTTACCCAATACGCCTGTAAAATTAAATATAATTTCGCACTGCGTATACCTCTATCATAACGTAAAATCGACGTTGCGTCATTAAAGGCTAGTTTGCACTAGGAAAAAACGCCAAGACGCGAAACAATTGTATAAGTCTTGGTTTCCACTAGTGCGCGTAATTGACGGATTTTGAAATGACGTTTTAGCGCGCGATACTACAGGTACATGTCTTGGGCACACAACCTTCGTTGCGTGCTTTTTTGACCATAACATGTAAAGGTATTTTCACGCGCAAAATGAATTTTAAAAGCCGTCTATAGCATACATTAAGACGCGCCCTAGTGAAAACCAAGCTTTAGGCCTAACGTAGATTTTTGCGTCAGCGTGAAATTCAACTTTTCACATACATTATGACGCGCCCTAGTGAAAACCAAGCATTAGGCCTAACGCAGATTTTTGCATCAGCGCGAAATTCTACTTTTCACATACATTATGACGCGCCCTAGTAGAAACCAAGCTTTAGGCCTAACGTAGATTTTTGCGTCAGCGTGAAATTCAACTTTTCACATACATTATGACGCGCCCTAGTGAAAACCAAGCTTTAGGCCTAACGTAGATTTTTGCATCAGCGCGAAATTCTACTTTTCACATACATTATGACGCGCCCTAGTGAAAACCAAGCTTTAGGCCTAACGTAGATTTTTGCGTCAGCGTGAAATTCTACTTTTCACATACATTATGACGCGCCCTAGTGAAAACCAAGCTTTAGGCCTAACGTAGATTTTTGCGTCAGCGTGAAATTCAACTTTTCACATACATTATGACGCGCCCTAGTGAAAACCAAGCTTTAGGCCTAACGTAGATTTTTGCATCAGCGCGAAATTCTACTTTTCACATACATTATAATTTAAATATTTACAATTAGGATCTACGTTATCTAATGAAAGACGGCAGCATCCACTTCCTCCATAAACAACAAAGCCACAAAAATTAGGTAGATGGCGCAAAAAGCCGTATCTTGTCCCGTATTTTGTCAACCTTTCCACCCACTTTCCACCCACCCCACCTCGATTCTCTGGCTTCTTGGTTGAGAACCCTAAGAGATCTGTCAAAACGACTCCCGTTCTGTAAAATTTGTTTTTTACACACAATCCTTAGGGATTTGTGTGTATTACGATCACGTACTGTGTAGCCGCCGCCGCCGCCGCCGCTGCCGTACACACGATTGCTCGCGGTACGTTAGTGGTACAAAGGCGATTGATATCTCAATCGATAGGCACTATTTTGGGATCGGAGCCCGAGAAGTTGGGCAAATGCCCAATTTACTATTTTTTGTGGTTTCGCTTTGTGTGGTTGATATTTTATTTAAAATTAAGTCCGATAACGTTAAAAACAATATTTTTGGTAAGGATAGGATTCAGCGGATATACAACTTCAGTTATATCAGTAAATATTAAATTTAAGTATAGTTTCCTGGTTAATTTACGGGACCCCAATTTTCGCGGTTTTATATTTTCGCTTAAAAGTCTACATAACGTTCTTTAATTTAAGTCCGATTTTCATGATAGTTATATTTTTGAATAGCTATGGTTTCCCTTAACCCTAGATTTGCAATTACGTTGCTTAATTTTAATTCTAAGTGAGGTTTTTTCGACAGCGTATGCGGACCCCCGCAAATTCCGACATGGTAAATCCGCGTGTCTATAGAGTTCTAAACGCCAGTTTCCCTCTCGCATTTTTCAAGGCCGTTCGCGCCGAGCTTTCAACGTGTTCCCAGAAGTAACAATAAGTGTGACCCCCAACGTTTTACGCACGTTTAACGCCCTTTTTACGCACGTCGTACGACAGGAAGTAGGTAAGTAAGATTTGATCAAAAATCACCAGTTTTTTTACTTCTAGGCCTATTCCAGCTTAGGTTGCAGCCGCGTTGGAAAAAGTTAATTTTAAGTGAATTAATTAGCCATTTCGCGGCATACCTGAATTCTTTACGCGCTGAAGCTATATTCGCATTCCATTGAAAGCCTGTCTGCAATAACAATAACGTATGAACAGGCGCGTAAAAAATAAGTGTGACCCTAAATATTTGTTATGCCCAGAAGTTAAGCATAAGTGTGCCACTAAATATTTTTTTGACCAGCTGCCGTACACACGATTGCTCGCGGTACGTTAGTGATATCTCAATCGGTAGGCACTATTATAGCCTCGACGGGATTTTCGTAATTTTTGGGGTCGGAGCCCGAGAAGTGGGGCATTTGGTCGATTGTCATATTTGAATTTCGTGCCAATTGATACAGGTGCCATCTAACTCGTTCGCGTTTCCAAAACCAGGTAACTCGGAAAACTTGGTTTTTATAAAAATTAATTTAAATGAACGTGTTCGCGTTTCGCCACCTTATTTCAAAAACCAGGTAACTCGAAAAACTTGGACCTTATTTCCAAAACCAGTTAACTCGAAACGCTTGGTTTTTATACAAATTAATTTAAATGAACGTGTTCGCGTTTCGCCACCTTATTTCCAAAACCAGGTAACTCGGAAAACTTGGTTTTTATAAAAATTAATTTAAATTAACGTGTTCGCGTTTCGCCACCTTATTTCCAAAACCAGGTAACTCGAAAAACTTGGACCTTATTTCCAAAACCAGTTAACTCGAAACGCTTGGTTTTTATACAAATTAATTTAAATGAACGTGTTCGCGTTTCGCCACCTTATTTCCAAAACCAGGTAACTCGGAAAACTTGGTTTTTATAAAAATTAATTTAAATGAACGTGTTCGCGTTCCGCCACCTTATTTCCAAAACAAGGTAACTCGAATAATTCTTTTCCGATAACATTCCTCTTGGGTTTATTAAGTTAATACATCAGTGGGATTGTGTGTACTCAAATGTCCGTGACATCTTGTTCTTATTTCAGGCTGTTCATAAAACGACCGAATTTGTATTTCATTATTTATTCAAAGCGCGCATCTATTAGGGAAAAGTTAAATTTCTGTTTTTAATATTTTTATCAGGGAACATATATTTTGATGTAATATTTATTACAGCCCTAACCAACGAAACCACTCATAATTCATTTAAATAGCTGCAACCGAACAAATTAAAAAAAAATCTCAAACCCGTCTAAAATCCCATTAAATTGAGCACTGCTTTTGCCAGAATTACCCCAATTTCACCTAATGGCTAATGCGCTAAAACTTAAAAATTTCAAAAATAGCCCAACCCGTCTTAAGTTTCCTAAAACGACAAAACCACCGAAAATCTCTAAAAGCACCTAAAATTCAAATTTTTTAAAAAAATACCAAAATTCCCAAAACGGCATCAAAGTACTTAAAGAAACTCGCCATAACAATCCAAAAATAAAAATGGTATAAAGTTCTTAAAGAAACAGTGACTCAAAAAAATCATAAAGGGGTAGTAAGCAAAAAAAGATCTTAAAGGGATCACGAATTCAATAATTATTAAAACTATATTAAAAACAAAATTGAGGTATATTGAACCGCTTTAAGGGACAGTGAACGCAAAATTTTTTGAAGGGATAGTTATCTGAAACATCCTTAAAGGTCGAGAGAAAAATTTGGGATAGAAACTGAGCTCATAATTTGAAAATAAAAAGATTTTATTACTAAGAAAAATATAATTTTACAGAAATTATACCAAAACATAGTTTGGCCTGCATAGCTAAACAAGTTGGCAAGCCAAAATATACCTCTCCTCGGAAGAGTTTTTAATTTTCAGCTGTATCCTTGGTTCTGCGGTAGAACGCTCACCTGTCGTTCAAGAAGGCTCGGGTTCGAATCCCGGTCGATTAAAAAATCATACTATTCTATCGTGTATAAGTAACGGATAGAATTAATTGATCTTATAATATTAGTGTCTGCTTTCTAATTTAAGTCGTCGTTATTGCTACGCGAAAAAGGAATAGCAACTTATATAATTTATTATTGATGGGTTCATTTATAAGAAATGGTCTTAATAAAATTTGCGTACGAAGTAACAATTTTTAAAGATAACGTATTAAAGACTAAATAAAATAAAATTTCTTAAATCGTATTTATACAATTTTTGAAAAAACTTCGAATCGTAACAGAATATTTTGATTAAGCAATTGAAATTATTAATTTATAAATATTAACCTTTAACTTTATCCATTTACGAGTACAAATCGAGCGACGTCCTTTTCTTAGAAGTGCAAAGCTCAACTATGTTTTTGTATAAACTCGATTCTCTCCTTGGCCATCCTTTCTCGCGAATTTCGTTTGAATACATTTTTAGATTAAATGTACGCGATTAAACTGATGTATCTGCTATTAAGAGGCGTAATATGAATTAAGGAGCGCTTAAATTTTGGAAAGAGTTAAAACGATTCTAGCGTGTATTCGGGATGGGCTCGCGGCCCGTTATTCATTAGCGGCCTTCATTTGTATAATCGGCTTAGCCTCGGTCATTTTTCGACGAGAGCGGGTGGTGGATGGGCGAAAGTAGGTCGGTGTCCCGGCGCTGGTGGCGCGCGGGGACTCCCTCCATTGTTCCTATAGTAAAGTAAATATTTTTCTTTCTCTGACTCTCATCTTTTTCCTCCCTTTTTCCACCGCGTAGGTTGGTCCGGCTCCGGAGCAACAGCCGATAAGAGCGGGAGCCAAGTTGACAGTCACGCGTAAGTAGGCTGAGTCACTTACCGCGTCCCAGTAAAACCTCTTTCTTTCTCTCTCTGGGGGGGGCGGGGGGGGGCGAACGGACGGACGGACGAAGAGGGAAAGATTCGGCTGCTCAGGTCTTCGGCGCGCTAGCTTCGACCTGTCTGTTTCTATCAGTGACCTATTCGTCTGTGAACGTACGCTTCGCCTACACCGTGACCCGGGATTTTGGGCCCTCGCTCGACGCGACGCTCTTCCTCAGATCTCTCCCTTTTTTAGCTCACTCCGAGAGAATTCCCGGATTCCAATTTTTGATTTTTGTCGTTCCTCCGCGCGCGAGAAATCCCCGAAGCTTTCAATGTCAACTCAGCGCGAAAGTGAGAATTAGAAACTGGAGAGAAGAGCCGGAGCGAGAGAGCGGCCGAAGTTAAACAAAACTTTTTTGACATTCGTTTCGCGATCCCCCATCGAAATGAGGCTGACCTTTTGTCGTACCTTAGCTTCCTTACTCCTTTAAAAGCCTTCGTTGTACTTTTTTTTTCTACGCAATTAGAATTTCATACATTCTTTCACTCAATTTTTGAGAAGAACGTACGATTCTCGGGGGATCTTTGGGTTCCTTAAGTGTGGAATCCATTAAAATTATTTCAATCATTCTAATCTTTTATCTTTTCGATCGTACGAGTCTAAACCTTTCCAGTTTTTGATCGAAAATATTTTTCGATCGTTTTATCACGGTCTTCTATAAAATGAAATTTACGTAACTAACCGCGAATTAAGAATATAACACGAGGAAATATTTACCAAAGTTGTCAAAGATCCCTTTGACGCAATCCGCGACTCTGACCGTAAATGCGATATTTTATCGGAGGGAAAAAAGCGGTTTTTAAATTAAATAGCTTTTCCAGAATTGGAGTCACCGTCAGGGGAGTTCACTCGCTCGACTTCAATAATTTAAAACCAAATATAGAAAGGCCCTAAAATAAGAGTCATTAAATTTCCAAAGCGCACGAAATTTGCATAAGGTTATATTTCCGGCTAAAATTTCGCGACAATTTTCTTTTCGGAATGCTTTTAAAGGTTTTCCCTTTGAAATGTCTTAACGCTTGTTTAAGCGCGGCTTTCGTATTTTCCGAAAGAGTAACCGAAAAATAATAATTCACGAATAGGCGCCAAGCTTCAAAGCCAATTTTGCTAAATTATTCGAGGTCGTAACGCGATTTTAGCCAAGCTTACGGTGTTCAATTCGTCTAGCCGTTTGTTTACTCTTTTTCCCCAGCGACCTTTAATTTGAAAAAGTTTAACGCGTTTTATTTTTTACGGTGTATGATTATTTAGTTTTGATAGGGGAGCTTAATCTCAAATATTTATCGCAGTTAGATCCGCTTCATCTAGAAAAAAATTATAGCCAGAGGAATAAACTCGGAAAATATGAATATGTATTGAAAAAAATTACTCTAAATTATTTTCATTTATCTTTCGTCTCAGTGGCTCCCTCCAACGTTATTTTGAATAACAAAGAAAAACCGCAAGAGATTCAAGTCCGGGAAGCGACCCGCGTCACTCTCACTTGCCAAACCGACAGAAGTAAACCCAAATCTGCCCTCAGATGGTACAAGAACCAAAAGGAGATCGAACCTGACGAAGGTAATACGACGCGTCTCGTACCATATAATGGATCATCCGCGTTACGTTGTTGACTCCATTTCTCCGTGACCAACTTTTAAGTCTTCCAACGCGGTACAGCGCGGCCATCCTCAAGTTATAAATGCGGTGGACAGGAGATCTTAAAACTTCGAGGAATTTACTCCTCTGTGGGTCGTTTTTAATCCAGTTTTTTTTTGGTATCTTAGGGGAATAACGGTGTTGACTTTCACGACGGTAAGAGTTGGCTGGGGAGGGTTTTTAGACGCTGTTTTGACTTTGAGAAAGTAATTACTTATAGATTGGTAGCTTGTCAGTGTGTTTCGGTAACGACTAGCGTAGGCGGTTAATATCGGCTGTCCGCCTTGGACGTAACTGTCAGTTGATCCGTGGTTCTACTATACACGCGTAGCTCTCCCCGGGCGCGCTCGTCCTCACTTCTGACTTCTGACGCGTTGTCGAACGGTGAGCCGCATCCATCAAGTTTGAATCCCTATTCTCTCACACTCTCGATATTTGAAGACAAGAAAAAGCTCTTCCGTTTTATCTCAACTTACCGCGCGCTGTTCTTTGTTTACGCAAACAAAAACCCCAGCCCGTTATCGCCTTTCTTCCTGTATTCTTACACTCGAGAGCGGCTAACAAGGAAGCTACTCGTCTCGGGTATCGGGCGACGCCTTGGGATGGAAACGAACGCGCTGTCCGTTTTGATCTGAGAATCTTTTCTTCGGACTTTATAGAATGTATTATAAAGGGGGGGGGGGGGCAGCCACCCGAGGATGGCTTTTCATTATAAAAGGCGGGCTTAATTTAGCGTTCTCTCTTCCTTCGCGACAGAGACGAAGCCTTCGGAGATGACGAACCCGGCCAAGCAGTGCAGCCAGTGCTTCGTGACGGTGGGCACCTTGTCTGTGCATCCGAAACGGGAGGACAGCGACGCTACCTACACTTGCTCGGCTCAGCACCCAGCCCTCAAAAGTCCCCTGGAGGCTTCTTTGACTATCAGCGTCTTGTGTGAGTAGTCCCTCTCCTCCTCCCGCCGAAACCCTTTCTACGTCAACGGGCCATTTTTGGATCCATTCTTCGCGTCCGCCTTGTCCGATATAATACGGGCCATTCTTGGCGCTGCAGCGGGAAGGCCCGGCGGATGGCTTATACTGGGATTTAACTGGGTCTCTGCCGGGTGTAGCCGCGGTATCCCCTTTTCCTATTCCAAAAAACTATCATTCTCGGCAGCGGTAATTCTTTCACGTGTCACCTATTTATAAATCACTCTTTCTTTATTCTTCCACCCTGGTGGCATTTTTCCTTGTCGCGCGGATGTAGTTTTTCTCCTCTCTTACCTCCGGCCACCCCCCTCTACTTTAACACCCCTACGAGGCTGTCACCTCGCCAAATTCTATGGCGTATCCGTTCCGCCTTCTACCGGGGTTTTTGCCTCGCTATGTAGTGACGGAACTACGGTCACTCAAGCCTAGCCGCCTCTCGTTCGGCGTCGTTGGCTCCCTCGAACTAGAACCAAGCTGGACGCGCCACCGCTACCTATAACAACTTGACTCCTAAGTGGAGTAAAATCTGCTCCAACCTTAAAAGGGATTAGCGATCCGTTTTCTTTCCGCTCGGTACGGAATCGGAAAATGGACGGAGTAAAGAGGAACTAGTCGAAGTCAGTCCGAAAGGCGTTCCAGGCTGCGCGGAAAAACTGGCGGCTCTCGTGTTCGCGCCCAAAAAAAGGTTGCAACCCCCCCCCCCCCAGACGAGTGAAAAGAACTTTTGATAAAAAGTGAAACGACACCGTTAGTGGAACTAAGTATACTAAGGGTAAATTAGGCTGTCTTCGGCGGAAGCCCACGCTCTCGGCTTTCTTTTCTCGTCGTCGGAGCCTTCTCCATCCGCCGCGGCCCCCCCTTCGATACTTTATAACTCTGGCGCGTACTTGTTCGCAGCGCCACTGTTCCGATCTCGTTTTAGGCGTCGAATCCGTCGAAGGGCCATTCTTCTTAATCTACGGGGCGAGCCAGAGCTTAAAAGTTCTTAGCGAGGCCGATTCTTCTTTTAAAGTTTTACGCCAAAGTCCCCTTTCTCGGTCGACGTCAGACGAGAGCTCTCCGGGAGTCGATTAGGCCCAGCCTTTAAAAGGAGATTGACGGATAGAATTATCGTTAAAAAGTCTTTTTGATCAAATTATTTCTTTCCACCCCCTCTCCCTTCCCCGTTTTTCATCCCCAAAGGTGTGCTTTCGGCTTCTTTCGCATTAGGAGTTCTCGTTTTGACGCCTTAATCCGCAACCTTCGCCGGGATACGTGCCTTATTGTCTCACCGCCACCGTGATTATTCCGAAATGGCGTCGCGACGAAAATAGCCTTTTTATCGCGGTTGCCGTTAGAAGCTCTAAAGGCTAGTTCCCACTTAGCGAAAAATGCAGTTTTCGCGAAGCGAATTGACTCATGCGAGTGAAATTTAGTGAAGCTTAAAGCTACGACGAAAATTAAATTCGTCGCGAAATTCTCGAAAATTCGTCAAGTGGGAACTCGGCTTAAATTGGGTAATTTTTGTAAATGACCTTTTGAGACTCGGAATCCCAAGCTTTTGATGATTCGTATTTTCGCTCGTCTACCGCGAGATTTTTCCCACACGCCGCGTCCACTTCATTCGGACCCTATCCATCGCGTGCGAAGGAAGCTATCCTGGCGGTTCGCGACACCCAGCCCAAGGGACAAATTACGTTTATTCCCTATTTTTTTACCCCGTATTTTCCGCAGTGTTATTACGCGTTATTTTCATTCCTTTTTTTTTGCTTTTTGTCGTCCGAACCGACTCGATGTCGAATGTCTTTTGAATTATTTTCGTTCCAATTTTGTCCGTCGCGAAACTAAAAGACAAAGTTCTAAAAGCGTCGTTTTGTCTTTCGGAACAGACGCTCCCGATCCACCGACGATAGAAGGTTACACAGAGGATGACTCCTTGAAAGTCGGTGATCAAGTCAGTCTGGTTTGCGTCTCTCGGAGTGGAAACCCTCCAGCCAGGTTAACCTGGTTTAGAGGAAACGCTCAAGTAGACGCCTCGTACACGACGGCTGGCAAAGTTACCTCCAACAAGTACACCTGGACAGTCAGACCCAGAGACAATAAGTCCCTCTTGAGGTGCGAGGCTTCCAACGACGTTTCCGTTAGAGCAGCTGCTATCACCGTTCAGTTGAACGTCGTCTGTGAGTGGCCGACCTTTCTCAACAATTTTCATACTTCTCTATTCAATCCATCGAACTTCTTAGTTCAACGATAAATACAGACGAGTTTAGCTATATTTATAGACATTACCGATTCCAAGAACGTATTTCTCCCGTAATCTTCTCATCCCTACTAATTGGGCTCCAACTTATTAAATGATATCTCCTTAAGCTCTTTACCAGTAAACATCTTAATATCTTTAGATAAATAACCAACGATACGATCATATCGCTAAGCGGCTATACAGGGTGCTGAGTAGTTCCTTGGATCGGCTGGCGTTCCAAATCTTAAATTTATCCACGGAATAGGGGAAACATGACGAGCTTTAGCGCGGAATTTGTAATCTACCGCCCAAAGCGGTAATTATTAATTACGAATTGAGTTATCCCCTTCAATCGGTCAGTTTACGTTAGCTTTGACTAGCGGATAAACTAAGCCCCCGTAATCACCGCGACTAATACTAATTCCTCCTTTGACTCGATTGCCCCTTCCTTCGTAGAGGGATTCAGATTTCTGGCAACACGCGGTGCACGCGCGCATTACAGGTAAGCACCGCTAGAACGACAGATCCAAGGGGCAAAGCAGAAGCACCCAGTTTTCCTCGAAAGCCAACATTTCGAGTGTTTTCGTTCCGCGGGCAATAGGAAGGATTACTTATTACGAATATATGCCGAAAGTAAATTTTCTGAATATGGGTTTTGAGACAAAAAAGTCTCAAGAAATCTTAAGAAAATCCTTGGGAGCTCTAAGTAGTCTTTGGGGGGTTGAACGTTTGGAAATATTGTCTTAAGAGTTCTTTGGAAAGTTATAGGGAAGTTTTGAGAGAAATAGCTTTGGAATATATTGGGATATTATTTCTTAAGATTTCTGAAGAAAATCAAATAGAAATTTTGGGAGAAAACATCTAGGGAAATATTGGGAAAATTTATCTGAGGAAAACTTAAGAAAAATTAAAGGAATTTTAAAGAGAAAAAATGGTTTTATTGGAAAATGTTGTTTTAAGATCTTTTAGAATAAATAAAGTTTTGGGAAGAATTTAGATTTGATTATATTACTGTTTTTCGGAAGAAAAATTACGGCATATTTGAGCTAAGGAAGCCCCCGAAATGAAACTGGAGTTTGGGGATTTCTAGGGAAATTTTCTTAAGAACGTTGTTGGGAAAAAGGGGCCAATTTTCCCCTTATTTCCCAAGGGAGTTTCTTAAGAAGTTCCCATTATTACCGTTAAAAAATTTCTTAAGATTTCTTGAGACAATTTTTATTAGGGTAAATGTCTAATGCTTTCGGTTTTACTTAAAAGATTGTAATCGCGAAAGCAGTCGTCTACTTCTTTATAAAAGGGATGATATTTCGCATCGCTTATGGCATATATATATATATATATATATATATATATATATATATATATATATATATATATATATATATGTTTCGGGATTTTGAGCACCAAGAGAAATTGTTCTGACAGCTTGCTCAAAGACAAGTGGCCGAACTGGAAACTACTTTCAATTCCGAAATGGAACCTGTACGTCTCGACAAAACATTTCAACTACTTTTCTTATTCCACATAGTTTGTTGAATTCTATTTGTTGCCACGAAAGAATATAACCTAATTAGAAGCTAGTAGACCGAAAATGTCTGATGTTCTGTCTAAAATGTATATTTTGCACTTACAAAGGAGAGTACCCGAGGTATTTATTGCCGATTTTGTTCAAAGTCGGGCGTTATGTAGACTTAGATGAGATATGAAATTTCCCAAAAGGAGACGTTGCACTACCCGTTCGATTTGCCAAGGCAACCAAAAATGTTTTGATCACTTAAAACAAAAAATCTCTATTCAAAAAAGCATGGGTTTTTCTCGGTTTCACAGAGAACATTTTTAAAAATCTCGAAATGGGTAATTTGGACCAATTTAGGTAAATTTCAACAAGTTTGGGTAAATTGGAACATTGTTGGAGTAAAATTGTAAATATTTTTGGGTAAAATAAGGAAAAAATCTTATTTTTGTTTTAAGTGGTCAAAAAAAATTTCGGTTGCCATGGCAAATCGAATGGGTAGTGCAACGTCTTCCTTTTGAAAATTTCATATCTCATATAGGTCTACATTACTCCCGACATTTTGAACAAAATCGGCAATAAACACCTCGGGTACTCACCTTGTTAGTACATACTCTCAGTGGCGCACCCAGATGGGGGGGGGGGGGGCGAGGGTTAGGGGAAAAAAACCAAAGTTAAATATAAAAAAATTGTAGATTTTAGAGAGATGGTTGACCTACTTTTTTCTATAATACAGATTTCATAAAGTCGGTGACGAATATAGATGTCGGTAGCGTTGCTTTGTAGCCCTTATGAATGTTTTAGTACTTCTCCGCATTACAGTGAAATAGAGCCGCGACGTTAGAGAGTTGCAAAATCCAAGCCGTTCAAAAATATCTCCCAAAACGCTGAAAATACTAATCTTAGTTGTCAATTGTAACTAGAATCTAACATTTTAAACTTTATTTAATATATTGGAATTTTTTAGGGTGGCTTGATCCTCCAGCCCCCTCCCGCGTGCGACACTGCACACCCTTTACTGCTATCGGTATATTTTATCAATATTTAAAATTTAGGCTCGTACTTGAAAACTGTATAGAATCGAGGACACGAATAAACCAAGACTAGGAATTATTTATTACGGTGTTCGAGTAAAATTGTAGGTTTTCCTAGTATCTAGTTTGTAACGTAAATTTTCAAATTTTCATTAGATGCACCTGCCGCTGTCGGAGTTAGTGGACCAAAAACGGCGATTTCGGGGGAAACAGTTACCTTCACCTGCACCACGGACCCCAGCAATCCACCCGCTCTGATTAAATGGTCCGTCGACGGAGGATCCGTTCTTCCGGGAGACGAAATGAGCTACGGCACCGAGACGGGATGGGTCACCGTTTCCAACCTCACAGTCACACTCGGACGTCAGGTAGGAGAGACCACCCGTCTCCTTCTAATTTATAATCCGCGTTCCGCCTTCGTCGCCTCGTTGACCCGCGCCTTTTCAATTTGAAAT
Source organism: Leiobunum rupestre (assembly GCF_980474605.1). NCBI lineage: Eukaryota > Metazoa > Arthropoda > Arachnida > Opiliones > Sclerosomatidae > Leiobunum > Leiobunum rupestre. The sequence continues at coordinate 20,185,030 of NC_143391.1, forward strand.
ATATCCGCCGGGTTCGTCGTTATTACCCACTTAATTATCATTTAATCGTTCCTTATTCAACCCAATCTATGGTTCTAGATATTTTTTCATCTACATTTCAAAACGCGATGTTTCGGGGGTGGCGAAAGAATAGACGACATCGTAGATTGAAACTCGATCCATTTTCATCTATTTGGAAAAGAAATTACTCAAATTTGCATTTTGGAAGAGTGAAAAAAAACTGTAAAAAGAACTTTCGAGCAAATAATTCTTCCAGCCGTTTTCCCAGAACGACTCTGTCTCTTCTCGTTCCCTCTTCTCGCGATCTTCGAGAAAGAAAAACCTAAAAATTTTTCCTCGTTGGAGTATAAAAGTATAACTCCCCATTGTCATACACCGCGAAGATGGAGGGGGAAAATAAAGGAAAAAGAAGCGCGAGAGAATGCTGGAAAAGAGGTAGGAGAGATGGAAAAGGACGGCTGAGTCCATTATCTATAGAAATTGAAGGGGGGGTTGTTTATCAAAAAAAAATTCCGGGAATGGGAGAGGGGTGGGCGCGAAGGACCCGGAGTTTTTGTCCGTCGAGTTTGTACTCTTTAGGGCCCTCCGCTTTGGTCTCATCCCCCGTCGCCCGTAGAAATGTATTTATCAAAACAACATTGACAGCCATTGGCTCTTTCTTTGATATAGTCCCCGGTAAATATATATAGACGATGGGCACTCTTCTAAATAAGGGGTCAGCCGCCCCCCTCTCCCCCCTTTCCTTTCTGCTTTAGTCGCTTGTTTATCTTTCCGAAGCCGGGGAATCCGCGCGCCGACGATCCTTATTTTCGGAAATGTAAAAGAGAAAATGATCTATAGTCGATCATTTATTCGTTGGGGGAAGATACGGCCGCCTCTCCCGGGGAATTTCTCAGTGCACGTTCTCAGAAACCCCCCCCCCCCCCGCCCCCCGCCCTCACCCCCAGGAGAAGACGTTCGAGTTGGAACCCAACCTCCGCGCTCGCAAACCGAACCCGTTTCCCGAGCGTTTACTCGAACATTCCAGCGAGATGAGGATCTTCGAGGCAGACCCTTTATAGCGCGTAATCACCCCTTGTTCTCTCGTATATCGAAAGTAATTTTTACGCGTGAATATTCGGGTCTTCTCCCCCGTCCTGTTTGTTTTTGGTCGCGACTCGCGGAGGGAATCGGAGTGAATGGGCGCGTGAGAGCTTCGTCCATCATTCTCTTTGAAAGCATAATTTTCGCATCAACCTTTATCGCCATTAGGGTGGAAGGGGGGGGGGGGCTCTCTACGGTTAATATTGGAATATCTCGATAGATACCCTTTCTTTTCGTTCCCGCCATCGAGTTCGACCCACTCGTCCTCGATGGTGGAAATGCCGAAAGGAAAAATAGAAAGCGCTAGTTTTGTTTGAGCACGGTTCGCTATTAGGTTTCTCCCTTTCACTAAACCCAATTTACGGATTATTCTGGGTTTGGTTTTATGTTATTGGGCGTAGCTATTGTGTAGAGCAACGACGCCCGTTGTTTGTTTGGTCGGATATGTAGGAAAATGGCGGCGTCTCCTCTAAACCCTGGGGGTTAACCTTGATATTACCAGTCCAAATAAGGGCGGTCAATAGCGAAGGATCTCTGGATAGCCGAAACGAACTTTGTAATGGATAGCTAGGTTTTCTCGTTGGTTATTAGGCCGAGCTCATTCGCTGATAAAATAGAAATAGAACTCCTCATTATCCGTGTTGGGCCGAGAGTGTAGTCGTTCGGAAGGATGTACCCGTAAGATCCGATACGCGCGCTGATGTAACGAATTCCGGAATTAAGTAGGTCAACAATATAACGCTCCGACGAACGCGAATGTTTATCGACCTAACTAGGGATTTGCTCCCCATTACAAATTATCTATAGTCGAGCCTGATTTATGAAACGCGCTTTTAACAATGAGTTTTGGGCTTCGAGATTTCCCTATCACTTCAAAGTTTAAAAGTTTATCAATTCAAGTTTGACTTTCTGCCGGGTTAAAATACTCCGAAACGCCGTAAAAGATGCTTTTAAAAAATTGACTCCCTTTTTCTTAAATTTCCAATTTCGCTATCCGTTTTAAGAAATACTAAAAGTTAAAGTTAATAAAAACCATCTATGGATTATAATGCAGTTAAAATACGTGAAAAGGTAGAAACGTCCATAGTAAAAAGGGGGAAAAAAAGCTAAACTCTAACAAATTTAAAGTAATGATAAAACTTACGGAATACTCCATGGACAGTAAATTAAGAGGACAGGTTTTCGATACCCTTTCACAGTGCATTTTATTTCTACCCGCGTATCAATCAGCTCGAGAGACTCCGAGAGAGTCTTGCAAGGTCATTTGTACCACGTGATCTTAAAATTTCAAAATGGCAATCTAATGCGGTTGATATTGTTACGTAATCTTTTGCGCTTTATATTTTAGTAATTTTTAATTTTGGTTTTTTAATTCAATAAAAACTATCAACTGATATTTAGTATATCGTATTTAATCTATAAAAACGTGAAAAAATACCTTTTGGCGTAAAAATTTACTTCGTGTTTATCTTTTTTCGGTTTTCGAACAGTATCCGTCCACTCTTAGCTATACTTGTTTTTTTTTTCAATAACCTTGGCCGACTCCCTTAGTGTGATTGGTTTACGGGGGCTAAAAACCAGGCTTTTTACCGATCCCCTAAAATCTACTATAAATGAATACTCGGACCAATAGGTCTTCGAGAATAAAATTAAAACGCGTTTTGAAAATTTTAATGTTCAGGCTTAGCTTCTGTTTTCGGTTTAGTCGCAAGTCCGATTCATTGCGTGGTACCATAAGGCTATAATATTTTTCATAAGTTTGTCAGTTTGGGGAATATTTTACTGAGAGCTAGTAACGGAGTGACGTCATCACAAGAAGAAAATCTCCCCCTAGCGAGGCGCTGTCAAAGGCTACGTGTGACGCGTTAGCAAGCGAACGCAAAACGGCGGCGAAGCCCTTATAATGCAGTCTGTCTCGTGAATAGCTCTCAGTAAAACGTTTGCATGTGAAGAATAATAAGTGTCACACTTAAGTAACAATATTATACACTTATGGTGGCACTGATGAGTTCCAACTAGTTCGAAACCGGTCTACCGCTGGAAAAAAAAACTTGTTGAGGTTAACGGTAATAGTTAGTGTAGGGAGCTGTTGGCTCGATCGCGTGGCATGCAGGGCTTTCCACCACCCTCCTACGCGTTGTAACCCGGCCACCTGAATTTATGGCTTCAAAAGTCGCTTGATGACTTAGGCCTAAGGTGGTGCCTTGGGTATTAGCCTAGCTGATTATTATTATTATTAGAAAAATGCTGGCTATTTTAATTCATTTTAATTCGTTTTTGACTCGAAGACCTATTGGTCCGATAATTTCATCAGTTTTACCATTACTTTAAATTGGTTAGTTTAGCTTTTTTGCCCCCTTTTTATTATGTACGTTTCTGCCTTTTCGCGTATTTTAAGAAATCCTAAAGCCACGTGACTTACTCTTTCCGGGCCAATTAACAAGTTCTACTTTCACTTTCTCGATGACTATCGCGAGCTATTAGTAGTCATGGCGAATGGCGCTGTCTTTTTTTATCTCCTCGTAAGTCACGTGTATTTCATCGCGTTTTTCGCTTGTTAAAATGACTCCGCCTACAAGTTGTGTGTAGGTGGAGAGTGAGGTCAGTTCGCGGACGCAACCCCGGAATCCCCCGAAGTAAACGGACGTGATTCTTCCGGCGATGTTTGCTCTGGAAAGCCATCGATGGAACTGGGCTCCGAAAGAACGAAAGCGCAAAAATAAATAGAGGTAGAATTGGCCCAACCTGGTCAATTTTCCGCCATTTCTAATTCGATAAAAAAGTTAAAACTAGCGTGCTACGATGGTTAGTCTGGCGAAAAGAAAAATTCTATGTAAATTACTTTCGTGATTGAAGTCGCTCAAACCCAGTTTAGCCCTCCTTTTTTCTATCCGTTGGAAAAACCTCTCAGTTTGGCAAACCCACGCTGTTTTTCAAGCCTCGCGGAAAAAGTTCGATTTAAAAATCGACCGAACTTGATTTACTAATTGGGAGTAACGGAAAAACACGAGTCGAACGGAAAAAGTAAAGTTGCGGTGCCGAAATCTTTTTTATTTTTACTTTTGGAATTGAGGACGGTGAACGGGGGAGTGTTAGTGGGTGAAGGGAACTTTTTACTCGTCCCAAATTAGCTCGGTTCGATTCCTTATTCGTACAATTCTCGCGTTTTTTCTTCACCCTTGTTATTTTTCATCTTTCATCGACGTCATTCGTTTAATGTTATTTTTTTCCCAGTCGTGATAAATCGAAGGAATCGTCTTATCGCCGCTGAAGCCGGCGACGTCATTTTCGCCATTCGTCGGATTGCAGTGACATTTTGCGCCGGCCCTTTATTTAAGACGTCCTGTTTGTTTCTTCCTCCGCTTTTAGAGATAAATGATGGTTCGATTCATTTCATTCAGAAAAATCGCCTCCTTGTTCGGTGCCATCCCCGCCATTTCGAATCACTTTGTGAAGAATCGTGATGAAGATGGGTGCCAGGGGTGCGCGAGGGGTGCACGAGGGGTGCGCGAGGGGTGCAAGGACCAGGGGGGCGGGGGCAAAGGTGTGTTTTTTGGAACGCGTCTGGCCCGATCATTTTTATCAATTTTGTCCATTTTCCAAACACCCCCTACCGGTCATTTTCGTGACGAACACGTCACTATATCTTTATTTCTCGAGTGTGTGACACTAAAACGCGTCACTTTCAAGAACGCAAACTTCACCCTTTTCCCGAGCGTTCACTTAAATAGACACCGTATAAAAACGTTTGGAAAATATTTTAGTATACGATGGGGACGTAAGAAAAGGTAGAGAGATAAAAAAAAAAGGAATTTGGAGGATGGAAGGTTGGAAGAGTTGGAGAAACACGAAGAAAAAATGGTCCGAAAAGGGTCCCCGAAACTCGCTCATCCGAAACAAAGACCGTTTATATCAAACAGCAATTGCGATCTGCTGACAGCTCAATTCTCTTAAATTGAGCTTACTGTGTTCGACCTTTTTTGTCGCTATAACTTTAAGGAATGAACATTCAACACTCTCCTACTTCTAGGTTCTCTTCAAATACCACCTCTTTATTGAAAACCTAAAACCGTTGCGCTCATCTCTTCACTATTTACATGTACGTCCCAAATATTCATCCGATATTCGTGGAAATCGATAAATAGGAATATATTCTACACAAAAGAGGAATTGAAAATTTCGGAAATTATTGGCGCGGAAGTAATTTTAAACGTTATTTTCGTCCACCCTTTCATTCTCTCTCATTTTTTTTACTCTTCTTCGTTATCCAATTTCGCGTTTTTTTCTTTCGCGAGACTTATTAAAAAATACCAGAAAAAGATAAAAGAAATCTTTAAAAGCGAAGAAAAGGCTTTCCTCGACAGTCAATGGAATATACGATGGTTGGGGTAAAAATATAATATTATACGTGTACGCGAAGAGAAAAGAATTGTCTACGTACTCCACTTCAATCAATATCTGAGAGTCAAATGAAGAGCCAGAGGTGACCGCGTTCAAACTTTAATTACGAGGACTTCATTATTAATTTTTTCCTATTTCTCTTTTCTTACCGGAAGTTAGGCCAAAACGCCAATGTATTATTCCTCAAATTAAGCCTGTGGTTTTCTCCTTTTTGTACGGACTTGTTTTGTCTTTCTGCTGTGCCATCTGGGCGAGGGGGAGGGTGGATGAAGGGGTTCGCGGCATTGACTTTTTTTATCGAATTCCGTTGGGACCAACGAAGAGAAAGACGAAAATGATATAAACATTTGCTTTGTGGTATTACCAGAAGTATTTAAGATTACGAGGCTATATTCAAAGCGTCCTATTCAATGGGTGCAACTTGGCCGACAAGCCGCGGAAGCTTACACCGAATCACGGCAGAAAAAGTTTCCGCTCGTATTACTCCGTAAATAAAGTGGTGCTATTTAATTATTAATAAACTAATTTTTTGGATTCTAATATTTGTAGAAAGTTACTTGAAACGGTATTTTGAATAAAAAGAATGGGAGCGTGCGATGGTACATGTTTGAAGCGAATAACACTAGCGGCATTAAGTATATTTAAGATAAATATTATATTCAATACCATTTGCATAAGTGTATAATATGGTTTCGTAAGTGTGACACTTCCTATTCTTCACGAGACGGACTGCATTATGGGCTTCGGCGCCGTTTCGCGTCCGCTTGCTAACGCGTCACGCGTAGCCTTTGACAGCGCCTCGCTAGGGTGAGATTTTATTCTTGTGGTGACGTCACTCCGTTACTAGCTCTCAGTAAAATAATCCCCAAAGTGACAAACTTATGGAATTATATTATTAATAACTCTAGCAGAATTAAGTATATTTAAGATAGATAAATTAAATCTTAATTTATGTTATTTATTTATTTATCACGAAACCTCCAAATTGCTATATATAAAATGAAATCCTTTCATATTAAATTAAGTAGGATTTGGAGTACAATTTTCGGCGTTCTTTCGGGTAAAGTACAGAATTTTCATTTTATTTTTAAAGTTTGAACAAAATTTGAAATGCCTTTTAGGATTTGTAGCCATAATATGTAACCCAGTTTTAGCATTCTAGCGTAATATATAGCCTGAATATTATAAATCATGGAAATTCCAAAACTATTTTTAAAAAGTCTTGAAACGTAAACATTGACATTGTGGACATTTCTATCTCCAGACTGTTGCCCTTCCTAATGAAATTTCGTAAGAAATATATCCGTATACCGAAGGCCGTGCCTGTACCAGTTTGTGTGTGTGTGTTTCTGGGGGGAATCTTCCCTATTTCACGGTTCAATTCGTGGATTTTTCCGTTGACCTTCACCATCACGCTCCCACTTATTTTACGTCCGCAGGGACCCTAATTTTGTCAAAGCATAAAAACAGGAGGGGGAACCACCCGTCCACCCTGACAAAGAGAAGCCACCCCTCTGACCCCCCAATGTCTCGGATAAAAAGAAGAAACTTATAAACGCAATAAAGAATAAGGGATGAGGATGGAGCCAGGGGTATTGAGAGGCGGTATCGCGCCGAGAGAGAAAAACAATGACGTTCTTTTTCAATGGCCTTGTTATCCAATACGAGATACGGCGTTAGGCGGCCACCCAGCCACGCGGCCACCCAGCCACGCGAGTCGCTCTCTGTACGTACCACGTAGATAAAAGCCTAGTAACTACTCGTGTTTCTCCGAAAATATCGTATAAGCCTAACGTTTTCCTCCAGAAAATATCGTATAAGCCTAACGTTTTCCCCCAGAAAACTAGAATATATTCCGTATAGTTATTGCTAGACAACGCGGTTGAAAACGGGGGATATGGTGTAGTCTGCGACATGGTTTCATTTGAGATTTTTCATCACGGAGTATGTTTGAAACGAGAAAAGTGGAGACGAAAATGGGGGATTGGTAAGAAACAGATGCCGTGTATTTGGTTTTCAAGAGCTATACCCGGAAATCGTAAATAGGGAGTAGTTTGGACTTATACGCTGCGTTTTCCGAACCTCCCTCCTATTGCAGTTGCGTTTAATGAAGAGAGAGCTATTTTGCCTTAGTCTAGTATCTTTTTATCTCTCAATTGCTAAATCGTAGCTTATACTCACTGGTACGTCCAAAATAGGCCAAGTGAACCAGACATTATGGTTGTCTGGTTGCTGGGCTGTTTTCATTTCATCAAAGGATTGCGTGTAGTTGTGTAATTCTGATAATATTAAATATACATGACTTAGGGAATATTAAGTTACAAAAAGAAATTAACATAACTAAATAAATATGAATTCCAATGAGGGCCGTTGAGCGTAAATTAAATTTTAATTCTAAAGTAACCTAACGATAATATTTTCAGAAAACCTATCTTTCAAATTAGTTTAAAAAAAATATTCAGGTCCTTAATTTCTAACCCAAGAAGTTAATTTTAAACTGCCTCTTTAAATATTCTTTAGAATTTTATAATGATGTTAACTTAATAATCAAAGTACCAAGATTTAATTTTAATTTGACCTAAATAAATAATTTAGTATATTTCTTTAAATAATTAAAAAAGATATTGCAAGTTATTCATTTTCGCATTCGAAAATTTAGTTATTTTTAAATCTAAAGATTAGCACGGTACAACCGTAATTTCATTTAACCTTAAACTTAGAAATAAATATTAACGATAAAAATAATAAAAAAAATACGCAGATTTTCTCCATCCTCGGCATTGAGTTGCTTCTGCTTATTAGGAAAAATAATCACGTATACCCGCAATTTGAAAGAGAAGGAAATGGTTGGCCGCTTTTCCCAGAGTCCCGCTCTGATCTGGTCCCTCAGGGGGGAGTAGGGGGGAGGGATAGTTGGAAATTAATTTTCGGAACAACGAGGGAGCCTCGAACAATGAGAAGTTTTAATTGAATAATTATTCCGCTCGCGTCTTGCCATTTCATTTCAATTACACTTTAGAACGACCTTTAAAAATGGGCGGCTAATAACGGCGACGTTGAAGACGGAATTAGAGTGGGGCCGAATCGGCCAATTGGGTTTACAGCCATAAAATTCTCAGACACCCTCGTCCTTTCCATTATTAATCTTCGATAGATTTCTTGGAAAAAGTTTTATTTCGCCATCGCAATTTCCCTCGTTCTTTTTTTGGAAAACGATCCATCGCCGTCCTTATAAAACAAATTGAGCCATTTTACTTGGACCGATTTGTTTACGTTCCTTTTGGCATTTCGACGAAATATTTTTGTTTACTTTCGTCCGAAAGCTTATATTCGATTTTATTGAGAATTGTTTTTTTTCATCCACCGAGTTGAGGCATTAGGCAAATCGGAAATGGTCTACAGTCTCCTCTATATGTTTTTCTTCTCCGAAAAACCAACTTTTTAACGATAAGTGTGGCGTAGAAAATGTTACGGCCAGAATCGAGTCCGCTAAATACGGCGACTCCTTAACGTCTCCTGACTGGGAAGCGAATGCCTTTTGGGCGGTATACGTAGGCGAAGGGCGGTGGAAGCTCGAAATGGATACTTTCCGGAATCGTCTCGGACGTGGCTTCTCAATCTCGGTCGTTTCCGTCTAAGAAATATCATTTCTGGGGCATCTCGAATCGCCGCGACATTTTTTATCCGAAAAATTCCGATTCTTTCATTTTTATTTGGCATTTTTCTCGAATTCGCGTTTCAGCATTATTTTGTCTCGTCTTCTCTATTCTCTCTCTTCTATTTCACTCCTTTCGAGGAATTTTATCCCGCAAACTTTTGTTTCGCTCTACTGTCCGCTTCGTTCGATGCTAGGTTCATCGGAGTCTTCGCGACGGAGTAGTCAGTCCATTAGGTTTTCGCTAAAAGCCCCGTTCCCTCCCGGTCCGTTCCTGTTCTTATCCCTCTCTTATTTTAGTTTTCACTCTTTTCTCTCCGTTCTTTCTACGTTCTTCGTTTTAAAGTTTTGTTCTCTCGTCTGGTCGAATGAAGAGCAAATATATTGCCCTTTCTAGCCTTCTTCGGGCGGGTTTCTATTCCGGGAATGCTCGTGAATAAAACATTAAAACTCCATTTGATTGTATTAAAATCCAAAATAATAACCGTACGATATTTGTCCTAATCGTTTTTTGCGTTTACTTCGATACGTTGCGATGATCGTTTCCGAGGATACGCTTGTTTTTTGTTGTATATACGAGGTTTTTTCCCCTTTTTATATCGACGAGAACCTAAACGACTGTACCGTTATCTAGCGAAATATTGATAGTACTTGAAAAATGGTCGTCGCAGTGCGAACGCGATCAAGAGTTTTGCTCCTTTTTGGTCTATCGCGTGACGCCGTACACCCGGAAGCGTAGTTAAAGGCGGGTATCGGGTGAAGTTTACGAATGCGCGTCCGTATCGTCGGATTCGATTATAGGCGGTATCGAGGGGTCGTTTCTCGAATTCGCTTAGGTTGTGATAGAGATAAACTACTCGTCTATCCAGTGGATAGAGAGAAGGCCACTCGGATAAGAACGAGACTTCGGGTCTGAGCGGAGCAAAATTGAGCCCGTGTCTGGTCCTAAAACGGAGAGGGTGGATTGGGAGCGAGTAATGGTGGAGGGTGAACGTAAGAGCTGGACGGGAAGGAAAATGTATAAATCGATAGGATGCCCCCCTTTAAAGCTGGGGCTATCAGAACGTGGCGGCTACTATTCGCTTTTTCAGCCGCTCGCAGTCTGAGAGCGAGTGCACCAGTTACGCCCCGTGTAAATCACGGCGAAAGGGGCTTTTTTCTGCGGCGCTGGCCCGCTGCTGGTGACGGACTTCCTCTTTGACTTTGCCGCGACTTTGGCCTTAATTTGACAAAACTCCGAAACCCGTTTTAAGAGTCCAATCCGCGGGTGGTGGTCGCGGCCATTACCACCTTCTTCTTCTCACCATCCGCCGCAAACTTTGACCCTTTCATTAAACGAGTACGTGTCTTCGGACCCAATTGAATGGCGAGCTCTTTGACGGAAGAAATACTTTGGTTAACTTGATCAAAAAATAGTCGTACATTTTGCCCGTGAAATTGGCGCGCTACTCCGCGGTCATTGTTTGCGGTCGTTGGTAACGAGTTCTTACGTAGAAGCGCCCCTCGTCGGTTCAATGACACCCTCAAAGATCTCGTCGTATCCTTAATACAATTTGGACGCTTTCAGAAGCGAGTCTCGGTGGATATTTGCAATGGCCGCTATTTGCCTCGAGTAAACGCTGGCGAACAGACGACGAAAAGTATGGCGAAAGGTTCTTTTTGCAAACACATTAGGGCCGGCTTACTTTTTCTCAATCCTCGCTCTATTTTTATTAAGGGCGTAAGGAGAGGCCGCTTCTAAACGTACAACGCCACAGAGACCAGACCTGATACTTACTAACGTCACAGTTCTTAGGTTAAACCCGCTTAATCGAATGAAGCTATGTATATTTTACCTTTAAAGAATCACCACTTCAAAATCAATACGAGCGTTTAATTTAATTTTTCTTACTTAAGACAAATGTTTAAACTCGACCAACCTTCTTTTTTTGAAGAGAAATCAACTTTGAACTAGAGTTAGATAACTGTATAAAACGTAAAAAAGACCAACTAATTTCGGCCCAAAGTTTTTCCAGGCGAATATTATATATATATCTAATAAGGCCCAAATCATTGATCTCTTTTACTTTTTAGTTTTAGAGTATTATTTTTTTTACTGAGGAATTCGTGAATGGGCTGCTTCTAAATAGCCAGAACCACGGAATCTTCTACACGACCTTTTAAAGTCTCTCTCTATACTCGTATAACGGCTTTTTAAAAAAAATGTTTGACATTCTTCAGGGCGGACCATCCGTAAATTATAGTTAGCGTTTACGACTCTGGATACCGTTGCTTTTCTCGGAGAAGGCGAGGGCGAGTATATCGCGTGGGCCCCTCAAAACGATTAAGGTTAAAGACACCGTTTTTTGGCGTATACCCCGTAGCGGGCAGAGCTATGGGGTGACCCACGTGATTTCGGACGATTCGCGCTCTTAAGGTTATAAAAGTTGTTTCGCGATCAACGGCTTTTTAAGATTTAGGAGCAAACCGCATTATGGGAGGAGCCATAAATCGTTCCGCAGAACGCTCTCAGAGAGAGAGAGCGAGAGAGAGAGGAAGAGAGAAATAAGAGAGAGAGAGAGAGAGAAAGGGAGATCTGTGAATAGCGTAAATCAGTCTAAGAGCCTCCGTATCCCGCACGATCTATGGACGGGCATAAAAAGAGGCACCCCGGAGTAGAGTGTTAAGCCAGGCGCTCACTGCTCTTTGTAACGTCTCCGCCCTACCTTTCGCAAGCCTTTGCTTCGTAACGGAGACGATGCCTTGTGGAAGGCAGGACAGATACGAAACGGAGAGCCAGTGGGCGCCTAGGCTTAGATGCGGGGAGGCGAGGATGAGTTTTCTATAGCCGAAGGGGTATACTCCGTCCCTTATTTCTATAGCGAGACCCGTGGCGACCCGCCGCTTAAATCAAAGGGCAAATCCCTGTTTTTCTTTATATATTCAAACGCGGAGATCGGACTCGCAATAATCGATACGATGGTGGTTGCGAGAAAAGCCTTCAAAATCCCGCTTATTTTAAAGGATATATGACCGTCTTTTAAAACCGCTTTCGTCTCTAACATTCCTCGGATAGAACAAACATAGTTCTCTTTGTAATTCCTCGGTCCCTTTAAGACGCTGGATTTGGGAAGTTCCGACTTTTCGTCCGTAGTTGAAAGTCGCTCAGATTTAAAATTTGAATCAACATCTGAAAAGTTTAAGAGTGTGTAGTTTTCGTTTACTTTCGTCGACCGTTCCGCCGGCCCGGTTGATCTTTCCGAGTGTTTATTTAGCGTAAGTAGGTCGGCAAGGTTCTCTCGGCGTATTCCGAGTAATTCTAACCGAATTTCACCCCTTTCCATAGCGGGAATATTAAAATGTCGAAATAACGGCGTAGGCCCCCGCAGGGTCGAGCCGGAGTGGGCCCAGTTCTCTTTTTCGATCGAGCGCCGTCGAGGGGGCGGGGGAGAGTGTTTTCATAGGAAGACGTCAACAAAGGCTCCAAAGTTTTTCTTTCCTTTTTCTAATCTCCCTCGAGGAGATGGAAACTTTCTAACTGAACTAAATTGCGGCTAGGCACGAGAGGAAAGCCGCCCATATTTTTTAAGCTACATAAACGCTTTCTCGTATTCATTGAATCCCAGTTAACCCGAGGATAGCTCGCACGAAACAAAAAACTCCTCCTCTTTCGCGAAGTGCCCTTTCTCTAGGTAAGCGAGAATTACCTTTTCCCTCGCATTGTTACTCTCTTTGGTACACGCGTACTTCCAGATATTCGATTTTCACTCGCCCTATTGTACCGCGATAAGCGTCAAGGTAGTTTCAATAATTGGCGGTAGTTGTTCCAGGTTTCAGAGCCTTTACCCTGTAGGCTTAAACGATGATGCTGAAGAAAAAAAGAACTTGAAATGTAATAGTTGATTTTATAAAATAAAAAGTGGTCTTGCCCAACTTGTTAAAATGTTGCTCTTACGTCACAAGACCCAGCTTTATTTGTGTATTCTTCGCACGAGCGATTTGCACGTGCTCTAGAAAAAGCTATATTCCTCGCGACTGTAGCGCGCGCTAGCAGGCTTGTCAAAGTAAGAGACTGTGACGTAAGAGCAACATTTCAACAATAAGGCCACGTTAGTTTATAAAAAGAACTATTTCTCGACTAAATATCTTTTTAATGGCAATTCGAAGCTTTTATTCTTATTTATAAATGGAACGTCCAGCGATTTGGATCGACCTATTGTTTAATGGGAGTTTTTTAGAAAACATTTTCACGAAGTTTATTCTATTTATAGACAATAAAGATATTAAGCCCGTGGTAAAGAAACGCGTAGGAAGAACGTGTACAACTCGTAGCTGTAATAATCTCTAAACGTTTTTTGGTACCGCCTTAATCTCTCTAATTTAAGTTCCGAACTTGAGCGTGTACGCTTTCATATTGCACGTAGCTGATCGTGGTATAGACCCATTTTGCCCGGTAGTTTTAATCTAATTCCGTCCAACGTTGAGTTTGACAACCTCCCATTGCGCACGAGTTTCTAAACTGGTAGTTACTTAATGTATTTCGACAACCGTGAAGGGGACCACTCATCACGTTACGCTCGACAACAACAGACACCTCCGGTACAGTTCGGTATAGTTGAAAAAGAAGAGAGGGAGTGGCGAGGGAAAGAGAGCGCCCAAGCATATACGAGGGCTCCATTCATTTCGGGGGAGACTCGTTTTAATTAAAACACTTTTAATGACGCCTTCGCAACCCCCCCCCCCCCCCCCCCAAAAAGAGAAAGATAAAAAGTGTACCCCGACCCCAGGACGAACCGCGGATGAAAAATTACGGCGAGATGTAAACGGGAGCAATATGTCTTTCGCGCCTACCTTCGAGGCGCGTAGATTTGCGGGCGCCGAATAAAAGGCGGCAAAGCGAGTGGGACGAGGCCTAATCGAATAAGGTGAGAGAGAATGACGCCGCTGGTTAGCTTCGGGAAGCGAGCGTTGTAGTCCAAATTTGATGGATTATGACGATATTCCAGGGTGTAATGGGCCGGCCGCCTGGGATTCTTTTTCGGCGCGGAGTGCTCTTTGCCTCTTCCCAATCGATTGACGACTGGCCAGAAATCTGGGTTCTTTCTCTGGCTGCCGACCGCTCCTCTCATTTCCCGAGTAACGCTAATTATCAGGGACATCTACAACTCGATTAAGAGGAAGGGGATGAAAAACGAAGCTTCCACGCCTCCCTCCGGCCCTTCCATCTTTGTCTACCTTCTTTCGCACCCGCCGGGGCATCCGTCCAACCCCGTCTACTTTCCCCTTTCCCCTTTTTCCCTGCTTCAAATTACTTTCGGATCTTTTCCTACTTGTACATTTATATTTGTAAGAAACCCCCTCCCCCATTGTTACGAAACTTATCACTTGGTTCCGATTAACACGCGAATTGTAGGTGAAGTCTGCGCGGTAAGCTACTCTTTTCCTTTACGCTTGACTGAATAACGGTGTTTAGCTTTACTCGGACTATAGATTTTCACGAATATTCGGCCGTTCCTCGGTCGTTTCTCAACAGGTAGCAAATTACTGCAGTTCCGCGAATGCCTCCTGCCCGCCGTCTGTTGGATGGAGGAGGAAATAATTTCCTTGTAGCGAAAACCCTCCTCCTCTCCCTGCTTACTCTTTGTTTTCCTATCCAAACTTCCAAAGAACGAGCTATGAAGAAAAGAGGAAAAAGATTATTGAACGCCTGCCTCTCTTTCGCCGTGTGTTTTTAATTGATTCAAAGATCAGCCGCGACTAGACCGTCGTCATTACTATTTACGCCTTTAAAAGTTGATTATTGCTTAGTCAGACTACAACATTTTCCACGCGTTAGAATTAGTAGCTGTTCGCATTGGTTTTCTCAGCAATGTCTATTTTTGACCTACTAGCCCCTGTAGAAGTGTTCAAACCGCGGTACACCAATGTTCAAGAAGAAGCAGATATACACGATTTTATCCTACAACGCTTTTTCTTTGAAACTAATTTGAAACTAGCATACTTTATAACCTTAATTTCGAATTAACATATTTCTTTATAACCTTAATATTGATTTAACATATTTTTATAAAGTCAATATCGAACCAACATTTTCCTTACCAAAATTGAAGCGGCGGCGCTAGGCTCTACCTCTAGTGGTGCCTTGGGTTATTACTATTATTATTATTATCTACTACCGACATTTTCCGACGGTACGATGCGATAGAAACCAACACCTATGACGTTTACCTGGCCCCCCCCACCCGTGCAGGGGGAAATCTAGACCACAGTGTCCACGGATACTCTCGATATAGTTATTCTCCCGACACTATAATTAAATACATGCTTGATGTGACCAAAAGAACACTGCGCGATAGGCTGATAACTATATTTAAAATAGAAACTCAATGAAGTCTCTCTATTGCAAGTTATTCGAGATTTTTTGGTTGATAAATCCCTCACTTTTTTAATCTACTATTTGGTAGCTCGTATTTAAATCTTGTCCATATTTATATCCTACAATTGAAGGTTGGGATTACTGTTAAATATGAGTAATATTTTGATGTTTCAAAAATATATGTTTATTTAAATCTAATCTAAGATTTTATCCTTAATTGTCCTCGTTTCATTCTTAAATATGGTTCTTTTTTCGGTAAAGGCTAGGCTATATTTTTAAACCGAATTCAAGACTCATTTTAATATTAATTTAAATACTCTTATTACTGTCTTTAATTAATATTTTTTACACTTGATCTAAACGGAATTGTAGCTGAAAATATCAGCCATATTTAGGACTATTTTGAAGTTCCAATGAAATAATTTTACACTGCGTTTTTTAATTTCATCTAGGTTAGTTATGCTTCATTTTATTATCGAATTAAAGTCGTTTTTGGATCTTAACTTTAAAGGTATATTTTATCCTAAAGTATTCCTAATCTTATTTTGAACTTGATTTAAACGTTAGATAATTAACTCTTATCCGAGTGTCAAATTTAGTCAAAATATTTCAAATTTAAGATAAATAAAACTAATTTAACTTTAGCTTGAAATTTTCCTTTCAGACTAATTCGTGTCGAAAGTACTACTTTATTACTATTGTATCCTTATTGAATCCATAATTAGAATTTGAAGTACGCTTAATTTAGTATTAAAATACATACTCGAATATACATTTAATCTCTATTTTTTAGCTGACTTTAGCACTCTAATAAGGTTAAAATAAGTATTTATAACTTGCATGTATTTTTATCGACCAAAAATTTAGGATTTAATTTTAAGCCTTATTCAAGACTTTTTCAAATCTTCGATAATAACGATATTTGCATCCCCATTTTCCCTTTATTTCAGTCAATTTTAAATCTTATTATAAATCGAAATGTAACGTAGTAATAAAGACGTATTACAAATATCAATAAGACCTCGGTGAGTTATATTTAGTCATTACTATTCCATAATTGAGACTTAAAGTAAAACTTATTTGGTATTTTAAATTCGTACTTCAATATACGTTAAATCTTTATTTTATTCCTTACTTCAGAGCCTTTCTAAGGCTAAAATAAGGACTTTTCAACTTGCAGATATTTTTATTAAAACACATTTTAGGCTTTAAATTTAAACCTTCTTTAAGACCTTTTGAAATATTAAGTGAAAAGGAGATTAGTCAATTTTAAAACTTATTAAGGACCTAAAATAACTTGAAATGTATCGTAGATGTAGAGACGTCTGTAAGATATTAATAAGATTTCTATGAGTTATATATTTAGTCCGCAAATATTATACACGTGTAAGGTTTGTTTCAGTCTTAAATGTGTTGTATTTTGATTTTTCGAAAATATCTGTTCCGATCTGTTCATTTTAGTCTAATCTAAGACTTTATCCTTAATTATCCTAGTTTCATCCTAAAATAAGACTCCAATTTTCGTAAGGGCTAGTAACATATTTTTACAACCTTAATTTAGAAGTAAAATATTTTTACAACCTTAATTTAGAAGTAACATATTTTTACAACCTTAATTTAGAAGTAACATATTTTTACAACCTTAATTTAGAAGTAAAATATTTTTACAACCTTAATTTAGAAGTAAAATATTTTTACAACCTTAATTTAGAAGTAAAATATTTTTACAACCTTAATTTAGAAGTAAAATATTTTTACAACCTTAATTTAGAAGTAACATATTTTTACAACCTTAATTTAGAGGTAAAATATTTTTACAACCTTAATTTAGAAGTAACATATTTTTACAACCTTAATTTAGAAGTAACATATTTTACAACCTTAATTTAGAAGTAACATATTTTTACAACCTTAATTTAGAAGTAACATATTTTTACAACCTTAATTTAGAATTAACATATTTTTACAACCTTAATTTAGAAGTAACATATTTTACAACCTTAATTTAGAAGTAACATATTTTACAACCTTAATTTAGAAGAAACATATTTTTACAACCTTAATTTAGAAGTAACATATTTTACAACCTTAATTTAGAAGAAACATATTTTTACAACCTTAATTTAGAATTAACATATTTTTACAACCTCATTTAAGAAGTAACATATTTTACAACCTTAATTTAGAAGTAACATATTTTACAACCTTAATTTAGAAGAAACATATTTTTACAACCTTAATTTAGAATTAACATATTTTTACAACCTTAATTTAGAATTAACATATTTTTACAACCTCATTTAAAAAGTAACATATTTTACAACCTTAATTTAGAAGTAACATATTTTACAACCTTAATTTAGAAGAAACATATTTTTACAACCTTAATTTAGAAGTAACATATTTTTAGTACCTTTATTTAGAATTAACATATTTTTACAACCTTAATTTAGAAGTAACATATTTTTAGTACCTTTATTTAGAAGTAACATATTTTTAGTACCTTTATTTAGAATTAACATATTTTTACAACATTAATTTCGAATTAAATAACTACTTGTCTAATGGGAAATATAAGTCCTATTTAACAATTTCTAAATACATTATAGAATAGAAATGAAAACTTTCCAACACGTAACGTCGTAAAAACCGCATTTATCACTCGATCAATAAAAACGACAAAAAAAGGGAAAAACAATAAAAGCTTGGAAATCTCTATTACTCTATGAATGGAATTACAACGATTCCAAAAACCCGTGTCCCAAACGTGAAAGGGCAGCTCAACTGACTATAAACTTTTAGTAGGAAATTCTTCGCCTCTTAATAGCTCTCTGGTAAATAATAACTTCCAAGTTAATAGCTTATATTTTTCTTCAAAACCCGGCGCTTTAAAAATTGGAATCCAAAACGTCTATAAGGCCTAATGTGTAGGACGATGCCCCTCTGTTATAGTGGCGTCTCTATTAGTGAACGGGAGAGAGCGCTCAACCATTTATTTAATTTTTTTTATGGAAAAGGGCAAAAACGGGCGTATCTGTGGGATAATACATTAAGGCTCTATATCCCCTTCCAGTCCCTTTTATTTTTTTATTTTTTAGTTCTAACTATAGAAGCATTGTATATTTAAAAGTTTTAAAAATGACGGCTGGGAAAGGGAATTGGTTTCGATTGGAATCTCGCGTCATTTTTTTTTTTCAAACTTTATTTTATCATTATACGGCTTAACTTCGCGTAGTTTCTAAAAATAGGGTCCCCCTTTTTATCGTTATATTTATGTTCCATCTAAATCTAGGCGCTCATTAAACGCTTTGGGCGTACTCCCCGACGACTATAGTGGTGATTAGGATTACTTCAAACTTCAGTCAAACCTACAGGGACGGAGTTAAGGGCTAGGGTATTGTTTTACGAAAACTCCACCCGTCGCTTCTCTTCGACGGAATTATAAGGTAAGCTTCCGAGCAGAATGTCATTGCTCGCTGATACACTAATGTTGTTCGTGATATATGGTCCGATCCCCAAATCCACGGTTTATTTTATTTTCTGTATTCGGGTCGCTCCTTTTTCCGGTTCTATCTCTCGCTTACTTTCATCGCGCGCGTTTCTTGTCCCCTCCCCCTCCCCCTCTGTTTTGTGGGTTGTGGCTTTTTTCACGTGAGCTCAGCCGTTTTGAGAGAATAACGTCAATTACCAGGTCTGTTTTCGAAGTTTGTTCCGTCCAGCATTTTTTTTTTAATCTTGTATTTTTAGGCCTTTTTGCGTCGTTTATTTAACTCTTATCTCGTTTATGGTGAAAAGTTTCACGCTAAGATAGTGTTGTTGATTTTATTATTTATCGTAATTTGTATATTTAAATTTCGTGGCAAATGGTTGAGCTGGAAACGGGGTTGGACGTAAGTAGTCAGCCTGACTAGTGAGCCTCCGATCTTAATTTATTTTAGTAGTCACTGACTAGTGGGGATAAAAAGGGGGGTATAAAACCAGAGGGACAGCAAACATTTTGCTTTACCCGTCCGAATTAAAATATGAGTTTATTATACCTTGAGTTACATGATGTGATGTTTATTTAAATAAAATGGGATTGATGAATGATGAATTTATGATACGTCATTTTCGCACAATGATTGGTTTGCATTTCATATAAGTTACGCGTAAGCTTAACGTTTTCAAAGCTTAACTACGGATTAATAAAATCCTTTGTTTTCTAAATCCATTTAAATTGTTCCTTATTAAATATATTATTGAATAGAAAACTTAAATATTTCTTACCGTTTTAATTGCGGAATTAATGTTAATTAGCGTAAAAGTTGGGAATGGTTAAAAATCTAAAAATCATAGCAAAATTCTATGGGCTTCAAAGGAATAGTCCGAAATAGGCGAAAACATAAAATTGGCTATGCTTGCCCAGTTTTTAAATGGTACGACGAAATTGTTCAGTTAAAGGCTGTGTATGAATTCATGGGCTCTTTGGTGGGAGAGCTAATGGAAGCTTAGCCGAAGGCATCCATTCCCATTAAAACAAGAAAGCCACGTTCCTTGATAATGACCCCTATTTTTCTTTTGCTTTCTCAGAGAGGTCAAGCGATCAGATATACTGAAACTAAAAGTAATCAAATATAGGGATCGTCAAGCCTTTGATAGCGGTATTAGGTAATTAAATTTAAAGCTTAGAGATAGATAGCGCCAGCTCTTAATGATAAAGTTGTCCGTCCTGATTGATTTTTTTATGTAGATTAGAAGTAAATATCCAGTTTAATATCAACCTCATTGCTTAAAAACTAATTTGATTGGATTTTAATATTTGTTGAGTAGAAATACTTTATGTACGCGCCCATTTCTACACAGGTTTAACTAATAAACGTTTTGTAAAGCGCTTTTACGCTTGGACCCCAACAAGCGACCTCGTGATCCTCAAGCGTACTCTGAGGGACGATATTTCATTGCAGGGTAACTCTTCGTTCTTAATTCTAATTTCAAATATGCTAATAGTTTTAGAGGCATTCCTACTATGACGTCGGTAACCTATATTCCTTTGGGGTCAGGAGAGGATATTTCACCTTTCTCTTTCGCTTAGAAAGAAAATGTTTCACAGAGTAGAATAAAAATTAACGCGAAGTGGTAGCAACTGCGCTCTTTTATTTTATAATTAATTCGAGTTTTAATTTATTTAATCTTGATACAACCCGCTATTTCATTAAATTCAGGATTACGTTTTTTCAGTCGGCGTTGAACCTATTACGCCCTAACTTGAACCCGCAGTATTTCTGTCACACCCCAAAAGGGATCTAATATTAACCCTTCCTTCCTTTGCCCTTTGACATTTTCGGTGGTTCGTTGCGGAGATAAATGTGTCGGGGTCGTCAGTAAAGAACGCGGTAAAGGCTATTTTCCCTTATTCGGAATTAAATATTTATTTCGTTCTAGTGCTCAAGTTAAAACATTAGCAGCTAGGAGCAACAAACACAAGGAGGACGCAGCTAGCCTTTAAACAAGCTAGCGCAGTGTTGTGTACAAATTTCATTGGACGAATCTTTACGCTGAACATTTTACGGAAAGGGGGAAGACAATTGCCGAATTTTCCCCTTCCGACGGCAGCAGGCGCTAAGGCTAGGCGCCCACTGGCTCTCCGTTTCGTATCCGTCCTGCCTTCCACAAGGCATTGTCTCCGTTACGAAGCAAAAGCTTGTGAAAGCTAGGACGGAGACGTTACGAAGAGCAGTGAGCGCCTGGCTTTAAGCGTCTAACCAATCAAAACTGTACACAAGAATTTTGACGGGTTGCGTTCTCCTGGTGTGGGGGCGGTGTTTGCGGCTCTAGTTAGCAGTATTCCGGGCCATAGGCCAAGTCTTCTAAACGTTCCTCAATGTAGCGTGTATAAAATATCTGTAAGGAAGAATCCGGGCCCAAGACCGTTGTCTATATTGCCCAGTCAGTAACGCGGCCATGCACTGAAGCTTAACTTTCGGGGATTATACCAACTAAACCCGTGTGCTAAACTTAGTTAAGAATTGTTAGCGTAACTCTTTGAGTCCTTTCTCGATGGTTTTATCACTTTCGTTCTCAATTCGTTGTACTCTAACACTCTCCGAATATGAACGAGCTTAGTGAATAAAATTTGACAATAGCGGGATCGATCCTTTCGCGCATTGAGACTAGCAAACTAGGCAGAGAAAGACTTTGTTTAGGAGGCCTCGCTTTTACGACTCGTCTCATTCTCTCTCTTCACGGTCGGCGTTAAGGAATTAAGCCCCGTGTCGAGTACTATAAGTCCACTGGACTTTTCCCTTTTTTATTCGTCCATCATGGCCGCGCGATAATAACTCGAAGTCGCGGTTCCTATTATGTCGACGGACTCAAAAAATAGGCTGGAAGGGAGCGAGAGAGATAAAGGGTTGGTGGTGGTGTCGGCGCTATAGGGTCATCGGACCAAATCGGAGCGCCTCGTAAATACGCCTTGGATCGAGGTTTCGGTACGCGCTACTGGTAGGCCGTGCGGTCCACCATCACCAACCGAAAAATATTTGGGAACGAAGAAGCCTGGCCTCTGTCCAGTCGGCCTCGTAATCCCCTAATACGCCCGGATGACTACGTATAATTCCCCGCAGAAACTACAAAAAGGACTATAACATTTACAGCGACTCGAACGACTGAGTAAAAATATGCTATCAAAAGGATGATTTTGCGGGACTCTTTTTGTCATCGTAGTTTTCTTTATGATCTCTTTGTAAGAATTATATTTTTCCTTATCGTCACTCGGGTAACTACCGAGTTTATTTATAAAAAAAATATTGTCTCTTATACTGACGAATCAGTATGGCGTCGCTCTACTTCGGCGCGTTGTATTCCTCCGCCATTCTCTTTCTCTTCCTTCAGTCCTTTTCGACAAAGAAATAATAACGTAAAAAATAGTCCCGGGTGGCGTTAGCTCGTCTATTATTGTTGCGAGATATTTTGGAGAAAATGTCGCGCGAAGAACACGAAAAGCCAACTTATAGGAGAAGGGGGGGGTGAGAAGCGTGCCAAGAGCCGCGTATAGGCATCGTTCCAGAATTTTTTCCAAGCCACCCCATCGAATTCGACGAAGACAGATTATGAAGAGAAATATTTTTTCGGCAAACGGAGCCTCGAGGGATGGAATGGGGGCTAAAATGAAAGAAAGTTAAAGCTTTTATACTGTTTTGTAAATATATATTTTCTTCATTCTTTAGCCCGAGTCCGCGCCGTAAAGCTTCCGTTCTCCGGCGCTTTCTCTTTCGGGGCCCCTATAGTTTATAAAAGATACGCGAGTTCAAATTTTTTGCCGAAGAATCTCGGTCTCTCGATCGTATTTTCTCGATAGGGTAACGCGGATGTCTATAGCGGAATCGCGCCCCGATCGACGACTTAGGCCCGAGTGTAGAATTGGTAAAGTTTGCGTCGGACGGTCACTTTATGATCGACTGAACTATAGATCGGGAATCGACGCGAAAACGAAGAGGTTCGACTATATCGGAGTAGGCTTAAACAGGGGCGCGTCTAAGGTAAAGGAAGATGCCTCGACGCGTTGAAAACTGTTGAACTATTTGAATCGATAAAGATAAGATGGCTTTTGTTCCCGGTGTTACGACGGAGGAGAGAGATGGATCGAGCTCCCGTATTCGCATTTCCATCGTGTCGATATTTTTCATTTGGCCAATGGCTCGGGAATTTCGAGTTCTCCGGATTTTTCAGCGCCGCGAATCCGGAAGGCTGAGCATTCGTTTATAAGGATTTTCCATCAAGTTTGGTAATTAAAATGGCCATTTCGCCTTTGAGACCACGCGGAATTTTCGCATTATGTTTCGTCTATTTTGTTGATATTTGTGGTACAAAACTCCACGTTAGGCCTAAACATCATTTTTTGCATTTTTGCCATAGTGAAAACCATCTATTAGTCTAGCCTATCTGGAACTCCAAAATATGAAATCCTAATCAGCAAAACCAAACTACTAAAACAAGATAAAATACGCGAAAAAGGGATAATATAGCTAAAACCTAAACAAATTTGAAGAAAATTAAAAACTTACTAATAACTCGTACCGATAGGTCTTCGAGCAACGCGAAACTCGGATCAAATAGATCTTCGAGTAATAAACTAATATAAAAAAAAAAAATTAAATAGCCAGAAATTCCAACGGTAGACCGGTTTCGTTCTATTTGGAACTCGTCAGTACCGTGCGGGAAATCTGGCTGGCGACTATCAAATCGAAAAGGGAAACTAAGCCTAAACATTAAAAATTTCAAAACGCGTTGCATATAGCAACGGAAAGCCGAAAGGGGGGGAGTGTGGTGGAGAATAGTTTATACGATAAGTTAAGTAAGAAGAAACCACCTATGGACTGTGAGAAGGTTTCTTACTTTACTAAAACAAGAAAGCTTAAGCTAACGACAGTGAAGATAGCTCGAGGGGGTAGTCACTTAGAAAAAACTTGTACACCACATTTCTGATTTCCGTTATTTCTTAAATATTTCCAGATTTATAGAAATATTGAAAATATTTCCGTTTATTTCTCTAGATTTTCAATACTTCTTTCGATTTCTCGAGATTTCCTTATATTTCTTTGGATTTCTCGATTTCTAGATATATTGAAAATATTACCGTTTATTTCTAGATTTCCAGTAATATCGAAAATATTTCCGATTATCTCTCTAGATTTCCCGAAATATCGAAAATATTTCCGTTTATATTTCTTTCGATTTCTCAAGATTTGCAATATTTCTTTGGATTTACCGATTTCCAGAAATATCGAAAATATTTCCGTTTATTTCTCTAGATTTCCAACTTTTCATTGAATTCTCGAGGTTTCTAATATTTCTAATGTATTTCTAGATTTCCAGAAATATCAAAAATATTTCTGTTTATTTCTCTAGATTTCCAGAAACATCGAAAATATCGAAAATATTTCTATTTCACTAGATTTCCAGAAACATCGAAAATATTTCTATTTCACTAGATTTCCAGAAACATCGAAAATATTTCTATTTCACTAGTATTCCAGAAATATCGAAAATATTTCTATTTCACTAGTATTCCAGAAATATCGAAAATATTTCTATTTCACTAGATTTCCAGAAATATCGAAAAATTTACTGATTATTTCTCTAGATTTCCAATATTTCTTTGGAATTTTCTAGATTTCATATTTCTCCTGTATTTGCAGATTACCAGAAATAATTATTGTTATTTCTCACTATTTGTACACCAGATTTCTTAAGTGACTACCCCCTCTGGCAATCTATAATAATTAATACGCGTTTCTCGTTAGGCAGGACTCTAAAATAAATGCGTATTTATGGGGGGCACAGGGGGCTCGTCCCCCACGCAATCAGTCCTGACGACCCTACTGCTGCAAAATATGTCTATGGGTATAATCCAGGTTTCGAGAAACGTTTCTAATATTTAATGATGTACTAAACTTAAAACGCTATAAATTTATCAAAGGGAAAATTCTTTACAGATAAAATGAGAAATATTTAAGTTCTAATTAAAATATTACATGAAATGAACTATCCAAGACAAGGATTTGATTCGCCATATAGTAATTTCGGAATAAGAGCACGCTTTGAAAATAATCCATCATCCAAATCAAATAACATTCAAGTTCAAAGCGGTTAGTGGGTTCAATAGATAAAGTGGTTTCAATGCGGTAGTCCTTCGCTTAGCTAATAACTGACATCAGAGTCTTATGACCCTCGTCGTATGACCCCCGTGACGTAACTATCTAAATTAAAACACCGCAATCGCCTGCACACACCAAAACCGTTTCTGCAATCTTTACGCGCACTTACCGAAATGAACAACCCCAAATACTGATTTTGGAAAAACCTTCGGTAATTTCCAGTGATTTTCTAAAGCGAGTTTCCATGATTAGCTACGATTTGTACACCTGATTAAATAAATACAAACAAAAGAAGAGTGAAAATGGTACAACTGCTATATAATATCTAATAATATAAGAAAACCAAGATTTTTTAATCACGCAGTAAAATCTCTAATATTGTTTGAACAATATTTTCAACAAAATGGGGTGGGTAGATATTTCTTGGAGAAAGGAAAGACCAACAGCAATTATCTTCTCGCGTGTCTACCCAAAGAGACTTCTTGCAAAACAAAGACACGGGCTCTTATGCCAAAAACCATTAACGACCACCATTAAGGTGCACACTTTGTGAAAATATTATTCTAACAGACTGATATTGGATCGCGGATCTTTTAAACGTAATTTTAAACATCGCAAATATGTAGAATATTTTTCCATATGCGTTAAAAATAAATAGCAAGTAAGGCTTAAAATCGACATTACAATCTCATAAATCTCGTCTATATGCTGGGAATTTAAAATAGCCTAAACAACGTCCTCTTTCGGTGGTCTAATGAAAATTGCCTTCTATTCAGGCGTCTTTTAAATGGAACGCGAGCCATTCGTAAGGATTGTAGAATCAACTCGAAGTGCCGCGATAAATTAGAATTTATCGACTGTAGAGGGAACATTTGTTGACGCGGACATTGTGTTTGGTCGACTGCGCAGTCAATAACGCCACTAATAAATTAAATCATTTTTCTTTTACGAGACTACGGTGGGAGAGCGGATTTTTGACTCGGTAATTTGTAGCAATTCGACCAGATAAGATTCTTAATATTTTGACGTCGCTTTATACGAATTGATTAGGTATACGTGAGGGGGGTTTTAAGGGCGGTGCGTAAAGTTACGGATCAACTAACTTATTTTAAAATCACGTTATATTTTAAAGACTTTGTTCCCGTCGTTCTGTATCGGCTTAAACGAGCTAAACTACATCAACGGAGGCGTATTCGTTGGGGGAAGGGGGTACGCCGGGTTGACGTCCGTCATTAATTATTCATGATATTATAGAGTCCGGAAGGTTTATCAGGAAAAGTCGTGGCCGATCAGAGCGGATTTCTCTCTCTCTCTCTCTCTCTCTCTCTCTCTCTCTCTCTCTCTCTCTCTCTCTCTCTCTCTCTCTCTCTCTCTCTCTCTCTCTCTCTCTCTCTCTCTCTCTCTCTCTCTCTCTCTCTTGTATATTTCGGGGTCGAATCCTGTTTAATCGCGCGAATAAACGTTGATTCCTCCAAAACGGCTCTGTCCTACTATACGGTATATTTAGCGTCACACCCCGAACGGACAGTGTAGAATCGCGGAATATATCTGACGTTCCTCGCCGGTCCTAGGAAGTCGGTTGAGTTCCAAAATTATTGGGTTGGAGCGCGTGGTTACGCTCTCTCAGGAGTGTCCCGCTCAACGCGATGGGGCCCGTTGATCGCTTTTAAGCCTTCGCGAGCGAGTCCCTCCGATCAATTCCCGTTAGACCGCCAATAGCTATAATATGGTTAGCGCGGACGAGTAAATGCTAGTCATACGTCATACTCAGAGTCCCGTTTCCGCGGGCCTCCTCCTCTTTGACGCCGAATCGCGACCATGAGGAGAGCCGCTTTCGCCGATACTACTCCTATCTCACGTCCGCAGAAAACTAGACCATGACTAATTACCCGGCCAAGTCTTAGGCCATCTTCGCCTCGCACCTATCAAGTCCCGAACTCGACCGGATCCGCGGGCCTCGCTACGCCGTATATACTACAACGGGCTTTTTGATTATCTTCCTCGCTGTCGCGTCCCGAACTCGAAAGAGCTTATCCGCGCCACCGCGGGGTCATCCGCGACTCTGAACTCGACGCAGACTGATCCCTCTTCTCTTAGTTTTATCCAATTACCAGCTAAGATAGAAATTAATGGTAGGCGATCCTCAGCCCGCGTCACTAACTTACGCCCGGCATCATTTTTACTCTTTTATTCTTCGACTCTGAAGCTAATTAGAATGGATAACGCGGTTTTAAGTCGGTAGTCCTTCGCTTAGCTAATAAGTGACGTCAAAGTGCCTCCTTATACAGCGTGTTTCGTAACCGGGGGAATAATCCTATAGTTTTATTTTGACGGATCTTTTCCTGGGGGCTCCGAGGCCGAAAGCTACGTTGTAACCTAACCTCCCGGATTACGCGTTGGTGTAGGTTTCGGTGTTCCGAATCGCTTAATCATTGCCTTATTTCTAACCGAACGCCGTTTTTCTTTCAACAGGAACCGGAAGTCAAGACTTTTACGTGCGAAACGGAAACTCCCCCTTTTCCTCGCGCTGTCACCGAAACTGCCAAGATGACCGTCTTCAGTGAGTACACGCTTTCTATTCTATCTTTTCTATTGACGCCTAACGTTACGCGGGGCTCGTCTATTTAGTCGAAGCGAAGCGGACTCTACCACCCTCCTTCCTACTAACCACCACGCGCGCTTTGTCTCGCGCAGCCGCTACCGATTCGAGTATAATCAGGGGTCATTATGATTTTAATACGGACCTCGTCCCCTCCTGCCCTCTCTAGCGCGTCGTTGTCTTTTCGGAAAACGAGACCTGCATTTCCATATTCAATTAACTCGCCTCTCGTAATAAATGGCAGCCATATTTATTATTCATATTCTAGCTTCTCTCCTCTCGAAAATGGCCTCTTTTCGCTCTCACTCTCACTTTCTCTCTCTCTCACTCTCACTCTCACTTTTTAACTCTCCCTCTCTCTCTCTCTCTCACTCTCACTCTCTCTATACATTTATTTTTAATAAGCGCTTACTCGTCTAACTCGATCCCACTCCAACCAGCCTTTTTTCTCTTTTGAAAACTACAAATTATAATAAGTGAAGGGAATTTCACGAAAGTTCCCGCTGAAGGTTGAAGGCTCCGTTGGTTTCTAGCCGAGGCTTCTGGCTGTTTGTACCGGGATGTTTTACCGCATTCCTCCTATCCACTTATATCCGAAACGACTACGGTTAACAAGATGGTCGCACCGAGATAATACTCTCGCTCCTTCCTTTTTGAGGTTAACGGTAATAGTTAGAGAAAGCTGCTGGCTCGAATGGCATGAACGGCTTTCCACCACCCTCCTACTCTGTATAACCAGGTCACCTGAATTAATGGCTTTAAAATTCGCCAAATGACTGGGGCCTAAGGTGGTGCCTTGGCTATTAGCCTAGAGCTCTGATTATTCACGACCAGTCTAAGTGGCTTAACGGCGCTATAGCTTCTCCGAGGTAGCGCCTACGATCTAGCGTCTGCTATAGAGAAAAAGTCATAAGAACGTTTTTTCTTAAATAAACCTATCAAAATATAAGTAAACGATAAAAATATTGTATTATCATCATTATATATAAAATCAAATTTAAGAATAAAGATGAGGAAATACTAAAAGCGTCTGCTTTAGCCGCTATCTATCTAGGTTTCAATAGCGAACCAAAGGGGTTCCAAATGGAACGATGTCCAAGAGGCCTAAATGAAGCTTAAGTTTAGAGTTTCGGGTGGTAGTATTATCTACAGCATCGCCATCTACGTAAAATCTATTAGTTGCACTCGTCTTTTAAGGAAGGGAGTTAGGCTTAAAACCCGGGGGTCATCGTGGTTTTGAGTGAGAGCCCCGTTATTAAAAGTCAGTTATGAATTTCAACAACGACTCGCCTAAATTGTTTTTGTCGAGCGACGCGTTCCTAGTGTCCCCTGTCATCCGAGCGCGCGCCTGATTTACTTTATTGTATTTTGTCCGGTGTACGTTGTCAGATCCGCTCGTCGTCGACCCGTTTTTAAATACGTTTAAACGGGTGTTTAGTATTCGACTAACGCGACGTTTCGCCATCGATTTTGCTCGTGACTTTCGGACAACCCATCCCCCCTCCTCTGAAATCCTCCCTTCCAAAATTCACCCCTCCCCCCCTCTTCTAAAAATAAAAGGAAAATGCCAAAATTCCCCGAATAAAATGCGCGTCAAAAATGCGTGGACAAAACATCGTCATCTTTCCGCGACGGAGTCAATACGAAACCATTTTCTTTTGAGCAAATCGTTATCTAAAAATATGACAAGTCAAAGTGAAAACAAATTCTATCAACTAGAAATAAATACGATTTTGGCAATCCAAAAAGCTCCTCGGTCACCTCCCACCCTTTTTTTTGACATTTTACTTCGATTTTTCTATTCGAGTGAATTGAAATTTTTCTATAAAGTCAAAACGCACCACGATACAGAAAAAAATATCTCGAACTCGTCAAGCGTTGGTAAGCGCTTGACTTTCTATAAACGTGATAAAAGGAACACGAATAAAAAAGGAACCCTATTTCCCTCGGTTATAGACTATTTGCCCGTACTACGGTGACTAGAAAAAAAGGTGGCCTTTGGGTCAGTTCCCCCTTCGCGACGGACTCCTTTTGAGGAATATAAAATTTCTCAGAAATCGAAACTAATACTAGCCTTATTTCCATCCCTAACAATATATATATATATATTTTTTGGTACTTTTTACTTCAATATATACGTGATACCGTTATAACTACTCCCCTTTTCTAGGATTCGTGGTATATTTATACGGACATTTCTTATTTTGGTAGAAGGGTAAAAACCCTCGGAGGGGGGGGGGGGGGGCCAAGGGAAGAGTTGGAAGCGAGAGAATTGGCAAGCCCAGTTTTTTTTGCGGAAATGGGGTTATTTTTTTTTACTTTTGACAAATAGAAAATGAAAAAGGTACGGGGCATCGAGAATCGAGCGAAAATAAAGATGGAGAGAGCGAGGTAGCCCGGAGAAAGTCCGGTTACCTTGGCAACCCATCTCTCTCTCCTCTCCGATAGTCCGGAGCAAAATCGGCGTGGGTGGGTTCTGCGGGCGGATGGGCAGAAATCCTCTATGCACAGACGCGCTTAGGTAAGCGCATCTGATCTAGAAGCGGCAAGAAAAACCGCGGGGCGCCGGCCTAGAGTGTGAAAAAAGACCAGAGCGGGAGAAAAAATAGAGATGGAGAAAAACGCGCCGTTAGCCCGTAGAGATTTCGGGCCCCTCTCGAAATTGAGGGTAAGATTAAACTCGCAGCCGCCGGCGCTAAAAATTTCTTACGGTGGTCGGCCCCTTTTTCTCTCGGAGAGATATATCAGAGGTGAAACTTTACCTAGCCACTTTATACCAAAATCCACTCGCGTTATCGTGCGGTAGTGGCATGCAAAAATATTACATCGTGGCCACCCCAACGCCTTCTTCGGATATAAATTTTTGTTTGAACCCTCTGGGGTTACGCCTAGCCACTCCGTGCGCTTCTAAAATAATACGAAATACCGATAGATACGATCTCTCACCCGCTAATATACTTAAAGCGAGGGAAATAAGTGAAATCTACGTTTTAACGTCTATAGGAAAGCGTCCCCGTTGATCGAAATCAATTTCCGAAGTACGGGTTTAAATTGGAAATGCCGCGTTAGGTAATGTAAAATATTTTTTTTTAAACTTCGCTATATTTGAACCCTCTTTGTTTATATCGTTATTAGCTGAATATAGTGTTTTCCGCATCCAACCTCTATTGTAATTTAAATCGCCTTAATTTTTTCCTAGAGAATAAACCGTATATTCTCTTTCGACGGCTAAATTTTAAAAACCCTATCGGGACTAGCGAGAAATAAAGTAAAGAGCGAAACTTTTTCCTTCGTAATTTGGGACACCTCAGCGGGTTTTTTCCCCTTTTAAGTCTTTTTTTTGTCCGCGGCGCTATGCCCTCGTAATTGTCACCAGAGAATGTTTTCGGGCCCCCTTCCATTTTGGGTTTTTTCTTCACCGCAGAGCAGATTTACCTTGAGGCTAAAAATCCCTCCGTCTTGTTACGTTTCCTGATACAAAGGATCTAGAAGAATTGAGAGAGAAAAAGGTTCCTCTCCGAGGAGATTTTTTCTTTCATTTCTCGGTTGTCTAGAAGGTCATTAGTTAGTTTTTTGTCGAAGCTGCTTCGCGTATAATCTGTCGAAATGTTCTAAATTCTCAGAGAAAACCTTTATTTAAAGCTTTTTGCCCGCCTCCTTCCGTCAGTTTTTAGGAAGCTTCCCATCGAGGGGTCAACTCGTAGTTCGCTTTAAATTATCAAGGTGGTAAAGACTCAGTTCCCGCCCCGGTTATCGAATGAACATTTATCTAAAACCCTCGCGTCGGAGAGAAATTTGGAAGGACCTTAGAGAATGGGATGATGTGCAATGGGAGGACGGGTGGGCGAATTCATTTACGGGGTACTGAGCAAATGACAGCCGCCTGACCCCTATTGCGCCTTTCCTTTTACGCTTATTAGGGTACAAATTTAAGATGTTGCTTTAATTTTCGAATCAAATCCCGAATGTATTCATCCCAAAGCTGTTTTAAAATTCCGTACAAGAATGTCTTTTACGTTTCGCTGGAACTCAAATTTAAATGAAAATAAAAGTTTTATTCTAAAGAAGATTGACCATTTTGAGACGGTTGTTAGCGCTGCTCCCAATCCCCCTCGTGTTGGAACAGTTACCAATCCCCCTCGTGTTGGAACAGATCCCAATCCCCCTCGTGTTGGAACAGTAAGCTAATTCCCCTCGTGTTGGAACAGTTCCCAATCCCCCTCGTGTTGGATCAGATACCAATCCCCCTCGTGTTGGAACAGTAAGCTAATTCCCCTCGTGTTGGAACAGTTCCCAATCCCCCTCGTGTTGGAACAGATACGAATCCCCCTCGTGTTGGAACAGATACGAATCCCTCACGAGTTGGAACAGATACGAATCCCTCACGTGTTGGAACAGATACCAATCCCTCACGTGTTGGAACAGATACCAATCCCCCTCGTGTTGGAACAGATACCAATCCCCCTCGTGTTGGAACAGATACCAATCCTCCTCGTGTTGGAACAGATACGAATCCCCCTCGTGTTGGAACAGATACCAATCCCCCTCGTGTTGGAACAGATACCAATCCCCCTCGTGTTGGAACAGATACGAATCCCCCTCGTGTTGGAACAGATACCAATCCCCCTCGTGTTGGAACAGATACGAATCCCCCTCGTGTTGGAACAGATACGAATCCCCCTCGTGTTGGAACAGATACGAATCCCCCTCGTGTTGGAACAGATACGAATCCCTCACGAGTTGGAACAGATACGAATCCCTCACGTGTTGGAACAGATACCAATCCCCCTCGTGTTGGAACAGATACCAATCCCCCTCGTGTTGGAACAGATACC
This sequence comes from Leiobunum rupestre, assembly GCF_980474605.1. Taxonomy (NCBI): domain Eukaryota; kingdom Metazoa; phylum Arthropoda; class Arachnida; order Opiliones; family Sclerosomatidae; genus Leiobunum; species Leiobunum rupestre. Next base: position 20,217,593 of record NC_143391.1, read on the forward strand.
AATCCTCCTCGTGTTGGAACAGATACGAATCCCCCTCGTGTTGGAACAGATACCAATCCCCCTCGTGTTGGAACAGATACCAATCCCCCTCGTGTTGGAACAGATACGAATCCCCCTCGTGTTGGAACAGATACCAATCCCCCTCGTGTTGGAACAGATACCAATCCCCCTCGTGTTGGAACAGATACGAATCCCCCTCGTGTTGGAACAGATACCAATCCCCCTCGTGTTGGAACAGATACGAATCCCCCTCGTGTTGGAACAGATACGAATCCCCCTCGTGTTGGAACAGATACCAATCCCTCACGTGTTGGAACAGATACCAATCCCTCACGTGTTGGAACAGATACCAATCCCCCTCGTGTTGGAACAGATACCAATCCCCCTCGTGTTGGATCAGATACCAATCCACCTCGTGTTGGAACAGTAAGCTAATTCCCCTCGTGTTGGAACAGTAAGCTAATACCCCTCGTGTTGGAACAGATACGAATCCCCCTCGTGTTGGAACAGTTCCCAATCCCCCTCGTTTTGTAACAGTAAGCTAATTCCCCCTAAAAGCAATCAAATCAGTTCCCTAAAACTTAAATCTTCTAAAGGGTTGTCTATATTGACTTCGATTGTAGTGGTAATTAAATTACATTTCTAACAAGCATCTGAATAATTCGCTTATAATATCTAAAACTTCGTCAAGTATAAATCAACCTAGACAAATTTATACCGTAAAAGACAATTGGCCGGGATTCCTTTGTGCCCGGGGAATTTACCCACCGGAAAAAAAGCGACTCAAATTGATATTTATGGATCAAAACGTATCTCCATTGCCGTTCCTTTTCTCCAAATAACAAGAAGAGAAATCATAAAATCGAACAAAAAATAGAGCTTTGCATTTATACATGAGGGTTCTTTTATTTCAAGCGGTGGTGTCGTAGAGGCGGAGGAGAAAACTTCCGTGTCATTCTTCGTAAAACGTTAAATGTCGCCAAAGGAGGGTGGGCTTGGAAAACGGGGAAAACCAAGAGAGAGAGAGATAAAGAGAAAATTGCGTATCTCTTTTGAATCCGCGCAGTTTCTCTGGAAGAGAAGACAAAATCGACGTATACCCTCTCGGATAAATATTGTCGAAACTTCTTAATTCCAGCTCGCTTCGATGGTTTTTTCAAAGCAACAGCCGTTTTCTATTTTTCTCCTCCGTCTCTCTCTTCGTTCCTTCCGTCTTTCTTCGGGGGCCAGACGTTTATCGCGACTAAATAACGTCTTCTCAGCGCTTTCCACGAAACTAGACCACCCGCCCCGCTACTCGTACGTTATTTAGTAGCGCCATTGGTGAAGTGGCTTCGTTTCTCTTCTTTTTGGTGACTCTCTCTCTAAGACCGACGCCCAAACGACCGATTGCTTCATGAAATACGCATTAGAAATAAATATATAAAAGAATTACATATAGCTCTCCCTTTTGTGTGCTTTTCCGCTGGCGTTTTTATGATCTCTCTCTCTCTCTCCCCCCCTCTCTCTCCCTCTCTCTCTCTCCGTATAATACTTTCTCTTATTCTTTGTTTATTTATTCTTTCTGTTTTCTGATATTTCTTTCTTCGCGCGTATAGCTCCTCCGGCGGCACCGACAATCCTGGGGATGCGGGACGCCACTCGTCCTTTGCGAGAAGGAGAGCTCTACCGTTTCGTCTGCGTCGCCCTGGGCGGTCACCCCAGAGCCTCCCTGCGATGGTTTAAGAGGGACCGAGAGGTGAGCTATAAATAAGTCTCTTTTCCTCTCAACTAGATGGCTCGCCTTTCCCTCTTCTTTACTGCGACCAATTCCTCCTTCGTCTCCTCTTCTCCGTCAGACTCTCCCGTCGCCAATGATAACGGATACCTTTCGCCAAGAACAAAAAACCTTATTGATTTTAGCCGAGCCTCTACCGCGGAAGAAAAAAAACAATTTGCAGACGATTCTTCCATTGATACGATTTATTCATATCTGATTTCTACCTCTCAGACTTCGTATTTTATGGCAACGGAAGTGGAGGACAAACGCCGCGTAATGTTTCGTCGGAGTGTCTTACCAAACAAACCAAATCCCCCTTCGCAATTTTCATTAATTAGATTATTTCATTTTTTTAAATGAATTTATTTACACTTTTATGGCTTATTCATCTTTCTTTTACTGTTAATATTATTATCTTGAAAAACATATATTCTAATTTTTCAAAATGTACTTTGGAAGAGAAATTAGCTTGGGGTGAAATATATTGATTTTTTAAAACTACTTTATCCAGAAAATATGGTTCATAAATAATATCCTTAGGTCGTGTGGTATTAACATTTACATCGTTGGGTGGAGTAAAAAATCGCTTAATATTTTGTTGGAAGTTTTAAACTATTGACAGTAAGGGTTAAACTGTGTTTCATTTTTATGCCCTGGATGGATACTGATTATATATTATGAATATATTCCCTACAACTGTGAAAATTACACTTTTAAAAGTATCTAAGTAAGAAATAAGGTTTCAATATTGTTCCACCTCCGCTTAACAGCGACAAATGGAGTACCAGTAAGCATTAGAACGTCATCAAACGCGAGAACACACTGTGTTGTCTTAACACCCTCGAGGAAAGAGACTCAAATAGTCGTCTGTTTTCCCAATAGAACACTACAGACACGTAACCCTAACCCTTACTTACACCCATCTTCGTTGAGAGAGAGCCGTAAGAAAACGCGACCTTTAGCTAAAGTGTAAGTCAACGGATTATCGTTGAGTAAATGGCTCGAAACCTTGTCTCCATTGTCAGACATATTGGAAAATTATCCCTTCTTGAAAATAAGAGTTTAGCCACTGCGTAGGTCAAAGGGTAATTGTACAGTCTAGCTACCATTTGAGGCTTAGTTTTTGTTGTAGGTAGAATGAACTCGGTATATAACGTAAGACGAAGTCGTCCATAGAGATCGAAAACCTTTTGCACAGCAGCGGCGTGGAGTTATCCCCACGAGGGTTTTCAAACTTTTATATGATAGCGGCGAGACAGGAGAGAAGCTCTAGCTAAAGAAAGGTTTTTCTCGGAAGAGTTCACTCTTTCTTTTCTCTCTGAGGACGACACCGGCAGCCATCCTATAACACCCTAAACGCTCTTGTCCAGTTACTATTTGCCACCGAGGAAGCTCTTAAAAACTCTCGCCAGAAAAGAATAAAAAAAAGCTAAGAAAAAAGGGAAGAGGAGGTGAGCGGACAGAAAAGGGGAGGTTGCAGGGGGGACCTTCGGCAATAAAACACCAGTTCCAATAGGCCAGTGTTCCTGTCGTTCGATTTTTCAATCGCAATCGGCGCTTTGCGTCCGCGGTTTTTCAATTTCGAAAGCCTAAAAAATCGTTCTTATCAGCCTCTATGAATCATTTTCCCTCGTGGAAGAAGTCGCCTCTACTAAGACCACCGCGTTGCCAGTTAGGCCTCGGACTCTCCTTTATATCCCCAGAAGGATTCGCACTTTTATACCTCCTTCGAGTACACCTCATTCTCTCCGAGGCAGTACCTCCCGTTTTCCTCGTTGGCCTAGAACCTCTCTAAAATAAAGAAACCTCGAGTGTTACTTTTGATTTTATTTCCTATCTCGTGATTTAGTAAAAGTTGGCGATAACGTTTTCCTAGGAAGCATAGACAGTTTATTGTCTTCGATTTGATAAATATACAAATGAACAATCGCCTCATTTAACCTCGAGGAACATTTTTTTTAATAACATTTCGTGATACGAAGTTGTCTTAGAAAAATAAGACATTTCGGGCGTTCATGAATTGAGGACAATTAATCATAACCCTCCCTTAAATACGTTTCGAGTGGCCTTTTTCTTTTCCCCAACAAAATAGAATAAGTCTTCTAGATGGCGCTCTGTATCGGTTGAAAATTTTTCCGTTTTATGTTTTAACGGTTTTTTAATGACCTTTTTGGGGATTTTTTTTTATCTCTTGGATGGTGGATAAGAACGGCGCGCATGATGGTATCGTTTTTCGATTAACGCCTTCTTCATCCATATATTTCTCTCTCTATCTTTCGTTTCTCCGCAGATTCGAACTTTGACAACCACCTCGGGTAGCGGGGTGTCCAGCGAACTGGTCATCCGGGCCGAAGCTGATGACCACAATGCCCTCTACAGATGCGAAGCCGAGAACGTCGCCACCCCCAGGCCCTTCGCCGTTCTTATGAAGTTGACCGTTCTGTGTAAGACGTTTCTTTTATTTCCCTTAGATTCCCATTGGCCGTTCGTTCGGCCATATCTCGTTGATAGTCTTTCGCTATTCGCGCGGACATAGATTTCTATGACGCGCTGGCCTCTCCTAAATATGACAGTGCTACTTTTGGCATTAAGCTTGGTTTCCACTAGATCGCGTAACAACGCGTCACTCAATTTTGGGATGTACAAAGGTTTTTACGCGCGTTAAAAAATTTACATTATGACGTGCCCTAGTGGAAACCAAGCATAAAGAGCTTCGTACAGTTGACCAGCAATCTTTATTTGATTCCGCGTGCCTCGTGAAATTCTGTGCAACTCGGTTTTTGTACACATTTCCTCTAAATAAAGTTTCTTTTACATTCGCGCGAATGAAAAGAAACGGGTCAAACGTACTCTTAAAATGTAATCGCCGCTTATTTTAGTTTTTAAATACGTGACCAGCCCTTGTTTTATTTCGAAACACGTATCTAGAAAAGAGAGTATAATTAAATGAAAATTATCCAAAGAGGTTCTTGAACATCCCCAAAAAAAACCGTTTATTGACTTTAAGTCGTTCTGAGAATAACGGAATGAGTGGCGAAAATTGTTCACGTTTTCCACGGTTGTATCCCGAAACACTTAAGCGCGAGCGGGGGTCTCTTTTAGATGGTAATTAACGCGTTGAAATCCGTTTTAATGGCTAATAAATACCATCGATCGCGATCTGTTGGCCCATTAAGCTTTCGAGTAGCTGCGCTTAATGTCCGACTCGAATATAAATTCGTCTCTAAAGCGACCTCTCTGCGTATCAATTTCGCTCTCCTTCACGCGTTTTTTTCCCTTCCAACATATCCGCGAGTTGTAAAACCAATTTGGCGCGTAGGCCCAAACGCGAAAGTACGCCCTCGATTTCATTTTTATAAACAGTGTCTCTTTTTTTTCCTCCCGCGTCTTTACACGGCCGCAGACGGACCGGATCACGTAATTATGGAAGCGGATCCTCAACCCGCTCGATCCGGGACCACGGTAAGTAAGGGGAAATCACGAGCTGAAAAGATAGGGAGCCGTCAAAGTGACACCGCGGGAAAGTAAGTCATTAGGACCATTAAGTTCCCCAGCGACATTTCGCGTCCTTCGATCCAGCCCGCAACGTCAACCGGCCTCTCCTCCTACCGGAACCTTCTCGGACCGTTTAATAGTAGCTATCATTATTAACTCTGTGGAAATGTAGAAGCGAGAGCCTCCGTACCCTGGGCGAACCCGCCACCGTACCTTCGGCGAAGAAAGTCCGGCCAGGGTTGGGTCCTCCTACTACCAGGGACCATTTGTAAAAGGTAATGGCGCGAAGCTGCCAAAAGTTTATTTCCAAACGAGGAAAGTGACGCGAACGGCATTAACTCGCCACCGTCCGGGCCACCCCCACCGCCACGTTAAGCGATCCAGCCTTTTAAACATTTCCGAGCCCTCCGCTTATTAACAATTACCGAGACACTCGCTCTGCCGCCGGGCTTACTGATTCCTTTTAAAACCGCGCCCTAGATACGACTCGTTAAGACGTACGTTTACTGTAGTATTTTTAATTCCCGCGGAACTTCTCGAATCGCCGCAAAGATACTCAGGGTGGCTTTTTCAATTAAGACACCAGCCTGTAAATTAATACGCTCCTGGAACTCGGTACAAAAGGCTGTTTATTAAGCCATTTCAAAACTATGGATTTTGTAGGTTGTTTCCTTTCGGTTTCCTCATATTTTTTAGCAGTTTCTCGGAGAATGTTGGATAGTTAATGTTCCTTCCCTCCTACCACTATTATAAACATTAGACCGATACATATTTTACAAGAGAGAACATCCTTTCACAGAGGGAACGCCGTTAGAGGTCGATTGATGTCTTACCAGATGGCGCCAGCAGACTGAAACGTTTAATTTTTAAATTATAGAAGAACCGTGTAAAATATTGTTTAATTCGTGTATTTTTTGGCCGTATTTTTCATGATTTCATCTTTGTTTTTAGTTTTTACATAGAACATTGCTTAAAATAATATTAGAAGTAGTTTCTGGTGATAAATCGGGAAGTATTGCCATCTATGATAATTAAGAACGTTCAAATTGAACCTTTAATAACTTCAGGTTCCCCTCCCCCCCCCTAAACCGGTATAGCAACTATTTCGGTCCTGGTTTCTTCGCTGTTAATGGTTTTTATAAAACTTAAGTTTGTACACTTTGTTGACTTTTAAAGCTATAGTCTCATTTCATAGTTAGTAAACAAATCCCATAAGTAAGGTCTTACAATGATAGTCATCTTAATTCACAAATCTTGTTAATGAGAAAAATGCTGTGTTGAATGGTGTGATAATTAAAATCACGCTCCAATATAATGTTCAGCTATTAAACAACAAATTAAAGATTATTATTTGCGCAAATAGCCATAAATAAATTAGTGATTCAGCAACATAATAAAGAGGTCTAAAATTCAAAATCTTATAAATTGATATTGTTTCTTTTCCTTCATTACATGAAATTATCACTGCCTATTACCCTAAAAAGAGAGACTTTTTGATTTCGGTTTTACCCGGTTTTGGGCCAAAACTGAAATATGACCTCCATTTTTTATGTATCCCATTAAAAAGCAATTTTATCGGAGTTTTTGCCAACCCTGAAATACGACCTCCTCTAGGGTTAATGTGTCCCCAAAACAAATTTCATCTGGATTTTTGCCAATACTGAAATACGACTTCTATTTTTAATGTGTCCCGGTAAAAAAAAACAATTTCATCCGGGTTTGACCAACCCTGAAATACGACCTCTATTGTTAATGTGTCCGAAAAACAAATTTCATCCGGGCTTTTGCCAACACTTCGAGTTTCGGTTAACACTGAAATACCATCTCTAATTTTAATGTGTCGCGGTAAAATCCAATTTCATTCGGTTTAATGCCAAAACTGAAATGTGGCCTCTATTTCTCTTCTTTGACCAATTGTTTTTAGAACTTCAAAATGGGGAAAAAGGAAAAGCCAAGTTCTTGTTTTAATTGCGTAAAATGCTTTTCTTAAAAGGAAAAGGTCTTCGTTGAATTAAAAAATATATATATATTTAGTCATTCTTTGGCATTTCGAAAGTATTTTGGAACTTCGTCGAACATTCGGTGTCCAAAAAGAAAGCCTAGCTTTTGGGATAAATCAATGGCCTCTTAAAATGGGAAATATCTTCTTAGCCTCTTTTCTCATTTCGGTTCCGCAGCCTTTCCAAATTTCGTTTCATTTCCGTAAGAGTGGCGTGAAGAAAAAATATTCGACAACCACCCGTACTCTTTTGCACCTTATCAAGTCCTTAGAAAAACTCCACTTCAATACGAGAAAAGGGGATGTGTAGCGATCTGCTTGAGAGCCAGAAGCCTTTCCAATGTACTCGTTCAAATTCTTTCGAGTTTTCTTAACGAAGTATTCATCGTTGGAATTGGATATAAATTTATATATATATATATATATATCAAAAACCCTCTTAAAAAATTTTCTATTCAATCGTTGATGATGAAATAATATTAGAGCTTTCCAATAGACCATTTTTTGTAACGAAGCGTTTACCCACTTCCGGCAGAAGACCTCCTAAAAAAACGACCTCCTAAAAATCGACCTACATGTAGGTGGTTTATTTTCGCTCGTTCCGGGATTTCGGAGTAGGGTAAGAAGAGTAAGGCTATGACATCATTTTACTCCGACTCTGTGATGGCGAATAGTTTGAGTCGGAGTATAAGCGTTTTTCCAAATGGCTGCAGACGATAAAATCCGATTAACTCCTTTACACCTCCTTTTCAGAAGGATTAAAAAAAATACTATGGAACATCGACTAGATTGTGGGGCGGAGTAATTCTCATCCCCGGAACAGGCGAATAAAACGTTTTAGGGTAAAAAGAGTACACTTTTAGTCCGAGAACAGGCGAAAAGAAACCGCCTACTGTCTACTTTGATGCAGCGTTCAACTATAGTCAAAAACCATAGCACTCATAACGTAGCTGAGGACTTTTGAACTGCCAAGCAGTGTTCCGAAGTGGTAAACGGCGTGTGTTAAATAATATGACAAATAGTGGCAAATAATGTTTTAAAATTTCAGATTTGGGATTATTTTAGTCAAATAACAAATATATATTCCTCAAGCTTTTGGGGAAGAATGAACAATCGGCAAGTGGTAACACTGATAAATCACGTTAACTCCAGAAGTGAAAATAAAGCTGGATGGTCCGATGACCCCGATTAAGTTTAGGCAACTAAATACGGTTACTAACATTATTTTTATATTATATTTGGTAAGACATTTTGAAGAAAAAATCATTTAATGGAAATTAGTTATTTTGGCCTATTTATATAATTTTAGTGCAATAATTTATTATTTGCCACTTTTTGCCACTGTCATAAATATGTACAGTCCCGATCAAACGTTTCTAACAAATAGTGGCAAATAATGTTTTAAAATTTCAGATTTGGGATTATTTTAGTCAAATAACAAATATATATTCCTCAAGCTTTTGGGGAAGAATGAACAATCGGCAAGTGGTAACACTGATAAATCACGTTAACTCCAGAAGTGAAAATAAAGCTGGATGGTCCGATGACCCCGATTAAGTTTAGGCAACTAAATACGGTTACTAACATTATTTTTATATTATATTTGGTAAGACATTTTGAAGAAAAAATCATTTAATGGAAATTAGTTATTTTGGCCTATTTATATAATTTTAGTGCAATAATTTATTATTTGCCACTTTTTGCCACTGTCATAAATATGTACAGTCCCGATCAAACGTTTCTGGCCGTTTTCTCTTGACAGCGATTTTATTTCTATTTTAGGTAGAGAGCCGAATGAGGGCTTCTATGAAAGAATACCCTCACGAAAATAATATGCAGTGAAAATTAGTGCCCTACCACAAATCGGGCACGAGCCAAGCCGGAAATAGCCAAACCCCTCCAAAATGACGTCATGAAAAATAAATATAATTTGTCGTGTTTAGCTTATTCGAAGCGTCATAATATTCGGAAACCAAAATTAACACTTATGTCATTTTTAATTTAAAAATTAAATTAGGGTTAATTTTCATGTTTTCCGTCATCACTATTTCTTCAATAACTTTACAACCACATATCCGATTTGAGAAATTAAACCAGATTCGGTTTCCGAATATTATGACGCGTCGAATAAGCCTAAACGCGACAAATTATACTTATTTTTCATAACGTCATTTTGGAGGGGTTTGGCTATTTCCGGCTAGGCTCGTGCCCTAATAGGGCACTAATTTTCACTGCATATTATTTTCGTGGTTTATTCTTTCATAGAAGCCCTCATTCGGCTCTCTACCTAAAATAGAAACAAAATGGCTGCCAAGAGAAAACCGCCAGAAACTTTTGATCGGGACTGTACCACCATGGAATCTATAACACTAAATAAATGAATTGTTTGAACTGAGTAACAAAATTAAAACTCTTTCAAAAGAAAAAATAACGTTCGGTAAAGTAATAATGATTTATTGAATCGAAACATAAAATTAACTATTATAAACATTCGCTTCGTTACTTAATGTAGTTATTTTAGACATTTTTAGATTTAAACTCGTTTGAGTGTAGTGACGAATTTCCACTTCTGGACTGACTTCTTCGACAGACTACCATTAATCAATATCGTTCAGTGTCCTACTAATATTTATCATGTTACTCATGCTATTGCGTAAGATTCCAACCAGGAAATTGCTAAAAAGTAAAAAAAAAACCTAAAGGAAAATATTTTTAAAGAAATAACCTCGTGAAAAAAGTCTAATATTTATTCTTTGTTTTATGCGAATTTTCAAATGAAAAAACGTAGAAAAAAAAGTTCCTCTTCCCCAATTCCGGAAATTGAAAATTAGATTGAAATCATTATCCCCGGGGTGTTCCTCTACAGCACGGCCACGAACCCCCCGTTATTTTTAATCCAGAAAATATAGTTCAAAAAATTGAAATCAAATATAAATTTTCCAATCTCTTCTCCGGTCCAAAGCTTAAAATTTAAAAGGAATTCAATTTAGATGTTACCAGCGCGCGTGTCGATGGAATACAAATATCCAAAACGTCGCGAGATTGGATAAGAAAGGGAGATAGATATAGAAGGCTATTTGGAAACTAATTTCGTACTGATGGAGGAGAATTTTTGGAAATATTAAATTATATTTTCCATCGTACTCTTGATTTAATACGGGCGTTTAATAATAATAATGTCCGTTTAAAAACAGTGACATTTTTTCCTAAAATATAATTTAGGAAAAGCGTACACCTATTCCTATTAGATAAGCAAATTTTAAACTGCGAGGAGCGAATTTTTATTGAAGCTATATAGTTTTTGTTTCCGTATCAAAAGTGGGCCAGTTTGTATTATGGATTGCAGATGGCGCTTAAAACGGGCTCGTTCCGCGGAAGGAAGGTTGCTACCACTTTTAAGGACCGTAATAAAAAAAATTCGCCCAACTAATAATTTTTTTCCCTTTTGCTAATGCGTGGCTGCGATGGTAGCGAATCAGTCGCGTTTCACGCGCGGATTTTACCTGATTGCGGCCTTCGAGCTTTACTTTATTAAACTGATTAATCTTGTACTAAGTAAAGTAGGCCATTTAATTGTTACGACTCTTAAAGTCGTAAAATTCCCTGTGAATAGACTCATTATTTCTTCTTAATGACGGCCTTCCGCTTTTTTTAATTGGGTGCCATATCATTAATTATTATTTTCTAGGAAGAGAGTTGACCTTTCTTATTTCGTCAGGTGGTGGTGACGTGCAAAGCCAGTCCCAGTAACCCGGACCCCAAATTCTCTTGGTTCAGAAACAGAGTAGAGTCGTTAACGGGTCAAAGGTCAGTGGCCGGCGGCAGTCGAATTCATTTGAGGGTCACTTCCAAAGAGGACGGAGCGGTCATTTCGTGTTTGGCTTCCAACGAACCCCTGGGGAAATCGGCCAGGGGAAACTTCACCTTGCGCGTGCTTTGTGAGTATTCTTCTTTCATATTTCCGAAACTGACCCCTCGAACTGACCATTACTCCATTACTGTATATGAATTTGTATTTATAGCGTAATATTAATTGCCCTAGAGTTCGGCGTTCGATTAACTTTTATTCATGGATAAAATAAGTTCGGCGATATTTAAATAACCAATATTTGAATAATAATTGTAAAATGTTTAAATAATCGAAAGTGGATAAGCCTATTATTTAAACAAAACAAACAATTATTTAAATATATACCACTTTAATTCAAATAAATGCTTGGTTGCGTAAAAAACATAATTAAATAAGTTAAAATTATATTCTTTTTACCAACTTTTGTGAAATAAATCGGAAATTTTGTGGATAATGAATAAACAATTCCGAGCACTAAATTGCCCGAGCACGGGTAAGCCTATTTTGGACCTGATGCAAAATTGAACCGGTAGTGTAGAAATTATTGAACGTATTAGAATATAAATAGTCTTAAGGCAGCGGTACGCAATTATACTGTTGGCTTTAAAACGGAACCTAACAAAAAAAAAGAAAAGGAAAAGTGTTGCTCGCTTTTTGTAAGATTTAGTAAGGCACAAACATTTTAAATGAGGCTCAAATCCGAACGAAAATCTCGAATCGAAATCCTTAAACAATTTTCAATTCCTTTTTCCCCCAACCCCAGCCTTTCCCCACCGCGAATCTAGGATCCCGTGAGACTGAATTGATCGGGGAAAAAGGATAAAAAAGGAAAATAAAGAAAAAACGACGGGTAGAAAGGAGGGTGAATAAAAACATTAGGGGAATGTTTTTAATAAAGCTTCTACCATCGTTTTCGCAGGTAGGGTACCGCTCTTCGCTTTCGGAGTTGATTTTTTTGGTCGATACACCTGTACCGAAAAAATATAGCTTATTTCTCCCGTCTCTCCGGGCTATTTTGGTCCCGGCAATAAAAGATGGAAGTCTTCCTTTTGCACCCACAGCTAGAGAGAGAAAAAAACGAATAATAGAAAACCGTAATATTTTCGAAGGACGCGAAAAAAATCGATTAGAGAAAATGGTCTTTTGAGCCCCTTTTTATCTTTTCTACTTGAATTTGGAATTAAGGTAATCCTCTAGGTTAATAAATCTTGGATGGGCGAAAGGTCTGACGCGCCTTTTCTTATAGAGCCGCGCTCTTTTTCTTGGCGAGTTCGGGGGAGGGATAAAGTTTTATCTTCGCTAGAACGTGCGATAGGCCTTCGCCGTCAGGGTTGCATTAGTCCGGGAATAATGGCGATAATGCGAAAGTCAGGGCTTCTTTAAGGCCCAACAGACTTAATATTCATCCCTCCTTTATAGCAACTACGCGCTAAGCTATACTCGCCCCGATTTCTACAGGTTCGATTAAAGAATCAAATCTTTCACCCCCGAACTAGCCACTTTGAAATATGGCAGTTTTTTAACGCGCCAGTACCCCGTCCCTCCTCCCTTTAATCCACGAACTTCACCTTTTTTATACGTTTGAATGACTCGTGATTAGAAATATATTATATTCAATAAATTTCCCTCGATCGTTGTATGGCGCGATGTAAAATTTCGCCCCTCGTGTATATTTTTTTTTTGCCTTTTAATTCAAAGTAAAGCCGAGGTTTTTTCTAGGAAGTAATTCATATATCAGTGACATTTTCTCGCTATAATCCCGAGTTGCACGATTTTCCCGCAGCACGCATCTCTGGGAGATTTTTTTTTCTATCTTAATGGTCTTTGCTTCGCGAACATGGAACTGGGATTAGTCAATTATTCATGTCCTATGAAAGAGAAAGATTTTTGGTTTATTAAAAAAAGTTGTTCGGAAAGTTTTTCGGGGAAACGGCTTTTAGCGATTCTTAAATCTAAATGTTATCATTGTTGTTGCTTAAATATTAATATAATAACGAGTTCCGAATGCGTTCATTATCCATTATTCAAAACCCTACACGTAAACGTTAGGCTAACGCGCGGGGTTTTGAATAATGGATTTTTTCTTAAATCTCGGGTTCGACGCTCAACCGCGTCGATGGCTGCGAAGGAACAGATATCTCTTAATTGAAACCATAAGGGGTCCAATGACCCGCGGAGGAAAGGGCTAATAATCACCGAGAGAGGGAGCGGCGGTAAATTCTTCTCTTCCTTTCTCTTACGGCTCTTTCCGGACGCCAGACACGCTCTGTCCTCGCAAAAAAGGAATAAGAAAACTATAGTGTTGGCCCGGCGCTCCTTCTCGCTATAACGGTAATAACAGTAATGGTGGAAACGGTTGGTTGCTGGAATCAGGGTCACATCCGGCAATCGAGCAATATCCGCGCGCGCGTCTCTCATTTCCTCTTTCTTATTCTCTCCCTCCGTATCGCAGACAAGCCGGACTTTTCGAGTCACGTGACCAGGGTGGACGTTGTGGAGCGCGATACGACGCTGGTCAACGTGTCGGCCATGGCTAACCCAGTCGAAGTGACCTACCGATGGACGAGAAGGGGGACCCTGGTGCCCACGGCCAGGGATCGCAAAAGGCTCTCGCCTCCGGAAACCGCCTCCAGCGGCTCCGTCGAAGCGGAGGGCCCCGTTCTGTACGTCACGGGGGCCAGTAGGGCGGACGCCGGCAGTTATCTGCTGGAAGCGGAAAACAGCCAAGGATCCGCCAACGCCACCGTCTTTCTCAACGTTCTCTGTAAGTCATTTATTTCCTTTCTTTCTTCATATCCTCGAATCGAGTTGACCGTTTCGCCCGCGGAATGACGCTTCGTAAGCTCACTGACCTTCTTCGACGAGTCCAATATACCGTCGCTATCCGGTTGTTTCTGATTAACTGGATGCTCCGTAATTTTTAAAGCGGGCCGTTCCTTAAATGAAATACTAAAGCCCGTAATTATACCGGCTCTAGCGTAGCGTTAATAGCGTCTTTTGATTCAACGTGTCTCTGGAGCTGGGATGTCTAGACCTCGATAAGTCCCCAATTTGGCGGATTTACTTCGGTAAACATCTATTTGTAGACTCGTCTTCGATAAAACGTACGAATCATTGGAACATTTTAAACCAATCGATAAATCGCGATATGTATTATCGGATAACTCGTCGAAGGGGGAAGAAAAGCGGGGGATGAAACTATCGTAGTTACGGCCGTATTGAGGTAATTTTATAGTTGTTAGTGTCCCAATCGCCATTGTCGGTCGTATAATCGGGAATATAGTGTTATAATAGTGGCCTTCTATCGCCTTCTCAAGTTTCTCGCGTATACGTTTCTCTTTGTATAACTCGATTGTCCTTAGCTAACGCTTACCAACCTTTATAAAGATTACCTTTCGAAAGGGCCTAGAAACGCGTATGGTAATCCTAAGTGTTTCCATCCCCCCTCCCGTTCTTAGACGGAGTGGTCTCGAGAACGGGGGAGCGCGCCTTCGAAGGGATTAATAATTTAAATCGGTGACTCCGAAGTGTTCCAATTATCCAAAATCTTCCCCCCCGCTTAACAGTAGAGGGCCGGCTGACGCGTCTCCCGTTTCTCGAGGACGCGTTGGTCCTCGAATAAGCCGGCGACTCCGCCGTTGCCGGGCTCTCTACCTTTTAGCCGTCATTAGCTCGGGATTAAGCGTCGCGATTTACACGAAATTCCCATTAGTAGGCCGCTCGCCTAATTCTATGGGTCGGCCTGATTAGACCAATAATTGTTTCCCCACGAAGACGTCGCGCGTTGAGAGAGAGACAAACAACGCGCTTGAACCTTCCCTATAAACGGATAGAATATCCATACTCGCCATTGTCCGAAGACCAAGAGAAGAGGTCCGAGACAAAGCCGCCATTGAACTAATTTCGCGTTTCGGTACAATTCTCGCGAGACAAGAACCAGTCTTCCAAGCTCGTATCGCGTGCCACGCTCCGTCTTCCTTTTGAATAAGTGGCTTGTCCGGCCTTTCGGCTCTAGCCCCCTCTCACGCCCCCCCCACAGCGCGTCGTCTTATCGTCCATTTTTGTCGAACATCACGCCATTATTTCATTACCGCCGGAATACTGATTCGACGCGGGGCACTCGCTCTCTTTGATAGTGGCGTGCTCCAACGGCCATCCGAGCAATTCTCCCCTTCTCTCTCAATCTGACACAGCGTCTTTTTATAGATTGTCTCACCCTCATACTCATCCTTAATCCCGAGCTTATAGGCGAAAGGGGGATACGATTATGATTAAATCTCAAAACGTGGCTGTCCGTCGCTGTTATATATGTATTTCTTATTCGCGATGATTAAGGTGGGCTCGTTTCTCTTCCGATCGCGTCGAAGAAAATTGGACTGGATGAGCTACGCTCGTTTTCAATTCCTTTGAAAATATTAAGACCGGGTTTTCTTCTCATTCTTGCGCGTAGCGTGAGCGCGTTAATCCGAGCGTGTTTGAATATATATACTTAGACTTTCAAAGCGAAGAATCTTTTACGGATCGTACCCCGTCCTAGGCCTCGGGATTCGAGCGGGTCTATGCCCGATACGAAACGACCCTGGGCAAACTTCCGCCGTATTCGCGTGACGCGAACAATAAGTTGGCCAACATTATCCCGGCAGAGTCGGCGGAAGGAGGGCGTACCTCTCGGGACGATAGATTGACAAAAGAGGAGAAAGCGAATGAGCGCCGTTGTGTTTGGAGATGAATAAATTACCTCCGAGCGGGATTTTTTCTTTATCTCGTGCTTGAGATTTTGATTATTTTTCCCGTCCCTCTCCGCACGTACGGCCAGACGGAAAAGCCCCCCGTTTAACTCGACACTGTAGCTCGGAATCATTCATCAGCTCGTAATAAAACGTAAAGCGCTCGCTTTCTCCGCCCTCCCTTCCTCCGCCGGCTCATTCCCTCCGAGGCCCGGCGTCTCCCCCGGAGAAAGGCTTCCCTGGAGTGTCCGTAAATACGGTGATTTTCGAGGCTCGTTTATTATTTCGTCCCTGAACTCTGGGGGCCTCGCTTCCAAAGGCGGGAAAGTGGCCGATTAGTCCTTTATACGTCGGATGACGCGTTCGTTGGCGGGGTGTGTATTCCGAAACGTCCCGGAATATACTTTATGAGGAAACTGCTCTTTAACGCGGCTGAAATTGTCCCTTCTAGTCCCGTCATATATCAGAGGACTGCGCCGAGAATAAAAGTTTTTGACTCTTTTTAAGAGGCGCGTCTCCTCCCGGCGCGGGCGTTATTCTCTTCCTCTTCCGACGTCGCTCTCGGAATCTGTTTTACGATATAGTTTAGTTAATGGGCGGACGTTGCCAATGGATATTCTCTTCCTTCCAGATCGTGCGCGCTGACTAACGCTTCAAAGGCGCACTCATTCTATGACAGCTTTTATTTTTCTAATGGTCCGTTTTCCGCTTCTTTTTTCGACTCTAATCTTAGTTTCTCACGTTGGAAGGGGTCAGTTCTACGTTATTTTTTTAACTCAAAACATCGTTGAATATTATATCTAAAGTAAACTACGCGATTGTCAATACGCATTAAGGATAAATATATCTTAAAAAGTAGTTGGAGGTTAGTTTGCGATTAACGCCAAATTATAGTAGATCCCAAATAGACCAAAACGCCTGTTGAAGCGTTCCAACCGCAACATTCCGGTGTTCAGGGAAAAGCCAACTTTCTTAGCCCTTTTTATTATATATTTCAATATTGATAGCTCTTTAATAATGCCAATATTTATAAATATTACAAGACATTATACAACAAAAATCGTCTTTGTTTCTTGCGAAGATGTCTTACTTATAATAAACTTGATCGATTCGGGCTTCGTTACTGTCATCTTTATAGAAATCTTGATCAAGAAAAGACGGTGTCAGAAGTTTGGGTTTTGCTCGAATTGGCACCTATTCAGTGAGTTACCTTAGCTTCCCTTAGCGAGAAAAATAAATGGTGAAGAGAAAGGAGACGTGAGGCGGGGAAGGGGGGGTGCGTGAAAGGGAAAAAACAGAGTTGACTAATTATTTCTCGGGCGAAGGCGAGCGATGGGCCCAACACGGAATATCGTCATCCGTCATTTTGAATAACGAGCTGGCTAAACGCATTTTCTACCAAGGAAATGACGTGCCCCCTCGGGTCCCCCGCTAGACGGCCAAATTAAATAAAAAATAATGAAAAATAAAAAGGACCACCCCTAGTTTGCGTCGAGGCCGCCATAATGGCAATGGACGTTGCGCCAGTTAGATGTCCGCCCTTCTTTCAAATTATGATTGAACGAAATTAGTATTTACCGAAACTGACGTAACGCGTTCGATTCCACTCCCCCTTACCCCCCCCCCTCCTTCGGCGCAACGCGAATTTGATCCCCGGGGGTACCGCCCCTCTTTGTTATAAATTGTTGAGATTTTGTAACACCGTGGAGTCGCTTTTGTATCCTTCCTGTCCGGGGATTTCTACTCGTAGCGAAAGACAAAATTTTAATTAAACGAAATGCGTAGTCGGTATATTGGTTTCTATCGGAGTGTATGTCCGACCAAAATTATTTCGTAATTATTTCGGCGTTCGCGTTCTCGCGGCGGGGGTATATCGCGTCCAATTACCGCCGCTCGAGCGTCTTGATTTTAATAGCGGCCCTACTTATTCGTTTAATGTTTGCGAAAGGAAGAGAGAGTCTCGCTTCGCGTCCAATCTTGTTTCCTCAAATCGTTCGGCTATCTCACTCTAATTAAATTCCAGACGCGGCGACTATAACGAACCTGACTCGTTTGCTGGAAGTTCACGAGGGCGAAGAAGCGCGCCTGGAGTGCTTCTTCGACGCCAACCCTACCTCAGCGACCGGCGTCCGATGGCGGCGGAAAGGAGCGGCCGATCAAAGGCTGCCCACGGACAGTTCTCCCGGAAGTGGACGCTCCGAACTCATTCTGCGTCAGGTCACTCGAAAGGACGCCGGCGTCTACGAATGCGTCGCCTTCAACGGAATTGGACGCCCCGACGTCGCCGAGTGTCAACTGGTAGTTACGTGTAAGTTACTCCTCGCCAAATTCTTGCTCGGATATATATACGCTAATACCAACTTCTTTCATTCTGGAGCTCCACTTTGGCCGGTACCGAATGCTTCCAAACCCGCTCTACGGGGTAGATAAGCGGATATTTTAAAAATATTCCTTTTACAGGGACGCTATAGTATATTTGTAGCTGGGGCATTATCACGACCTGGTTTATCGTTAAATGCAATTTTCAACTTACGCAATACGCAGCGGAATTACTTATTGGAATTTAAACCGAGCTTCCAAAAATGACCGCGAAATTACCGTATTCTTGAAAACTGAAAATAAATGGTTCTTTTAGAAACAAGACTGCCACGTCGCTTCTAAACTTTCCCCTTATTTCTACAAATCCCAAATTCGAAACTCTAGAAACTGGTGGGGTGGCGGAGTGGTTAGCACTTTCGTCTAGCAGCAAGAGGAGTCGGGTTCGATCCCAGCTTGTAGCACTGGGTGAAATCTCGGATTAACTCAGGACTTCTACATTGAGTTTGCAAGTTATCTCCCCACTGGTTTAAGGGGTTTCCTTTCCATGGAAACTTGCGGAGGTTAACGGTAATAGTTAGTGTTGGCTCGCGTGGCGTGAAGGGCTTGCCACCACCCTCCTACGGATTGTAACCCGGTCAACTGAATTAATGGCTTTAATAGTCGCTCGATGACTTAGGCCTAACGTGGGGCTATATATCCTTCGTCCAACCGACCGAGTTATAAATTGAATATATCAAAGCTGTCTGCTCGTTCAAAATTCTCTTCACAACAGCCTAAAGTTACAACCGAAAAACATTGAAATTCAAAAGTCGTCTGCTATTTCTTCACATATTTAGTTCACGGATATTAAGGCAGATGGCGCTATATTTCCTAAGCTCGAAGCCTATACGGAGCGGATTACTGGGGTTAAAATGATTACCATGGAGCAGATACGAAGTTACCTCGTGAGAGTGGGTCACTCGGAAGCTATAGCGAAAGAGAGAAGGTGGAAATAAAATCGAGGCAGTACTGGCTTTGGCTATATAGGCTTACCAGGCGCAAACCTTCCTAATTGTGTCGTAAATCCCTGACGAAACTCCTTTTATTCGTCTCGGGGCCCGGCGAAAATTAACGCCCTTATCCATTTTAAAGTTTCCTTCAGTCTCATTCTCTCTCTAGGCTAAAACGGTAAACCTATAGTAGTTTCTATTTGAGCGGTCTAGTAGCCGGCTTTCTCTTTTCCTAGTGGCTTCGTATATACTTCCCAAAGAGAGTACGACCGGACTTAGATTGAGTCAACGGGCCGTATTAACGTCATTACTTAAGGGCCTCTGAAAAGTTGATGAATAAGCCTTTTAAAGTCATCCGCTTCTTCGGGGGGAACTAGAGCCATTTACTGGGTGATCCACCGTTCCTTTCCTTCCTCCTCCTCCTTACGCGGCCAAAATATTTCGCAAATTTCCGCTTGGACGGGATAACAGACTCGTTTTAAATCATATACGGGGTGCCTAGGCCTAGAGCCATCCGAGGTACCCCAACTCGTGTTACCAGAAATATTTCATAATACAGACGCTTTAAAATGTTATATTCAAATTACCAGCCCTCTTTCACCGAAGCTGAAGACCCTCCGATTATTACCGGCTAGCCGACTGAAATGAATGGATATGGGTTTTCAACGTACGTTTTTTTCTCACTTTCGACGGCTTGAATAATATCAAGCGGGATTTAGCTATAGACGAGGATTTATTCATCATAGGCGAGCTCCGCGTCCGGGTTTCTACAAAGCCGTACTTCCCTTCATCATATTCGCCTCTCGGTGTATTTCCTTATTTCCGCTCGCTGAATGCCTGGAAGAAAACCTATAGATTATCGCCGTAAGAACGAGACGGGACCAGACGCGAACCTTGGGCTAAAAATAGCTCCCACGCTATACTGACGGCCAAACTGGGCCCTTCTCTTTGGCTTCGGTTACGATTCGGATTGGGCCCGGTTGCGGAAGAGCCCTTGATTCGAGCGTACGCGTGGTTGCCTCGTACGACGGAGGCAATAATTTCCTCATTTCACGCTGGCTAATCTCGGGGAGCCTCCTCCAGCGTTTTCTCGCTTTTTCGAGAAAACCATCCGCTAGTGGAAAAGTGAAAATTATACCGAGTTTCTATCGAAGACGGATGCTGGAAACGCTACGGGCTTTTAAAAGTAGGGCTAGCTCGTAATATAATCACTTACTCCGTAACTGGTCTGGCGGAAGCGGTTTTATAGAAAGAGGATTTAACTTTCGGGGCGGTGGCGGCCCGCGATAATTAACGAGTGGCTGCTAGATTTAATCGCCCAGAATGGAAATGGGCAGCCCTCTCTCTGTTAATCGGACTTCCCTCGCAGATACTCTCTTTTATTTTAAGCCTATTTGCAGGCTCCACCCCGAGGAAAAGACCGGGATTTGGACCGTTTATTTTGCAGCCTTGTTAATTGTCTTTGAATCACCTCGCTCACTCTCTCCTTTAGCTATAACGTTTCCGCTGTTGGGAAATTATTAGCCACCCTTAGACACTTCTTTCATTCAAAGATATCCGATTAACTTCGTATAGCGTCTAGTTTTAATACGATTTATTTTTAAAATCTCGCTTGGCTGACGTAAAAGTGTGGGAAATGTTTACGACTTTAAAACTCTGGCGCCTTCTTTCGAAAGTCGCGTTATTTCGCTGCCGTAACTCGACGCCTTCTTTTAACATATCTTTCTTCTACGCGTTTTGACATAATCCGGCGAAATTCCTTCGTGAGATTCCGTATACGGTTTGTTAACTCCGTCTATCTTTTATTTTTGCTTGTTAAGGGGGGTTTCTTGGGGGATGAAATATTGGCCCTTTTTTTGGGTGTAATTTGAAAAGTTCGTAGCGAAACGACCGTGTCTGGTGGGATGAAAAAAAGGACGCAAAAAACGGTCGTCGATTGCGTGGATGGAAAGGAGATGTGGGAGCGTCGTCGTTGGATTTTAAAGAGCGAGATTAAGCCTAACCGTGTCGTAATAACGGTGGAAAAAGCGCCTCCCGTGACACGAACCGAAACCGTAAAAATCTCGTCGCTAACGTTTGTTTCTTCAGGCAAACTCAATTTAATTTGTTTTAAGCCTAGGTTTGCGCTTTTACGAGTCACTTCGTAGATAGGATGTCCACTGAATACAAATTTAATGAAATACTTTTTTTTTTCTTTTACGTTCTTTTCCCGCCCTCACCCTGCCCCGACATATATATATATATATATATATATATATATATATATATATATCTCTATCCTGGCTGGTTCTTGGCTTTCTTCTTTCGATCACTGTCCACCGTGGTTCCTCGGCGTCCGCCTTCCACCGTTCATCTTTTTTTAACGAAATCCGAATTGGACCGTTGCCCAGATAAGCCAGTGATTTTATCGACCTTCACCTCTCGGACAATCGGGGGTCAGCTACGAGACGACGTTTCCCTGCGTTGTCTGGCCGACGCCAGCCCCGGAGCCACCTTTCAGTGGTCCTTTGAGAATTCGCCGATCGAAGCGGCCTTCCAAAGGGGTTCAGCCGGCACGGAGAGCGCCGGACCTCCTTACGTCGTCGGGGGTGCCTCTGGCGGCGGCGCTGGCAGCAAGTTCCTGGTTCGCAATATGAGGACCGAGGACAGAGTCTGGGAGAGCGTTCTATATATCAGGGACCTGGAGCCCGCCGATTTCGGAAACTACACGTGCCTTAGCAGGAACGAATTCGGCTATGACGCTGTCGATATTTGGCTGGTGAAGCAAAGTGAGATCTTACAGGACGTGGTTGGTCGTATGACCTCAAGAACTAACGTCGTTTTTCTTTTTCATTTCACAGGGAAGCCGGACCCACCCACGAACCTAAAGTTAGCGAATGTGACTGGCGCGAGCGTCCTCTTGACCTGGGAACCGGGTTTCGACGGCGGCTCGACGCAGACCTTCCGAGTTCGGTATTCGAAACTGGGCGAAACGCATTACGTGTACGAGAAAGTGTCGGACGGACGGTCTCAGTGTCAAGTTTCCGGATTGGAACCCGGAAGCGCGTACGTTTTCAGCGTTGCTTCCGCCAACGCGTTGGGTGAAAGTGCCTTCAGCGATCATATCGTCAGAGCCGCGGCGACAGACACCCAGATGGGAGCTTCGTCTACATCCTCCGATTCTTCGCCGTCGCCAACCGGTACGACCTTTTCACCACGTTTCAATATCCGTTTCACCTTCGGTTCACTTAAGTCACTTTATAAAAGCCCGTAACTATTATCAATTTTACGTTTCAAAGGGTCTAACTAATCCTAAATATGGTTGATACGTCTCAATAAAAGTAAGGTATTTGTAGGTGGCATTCTGTACATTGGAATGTCGCGGCAGACTCAATGGCGGGAAAAAAAGAGTAAAATGCCGACTCGTTCAATTTGTTCCTTTTCCCCCTTTCACCCGGTTGTCGAGCCTGTGTCGAAATTGAGCCGAAAGACGGCTTCGAGAAGCGTACTAGATATAAAGGCGCGCATCCAGCCGCATTGCAGTTAAAGAGGAGGAGAGGCTGGCAATTTTGATCCGGAAGGAATTTACCAGAGAATAGTCTTCCCTTTTTTTTCCTTTCAGTCCCCTTCGGGTTTTTAGTTTCCTCGAAATAGATTTTTTTATTTGTCGCTGTTCTCGACGCGCTATTCTGGTCCAATTTCGGAGCGCGAGAGCGTAACTGGGAGCCGACCCGTCACTCGAAACTGCGCTTTGAACGCGCGGGAAAATAAGGTGGCAGCCGTAGAAAAGCCGCGTTATATAACTTTGCCCTTAATCCGAATCAATCAAGCGGCAGACCGAGTCTTCGCCCACCTTTAGCCACCGTCTGAAGTCGGTAAGATAACTTGGCGGTTCCGTGTTCGAATCACCGGTACTCCTTGACGTATCTTCTCCTAGCCTACTAAGCCCCGAGGTATATTGCACCCTGGAAGTCGGAAAGCTCGGGTTGAAGATTCGTGGTGAGCGCCAGGCTCCAAAGTCTCTTTGATCCTGACAAAAAAGCGGCTAGCGTTAAAAGCTCCGAAGAACAAACAAGAAGTTAGCGGTATAGCTTCGTTTCCCGGTGGTCTCCCTCGGCTCCCGCTAAAGCTCCTCGGACTCCGCCACGCGTCGTTCTTCTTCTCCCAGGAGCTCCGCTTCTTTTTGTTTTTCGTAGTCTGGTATAAAACGTTTTGGCCCTCGAAACGGATATACCATATTGATGTTAATGCAAAAGTTAAAGTACTCGTCTTTGAGAGCTGACCAGAGCCGCGGTAACAAGCCGGAGATTAGTCGTCAACTAGTAAGAGGCTAATGCTTTTAAAAGCCATAACGAGAAACCGTAAAGGCATTAAGCCAGCGTCTGAATCCAATAGCTACCGCAAAAACCCAACCTTTTTATTTTATTGACAACTCCCGCGGGTATAAAAGCTTTGGCCTTTAGCCTTTGATGAAAAAGGACCTAAAACGGTTTGTTCCGGAGCGATCCGTACAAAAAGAAAAGGGCCAAAAATAAAAGGAGGGAGGGAGGGTCACCATTCGCCACAGTCCCCCCCCCCCCCGGAAAAAGAAAGATAAAAGAGAAGGATGTGTAGGAGTCAAGTTCTGATAAATCGAGGATAGTTTGGCGAGTCGTGGTTTAAAACGTTTTCCACTCTTGCCGGAGCTTAGCGTTGTTCGGCGCGCCATCCCCCAGACGATAATCCTTTTTAATCCGTTAAAAGGAACCCCCTTCTTCACTCCCCCCCAACAAAGGCGTTTTATTATAATAATTCCTCGAGTTTTCATTTTATCCCCGCTCTCTCGAATTTTACTTCAACGACACGCTCGAGTCCGAAAATGATCTCTCAGGCGTCGTGAAGAGCGGAGATGTAGAAAGAGAGGAAAGAAAGATGAAAAAGATGAGGATTGCGGGAACCTGGAGAGAAATTTGGGCGAAAATCTAAAATCAATCCGACTACGGCGGCGTCGAATGATAGCGAACTATTCGCTCGAAGGGAAAGAAATCGGGGAAATGTCCCTGTCCCTTTCAACGAACTATTCATTGGGGCCTCGAATGAAATATCGCGGAAAGGGCTATTTACTTTTCCCCCATCCGATCTCTCCGTCGTTCTCTATCCATTTCTTTCTCGCCAGAAAAGCAGTGTTGCTAGATTGTGGGAAATTTCCCATATTGTGGGAATTTTTGGGGTCCATTTTGGCTCTAAGGGGAAAAGGTAATTTATTTTCCAAAACGTTGATTTTGTGGGAATTTTCATGTCTGCGGGTATTTATCCTATATTTTTTTAATATGACTATCAATAGAAAGCCCGAAATTATCTAGAGCAGTGTATTTTCGTAAATCTTGGTTTTTATAAATAATATAAAGGAGGTGGCTCCTAATACTACGATCAAGCAATGCATAGGCCTAACAACCAAAATGTTTAAACATTTTAATTTCAATAAAATTTAATTTTAAAAAGTTAATTTTTCAAATATTTTGAAAATTACGGCATGTTTTCCATTGACTTTTCGTTGGGGGTGGGGCTAAATAGGGGGGGGGATTTGTGGGAATTTTACGACCCAGCAATGGGAATTTCAACTTTCAAACATTGGCAACACTGCAGAAAAGCGAAAGACGAGAATGTTAGTATTACAAATAGGCGAGCTAACGATTCTTTTCCTTTATTTCCAAGATGCCCAGATTTCGCGTCTGTTTTTATTTTCGTTCTTTTCTTTTTTCGCGTCGGTAGATGTCGGTATTTTCGTCTTTTCTAATTCCTAATTTGTTCCTATGTTTGTTCGCAGACCAAAAAGGAGCATCGTCGAATAGCAAGAACAATTCGAAGAAATCCGGTGGTCCCAGACACCAGTGGTGGTTGACGACGGCTGTCGTTGGGGGCGTCCTCGTCGCGCTCAATCTTACGGTCATCGTCTGCCTCGTCACTCGGAAAAAGCGGAAAAAACGTAAAGGTAATAAAATTCTAGCCCCCACCCCCCTTTCTCTTTTTACCAAGACGGTCTTTCTCGCCACTATCTTATCCCGCTGACGACCAAAACTCTTTCGGCGTCTCTCCGAAAACGCTTTTTACTACTTTCCGGATCTGTTTAAATGTAAGGACTACTTCCTTTATGGATGGTCATTTTGTAGAACACCCCGGCGCGTAAGCCTCCGCGCCTATAAAGTAGCTTTTCTTCGCGACGACTCGCTGAAAGGCTAATAAAAGGAAAGAGGCACGTGCGAACTGGTTTGGCCCATTCGGAAGGAAGCCCCGTAACAACGACAACCCAGAAAGGCCTATCGCGTCTAGTACATTTTGGGACGTTAGCCAAGAGGCGCCAATTTCGTGGGGCCTTTATCCTTCTCCGAAAGCAAAATGTCTTCCGTAAACAAAGAACCGGAATTTTATTGGTCCGAATGTAATGCGTTCTTTCGGACGTGTTTTATATCCTTTCGTAAATAAATTCGGTTCCACCGATGAATTTCGTCTACGCTTCTACAGATACCCTTTCTGGGTATTCGTGTCCGGATCATGCACTCACCAGATTATAACCGTATATTAATACTGTATATTTACATTTTTTCAAAGAGGGTTCAGGAATAATTTAGCCGTATCGGGATCCAAAATATACGCGCTTAAAATGACTTATATTTAAAGGGGAACGGCCAAGCTTTTCCAAATATGGCCTTATTTCCGTATCAAAAGATTAACAAGACGTTCAATATACTAACACGTACCTTTTTTTGTCTTGAAAAAATAGCTTTTGGCCCAAAAAGTTGAAACGAAAAAAAAAACGCCAGGTGTTTGGATTTGAATTTTCGCCGCCATCTTAGGGGCTGCCGCCAGCGCCCCTAACCCCGTATGAGCGATTTGCGAACTATCCTAACTTTTAAAATCGCGAAATTTAGGCTTAGGTCTCTTATAACTGGAACGCGCCGCGCGTGCAAAACATATTTTTTGCGTCTTCAGCAGCGCGCGCTATTACCTTGTTTTTCTGTCTCACCGACTTCTCACCAGGTGTCGCGACGGACGCGCGCTTTTCGATTTCCCGAAATTTCTTTATTTTATTAAAAATTAATAACTCAATATTTTTTGATGTGGTTTTTGCCATAAATGTTACTTTTTAATGTTCTATAGGGCTATCTAACTGGTTAAAGCTTGACCGTTCCCCTTTAAATTATAGGTTCTCCTCATTTTTAAAATATTAAAGTGCTTTAATGCTCATTCAAAAATATTTAGATCCGTAAAGTTTCCTAAGACGATTTAAAATAATCTAAATCTACGTCTCCATTTTTCCAATTTTTGAATATACTTAAAACATTCCTCGACTCCTAAACCTTCGAAAGAACCTTATTTGATTCCTCGTTGACTTTGAAATAGCTTACAAAATTGCTCGTCAAGCATTGGGAAGCGGAGTGCTCGGTCCTAGTCCTGGGGCTGACGGCGTGGCCTGCCTTTTGCAAGGGTCAGCGGGCGAAAGGTCGATTAGCTCTCGACGTGACTCCGAGGACATCGATGTCGAGGTAAGCTCGCGACTGTCATCGACCATCACCGCGACTCGTATTAAAAGGGATCGTATCTATTTTGTCTTTTCAGCAGCTTCGACAAATAAGGCTCTTAAACGCTGAGATAGTGGGTAAGAGCCGCAATTTTCTCGTTGTATCTTCTTCATTCTGGGAGTGAATAATGAAAGCTGTGTTTTTTGCATTGAACTGGAACTAGACCTAGTGGTAATCCGTGTCAAACACGACTGTTGAAGTTGGTCTGTTTCTTTTTGTCTTTTCTCTCTCTGCCTGGTTGTCCGTCGTCACCGTCCGCACCATTTCCGCCTACCTTCCAAGAGAGACGGGAACGGAGGAAGGAGGGTATCCATCACCTGAGACGAGACACTTCCGATCATCCAGGCTCTGAGATCAAGACTTGGCCAGATGTCATCGCCGCGGGCGGCGAATACATTGGCCCAACCGCTCTCTCCGTTAAGGTCGACCAACGACACACTTTCTCTCTAGTTCTCTTACTATTCAGTCTTCTTCTCTTTCATCACCGTCTAAGGCTAGGCGCCCACTAGCTCTCCGTTTCGTATCCGTCCTACCTTCCACAAGGCATTGTCTCCGTTACGAAGCAAAGGCTTGTGGAAGCTAGGACGGAGACGTTACGAAGAGCAGTGGGCGCCTGGCCTAAGAGACCCCGAGGATTAAATACGTGCTAATGGTACACGTGTTAGCGCTGGACAGTCTCTCTCTCTCTCTCTCTCTCTCTCTCTCTCTCTCTCGTGTCGAGAGGTTTATTTAACTTCCAGCTAGACTTAATTAGGCTTATACAGAAAGGCTTAGAATAATAGATTTCAGCTCCCAGTTAGACGAGATCGCGTATAATTGGTTTTAATTACTATTATATTCTAATTAGTGCTTCCGACGGTCAACTGTTCCAGTTGTTTGGGTCGTGATTTTTATAAGCACTGACAAGGAGACGACCCGAGGTGAATTTCACCGATTTTCTTTAAATTCGGTGGATAAGTAGACCTTTTTTGTAACTTGAAATTTCCCAAAAGAAAAAGTTTCGACGGGCTTTAGTTTTGACATGGCAACCAATAAATGTTTTGGAATACTTAACATCTTCTTTACCATATGGAAATTAACATGGATAAATCACGTGTACATTTCGGTAAATATTAGTAAAATGTGTAAATTAGGTAAATGCAAGTAAAATTTAAAAAAAATGGTTACGGAAGTAAAATTGGTAAATGCCATTTAATTTTATAAAGGACATCGCACTTCTTCTATGGAATTTGGCTTTCGACAGATTTTTTTCAAATTGAAACATGTTGTTAAGCTTGATCAAAGGAGCAAAATTGTCCATTGCCATTTTTCCCTAGCTCCTATAGTTTGTCCTGTATCAGCGGTCAAAAGTGGACAAAACTTAGCATAGTCTATTTGTTAAAAGAAGTCACGGCCCATAGGTTAGCCCTCTACGTTCGCCCGTCGCTAGTCCGGGCTCACTGTCAAAAGAGTTTTCTTGCCAAGATTTTTACACCTCTACTTCATTATTATTTCTTTTCTAGCAACTTATTATTCGATGAATTTTCGTACGTGGAATTATTTGATATTCAATATTTTATGATCAATAATAAAATAAAATAAAATAAAACATAACATAAAAGAAATACTTAGGAAATCAGAATATATATGATTAACCGTTTCGTTGAATCCCACATTCAACACTCGCTGATAGGATAGAAACAGTCACTCCACAACAGATCAAACACTTATTTATCGATACAGTCACATAGTCAGTCATAGTCACGGTCACACGACAGTTAAAACTCTATATTTAACTATTTATTTACTGTGTTCGTTTATCTTGCGATCAGAACGAAACCAAATCCGACGCTCTGTTTTGGTAGCACCCCGAATCTTGGTAAGAAAACTCTTTTGATAATGAGCCCGGACTAGCGACGGGCGAACGTAGAGGGCTAACCTATGGGCCGTGACTTCTTTTAACAAATAGACTATGCTAAGTTTTGTCCACTTTTGACCGCTGATACAGGACAAACTATAGAAACTAGGGAAAAATGGCAATGGACAATTTTGCTCCTTTGATCAAGCTTAACAACATGTTTCAATTTGAAAAAAATCTGTCGAAAGCCAAATCCCATAGAAGAAGTGCGATGTCCTTTGGAAGTAAAGTGGAAAAATTTAGGTAAATACCATTAAATTTGCAAAATGTTAAATAGTATAACCCAAATTTACTTGTATTTACCCAATTTAATTATTTTCCCCCAAATGTACGCGTATTTACCCAAATTAATCTGGAATTACCCAATGTACAATATTTTTAACATAATTTATTTAACTTTATCTATAACTTATTTTTTTAATATTAATTTTTTTTAAATCTGCGATTTCTCCAGGTTAATTTCCATGGGGAAAAAGTAGGTTTTAAGTTATCAAAAACATTTTTGGTTGAAATGGCAAAACTGAAGCCCGTCGAATATTTTCCTTTTGGGAAATTTCAAGTAACATAAAGGTCTACTTATCCCCCGAATTTAAACAAAATCAGTGAAAATCACGTCAGCTCGTCTCGTGTATCCCAAATATACCGATCTGAACAGATCTGAAATAATTCATCTGTCCAGATTCAGTTATCTGACTTAAATGAGGGAAGCAAAATCAAATAAACCGTAATTAAAATTTCGAAATCAATTTTATCGGGGGATGTGTAAAATCGATAACTGTGAGGCCTACAATGAATTCAGATTAATTTCGAACTTAAACTACCAGGTTTTCATACTGACCCCTATCAATTAATCTGATAATATCTGATCAGAAAAGCGGATAATTCGATATTTG
Source organism: Leiobunum rupestre (assembly GCF_980474605.1). Lineage (NCBI taxonomy): Eukaryota > Metazoa > Arthropoda > Arachnida > Opiliones > Sclerosomatidae > Leiobunum > Leiobunum rupestre. Next base: position 20,247,059 of record NC_143391.1, read on the forward strand.
ATTTATTACAATTATTCAGATAAAGCAACTGTTTGTTAGCCTTATTTATTATAAATAAATAATGAAAGTTAATAAGAAAACCACTGAGTGTTAAAGAAAATACGAAATGAGCTATTCATAAAATCCGTCACATCATTTGAAGTGCATCGAATTGAACGAGCCCGGATCAATAGGGCAGATAGGCTCTTTCCATTTCATTTCTCATCCGGTGAATCGGATATTATCTCGCTTCCTTGTGGAGCGTTACATTTTTTTGTCGTTTTGGCGCAATTATAAACGGAACTATAGTTCAGTCGGAAATGATTGTGGATATACGTTATTATTTCCCGCTTGGCGGCGTTCGGAAACGAGATCGCTTTCGGGCGTCTTATCTGAGAAACGAGCGGATTTTTCTTCCAAATTTGCTAGATTTTCGTGCCTGTTTGCGCCTTTTACGTATCGGAGTAACGCTTTCGTAAACCTTCTTAAGGGGAGTCTTAAGTCGTCTTTGGAAGGTGGTCGCGAGGTGGCTAATAAGACGAAGGCACCGAGGAGTTTAATGAGCTATAAAAGCGGGAATTTTTCCGCTCTTTTTCTTCCATCGAATTTTTGCCGAGATTGATGAAGTAAAAAGAGTGGGAAATCGAGAAAAATGGGGTTGGCCCGTGTTGGGATGGCGTCTCTAAATTACGAGGCCGAGTGAACCGATCTGACTGCGGGGAAGGCGGCTCCTTTTAAGGCGGAAGACGACTCGTCGATATCGGAGTGAAAGGGGTGGCGGGAAACAATCCGAGAACCAACAAAAAGCAGTCGCCTCCTGGTTGTCCCGATTCCAGATTACTTTCATTTGACCCCAATAATCACTAAGATAGAAGTCAACCAAAGCGACGCCTTTTTTGCTATTTGTTCTTTGATTCCTTCGCTTCCTCTAATGACGTGAAAAGACAAAACCCCCGGGAGACGCTCTCATCCTTTATCGCGATGCCGAACCAAAGCGATGATCAGTTCCAGAAATTTAATGTCCCGTGATTCGAGCGTTATTAGGCGAAACTTTGCTTTAGTGGACTTCCCTACTGGCCGTATTGCGAGGGCCTATTCACACGAGACAACATGTTTGGGCAGGGCCGGACTTAGAGATCCTGGGCCCATAGGCAGATAATAAGTCTGGGCCCCCTTTTCACACGCTGCATTTACTCTTATCCCTGTAACTAGGCTGTGCCTGAATTTCCTTGAGTCAGCGTAGAAGTCGGAGCTCTACGGTTATATTACTAAATAAAAGCTCTTAACAATCGTCGACTAAATATGCGATAATTATGCAACATTGCTATTTAAGGCTGCGTCCGCAAACTGCCAGGCAGAAATTTTGGTAATTTTAAAACAAAATCTTCTACCTAGGAATTTCTCCAATATAAATTACGATTGATATTATAGATTTATGCCTTCGAATACAGTAATTACGGTCACTGGAGGGCCCCTTCCAAGGATGGGCCCCTAGGCCACGGCCTAGGTTGGCCTAGCCGGAAATACGGCACTGTGTTTGGCTAACACTGTTGGTCAACACAACCTGAGTTGGTCCGTGCGAATGAAGAACGCGTTTCCACGCAAACGCTGTTAGATGGTTTCCTTTCGCTTGTTCCGGGATTTGGTAGTAGCAAAAGTAGCGTAAGACCCAAAAGTATGTCAGAACGGTATAGTAGTTAATGAGAGTTTGTCGCAAAGTAAAAAAGGGAAACGAAGAGGGGGTCGGAAAATACGTCATCAAAATTGAGGTACTCCAGCGCCGCCGAGTGAGGCGTTTTAGAACGTATGTCTACGGGCGAGTAAATCAAAGAGCGAAAATCGCACCAGACCATAGACTAAAGCCGCGTTCACACTTACCCCTTAAATCGCTTCGTTTAGATAACTAGTTTTCGAAACCAGCGTGAGAAATCGCTTCGTGTTGGTTCGGGAAGCAACTTGTCCAAGTCGGTTCGCTTAGAATCGCTTTCAAAACGACAAGGCGGGAAGTAAAATTGCTCGTATTTTCCAAAATAATGGGAATAAAATTCTAAATAATGTCCAATAATATTACTGTAGGTATAGTAAACATGATTAACTAATTGTTTTGGGATACATTTTAGTATTTTCAAAATTATAGTCATAATTTGAAATGGCGTTAAGCCTTGGCTATAAGCGAACCGGGCTGAATAGATTTCGCACGTGTGAACCAAGAATTATCTTCGGTTCTAGTGTGAACGTGGCTTTAATATAATGTTGCTAGTACTATTCCAACTAGTAGGTTATGTAGTCTATAGTGTGACTAGCGAAGGTACAGCTGACACACATTTGGGTCTTACGCTACTTTTGGTATTAGGGTAAGAAGACTAAGGCTATGGTATCATTTTACAACGATTCTGTGGATGCGAAAAGTTTGAGTCGGAGTAAAAACGTTTTTTCAAAATGGCTGCCTGTGTCCTTTTTAGCAGATAAATTCTGGCTCGCAGACGACAAAATCCGATTTACTCCATTACACCTCCTCTTCAGAAGGAGTAAAAAGAGTAGCCCTAATACTCCGGAACAAGCGAATAGTTTATGGGGCGGAGTAGTTATCATCCCCGGAACGGGCGAATAAAAAGTTTTAAGTTAAAAAGAGTACACTTTTAATCCAAGAACAGGCGAAAAGGAACCACCTACTGTTGCCTAGTTTTTGAGGAACTGATCTTCTTATGACCGAGGCTTAGTTTTAAATATTTATTTATTTAAATCGATAAATAGTCGTGACATCCTTTTCAATGAACAAAACATAATGAAAATATTAATCTCGCCCTCCTTTATTAATGTTAATGGACATATTTTGAAGTATTGGACGTATTTTTTAAGGACTAAAGTTAATTTTCCTCTTTGAAAACCCGTGTTGAACGAAAATGTTGGCTCGTGTGAATAGAGTATTATCGCTCTGTCAAGATTCAAGATTTAATTTCAACCTGTACAACAGTACAACCCCTTTGTATCGGGGCGGCATCACTTAAAGGAGCACAGTTAATCAAAAAGAAAAACAACAAAAAAGGACATAAGCACATTCTGTAGTTTGTTTACATTAACAAAAATAATTAACACAACATTTGGCTGTAGCTTTGGGCTATGGCCACCATTTTTAGGGCAGTTTTAAATTTATAGGAAAAAGCATGGTTGACGTCGACACCTAGTGCTTTCAACGGCCAACTGCTTAGATCATTCGGGCCGTAATTTTCAGATATCCGAATACAATCAGTTAGTCAGACTAGGTTTCAAATTGTTTCCGAATCATTATTCCACTGAACCGCTATAATTCATCTTACCTGATTCTATTATCTTCATGAACAGTTATCAACTTCCACGTTTGACACATATATAACCTTGTGAAAGTAAATCAAAATAAACAATAATTAAAATTTATAAAGGAATTTAATCGGGGTATGTGTAAAATCACTTAAACTATCTGGTTTGAATTTTGACCCATATCAACTTATCTGATCGTGATGCTGATAATCCGATATCTGATTTATCACAATTGTTTTATCGGTTTCATATAACGCGACTGATATCAATGGGAACCGCGTATTGACCCTGTGTCTCGTCCCCTTTTCACACTTTGCGATTGCTTTTAAATAGTCTAAAATAACTGATCGATTTTGAAAGTCAGACTAAAGGTCTATTCACACGAGCCAACTTTTTGACCCAACTAGATGAGTCAACTTTGAGTTGAGTAAACTAGTTGGTTCGTGTGAATAAAAGTTCGATGAGTTGATCCACCAAAAAAGTACGCGAGAAAAAAATGGATCACTGATCCATTTTTGCTGACTCAGCATTTTGATTTGAAAAGTTGGCTCGTGTGAAAAGGTCTTTACTTCCCTTAGTAATCTTCTGGCTTTCGAAATCGAGCTACTGATGAGAAAGACTAATTATTTTTTTCAAATATTGATAGGCTTCTATGGCTCTGGACGAATTGATGCCTTCCCTCGAAGAAGCCGTGACGTGCCACGAACTAAGCACGTTCATTGGTTCGAAACTGGAAGGTGACGTCATTCAAGCTTGATATAAAAATGGCAAACTCCCTCCCTCTTCTTTCAACCTCAGCCAGTGCTCAAGAAATTCGCGCTAATTTCTACTCGCGAATCCGGCGTATTATACGCATTATATAATAATAATACATATAATAATAATTATTATATTATGTTATTATATAATATTTATATTATGTACTTACCATATACTTCCTATATCAAAATCTATAGGTAATTTGAAGAAAAAAACTTTAAAAATTAAAAGAAAACGTTTTTTATATAAACATTCGCGTGTATATAATGTAACTGAACTTATAAGACATATTATATAATTTAGAGGTAGACTGATACGGTTCGCGAATATAGTTGCCATCTAAAGTACTTTAGGATATTTTAAAGAAAAATGATCAGTTAAAATGTTGCGAGGGGGACGTGCGTGGAGTATACTACGAAATTTTAATTTAGAAATTATTCCGCGATATAATAAACCGTAAAAGTAATTTTTAAGAAAATATATTAAGCCTATTTTGAAGGGCTCGGTAAAAAAGCCTTTTGTGTCCCAAACTTACGCGAAAGCGTCGTTTTCAATAATTTAAAAAAACAAATGGGAGAGTAATAAATTAAGATAGAAAGATACAAACGTGTATGTATGCGAGAAAATGCGATAGTTCACCCCTTATTGTAAATATTTAAAAATAAACGAGACGCAAAATAAATTACATAAAACTAGAGACAAAAGTCTTTTGGTCTAGAATTTTTGTAATTTTTTAAAAGAGAAAATATTTGGTTATCGGTATTACACATCTAATTGAAGCATGGAGCAAGGTTACTACGAAACAAAAAAATTAATTCGCGCGTAAAACTATAAATATAGAATTTAAAAAACACAAGTTTTTAAATCGCTAGTCCTACATTAATATTGTAATTCCGGATAAATAGTTTTCTTTCAATATAAATAAGTTGTCTTTAAGTGCATCGCGTTTTGCTAAAACTTTCTTAGTGGTTTCCGTTCGAATAAAAAGTGCTACGATGTAATATATCGGAAACCAGGTGCGGCTTTCCTTCCCCCTCATCGATAGAAACTTTTCCCGGATAATAACAAAAAAAAAGACTGGAACTTGTGTGTCAGGACTTGTTTCATTTTTGCTCAATCAACATCAACATAATGTACCGCGGAAAATTAAAACCGAAAACGAAAACATTTTAGGAATTTTATAATTATAAACCGCCCTCGACTTGAATTAAAATACATGTTTGACTGGCGTTTTGGGAACTCTAGTCGAGAAGCGTAACTTAATAATCCGCGTGATTTATCAAGTTATTCCAATTGTAGCGATCGGATTTCGAAAAAGCAAAATAACCAAAAAAAAACTTGAAGTATAAAAGCGTTGGTGAAAACGAAATACATGTATCACTATCCAATTTCGTTTTGTATATATATAAGGATAGTGTGTACTATAATTAGTTTCGCAATAATATAATTATATATAATGACGACAAAAATAATAAAGACTGTTAAGTATTTCTCTCGTTTACTTTCTCGTCTGTAGGCATACCTAAACGCTACATAAGTACTGTAAAATGTTCTAACACATTTTCAACGGCTTAATATAATTTTTGAGTATTTCACGATTACAGCGTTATTATTGGCATAAGTTTCGGCATCTACAGCGATGTACAGTAATGGTACTATATATATAAAAAAACATAATAATTCTTAAATTATCCATAGTCGTTATTAAATTTTCGCTTATATATTTAGAAAAAAAAACAATGAAAATATTATCATAAAATAAATAAATTATTTTTTAAATTTGAGGTTTATAATTCATTACCCTTTATATACGACTGACATAACGATAGCTAGACAATTTAGTACTCATCGCTATTTTGGTCTTTGAAAGTAAAATAAGTATTGCGAATAGTCAAATAATACTGATAAAATGTCGTTTGACAAGTTTTGCTATTTTTTTTTTACCCTAGTGGGAAAGAGATAATTACTGACGGATAATTAAGCTGTTTGAATACGTTTGGCTACCCGCACACGGTATTCCGCCCAACAATGGATAGCTACGTTATGAAAATATAGGAACACAGATTTTCTGTAAAAATAAAATATAAAATTTTTAATCGATTATTTGGATAATTCGAAATGAAAGCAAATCTTACACCAAATAAAAATTATATTTTCATTTAAAATTATTCAAAGAATTGTTTGAATGCGCAATTTTTCCGATCAACGTCAATGGCGTCGCTTTAGCCCCGCAATTACTCTTCATTTCATATGAGGCCCCACAAATCTTCTCGAAGGAGCCCTGAAGGCGTCTCTATAGTCGCTAGGCCTTTTACTACATGAAGAATTTAGTAAAATTCTGAAGAGTGCCTACAAATGAGGAAAAATTATCAGCTAAGACCGAAGAAAGTCCTGGAGCCGACACTTTTGGAATTAACTCGTTGCATCGGGCATACGTTTGGCAGTTACCATAGCAACGTAGCAGTTGCTATGGTGCTAAGAGAAGATGAGTAGGAACCAGACTTTGGTGGCACGTTATGGTTTAATGAACTCACTAGGATTTTTAGTTTGAGGTCATAAAAGACTGGTCGTCTAATGTCATAGTTACTGGTCCTAAGAACCAATGAAAAAATTATTTTCAAGATTTTGTCTGGCTATTAGCTTCATTTATAAAACAAATAAGCATCTCCCTGTTACTCTTTATTTTAATTGTATATCAATTGTATTATTTATTGTATATCTGAAACGAATTACTATAAATAAATCTGCTTTATTATTTTAAATTGGGCTACATTTCAAACTAGAATGGTGCTACTTCTCTAATAAACTTGGGTGGTTATCTGCGTTCATATCCTGGCAGTTCTGTTGGTTTCCAAGGGCCAAGTAGGGTGTCGTATTTTCCCTCGAGTTTTTTATGGTCTGGTGAGGGTGGGTGCTTTTATTGAAAATAATTATTGTAAAGTTTGAACTCTTAAAAGCAAGAATGAGGTTTTATTTAGCTGTGGTTTTTATTATGGTATTTGTCTTTGGATGGCATAACTCGTGTGCATTAGCTGAGGTGAGTTCTATTTACATTAAAGAAAAGTGTCACCGTTTTCGGCCTAGGCCTAAACAACCAGAATTTAGTTAGGACTAGGCATAGGGATGGTTCTATTTTAAGGCGTAATTATACATTTTTTTTTTAATATCGTTTACACCCAATTTCTTGAAATTGTTCTATTCTTTTACGATGCATTATATTAATAAGCCACTGAATTAAATTTACCACTTTGAAAAGTTTTTGAACGAAATTAAAAAGAATTGAAAGTAAAAACAATTCTTAATCGCTATTTGAGGCCATGATGAAGCCTTAGCTGAAATTACATGTACCTACGAAACTGGTCCACCCACAATGGTTACTATTTACCAAATAATAGGCGTTAGCCATAAGCTTCATTTTGTAATTTTGTTTTCAGTTATAAAAGTAAAGATAGTTTTATTGATCAGATCAATGGTATTTAGTCACCTAGTATTAAGCTACATTTAAATTCCTATCTGAAGAAATTTAACAATTGGTGCTTCCATTGTTTGGGTTATGTGGGCGTTTTACATTACTAAGATTACTTGGTACAGTAAAATTATCGAAGTTCTAATACAACAGTGGTTCTAATCTGAAATGCTTCGTGTTTATGAATGTAAATGAAAAGGTTTTCTTGAAAAGGTATACCTTTTCTTATACAAAAAGTTTTTAAAATGCGTGTGTATCGGTTTTTCTGATAATGATATGTTGAGCAAAATATAATTATTCAAATAACCATTTTAACACCTATAGTACAATCTTTAAAGCTCTCACAAAATGGAGAATATTATTACCACATGCAATTGTAGGCTAAGCCTATCTGTCAAATTGTTTTAAAATCACTGAAGTGTGATGGTGCAGGCTAAAATGTAACCTTTCATAGCCACCAGCTCAAAAGGAAAATGGTACTAATTAAGCTCAATATATTATAACAGTTTTCATAGTTCTATGTGAAAGGTTTTTTTAATTATAAATGTAAGTGATCAATGTGATGGAAAACTATTCCCAATATATAGTTTTCAGTGGCGTAACGAATTGATGTTGGGCCCAGGGTTGAACGCGAAAAAGGGGCCCCCACCCTAGGTGTGACAGTGAATCCACATTTTCCCACACGGGCCACCCCTTCTTGTGCGCGATCGCGATGGGGCCCCCTAAAGGTCAGGGGCCCAGGGAAACCTGTCTGGCAAACCCCGTGTACGGTACGCCACTGATAGTTTTTTCACAGTACTATAAATGTTATTATTTTTTCTAAGATAACATTTATTTGATACTTGCTAATTTCAAAAGCCAAGAGTGGGTATTTTCGTAGTTAATAAAATAAAAATTAGTATAGGTTTTAATAGAAACTACTACTAATTACAGTGTAAATATGAAGAGCTTTTTAGCTATTATATTTTTCCATTAAAGATAACCCAATTTATTACACTGAAGCTGAAGAATATATTTTAAATCTAAAAATTTGCTGGTACCATTAGTTATGACTTGTTTTTAATGTAATTAGCGCCCATTACCCTAATGATAAATCTGATGCGAAAAATCTGAAATGAGGTGATTCACCATTTATATTAAACTCAATTTAAAATATTCTCCATAAAAATAATTTTCTACAGTGATCGGCTTAGTTTTAAGGTTATCATTAAGTTATTAAGTTATTTATATTATAAAATGAGTTTTTCAGTTAATAGTTAAATTCTTTGTTTTTGTGGTATCGATTATAGCAGCTTATTTAGTCTCTTTAATATCAAATTACTAACAAAAAGATATTTTTACAAGGCGTCTGGAAATGCGGATTCCAGCTTAACTCATTTCCAGCCCATGGTGGCAGTTCTTTGTGGTCATGGAAAATATCGTAATCAATATCTAGATGAAAACCGACAATGGGTCTCTGATACAGACTCTAAAGCCACTTGCACCAGTGATAAGTTGGAAGTGTTAGAATATTGCAGGAAGGTACTAAGCAAATATATAATTGATTTTTGTTTAGGTTATTTTTGTGACCAATATTTTATTTTCAAAGGTGTATCCCAAAAAGGATATCAGAAACATAGTAGAATCCGGTCGTTATTATAAAATAGACAGGTGGTGTAAAGCCGGGCAGAAAAAATGCAAAACCTCTCACTGGGTTAGGCCATACAGATGTTTAGGTTTGTAAATGTTACATTTTTGATGTGGTGACTGAACTTTGAAATTTTTATAACAAAGATTTATTTTATTATAGAGGGACCATTCCAAAGCGATGCTCTTCTAGTGCCAGAGCATTGTCTTTTTGATCATATACATAACCAGAGTGTTTGTCAAACCTTTGACGAATGGAACCACACAGCCGCTGGAAGCTGCGAAAATCGCAGTATGAGGCTAAAAAGTTTTGCCATGTTACTTCCGTGCGGAGTGGATATCTTCGCCGGAGTCGAATTTGTTTGCTGTCCAAAGGAAGAAGGTATTTCAGTTATCCAGTTAAACCTGCCTGATTTATAAACTGAATGCAAGTAACTTCACAATTCTTTATAATTCTTATTTTACTACTTAGATCAAAGCAAATCTCTTGGCAGTTCTGAAAATGAATTAGATAGCAATGATGATGATGATAGTGACGATAGTGATGATTACGACGACGATGATGATAATTATTATGATAGCGATTACGACAGTTCGTCGCAAAGTACCAGTAGCAGTAGTAGCACGACAACTACAACAACAACCACTACAACCATGACTACAACTACAGAGAAGCCTGTAGATTATTACTTTACTCACTTTGACAGTAAAAGAGAACATGATGCTTTTAAAGAAGCCCAAAAATCTTTGGAAGACAGTCATAGAGAAAAGGTCACGAAGGTTATGAAGGAATGGAGCGAACTAGAGGAGAGATACCAAGAGATGAAGGTTAAAGATCCAAATGGTGCCGAAGACTTCAGGAAGAAGATGAGCTCTGTACGTGATATTTTATTTCTGACCATACTTTTCATTGGCCAATAAACTTAGCCCTAAAGAATTTTCTTTATTTATAGCGCTTCCAAAAGACTGTAGAGGCTTTAGAGGAAGAAGGTGCCGCTGAAAAAAGACAGTTATCTGCAATGCATCAACAGAGAGTGATGACTATTGTAAATCTACGAAAGAAGTCTGCCATGGATTGTTACACAGCCGCATTAGACCAAAATCCACCTAAAGTAATAATTCTACTCTTACTATTTTCCTTTTAAAATATTTCTGTAGAAGCGTGTCTGATTTAGTATGTGAGTTTCAGACGAAAAAGATTGAAAAATGCTTGGAAAAGCTTTTAAGGGCCTTGGAGAAAGACCGCATTCATACACTTCACCATTACCGCCACATTTTAAGCTCTAATCCCAAGCAAGCTGAAAAAGAGAAGGATGCTATGCTCGAACACTTGGAAAGCTTGCATTACGTTGCGAATCAAAGTTTAGCTATGTTGGAAAGAGCGCCATCAGTCGCTGAAAAGATCAGGGATAGAATGAGTTAGTATATTTTTTACCTCACTTTAGTTTGCTTACAGTTCCATTTACGTATTTCATTTTATTTACAGCTTCTCTCTGGCACCATCTGCACGGATTAGGACCGGAAGAGGAAGTTAGTAAAGACACTGATAAGGCCATATTGGATAAGTACAATGAGGAAGCCGAGGCCAAGCAAAGAGGTTAGTGGCTTTATCAATTGAATAGTTTCCTCAACTAAACTTCTATTTCTACAGAAAGAGAAAAGAGGAAGCAAGTAGAGGAAGCTAGACGCCAGGAATTGAAAGAATTGAGAGAAGAGAAAAAGAGAGTAGAAACGAATAATGGAGGAAAACTTGAACGCGAATTTGATCCAGAGTCCATGGAAGATGAAAGTTTGGTAGCTTCAACTTCAGTTATGCCATCCAAATCAAGCTTTGAATCAGCCTCTCAAATTAAAAATACTCTGGATAAAGTTCCAGAAGAAGGCCTAAGAGACGAATCAAAGTTGTTTAAGAATGATCACCAAAATATAGCTCGCAACTCCCTGGATTACCCTCAACAAAGATTACACGATGAGCTTTTAGCGCCTCGACTAGCTCATATGCAAAAAGAGACCTTTCATCAGTCCGAATCGGTAATTTTGGAAATTTTTGATTTACATCCATAACTAATTATTTAACCCTTATTTTTCTATAATATTTTAGACTTACTCCGTTAGGAAAGAGGATCTGGGAAGGTTCAAATGGAATGGGAGCTTATACATAACGCTCGCTTTTGCGGGAATCGCTTTATTAACAGCCATGATTGTTGGCATTGTGCTTTTGCGACGCCACTCGCAAAGATCATCTCCTCATAGCCAAGGTTTTGTGGAAGTAGATCAGGCTGCTACGCCGGAAGAGCGACACGTGGCCAACATGCAAATAAATGGATATGAAAATCCCACTTACAAGTATTTTGAAGCCCAGAGCAATTAAGAGGAAAACGTTATAACCAAGATGTTCAGCAGGGGGTATGTAACGATTTAACCAACGGAGTAATAAGGGTAGATAAAAGAAACACTTTGACGTGGGCAGTGTTTTGTTCTATTTTTGTTGTCTCCTTATTTTAGAGGCATTTAAAAGAAACAACTTTTTATTTTAAAAAAAAGCGGTAGTTAGGGGGATAGCCAATCCTTCAAACAAAATAATAATTACAAATCTTCAACAAAGAGTTAATGTACTATGTGTATTATTATGACATATTTAATCCGGAGAAAAAGTAATAACTTCTTAAGGGGCAGTTTTATTTTTTCCCCTTTTTACGCCCCTTGAGAGATATTTATAATTTTTTTACTCTCAACTCTTATCTCGAAACAAGCCTCTCTGTGCACATCTCACTTAGAAAAGCTGTTACTCTCTCTATCTCATTGTGAGAAACATTAAAAAAAAACCCTTTTTGTACTGCAAAACTATAGATTGTAGTGTTAGAAAGACTGTCTTCTTCTGGAATATTTTCGAGGACATTGAAAATAAGTGCCACCTTTTTTGAAATACTTAATGAGGAATAATAATATACCCTGTAAATGATAGAATTTGAAACTAAGGTAATCTTGGAAAAAATCTGTAAATTGACAGTTATCCAATTAATGTAATAATCTTGCGAGTATAATTTAAACCCTTGTATTTAAATAAAAATCCAGCTCAAACCGTGTAAAATAAGAGTTGCGCTTTAGTCAGTTGCGAATGAATCTTAAAAAGCGTGTCAAAATGGCCATAGAATTTCTACATAAGTGACTCAAACTACTTAAACTGCCTAGTTACGCAACTCTTTTGCAAAAATCGCAAGATTATCGATTAATGTTCAGATTAAATTCTAACCCTTAAATGACCTTTCAAATTTTAAGGCATTTCTAACGTAATCTCAAATCCTCTTTTACGAAAAAGAAATTAGCTGTACATTAAGAAAAGATGCTACTTATAGAAGTAATTCACGTTAAGCGATATTATATGACAACACAGTATTTGCGCATCCCCCTAAAACCTTACTACATTATACATTCCTAATAATCAACCGCACTTTGTATTTAATCCACTTTAGTGTTGCTATAACGTTGTTGGAATTACAAAAAAAAATATTAAAAAGCCCTGAAGGCCAACAATTTTGCTCCTTGGGATTTATGTCTCAATTCAATTGTAAAATTTATGGGGATTTTTTCCCTGTAACATTTTATTAGGGAAAAACTGAAGTGCACAGTTAGGCTCTTGTTTTCTCCCAAAAATAATGCGAAAAATTTGTTATTGCAACTAAGAATCAACATATTTCTTGAGCTGAGCAGTAATGTGTACATTTGAATTGTAGTCACAGTTTGTGCCATTTGTAGGTAAATTAAAAATTACAAGAGTCTTAATACGATTTTATCCACGCATTTGTTTATATATCCTTTTGAATTGTTGAATGTGTTATAAGTGCCACTTGTCTTAAATCAGTCTTCAGTCATAATTATATAAAGAAAAATGTTTCCTTAAAGTTACAAGTGTTCAAATTTTTTTTATTGAACATATCAACCAAGGTAGACTGTAATTATTGTAAGCCATTTTTCCTTTGCTTATTAGCTGATATTTTAATAATTTATTGTTTTCAAGTTATTGGTGCTAGCTAATAGTTTAAAATAGAAAACCCAAACCTAGTTTACAGCTTGTTATTTTTATGTACAAAGTATGTTTATTTGTACAAAATTCAGTTTACGTGCTGTACCTTTTACAGGTGATCTGGGCTTTAATAAAGATGTAGTTCTTAAAGAAAATGTTTGTGATGTAGGCCCTTGACGCCTAATAAGTACAAAGTCTTGTTTCAAAGGGGTAGTCACTTTATACACATGCTTACTTTTAGAAAAACATTTGGTGATTTTCTTTAATACATGATTATTATTATCCCAATTATGTTTATAGACATTGTTAAGGGGTTAAGTGTGCGCAAGAAATAATATGAGTGTATAATATACTTTGAATGTCCATCGTTGCTACGAGTGCATCTGGAGAAACCGGAGTGGCTTAAACCATGTTGAAAGTAAGCCGTGACGCCACAAAATTATTAAAGCTATGGGAGCGTAGCAGTAAACCCATAAGTATGACGCTGTTAATTTTCATACCGAACCTTTTCACTTACGTTCTCGCGCAGCTTTGACTTGGATTTGCAACTGAACTGACTAGTACATTATCGTACTTTTTAGTAATATATTTTAGACACTTTTCTGCGCAGAACTAAACCTTGATTGCACAATAACTCTCAAAAATAGTTCGGTTAGTGTTTTCTAATTATAATAATATATAAGGGTGATCCTTAATTATATATACATATATTTAAGGCAAAGTTGACTAGTTAATTTTATGCTTTCATACTTTTGGTTATTATGTTACGTATGATAAAACCAAATACTACTCACTTTTGGTTATTTTATGACAGAAGTATCCATTTAGGGCGTGTAAATGAAACACGCCGGTTCATAACAGTTTTGAAGCTATTTTCTTGATAATCCCTGGAATTATCAGAATCCTTGTTTCTTGCAATGATTAATTTGCGCCCCAAAATGGAGTACTATACACAGCATCACTTCCTACATTTTTTATGAAATTGTATTGGCAGATGACGTATTTCGCCCTCTTAGCTATTTTTCTTTTAAGAGTAATTTTGAAAAATCTGCAAATAACATGAGCAGTATGATTACTTCTAATATTGTTGAAGCGAAACTTCCTTATAGCTGACTCAAATGGTGAAATGTTTGTTACCGTTGTAGGCATAGTTAATTTTAATCAAATTTTGATTATAACAAGTTGTACAACAGCCCAAATTTTAAATTTACATCTGTGGTCTGTGACATTTGTGGATAAAATTTATGGGAACCTCCAGCCTTGTGAAAAACCACTAGGTATGTGAAATATATGCATAAATTTGATAAAATTTTATGTATATCATGCACACTGATTAACATACTAAATTTGTAATATCAGTCACATCATATGAAAATAGGTTTCTTAAATGATATTTGTTTGCCTTAGTATTGGATCATTAGAATAGTGGTTTTCAACCTTTTTTTTTAATTTTGGGAATTATATAATATATCGCGGGGGTTAGTGGGAATATTTATATATTTCCTATATCTATGGTGTGCAAAGCCTCCAGCGTTTGGAAAACTAATTTTTTAAATTCAAAACGCCTGAGATTTAAAATTAGGATTTTTTTATTTATAATAATAATATTTATAATTATTTACAAACCAAACTGCAAAATGATCAATTTTTTATCTAAATAACACAATTATAGGCTAGATTATAAATGTATTTGTATTTTTAATCTTTATATGTTTTTTAAATGTTTCCACTATCTCCCAGGTTGAAAACCACTGCATTAGAGAAACCTAGTTGTCCAAACGTTTGATAATGCATGCTGTAAGCCATTTACAATTCTCTATTAGCTTGAAACATATGTACCTTCACAGGCATCATTGATTTTTCAAAATTTGTTGAGATAAATCATTGTGGGAGATAATTATCATTTACTTAAATTTGAAAGCTATAACAGACTAAAATATGGTTTATAAACAACTTCATATACATAGGAAATACACAAACTTTTCCATGGCAATTTTTGAGCAGTGATACGGTTTGGCAGGAAATTTACACCCATTGAAAAGTGCCTGCAAAGGTACATGTTTCATTTTAATGGCCAAGATGGATAATTCTCTCATAAGAGATATTATATACTTCTGGAATAAAGAGGGCTCCAGCAAATTACCAGAAAAATGGTTTTTTAAATTTCGTATGGGATTTTGACATTTCAGAGCACAATTTTCATGTTGATATCTGATTATTAAGACTGATTTCCACATTTTGGAACTGATTTTTGCCCAGATTTCAGGATATTTAAGTTGATTTCAAGATTTCTAAAATCATTTTTCTCTAGAGTGTATGGGATTTTTACAAATATCGGACCCCTTGTGTTTTTATACAACCCAATTAATTGTCTGCCCCTTTTTTAAGTAAACACTACAAACTGCTATTAAGCTTACTCTACTATAAATTTAATATTATTATGTACATTTAGGAAAAAATTAAATTAAGATTTTTAAATTAAATTGTCTATATTAAAATTAGATATAATATCAGCTAGGTTTTTCCCAAAACAAAATTGTAAAATATAAAATTCATTTCATTCTCATAAATATAGTAATTAGTTTTTGAAAATGTTATTTATATTAACTTTGATTTTATGTTTATATTTTTAAATGTTTCAATCTCTTTTTTTTTTGGTTTTGGGCAGGAATGAGACGTATTAAGTTAGCAGACACTTCCAATCAAATTGACCGCTAGATGTGCCAGTGTGGGTTAGAGGAGCAAAAGGCGGCTTCACTAGTTGCCACTTTCCTTCTAATGACTCTTCTACTGTTACAACTCCGCAATATGAAGCTTTATGAGTGAATCGAACTAAGTCATTTGCAGACCGTGGCTCCTTTCCTGTCAGCTGTCGGCTCAGCGTATCCAGAGACGCTGCATGGGCTAAGAGTAATACTGACGCTGCACGTTGATCACCTACAATTTAAAAGTTAAGTTAAAAACCAAAAAAGGCTAGAAAATTTAAGATTTTCACCTCCTTTACTAGTATTATTCAATATTGTCTGCACCACGTAATAACTTCTGACATAGTAATTTTCACTAGTTTCATTAATTTTTTTCAAATCCTCAAGAGTAACTATCGGTTTGTAGTCTAGCGCAATATTATAGCCCAAGGTTTTTAGTTCTTTGGTTGTTAAAAACACTGGTTTTGATTCTTGATACCAAGCCAACCACTCAAATAGACCTGGCTCGATATGAATTGGCAGATGAGAAAGCCCGGCAGCTACATAGTTGAAAAATGTATTAAAATAAATAACAATCATTTTGAAAGAACTTGCCTTTCAATATATTTGTTACAGTTTGAACACAACGGAATGAGGGAGAACAATACACATGACCGATTGAAACATTGGCTTCTTTCATGGCTTCTCCTAAAATAATTTTTTCCACGTCATTTTAAAATAAATGTTAATAGGTTTTTTTCTATAAAATTACCCGTTAGAGTTGCTTGATATAACCCTATTCTAGTTAGTGGCGAATCTTGAGCGTAGTCTTGATATCCTCCTTTTCTAGGTGGTACAGCGTGTGGCATATTTAAATCTTTTTTACAATATTTACCTTAAAAATGAATTAAATAAATTATAAAGAAATACACATTTATACGATTTAAAAAATCACCATCACTATCGATACACATGCCAACCCAATTCCCAAAAGTAAAATCCATTCTTTCTGCATGCCTCGCAATAAATAGTCGTCTTAGTGAAGGTTCAGATTCATTTGACTATTTTGATAAATGAAATAATGATAATAATAGTAGCTTTTAACAATAACAGTGGTAAAAAATTACTATTCAATATTTGTACCTGTTTAGAAACAACAGGTTCTTCCATTGAATTTGAAATTTGACTTTGAGGAGAGACAGACCGTTTTTGATCTTTTTTATCACCAGTAGAAAGCAACTTAGACGAGATATCGGAAGCGCATTGTTGAAAATAACTCAAAGGTAACCGTCTACCGGATAGACTAGGCTCTTCCAAATCCTCAAAAGAGATGTTGCCAGTTAAGGAAACTGCCCTGAAAAAGAATAACTAAAAATCATCAGAAATTTATTAAATTATTAAGTTAAACAAGCACTAACTTATGGAGAGTCCAGGCGTCAGATTCGGCCACTTTCTCAACAAACTCTTTCGGAAATAAACCAGTGCAACCAGTAAGCCACGATGTACCTTCCGCCCATCCGTCCATGGGGGAAACGTTACTTGCACCTTCTTTATTTGTAGTTTGACCTTCTACATTTGCATAAATAAAATCACCCACTATTAATTCTACTTCATCCGGTTCCTGTTGAGGTACGTAAGGATGAGTTACGCGAAAAACCTATAGAGAAAAATAAACTTAAAAAAGGAAATAATAAAACTTTTTAATTAACTAACCTCATTTCCTTTTATAATGGAGTCCCGCGAAAATAGCTTCAATTCCCACGTTGCTGTGGCATTTACGTCAATTTCTTTAGAGAGTTTCTCAAGCTCCACATAATGCTCATTTGGAAACTGATACGATAAAGTGATGTGCAAGGCCTTAAGATATGGCTCCACTTGAATACCTAAAGTAATAAAAAAATGAAAACATTTTCTTGCCCGTTAAGACAAAATATTTTCTAAAAACCAAGAATATTAAAAAACAAGCCATAAAGGAAGGTAAAGATAGGAATGACACGAGAAGGTTAGAGCGATGGAGATGATAGGGAAGATGACAGAGATGAAAAAGGATTTTTTTGGGGAGGTTAGAAATGGACTCTTACGCTTGCGAGAAATTCCTTTAGTCAAGGAAGAATAAGAGGAAGAACACCACGGAAAGCAAGTGCCAAGCACATCCAGAGCTCCCATTTCAGAAACAACTGGAAATAGCCACGCACAAAGTAATTTGAAAGAAATATATATTTTAAAATATAGAGAACCTCCAAAGACAACGCGGAAGGAAAAAGTGTTTAAGGTTTATTAGAGTATTTTTCAAGTAGTACTCACTATACTCAGAGACCTCCCTCATAAATTGAACAGCCAGTCTCTTCAAGGAATCATTATGCTCTTCCGCCACAAATAATCCAAGGAATGTCGGAGAGGTGTAGTGATCTAATTGAATCCTATCTGGAATTTCACTTCTTAGCTTTTCTACAACGTGTTGTAACGCATTTACAAGGTGAGGAATGCTGTCATCAGGGGCCTTCAAAGCCAACAAAAAATATCTCAATTCTATACTGGTACAAAAGCAAACACTGAACTTCTAATAAATATGTAGAATTACTTATAGAACCTGAAAAAATGAACAGAGAGTGATATGAGGCAAATAATTATGAGCTCCGTTTCTTCCGCATTGCTTTAGTGAAGTGTCAAAAAACGTTTGTAGTTGATCTAGTAGTGGTCCAGATGGGCACAAATATAGAATATATTCCCTAGGTGTATTATCATCTAGTGTCGGGTCATTAACGTGAGCTAAGAGCCTGAATTTTTAATATTTTCTGCTTATTTATATCAAATTTCCAATCAGTTCACATATTTATATTTACCAATCAGCAGCAATTTGGACGCTTCTACCACCAGTCGCTGCTAAGGCTTTTTCACTAAATAAGCAAAATGCAGATTATTTTTTGAAATATAATAGTACCTAAAACGTTTACGCAGATATTTACGCTCTATGCTTTGGAATGCCCATTTGTAGGAGGATTTGTAATGGAGTGCTATTGGAGAGTTGACGAGCCGCTTTGGTGTAACTAACATTCTTGCGGGGAATGTTTGGCGACGCCATGCACTACGAAACAAAAAAAAAATCAAAATATAGACAGTGGCTGATGTTTGAATTATTGATACAAGGTGGTTGGCTACAGCTATTACAAGACAAGTCCACAAAACTACTAAACTGGGCCTTGGTACACCAATATTTTAATAGAACGGATTTGGAATTTCAATACATTTAATTATATCAAAACTTACCTTAGAGTCCTGAAAACATTTGGGGGACGGGGTGCTTCTCCTAAAATTTTCCTGCTTACTCATTTACTTTCATTAACTCAGAAGTTCTAAACATTCACGCAGCCTTGCCAACTTCACGAGCAGCAAAAACGAAAGAATCCATGTTGCAAATGTAACAAGCTGGGCAAGTCGTATCTTCATTAATACATCCATGGTCAGTAACCCTTTCAAGGCTTAGAGGATTATAAACTGATATCACACGATTGTTAGAGATATCTCCGGTTTGGCGTGCCATATATAAGTAGACCAAGTTGTTACTTGTTGTATTTTTTTTATTAATAAAAATTACAAACTACGAATTTAATTGTTACACTAAAGAAACTTCAAGAAAGGAAATTCTTTCATATTACTGAGACAAGCATTCAATCGTAAATCCAAATCTTTGTCATCAGCAACATTGACAGTTGAAATAGAAACAGTTAAACACTCTAACAAATAATATGTTGTGTCAAATATAGAAGGATCTAAGTCTTCGTCAAAATGCAACTTAGAGTAATATTTGTTCAAGTAATCCAAAAATAGACGCGATACCGCTGGTCTGAGTAATTCGCAGTACCCAAACAATGATATCTTACTGCTTAAATACCTCTTCGTCTAATAATAAATTAATTAATACGTAATCAATTAAAATCACAAATATACAAAGGTTCATACTTTAACATTCGACTCCTTGACATAAGCGTCCAGCAAATATTCGAGAAACTGTAGGCATTTCCGCAAGATCATCTCTCTGATAAAAGAATCCAAAACATTTGCGTCGCATAATGAAATTACGGACTTGAGAGCTGCCGCAGTTTGTTGATTTTCTTCATTAGTAACGTCTTCATTTATTTTGAAGGATTTGAATAATTTTAGAATTGATTCATTCAAACTATTTAACAAATAGCCTTCATCTATGAAATGGAATAATGATATCCCATTTTGATGTAACTGGTTTATAGAGAGGAGGGAGCAAATCTTCGATACAAACGCTGCATTGTGAATAATTGCAACTGAATTATATTCGGGTACCAAATGGTCTAATTTTTGTACATTCGATGAAGTTTGCGTTTCATCTAAATAATAGCCGTAAACATTAGTTTCAGAAAAATTAAATTATAAATACTAAGATATTTACCGAAATTCTGAATCGTAGCAAGAACTTTGTTCTGGCGCAAAATAAGATTTTCATTTTGAATATTTTTAAGTTCATTTAGAGCCAACGAATAGTTTTGATGAACTTTTCTAATCAATAATTTCGTGAATTCCTCGGCATTAACATTACTTGGCTTTAATTTAATTATATCTACTGCCAAAGAAATTTTACTACGTAAAATAACTGCTTCAATTAAATTTATACTTCTATTTTCCATTGTGAATTATAAATTAATACTAGGCCTAACGGTAGATTTTTGCGTTTAATAGCTTCGAATTTCCCTCAAATTTCAGCTTACCAAAAAAAGTGACCTGATAGTGACATCTATCGTTATTTTAGTTCGAGGTTTCATGATTCATCATCTGAATTTGTGCTTAGCGCCTGGTGCTCGTGTTCAATCGAATCTAATAACTTAGTAACTTAGTTATTGTAATTAAGTATATATATTAAAATCACAAAAATGGAAACAGCTGACCAGGAAAGGTTTGATGGCATGCTCTTAGCAATGGCCCAACAACATGAAGGCGGTGTGAAGGAGGTAAAGAAGTCAAACGTCAAAACCATAAGCCTTGGTTTTTGTTTCGTTGTTACGCTGGTGTAATGGAATTTATTTTAGTTTTTAGACACATTTTTTGGGTTTTTGGCTCGTAAAACGGATTTTTACATGGGAGGAGGAGACAATGCGGCCAAAAAATTAGTCGATAATATATTTGAGAAGTACAATAAAATAGCAGTGGCAGAGCATGTAAAGAAAGTTGAAGAAAAAGAAGCTGCTGAAAGGAGAAGAAAAGAAAAGCTACAGAAAAAAGTCGAAGCAGAAAAGGCAAACTCTATAGATGAAACACCAAAAATTACAGAATTAACTGATGAAGAAGCTGAAAAACTTAAAAAAGAATTAGAAGTATACAAAAATCTAAAAATTTTGTTTACGATTAAAATGCAGCTAAAACAAGTTAATAATTTTAGAATAAAGAAAATCAAGGTACTAATGTAACTGAAACGCAAGAGGAAAAAGTAAAAACTAAATATTTATTATTTTTACATTTTATTTATTGTGTTAGAAACTTAAATGAAACTTCATTGTAGAAAGAAAATGAAGAAGAGGAAGATGAGGCTGATAAAAACAAATTGAAACCCAACTCGGGCAATGGGGCTGATTTACCCGACTACAAATGGACCCAAACTTTATCTGAAGTTGACATCAAAATTCCTTTGAAAGTCAATTTTAAACCAAAGAGCAGAGACATAGTTGTAGATATTAAAAAGAAGGTGAATCATTTCATTTTGTAATTCTAAAATTTCATTATTAATCAACGATTTCCATAGTCTTTAAAAGTTGGTTTGAAAGGCCACCCACCTATCATTGACGGAGAACTCTATAACAATATTAAAATTGAGGACAGCCTTTGGGTGATGGAAGATTCGAAAACCATCTCCATTACTTTAGAAAAAGTTAATATTCCAATAACATTTTTAAATTGAAAGATAAAATAAACTAACGTTTTTTTAATTCTCAGATCAATAAAATGGAATGGTGGAGCAGAATCGTAATTTCTGATCCTGAAATTAATACGAAAAAAGTCAATCCAGAATCATCCAAACTCTCAGATTTGGACACTGAAACCCGAGGAATGGTTGAGAAGATGATGTACGATCAGAGACAAAAAGAAATGGGCTTACCAACTTCGGAAGAGCAAAAGAAACAGGACATGCTTAAAAAGTGAGGTTTTACCACAATTATTATTTATATTTGTAAACTTTTTGTTATTTAAAATTATTTTAGGTTTATGGAACAACATCCAGAGATGGACTTTTCCAAGTGTAAATTCAACTAGTAAAGCAGCTGCGTCATATCACAACAGTGTTTGTACATTAATTTCATCACACTAATGATGTTAATATTTTTTCATTTTGTAAAATTAAATAAAATTGCAATTAGCCTTTTCAGTGAACAGAGAGTCACATAATGGTTGGTCTTTCAAGACAAGTTGAGAAATGGTATGCTGAAAAGCTAAATTATCTAGAAAATAGTATTTGGTACAAAAATTAAATTAAATAAACACGAAAGAGTGATATACCGGTTAAGCTTACAAAGGAAATATGAATTTACCCTACACACTAAAATAATGCAGGCATTTGGATCTTTTGGTGCACGGAAGATTTTAACTTTATGGGGTCAATCAGTGCCTCCTATATCTATTTATATCAGAAACGCTTTGCACTCCATGTTTATATTTGAAATATTTTGCTGCAAATCTCTTCAACCATTTCCATCTCATATTCATCCTTTAGAAAATTTCTTTCCCTCTAAATTATGAAAACTCACTTCCCCTCATGACATCTTCACAAGATAGGGGGAACAAAATATAAATCTCTGAATTTTGGAATTGATCTTTTGAAACAGAAACATTACTATTTAATTATTGTTTAAAAAAATTATATTCCCATACCATTTCCATCTAAATATTGGAATTAATTCCACAATTTCCATTTCCGTCCATTCCAAGTCCATTTCGCATTACTGCCATTACCTGAGGAAATTAATTTAGACCATTTTTATAAAGCTAAATGAAATTATGTTTTACATAAATCAGTTCTTTGAACTGAAAAAATATCCCATTTTGAAGGCCCCCTGGTAAAATTGATCTTCCCACCAATTTCATACTACTTTATTTATCCCTAGTAATAAAGACGAAAATTTGTCCAAACTTCAGAAAAATTGAAACCAAGCTGAATTTTTGTTTATACCTTTATTCAGTTTTAATATATTATATGTCAAAAGTCCCTATCAATTGGTTGTACGAGTAATTTTCGTGCCTTAATAATCCAACCTCCAAAAGTTGAATAACTCTGGTAGGGCATGAATTTTTACGAACCTAGATAGAACCTCTAGTGTTACTCATATGGCTTACGGACATATTCCCTCAAATTGTTGTGGGACATAATCGCTTAAACATATGCTTTGGAAAAATAATCGTTAATAATAACCATAAGTCTATTATATTGTTCCATAAGTTTTGTACTTTGGGGAATATTTTACTGAGAGCTAGTAACGGATTGACGTCATCAAGAAGAAAATCTCCCCCTAGCGAGGCGCTGTCAAAGGCTACGTGGGACGCGGAGGCAAAACGGCGACGAAGCCGGTAATGCAGTCTGTCTTATGAATAACTCTCAGTTAAACATTTGTTTTTGAAGAACAGGAAATGTCACACTTATGTAACAATATTATACACTTATGTAATAACTTAATAGTAACGTAAAATTTACTATTTTGGTGCCTCTTTGCTAATTCCCCAAAACTAGAAAAATATGGTGATTCGTCATTTCTATGCTCCGTTTAATTAGTAGGTAGGATTTGGGGGTCTATTTAAAAATGATAAGGTAGATAAGCCGCAATGGCAATCCTTCCCTAACCATCAGGTGCCGCCACTAAATATTTTTTAACCCAAAAGTTAAAATAACTTAAATTCCAGAGACTATGGGACTTAATAGCGACACCGTATGCGGTATGCCATGTTGCAAATGGTTATTTAGTTCTCGTTCGTTAGATCTGGAAATATAAAAAAATTGCACCTAATACATTAGCTTGTCTCCCATACGATCGAATTCCCATTCGACCGAATCCTACAGTTTTGGAGGATTTTAAGTAAATGTTTACACATAACTTTTATTAATTTATTAGTTTAAATGGCACCCCGCCAACTTTGTGCAATTTTCAAATATAATAATAATATAGTAATAATAATTTATTTGGCTTTTTAGTGAAAATTGGGTCTTACCGAGAGGGTTCAACGCGTGACATTAGGGGATGTCGTTTCCTCCTGGTGCCCCGTTAATAGTGGTGTTCCTCAGGGTTCGGTGTTAGGACCTACATTGTTCGTCATATATATCAATGATCTCCCGTTAGCTATTCGGGAATCTTTTATTATAGGCTGTTTGCTGATGACTCCAAACTTGGGCGCGAAATCAAAGTATCCCACGATTGTCTATTGTTGCAAAGTGACTTAAACGCTTTGGACTCCTGGGCCTCAAAAAATGGGATGAGTTTTAACCCTGATAAATCCACGGTCCTCCATTGTGGTCCTAACATTCCCCTTTTCCAGTACCGGTTGGGTAGTCGGGTCATCAAAGCCAGCGAAATTGTTCGTTACCTTGGCGTCATGTTGGATGGAAAAATGTTGGGCACCACTCACAGTTGGATGGCTTCTGCCCGCGGCTTAGGTTTGTTTTAAAACGTTCATTTTCCTATTTCTCTATCAAGTCCTTTAAGGTGTTATATCAATCTTATGTCCTACCACATCTCGATTATTGCTCGAGTATTCGGTCCCCTCACCTGGTAAAGGATATTAAGAGGCTTGAGAGAGTGCAACGTAAGGTCACCAAGATAGTCTCTGGCCTTCATTCTCTGTCTTACCCTGAACGTCTTGCGCGCCTTGGTCTTTTGTCCCTTTCGAATAGGCGTCTGAGAAATGATTTGGTTGAGGTCTTCAAACTAATTTATGAGTTGTATGACGTCCCAGCCACCT
Source organism: Leiobunum rupestre (assembly GCF_980474605.1). Taxonomy (NCBI): domain Eukaryota; kingdom Metazoa; phylum Arthropoda; class Arachnida; order Opiliones; family Sclerosomatidae; genus Leiobunum; species Leiobunum rupestre. The sequence continues at coordinate 20,271,861 of NC_143391.1, forward strand.
CCTTCTTTACCATTCGCTGGACGGGTAGGAAAGCTCCTACGATGTGTAGTAAACTCATGGAATGCTCTCCCTTCCCTAATTAAGATTAAATCGTCTAGTTCTGCCTTTAAGAGTCGGCTTGACAAGTTTTACGGGTGGTAAATATCTTTCTTGTATATAGTTGTATAAAACGAAAAAAAAATTATATTTTACTCTTCCTAACTGTACCTTTTGCCATATCCATCGCCATTCCTTTGTCATTGCTGTTATTTCATTCTTATTTTTGTGTAATTTTCATGGTATTTTAAATTATCTGCATTCCCTACTAAAGCAGGGCGCAATAAGTGTACACTTTCTTTTCCTGTTTAATAAACTTTATTATAATTGGCTAAGTTGCGAGGCGATTTTTATGCCGTAGCACCGAAAACATTACACTTTATATTTCCGGAGCAAAGAAAATTCAGTAAAAAAATTTAGATTAACAACAATGCAGTAAACAAAAGAAAACAAGTTGGCAAGCCAAAATATACCTCTCCTCGGAAGAATTGTCCCTAGTGGTATTAATTTCTCGAGACGACCGCAATTCAGAGTTATTTACTTAAAACGTAATCCCGGTTCAATCCCGCCCAGTATAAAATATTAATTTTAACTAAAATAATTGAGACGAAACCACGGAGTTTAATTTATTTATAATAATATAAACAAGTTCACCAAAATAAAAAAATCGCCGTACTTCAATATTTTGCCTGTGATGTGTTTTGTTTTCAGGGAAGTCAGTAGCTCGGCGGTAAAACATCTGCTCAGTAACTCGACAACCTGGAATCTTCGTCATGATCGTAATTTACAATTATATTATTAATTCATAAATTAGTTATAAAATTAAAAATTTAATATAAATTTAGTTCATAAATATTTAAAAAATTAAATCAACACTATTTCATTCGTAAAAAAAACCAGATTAGGCCTTCATACATTCATTCAAAAAAAAATTCAAGACTTTATTACCTATTATGCTTACGATGAGTGTCTTATTTTCAGTGAAACTAAGCAGCTATCGGTGGTTCTGTGGTAGAGCGCTTGACTGCCAAGCCGAATGGCCTGGGTTCGAAACCTGGGTGGCGCGTTTGTTTTTAATCAATAGAGAAAACGCTAAATTAGAATTTCTTCGATGCAATAATTTAAATTTCAATTAAATACGCTTCCGATAAAGCTGAAGGTCTAAGTTTAAATTAAGTGTAACAAGCGTCGGCGGTTCTTTGGTAGAACGTCCACCTGTCAAGCAGGAGGTCTCGGGTTCAAGTCCCGCCCGATGCGATCGCAAATTGATACTAAGACGAATACCGTAAACAATTGGTGGAAACCCTGCCATTGGAAGTTGAGAGGTTGCCATAACACTCAGCACTCGGTCCGTCCCAAAAGTCAATAAGAAGGAGTTGGAGAATACGCACCCATAACAAACGTAGCGACGGTGGGTGTTAACGAAAAAAAAATCAACGCAATCGCAAATTTATCCGTTAACGCTTACCGTCACACGGTGGTTTTGCCAACCTTTAAACTGCTAAAACGGTTGTTCGACTGCGTACGCAGTGATTACCCTTTGCCCCGAAAATGCGAACGCGTTCGCAGGCCACACACACACACACACACACACACACACACACATACACACATACACACACATCCACCCAGTGGCGGCGCCAGGATATTACTCTGGGTAGGCTACTTATTTCTTTAATTTGGGGGCCTCCCTTTACATACACTAACTAAACAAAACTGTGACAAAACCGGTTTATTTTTAATAATTTACAAAAGAAATGTACATGACTGTTTAAATGTACTCGGAAGTTATTTTTTTTTAGTCGATGAGCATAACAATGCACATATCGGCAAGGAAGGATTTTAGTTTGAGGTACTTTCATCAATTTGGTTTTTAATTTTAATTTTTCTTAAACATTCATTAGAAAATACAATTATATTAAAAAGTAACCCCCGCTTTTCGAGAATAATTGATAATTTACGTTATATTTCCAATTTCAAAATTTCGAAATTTTGGTCATATTAATACATTTTAATATATCGAAGGGTACACCACGGTAGTATTATTACTTTTGGACGTTCATCAAAATTTTTATTGTATTTCAATGTATGTGGTATTTCGCGTTTTGAGCACTTGGAGCACCTGATTTTTGGCTCTCCGGCTAAAGAAAAGTGTAGTATCTGCTATGTAGCAAAACACATTTTAAACCGAATACACTTTATCACATCCACGTTAGCTCATATTCGGGTAGGGAAATTAGCTCTCATTCCGGTAGGTTTTAGTTCGATATTGGGTAGGATAAGTAGCTTTCATATATGTTATACTATAATTCGGGTAGGTTGTAGCTCATTTGCGGGCAGGTTTTAGCTCATTTTCGGGGAGGTTGTGGCATACCTTCCAATGGGCTTAGCTTACGAGATAAGCTTTGTTTTCGGACACAAAGTTATGGTCACCTCCAAGTGGTGTTTCTCGGGTAATGCGAAGTACCATACAGACAATATATTTGTACCTAACCGAATAGGGCTTAAAAATAACCCAATGGGCTTAAAACTAACCGCATAAGCCTTAAAATAATTAAAATGTCTGCCACAAAAATATACGCCTTTTCCAAAATATTGCTGTTTAAATTTAGTACCTGCCACGAAAAATACCCCTTTTCCAAAATATTGCTAGTTAATTTTAATGCCTGACACAGTAAAATACGCCTTTTCCAAAATATTGCTAGTTAATTTTAATGCCTGACATAAAAAATACGCCTTTTCAAAAATATTGTTAGTTAATTTTAATGCCTGCAACAAAAATGGCAGCTTTTTGAAACCTAGTGCATGGCCCTAAAATTACCCATACTGCCACATCTAAACTATATACTTAGTTTGCACCTACTCTACCTACTCTGTTTGCACCTACTCTGTTTGCATTTACTCTGTTTACATCAATATTTTAATTTAAGTTTCTATCGCTCCCCAAATTTTCCCCAGGGCCCGTAGGTGGTAGAATAAAAATTTAGAAAAAAATGTCCAAAAGTAGTAATACTACCGTCGTGTACCCTACGATATATCAAAATGTATTCTTACGACCAAAATGTCGCAGTATATTCTACCTATATTGGAGCATATAACGGAATTTTTTTAAATGGAAAAATAACGTAAATTATCAGTTATTCTCGAAAAGCGGGGGTTTATTTTTCATATAATTGTATTTTCTAATGAATGTTTAAGAAAAATTAAAATTAAAAACGAAATTGATGAAAGTACCTCAACTAAAATTTTACAATGGGCAACATCCTCCTACAGAATTCTCCATTTTCACTTACAATGGTTGCAAAACACTTGCCAGTTGCCACGCGTCAGACTTGGAAATAGTGATATTTTTTACGGGGGGGAAAATTTAAAATTAGGTAGGGAAAATAGGAAAATAAAAATTGGTTACGTTACTTACATAACATTTATTAACTTTAAAACAAGCAAGTATATCATAATATCACACATAATCATTTGTAACGCTAGATCCGAGGGGCTGATCACTCCGCGTAATCGGTGTACAGAGCCGTACCTTTGACTGTACTAATGGGATTACGCGTAATCTTTGAAGTCCCTGCCTTTGGCAGTGCTAATCTAAGCGTAATCCGGCGTAATCGGTTTACAGACTTTCTAAGAGTGGTTAGCCCCTCGGCTAGATCCCGCTCTCGTATAGGGTAGGAAAACAGAGTTTCAAAAACGGCGTACAAATTATGTTCCAGAAATTTCTGTAAAATGTTTAATAAATATTTTTTAATTTAATTGTGAGCCATGGTGGCCCGCAACCACCATTCGAATGATTTATTTTAAGAGCCCACTGATTTTTATTAAGAGCCATTGGCCCCAAGACTCCCGCTAATTCCAAGTCTGCCACGCTTTATTTTATTTTATTTTTGAAATTGGGACTCGGAGAGCCGGAAAATCGCGCAATTTATCATCTGTCTAACGATGCAACACCTTTTGAAGTAGCTAGTTTAGCAACTACAACGAATCAAGGCTGCATTCGAAAAAAATCTTAGAAATCACTGTTCAGTGTTCGCAACTTAAAAACAGCAGGGTTTTAATTCGGATTTTGATATTTCAAGTTTCGCAAATCATTTTAGGGGGCTGTTCGGGGCCCCTTCATCTAGATTTGGGGCCCCTACAAGCGAAATAAAAGTAGGCTGTAGCCTGCGTAGCCTACCCCTGGCGCCGCCACTGCACCCACCCACAAACAGACGGACACGCTGGTTGTATAACCCCTCCTAGGGGACTTTGTCCCCTCGGAGAGGTAAAAATAGAGAACCTAATCAAACAAAAGAAAAAAATTTACATATATGGTTAGTTTTTTTCTTATTTATTATAAGACCGGGTCTTTCTTAATAAATTCTCGCGCGGCTTTTTTAAAATTATTTAATCCAATATTGGTTGGCGCATTAAGTTTGTTAAATAAACTCGTTCCTTTACAGAATATAGAATTTAGTTTGAGGCTGTTTTTTGCAAAGGGGATTTCTATAATACATTGATTTCGAGTGAAAAATTTCGCAAATTTACTAAGTGTAAAGGTGAAATCGGACCTGTAGTGTCTCTACATTTTGTTGTCAATAACGCGTAACTTACGTTTTTGTAGTAAAAAATTCTATTTAAATTAGTTTCAGATGTATTTCCCCAAATGGGAATACAAAACGTAATAACTAAAGTATAGTTGCAATTTGAGAATAGTAGTAAAAAACCGTTTACATTTACTAATTTTTGAGATATAAAGGCAATTTTTTAGCAACATAATCTGTATGGGTATTTATATTTATCGACCTCGTTTAATGTTGTATTACCTATTATAACATCGTTTTTTTATTAATATTATGAAATATCATATATACAGTTTTGTCTAAGTTTAATTCTAGAAAATTATCCAATGTAATGGCTATTTATGGATTCCGACGAATGGGAATTCGGTCGTATGGGAAAACTCATACTAGCGAATTCCCATTCGGCCGAATCCTACACAAGCCAAAACAAGTACGGACAATTCTAACCCAAGCCACCCAACCCAAACCATCCTAACCTAACCGAACCTAACCTAGCCCAACCCAACCTAACCTAACTTAATCTAACCCAACCTAACTTAATCTAACCCAACCTATACTAATCTAACCCAACCTAACTTAATCTAACCCAACCTATACTAATCTTTAGGGTCATTCCATGACAAATCGTCCAAAGGTATCCACCCTACCTTTTTAGATTTGGATAAAAATTTGCCTTAAGGGTTATTTTGGTCGTAAAAGCCGATTTACAAATTATTTTTAATGTGCGATAAGCGGTTTTTGAGATATTCGCTATAGAACTTTAGCAAAAAAGGCCAAAAAGGCCTCAACACCGAAAACTTGGAAATTGATATCTCCGTCAATAAAAGTCTGATTTTAATGGGATAAAGCTTATTGTAAAGCATTTTTCTTATACAAACCAGCATAAAATTTTAAAAATTCTATATTGATTTTCTTAGTCTCAAAAAACAGTTTAAATTGTATGACCTTTGACCTTTACCTGTTACCCCAATTTTAGTGAAATATAAATATTTTTTTTCGAATTCCCCGTTTATGATTTAGTCGGAAAGATCAAAATCCCAAAGTAGTATTTTTAGTTCTTTAGAAATAAATTATTTTGTACAACCCCTCGTGCAGTTTTAGAGACATGGAACTTGGTAAACATATCTTGTTAGTCCATTCGATTTAAATTAAAAACGGGGTGTAACTAAAAAAAAATTGAATAGAATTTTTCTCTTTTGCAATGTGTTCCTAAAATCGGTCTGAACAGCCCCTGAAAAATTTCCATGAATCCCACCATGGGAAAGTGGTCAAAAGTGGTCACAGGTGGTCAAGGTAGATTTTATTTGGAAAATACGGTCGGGGAAAGTTTAAAAAAGTTATTCTGACTTCATGCTTTGAGATAAAAGGCTGAAATTTGGTGAATATACTTCACAGCTATAGGGGATAATTATAGGTCAAAGCTTTTTAACGCCACCATCTTGGATTCAATATGGCGGACGCAAGTTCGGTGTAAATCTCGGAATATCTTATCAAAAAACCTTATAACGTATGCAAATACTCTTGATATTGTCTATTATCTATAATAATATTTTCCCGCCATTCGCAAAATACAATATGGCAGCCGTTTCAACCTACAAGAGAGAGAATCACAATTGTTACTTGGACGATTTATGCCGAGTTTTGGCTTATTCTATAGGAAACTACATTCTCGGAGCGTTCCCGTCAAAATAAACACTATTTAAAAAAAGAAACATGAAATTAACCTAAATAATTTATTTTAAAAATTTTAAAACTTAAATATTTTCGGTATCAGAGTTCAATATCCGGTTTCAATGAGTTTTCGCAAATAGCTAATTGGCAAGGTCCGCAGGCCGACGAACAATTAAGGCTTTGGCTTTTGCATCGACAACTCTTATCGGAGCACCTCTTGGTACATTTGCAGCGTACTAAATTTAGTAAGCAAATTATAGCTGGTGTTAAGTCCATCGTTATCTCACCACCCTCTAATATCCATCCCCGGTCACTATGGTTCAGATTTTTGACGTTTTATTTCCATACAAATACAAATAGTCAGGGGAATACTCTCGGGTTTCACAAGTGAACTCTTAGATGCAACTTTTGAAAAAAAAGGCTATGTAATGACCGTCAAAGTATCAGTTGATGTACCACCAAAAATGGACTAATAGATTTGTATAGCCCCGTACCGTAAATAGATACAGAAACAGATAAACCCTGTTCCTTTAGAATAAGTCCAAACTAAATCGTCCCAGTAACAATTGTGATTCTCACTCTTGTAGGGTGAAACGGCCGCCATATTGTATTTTACGAATGGCGGGAAAATATTATTACCGTTCAAGCCCGTGATAAACCGGAAATATAGATAATATACAATATCAAGAGTATTTGCATATGTTATAAGGTTTTTTGATAAGATATTCCGAGATTTACACCGAACTTGCGTCCGCCATATTGAATCCAAAATGGCGGCGGTGAAAAGCTTTAACCTATAATTATCCCCTATAGCTGTGAAGTATATTCACCAAATTTCAGCCTTTTATCTCAAAGCATGAAGTCAGGATAACTTTTTTAATTTTCCCCGACCGTATTTTCCAAATAAAATCTACCTTGACCACCTGTGACCACTTTTGACCACTTTCCCAAGGTGGGATTCATGAAAATTTTTCAGGGGCTGTTCAGACCGATTTTAGGAACACATTGCAAAAGAGAAAAATTCTTTTGAAATTTTTTTTAGTTACACCCCTTTTTTAATTTAAATCGACTGGACTAACAAGATATGTATACCAAGTTCCATATCTCTAAAACTGCACGAGGGGTTGTACAAAATAATTTATTTCTAAAGAACTAAAAATACTACTTTGGGATTTTGATCTTTTCGACTAAATCATAAACGGGGAATTCGAAAAACAATATTTCTATTTCACTAAAATTGGGGACACAGGTAAAGGTCAAAGGTCATACAATTTAAACTGTTTTTTGAGACTGAGAAATTCAATATAGAATTTTTAAAATTTTATGCTGGTTTGTATAAGAAAAATGCTTTACAATAAGCTTTATCCCATTAAAATCGGACTTTTATTGACGGAGATATCAATTTCCAAGTTTTCGGTGTCCAGGCCTTTTTGGCCCTTTTTGGTAAAGTTCTATAGCGAATATCTCAAAAACCGCTTATCGCACATTAAAAAAAATTTTAAAATCGGATTTCTCGACCAGAATAACCCTTAAGGCAAATTGTTATCCAAATCTAAGAAGGTAGATTGGAAAATTTCAAAAAATTTGGTCGATTTGTCGTGGAATGACTCTCTAACCGAACTTATACTAGCCTAACCCAACCCAGCCTAGCCTAACCTAACCCAACCAACCTAGCCTACCCCAACCCAACCCAACCTAAACCCAAACTATACATAATCCTAATCTAACATAACCCTAACTATACATAATCCTAATCTAACCCAACCCTAACTATACATAATCCTAATCTAACCCAACCCTAACTATACATAATCCTAATCTAACCCAACCCTAACTATACATAATCCTAATCTAACCCAACCCTAACTATACATAATCCTAATCTAACCCAACCCTAACTATACATAATCCTAATCTAACCCAACCCTAACTATACATAATCCTAATCTAACCCAACCCTAACTATACATAATCCTAATCTAACCCAACCCTAACTATACATAATCCTAATCTAACCCAACCCTAACTATACATAATCCTAATCTAACCCAACCCTGAATCATATGAATAAATTAAGACCCCCTACACTGAGAGAAAAAAAAGTATTTTCAACAGTAATCAATTAATGTAAAATATACAAATCCTTTTGTATTATATACAGTGGTGTAGTCGGGCCAGGGCGTCGCCCCGGTGCTTTTTTCAAAGGCAGGGCGCCGCCCCGCCTTGGTTTATCCATTTTGCCAGGGCGCGCCCTGCTCTTTTTTTCCACTTGCCAGGGCGCGCCTTGCTTCTATTTCGTAAATCATTTTTCTCGAATTTATGATAAATTTTGGCCGCAGAAAAATGCCATAACAATTTCAAATCGTTACCTAGGTACGGCCAACTTCGATCACGCTAAAAATCGAAGTTGGACCCACATTTATAGCAGCCGGTACAGCCAAATTCGGTTACGCGCGAAATCGAAGTTGGCCGTACCCAGATAGCGCCCCGGTTCTTTTTATTTTAGGACTACACCACTGATTATATAGTTTACTCCACATTACTGTGGTTTTTACAAGTCCATCCCTTACTTCTTAAGACAAGCAGTTGTAATTGGTTTTTAACTTTCACTAACTGTAAAAAAAAATTAGCATTCGTATTTTTTTCATGTAATTACTAGTAATTTTTACATGGGCATGGTTAGTAAGTTAACACAACGAAAGACTAAATCTTACAACTTTCATTTCGATTTTACAAAAGATCTGTAATACATTATTACAGATTATTACTGTTTTTTTCAACGACTAATTCTTGTTTTTGTAACTGGGCTAGCATTATTTAGATATTAAAGTATATTCACACTAAATGTTACCTCATAGTACGTATTTTATACTAACTGAATACTAGTAAAGTATATTCCTTTTTAAAAAACAAATCAAAAATATTTTTAAACTTTTACACGGTAAAGCACATTTTACATCAAGTCTGTAGACAGTGGTCTAACTAAGGACCCGCAGAGCCCACGACCGCCCGGGGGCCCATGACAAATAGGAGGCCCTTTCGTTTTAAGGGCCCACCGAAGAAGGTCAAGGGGGGGGGGGGGTGCAAATCTAAACGATTGAAAACGCTTTGAATAGGCTGGAGGGGAAGGGGGCCCTGAATGAATGAATGAATGATTATTTATGAACTCTTTGCAAGAAACAAATCCCTTTTGTGACAGGGATAATTCACATTACAATAAATCCGCATGTTTTAGACCAAAAATCATCAAAATAAACCGGAACTAAATCATATGTTTAGAATGAAAATAAACATAATAATACACAGAATTAAAAATTAGTATCTTGATATCTTGTGTGGGGGGGGGGGGGAAATTTTTCGTTACGCCACGGTCTGTAGACCTTAAATTGTGTGTAGTATCATGGTATTACGTATTTTTTAATATTCATATTATTATTAAAATAGTGATAATAAGAATATATTATTAATTTAATAAAAACACATTGGCTTGTTTATATTATTGCACAATATTATTCATTAATTAAGATAAAATATACTTAAATATAACCATTTAAATTTAATTAGTTTATTTGCTTAAAATCGGTTTAAATAAATAATATTGTGTAAGAGCAAGAGTCAAGTAAGTCGAGATACGTAACTTTTGAAAACATTGCAAAATAAGAATCCTCGAGGGTGTTCAAATTAATCGTAAATTTTAAAAATCATAATTATTTTTAAATTAAGGTGACTTGGTACAAAATTTTCAATATATATTTTCACTTTATTTTATTTAATTTTAATTATTATATTATGCTAGATTTCGAACTTAAAACTGGTTTTTCTCAAATAGGGGTTTCAGACTTCATTTAAAAAATACGTTTTGTACTTCCTTATAAAATTTTCAGAAAACCTTATGATATAAAATTTCAATGTAAATTTTACGCGAGGAAACGTAAAAATTATTTTCTTTCAACGTTATTTTTACTGATCCTCTTGTAAAAATTACTCCAAGATAATTTAAAATTTTAATAAATGGTATTTGATAAATTTTACCGCCAACCTGTATATTTTACATTATATAGATTGTTATATCTAGGAGCAACAAACACAACACCCCACACAAGGAGAACGCAACCCGTCAAAAGTCGTGGATTTTCTTGCGTACATTTTTCATTGGCTAGACGCTTTAGCGCTTTCTGCCGTCGGACGGGGAAATTCGTAAATTGTCTTCCCCTCCGCCCGTAAAACGTTCAGCGTAAAGGCTCGTGACGCACGTCCAATGAAATTCGTACACAACCCTTCGTTAGCGTGTTTAAAGGCTAGCTGCGTTCTCCTTGTGTTTGTTGCTCCTAGGTTATATTAACAGGGTTTATATTTAAAAGTACAAGCAAGTTCTTGTTAAATCGACAAAATATACACTGAAGAAAAAATAGTTTAAACGGTTATCAATAATGTCAAATTAAGGCTACATGTCCTTTGATATTATATATTTTACTCTACATTACTGTGGTTTTTACAAGTCCATCCCTTACTTTTTAAAACCAGCTGTTGTAATTGGTTTTTAACTTTTACTAACTGTAAATAAAAACTGAGCATTCGTTTTTTTTACAATTAATTACTAGTAATGTTTACATCAGTATGGTTAGTAAGTTAACACAGCAAAAGACTAAATTTTACAACTTAAATTTTTATTATACATAAATTCTGTAATGCATATTATTACAGATTATTACTTTTTTCAACGATTAATTCTTGTTTATGTAACTGGGCTAGCATTATATATAAAAGATACTACACTTTGGTCTTAGCCAAAAGACCAAGTTTCTTCATTCTATGGCCATACACACGAAAAACGCTTAAATTATAGCAATTTTTTAAAAGCCTTCTTCTATAGACACTAAGCCGTATAATAAAAGACAAATTATTATGTAAGCAACGTATAATTGGTTAAAATTGTCATTAATCAGTTGGTTATGCGTAGAGAGAGTTATGCCAGCGTTCTATTATCGTGATAAACGTGCCGGGCTTTTAACACTAGCGCTTTACTTCAGATATTGCTTCCGAGTACAGTGTGTTAAAGAACTACACTTATTTTTATAAGGCATTTTCCCTAGAAAAACACATATTACCCTTTTAAAACCTGCCCTTACCTGAAATCAGCGTATTTTCTCGGGAAATAATTGCTTTTTACTGTAATAGGGTTATCCGCCTGGGAAATACCAGGTTCCCCGGCTAGTTAATCCCAAATGTTATTAATATAATTTATCGGTGTAAATTTTAAGCGAGGAACGTAAAATTATTTTATCTCAACTTTAGTTGAACCGATCCTCTCGTCAAAAGTACTTGAATATAGTTTTAAATTGTTATATATGGTATTTGATAAATTTTACCGCTTACCAGTATATTTTACATTATCTAGATTGTTATATTAACAGGATTTATAATTAAAAATACAAGCAAGGTCTTGTTAAATCGACCAATATATTGTCAGTAAAATTGACTTTTTCAACAATAATTTAAATAGTTTCGCAAGACCTATTTTATAAAGCGTAAATGTCATTAATATAATTTTACCGTGTAAATTTAACCATAATACCTAATGTACATTTTACATGGGGAGCCGTAAAAATTAGTTTCTGTTCACATTAGTATTACTGATCCTCTTGTAAAAACTACTTCCAGATATTAAGCATAATTTTATAAATGCGTTCTATCCTTACGCTACTTGTATAATAAGATAGTTGAAATTTTAATAAATGGTAATAGATAAATTTTACCGCCAACCTGTATATTTTACATTATCTAGATTGTTATAGTAACAGGATTTATAATTAAAAACACAAGCAAGGTCTTGTTAAATTGACAAATATACTGTCAGTAAAATTTACACCTACGAATTTGGATTATCAGATAATATCATAACTTGTAAAATTTACGGAACCCTCTTGGCTTCACCGGAGTCCAAGAGTTTCCTGTAAATTTAACAAGATTATTTTTCTCAGTGTACATAATGCCAACCCAGTCTATATTGTCAACGGCTCTAAACTAAATATTTTTTAAACTCACGCCCAATATTTATTTGTTACACTATTATTATTCGATTGAATGGGGCCCCGCCAACTTGGTGCTATTTTTATAAATATATTGGCTATATATTGATTCGGTCGAATGGGAATTCGGTTGTATGGGAGATTTTATTAGGAACCTTGGTATGGGAGAACATTAAGGTAGACGAACTGCAGAAGGCGACATCTAGAGCAGCCACTTACTTCAAATAGCTTATACCTAACTCCACCTACCAATGTAAAATTTTGTAAACACTGCATTTATACTTCAATCATACTGAGCTAAAAATATAAAATACGTTATTAATTTCGGTTATCGTATAAATCATACCAGTTTTAGAAAATATCACTTACGTGTTTCGCCTGGCATTATGTTACCTTTCGAAAAATCAGCAGGTAACAACGATGGTGAAAATTTAGTATAGTCAAAGTTTCGGCCAAGTGGGTCAACAGGGGCGTCGCTAAGTCATTTTTGAGGCTGCTATGCCCCCCCCCCCAATACAACATTAGCCTCCACCCTATTTTCTCAAAGCCCCCTCAAAGATGAAGATTATAATCATGGACACTGAAACCACTCCTGGCTAGTAGGAGTTCCATTTTAGTTTTCAAGGGAGCCTACGTTTTTAGAATTTAGGGGTCACAACGTTATTTAAATTTAGTTTAATTTAAATCAGGCCTAATGGAAAACCATTTTATTACACTATATAATAAAAATGTTATTTGAATTTGTATTCCAAATGAATTATTTTACGTCCAAAGATAGGATAAAGTGTGTCATCTAACAAGGAGAGTACTCGAGGTGTTTATTTCCGATTTTGTTCAAAGTTGGCCAAAAATCCACTGTCCATGGTTGGGCGTAATGTAGACCTATATGAGATATGAAATTTCCCAAAAGGAGACGCACTACCCATTCGATTTGCCTTCAGTTCCATTTTGTAAATACAGATGACATTATATTGATATTATATACGTACGCAAACCTATACAATAACAACATTTTTAGGTAAATTCATTTCACTCAGGAAAGAAGAAAAATTGAACTAGATGTTTTTCTTAAATTAAATTGAAAAGGTCGAGGCCATAGAGTAAGGTCATTCGAATAAAAAAATTGAAGTAAATTATTTTTTTTTACTATCTTTCCAAGACTCGCGTACGTGACCAAAATGAACAAACCATCCGAATCCATTGGAACGGGTAGATTTGAATCCAATTAATAAGCTCGCCAGACAGAGAAACTATCCAATTTACGTTGGCTTGGAATGAGTTTTCGAGCAATGGTGTCATTGGAGATATGTTTTTCAATCCGCACATACACCTGTTATGCCAATAATAAAACCAAAGAGTGCGTCACGTGACTCGATGGGGTATCTACTAAAAATGCGTCACGTGGAGGAAAAAAGGGGGGGGGGTGTTCAGTTTTGGAGAAGCGCCTCGATTTCCCTCCAACGAAATGTTTCCTGTAGGCACATAATAGTAAGGTAACTGGACTGGAGGAATCAAATCAGTTTCGGACGTTCAGCGGTAAAGTGCACGATCTATCATTTCTTGTAATATCTTCGGATTGAATTATCTGTTCGGATAAATACAACTTCGATTTCAAGTGAGTTTGTACTAAAATTTATTCCACTTTTTAAAACTATTTTATACATTTTCATTAAAAAACTGTTTTTTTATGCTGATTAATTAACTAATTTGTACTTACGTATTAAATTTTTTTAAACTATTTTTATATGTTTTATTAAAAAAATAGTTTTTATGCTGACTAATTAATTAATTTGTACTTACGTATTCAACTTTTTTTACTCTTTTTCTACGTTTTCTTAAAAAAATAGTTTATGCCGATTAATTAATTTGTACTAACGTATTCAACTTTTTTTCAAACTATTTTTAAATGTTTTCTTAAAAAATTGTTTTTTTATGCTGATTAATTAATTATTTGTACTAACGTATTAATTTTTTTTACACTTTTTATACGTTTTCTTAAAAAAAAGTTTTTTATGCTGATTATATAACTAATTTGTGCTTACGTATTCAATTTTTTTAAACTATTTTTATACGCAAAATAAATATATAAATTAGTACTCTGGTTAAAATTAATTTAAAGTTTTTTGATAATTTTATACCGAATTCAGTTTTAATAGAAAAACTAAATATTTCCCTTTTACTTTAAACGTGCGAAACAATTGAAATAATTGTTGTTATTAACAACAATTAATTTAATAAGTTTAAGTATGTATTTTAATTTTTAATAATTTTCTTATCTCACAAATTTACAGGCGTAGAATATTAGAGAAAAATGAACTTAGTTAAACAGTGAAGTAAACTAATTTGAAATTTTGAACATAAAACTAGATTGTAGAGTTATGTTGGTCAGTTATACAGAGGTATATACATAGACTTGATCGTCATTTTGTGTTTTAAATGACAAAATTGCTTAACCGAATCACTTAAACGAAATAAAGACGCGTAATATGTGTTAATATTTTATATTTTTAAAAATAATTATTAATTAAGAAGTAAAATAATAACTCAGTAAAATAGCGTTAAAATATATTTATTTATCTTTACGAGAAGTAAAATAAAAAAGATGCGCAAAAAATAAATATATATAGGAAACAAAACTGCAACGAGTTTATTTATATTGCCCTAAAAACATTTCGGTCAAGATTTTGGAGAAAATTTTCCTTGTAGGGGTTATACTTCCTCCATTAGAATGGAATGTAACGTCCGAAAAAAACACAAGCATCATTTTTGCCTTGCATTGAAAATCACATTTTTTTCAATGAAATTTAATTCTTTTTACCACAACCTTTACTCTAGCGCTTGTTGAATTAGTAGATACGGAAGGAACTAACCCTAATTTCGCGACAAGTTGCGTACTAGTTATTTTTACAAGCGTTGTTGGTCTTATAGGCCAAACGGCTGTATAAAGGGCAATAATGAAAGGAATTTTCGGGTGGTTTCCCACAAAAGTAATAATTTAATATCTTTTTAGATACGTAAAAACCCTTAAAAGTTTCGGTAATTTAAAATGCTTGATAAGCGAACCGTTAAGTGCGCGGGATTCAATATTAAAAACTTGCGGTAGACTAGATCAAAATCAGTGACTGAATTTGGTAAATTTAAGTACTAAAACAGGTTTTGTTTGGGGGATTTTTCATCTTAAAACTTTTATTTTCGTTCTCTATTTAGGAGATCAAGGTGACAAAAGCAAGGTAAAACCCCACACTGGTCTTGGGTATTCTCGAGGCGAGCAACCAAAGTTAAAAAAAAACTTTGCATCCGTTAAGCGGTATAGCGTACGTTGAAGAAATCAAATATGGTAAGATCAAATGGTTTTTTTATATAACGCGTACAATGATATATCTCATTAGTTAATAAATCGGTTTGAAATTAGCTAGATGACTAAATGAGTTAGTGTTAACGTGTTTTGGCTTGAATCTGCAATATTTTTTTGTAAAAATACGTTGAGGGCAATAGGACATCCTGTGGAAATAGTAAATGCACAAAAAATCCAAAACCATAAAATCTATGACTAAAAATCAAAATAAAAAAATCTTAGTAAAATAAATCTAAAAATTAAAAAATCCATGACTATATAATCATGGACAGTAAATTAAGAGGACAGGTTTTCGATACCCTTCCACCTAGGAGCAACAAACACAAGGAGAACGCAGCTAGCCTTTAAACACGCGAACGAAGGGTTGTGTACGAATTTCATTGGACGAGCGTCACGAGCCTTTACGCTAAACGTTTTACGGGCGGGGGGGGGGGAAGACAATTTCCGAATTTTCCCCTTCCGACGGCAGCAGGCGCTAAAGCGTCTAGCCAATGAAAAATGTACACAAGAAAATCCACGACTTTCAACGGGTTGCGTTCTCCTTGTGTGGGGTGTTGTGTTTGTTGCTCCTAGCTTCCACAGTGCATTTTATTTCTCCGCGCGTATCAATCAGCTCGAGAGACTCCGAGGGAGTCTTGGGAGTCTTGCAAGGTCGTTTGTACCACGTGATATTAAAATTTCAAAATGGCAATCAAATGCTGTTGATATTGTTAGGTAATTTTTTGCGCTTTATATTTTAGTAATTTTTAATTATGGTTTTTCAATTCAATAAAAACTATCAACTGATATTTAGTATATCATATTTAATCTATAAAAACGTGAAAAAATACCTTTTGGCGTAAAAATGTACTTCGTGTTTATCTTTTTTCTTTTTTCGAACAGTATCGTCCACTCTTAGCGATAGTTGGGTTTTTTTTTCAAATAACCTTGGCCGACTCCCTTAGTGTGATTGGTTTACGGGGGCTAAAAACCAGGCTTTTTACCGATCCTCTAAAATCTACTATCCCTGATATAATCCAAATACATTTGAATTTTGAAGAGAGGTTAAATTAATTCGTTCAACGGTTAGAATGGAGATAATTAAATCTAACAAAGGCAATGAAGGTTGTATTGGACGAAACCCAAATTGCACAGCGATTTATAGGTAATTTGCCACCAAAGAAGAAAAGAAAAGTCTACGCTGACCTTCAAATTCGTTTAAAGACCCTTTGGGAAGATTATAAGCTATTTCTCATAGTATTAGATAACGATAATGTTTGACAAAATAATTTTTTTCAACGAACTTTGGTATTTTAAAAGATTTTAATTTCTATTTTAACGCATTAATTTTGGAAATAAATATACTATCAAATAGAAAATTATTTATTATGGATTTTTTCAACATATATGTTTTATTCGGAAGATTTTTTTAGTTGGATTTTTTTATTTGGGTTTTTTAGCCTTAGATTTTTGGTTATAGATATTTTCTCCTAGAGTCGATGGAAATATTAGGTCCAAAAATATTAATTTTGGGGATCGCATACTTCCGAAGTTCCGCGTACATTACAGTCTTATAGGAGCGGGCATGAGAGTAAACAAAACCGGAACTAGACACTCACTATAATTTTCAACTTTTTGGCAGGAATATTTCTACAGTTTGATTGGTTGAGGACTAAATTAGGTTAGGTTAGGTTAGTTGAGATTAACTCTCCACTGGTTTAAGGGGTTTTCCACCGAGCTCTTCGGTTTCCCCTTCCATAAAAACTGTTGAGGTTAACGGTAATAGTTAGTGTTGGGAGCTGTTGGCTCACGTGGCATGCAATAATTGCCACTACGCATTGTAACCCGGCCACCTGAATTAATGGCTTTAAAAGTCGCTTGATGATTGGGTATTAGCCTAGCTGATTAGCTTAAATAAGGTTAGTTTATATGAGATTATGTTAGCTTAAATTAGGTAAGTTTATATTAGATTGGTTTAGATTATATTAGCTTAAATTAGGGTAGTTCAGATTATATTAGCTTAAATTCGGTTAGTTCAGATTATATTAGCTCAAATTCAGTTAGTTTAGATTATATTAGCTCAAATTCGGTTAGTTCAGATTATATTAGCTTAAATTAGGTTAGTTTACATTAGATTGGTTTAGATTATATTAGCTTAAATTCGGTTAGTTCAAATTATATTAGCTTAAATTCGGTTAGTTCAGATTATATTAGCTTAAATTGGGTTAGATTAAATTAGATTAGCTTAGATTAATATAGATTAAATGAGGGTTGTTCAGATTAGCTTAGGTTAAATGAAGTTAGTTGGGATTCTTGGGAACTGTTGTTATATACGTTTAGTGAAATTTTTTCCACCCTCTAATTGTCAGTTTTATTAAAACTGAAAACTTAACGTCTCAATGAATGAATTTTACGAATGCACACTGTTCTCTTTAGGCCAAAGAAGCGGTAACTGTGGATGGTAAATCTTTCTACTGGTACGATAAAGTGTTTTTCGTCGAGGTAAAACAAAAACTATCCGTATATTTTTCGACAATACTAAACCATCATTTTACTAGCTGCTGATACCATACGACGCTAACACCGAAAACGAAAACAACATACAAGTAGAAATGAATAAAAAGGTTCGTTTATTTTAATTTTAACTTACGTAAAGAATAAATATATAAACTATGACCATGAAATTGCCATAAAAGTATAAAACATGGCGGTATTTAACACGTCAGAATATTCGATTACTTTTCAATGAAGAGTAATTTGGTTTTTTAGTCCTTGAACATTTTTTCTTAGAAATATGTTTTGTGAAAAGATTTATATTTTTAAGCTAAATGGGCAATTTCAAAGAGTAGGCTGAGTAGCCGTACTGAAAAAAATTCCGTTCCAAAAACCTTGGCCAATAAATATCGTGCTAACGTGTCAAGCTTGGAGTTTTTCAATTTTTCTCTTTCTAAGCAACGAAGGTTCTTTGTTAATCTGGTATTATATTACCCTATCCAATTTATCCTTTTCAGCATCTCAAAGTTGGAATAAAAGGAAAACAACCCATCGTCGATGCGGATTTGTTCGATGACGTTGAAGAAAAGGGTTTTACCTGGAGTTTAAAAAACGGCAACGTTCACGTTGTCATCAAAAAGGTAAAAGTAATTAAGTTTTTACATATGGTCATAAAAAAAACGCATAAATTTGAAGCTTAACAGTCGGCGTTAAAAGTGCGAGCCCCCGCGAAGTTTTGAAATGACCTCAATTTTGAAGTGGTTTATCGACATCCTTACTTTCACTTTACGTATCTTAAAAAAACCTTTCGAATAAAAACGAGTAATTTTTTTTTAAGTTTATACGTACGAAGTACTTAGTGAAAGTATTCGCTTTTGTTGGGTGTAAATAAAGAAGTTTAATAGAGCTTACAATAATGGCAAAAAATAGTATGTTTTCTTTCATACTAGTAACCTACTTTAACAACGGTTGTTGAACGTTGCGTGTTAATATACCAAAAAAAATTAAAAGACGTTATTGATAATTTTTCTATCAGAAAATAAGTTGTTTGGCAAGAAATGAATTATAATCATCGTAGTTTTCACCCTTACGCTAGTGTAGGTAATTCGGATAAATCCACTCAAACGGGTTATTTTCACGTCGTTTTGACCTACTAAATTTAAAAAAGGGATTCATTTTCTTCCTCACAGAGTGAAGCGTTTTCATTTTGGATGCATCTATTCAAAAAGAACGATCAAAAGGATGAAAGTGGTCAATAAATCCTCACGACTATTCTTTGCTATGTTTTCATAATTTATTTTATCGTGTAATTCACTTTCCTCCAAACAAAACTTTAAATGTAAAGCCTTTCATTTCAAGTGTATTTTTGTTGTAATTGTAATTAAAGTTATACCATAAGTAACATAATAGAAGTAAGTATATGACAAAAATGTCAGCTATTGACAGTTTTTCGAGGGTCTCAAAACTATAACGATATTACCGTAAAAACAAAGAATAGATTATGTTCTGATTCAATTTAACGCATCATTATTTTTACTTTTAAAAGAGTTGATTGTCAAACCGCCCTAACTATTCTGTTAAAACAAGCGGCAATTTATCTGGTAACTTAACCTGGGAGTTCCGAAGACTACTAAAAGTTAGCGGAACAAACTGTTATCTAAGCCATTAGTGTTACAAGCGATCATTTTCAATTGCGCGGAATATAAGCATTTGGGAGAAAAAGACCCCATCACACTTAAACGTTTTGTTACTTATGCTTCTACGTATATTTCAAAAGAATTGTTGATCAACAGAAGTGCAATTAAATAGCGGGCGTTTTAATGATAATGCGTAATTTAAACGGCGTCTATATGCTTTGTATTTACTCTTGAATTTTCGATTGAATAAAGTTATCTGTCTATTGCCAAGGCTGAGCAGTGTTTTCAGGACGCGAAAACGCTTTACGTACGAGGCTTATAAAACTGGGCTTAGAAAACCAAACCATGTTTTGTAATATGGAAATATGTATGAAAAATATACATTAGATTACTAAAATAAGTAAACTAACAATTGTAAAGACATTATGTTTCACTAACAAGGAGACATCCCGAAGTGTAACAAACCGATTTTGTTCAAACTCGGGGTATTGGTAGACCTTCATGTATCATGAAAAATCCTAAAGGGAATTTATTCAATGGACAACGGTTTTGCCATGGCAACGAAAAATGTTTTTGACAACAACAAATGGAAATTTTCCCATTGAAAATAACATGGGATTCTGACCGATTCCTAGGGCCACCCCTGTAAAAATTTGAACAAATTTCAGAATTTGGAAAATGCCAAAAAAATAAAATAAAAATAAAAATTGACAATAAAAACATCAAAATTGATCAACTTTTGATCAATTTGAGGTCAAAATCCCATGTTATTTTCAATGGGAAAATTTAATATTTTGTATTGTCAAAAACTTTTTTCGTTGCCATGGCAAAACGGTTGCCCATTGAATTCCCTTTAGGATTTTTCATCATACATGAACGTCTACCAATCCCCCGAGTTTGAACAAAATCGGTGGGTTACACTTCGGGATGTCTCCTTGTAAGGCGTTCATTTTCTGGTGGGGAGAGGTTCGATTTTTGTAAAAGGTTCCATAAGAGTGATTAACAAGAAGAGTTTGAAAGTTTCCTCATAGTCTAAGAAGAAAGAACTTAATTTTACCGCATGAGAAATTTGGTTATTTTCCATTTAAAATTTTATCAAATGGTGCGATATAACTGAACTCGAAGGGACCTTCAAAGGTGCAAATAGGAACTGTGAATTTATGTCTAAACCATTTAGTTTAGACAATTGTCAATTTGGTTCAACTTACAATTGTTAGTGATAAAAGGTTTTCGACTCAAGTTTGTCAACAAGTAAAATTTTACTCATTTGTGAAAAACCAGTTTTGGTTTCATCTCTATGATATTACTAAAGATAGTGGAAATAAACAAAAACCAAGTTAAAAAATTAAAAAAATTTAAGTACTTTAATTTCATTTAAAAACACGTAAGATTGGATCGCGTGTACAGGCGTCATAGTCCGTTGAGTTCCCAGTAATTACCACATTTTGTTTAATTTGTATACGTTAGTAAATGTTCCACAATTAAATTTTATCTAATTTCCGCTTTTTAGAGTAATTACGAGTTGAGAACGTTTGAAAAATGAACGCGAAGCACGGAAAGCTAACCCAATTTTTACAATATGCACTTGTTTCAAGAATGCAGTTATTTATAGTTAGGATAATGACTATGTTGAAACAATTCGTGGGCATTGTGGTCGAATTTTTGCCCGACACGAGAGCGCACGATAGGGGGTATGAGAAAAATGGCCGGCTAGCACTAAATAGTGCTATAAAAGATATAAAAGATACGTTTTATGGAACAAATGAGATGACTTTATTTTTTTAGGGGAACGAGTCACTCTTCAAAAACCCTAAAAATCGTTCCAAAATAGTCATTCTCCGTAAGTGTAAATAAATCTATTCTTGGTAATTTACCTACGAATTTATTCTCACGGGTGGTAAATATGTTTTTCAAAATGAAAAAAAGTTTTGCATGCTAATTAGCTTTATTTATTAGCCAAATTTTCGCGTCTAGTTGAAATGCCGGTTTTTCTGATATCTGGATGATGTAATTAACGTGGGCCTACGTGACCAAAGTTGTTTTTTTTTTAAACTTTTACCATATTAATAGCTTTTCTTGGGGATGATTCGGATAGAAAGATAATCGTTCTCTCCGCCGCCTAGAGGCCAAAAAAAATGCAATGGTTCAAGCAACATCGTTTCATTTCCATTTTGGCGAACACTGGTCGCAAAACAAGCTGCTTCGACTGAATGGATAAAAAATTCAACAATGTGTTGGCCATACCGTAGACTAATTATTACATGGAAGTTGGGTGCCACAGAAATTCTTCACCAAGCGGGAAACCCTCTTACACAATTTTACTAACATATCCTCAGAGTATATAATGAAATGTTTCAACCAGTGGCGGCGCCAGGAATTTTCGCGACGGTAGGCAAACCAAATAAATGGGCCCCCGACCCGGGACCCCCCTTTTCTCAACGAAATACTTCAATAAAATAAAGTAGTGATGTACATGACGAACAAAAAAGTTCTAACAACAGTAAAACGAGTCCAAATATAACAGAACTGGTTTTATTTACTAGGAGATACCTAAAATATTTCTAAATACATTATCGACATTGGTTTCATTGTTATTTATAAATAATTTTATCCCTTGGGACAATTTTGAGACCCTTTCTAGATCAATTTGGGGCCCCTTGTAGGGTGATTTTGGGCCCCTCAAAAGTTTAAGGTAGGCAGTGGCCTACCTAGCCTACCCCCTAGCGCCGCCACTGGTTTCAACCTTTACTGGAATTTACCCAATTCTACTAAACTTTACCCAAAAGTACTGGAATTTTACCCAAAAAGTCATTAATTAGTAATTTTCACAAAAAAAACTTTAAATTTTAGATATTTTTTAGGGGGATCCTTAAAATCTGAAATTTTCCCATATTATTTTAAATATGTAATTGATTTTCCACAGGATTAATTACATGTAGATTGGGATTGTTCTTAATGCACTAGGTAGTTGAAAAATATAGAGGGCGGTTGAGAAAACGCTTATTTTCGATAGAATTCCTCTATTAAAAGCTTTATAACTCTTTGAAATAATAGGTAATTTATTCACAAACAAAACAAAGGGCAAAAAATCAATAAAATTAAGTTGTCTTCTAGCGAAGCTCCGAGCAAAAATGAGTTCAACACAGAGGCCTCTTAGGTTTCTAACATAGAGTAACCCACTCGCATAGTGGAAGGCCTATGGAAGCGCATGAAACATTAATCGTAACTGGCTAACTTGTTTTTGAGGTGTGAATAAATATAGTCCGAAGAGCGATGGTGTGGTTTTTACATTTTTTAGAGTATAAACTTACTTTTTTTCTCCAAATATTGTACATTAACTTTAGGCCAAATTGTTTATTTCATGCCTCGGAAACAAGACGTTGCGTAAGAAATGTGTTAATAAGTTTCGCTGATAGCCTCTCACTCTATGTGAGTGAGTTACTCTATGGTTTCTAACTTAAAGTACAATGTGATTAAAAATTTTGTGTACGCAAATGTCCGCGACATCTTGTTTCGTAAAACTATTAAAAAAATACGCTTCAACCCACTTTCAACGTCGTTGCAAAAACTAGGTCGTCATTTAAAATTATTACTGGTAATTAAAGAATTCATAAAAAAAAACAATAAATAGTTTTGTTACACACCATTATCAATTTAAGTACTGTTTATTTTTTAGTGTTATATGGTACGGAAAATTCTAGAAACGAGTGAACAATGCGTTTACTTACGATTCCGATCACGTGGCTTTGTTTAGATTTTTCCGTGTGTAAACACAGTGTTTCGAAGAGACAATTATTTGGTAAAAATTAAATAATGGTCAGATTCAAATTACATTTACATAGTTACATGAAGCGCTCGGCAGTCGATTAATTTTTATCCCTGAATAAAATAAGCTCGGCTATATTTAAATAATATTTGTTTAAATAACCAATAGTTGAATAAAAATTGTAAAATGTTTAAATAATCGAAAGTGAATAAGCCTATTATTTAAATAAAACAAACAATTATTTAAATAAATACCACTTTTATTCAAATAAATGCTTGGTTGCGTAAAAAAACACAATTAAATAAGTTAAAATGATATTCTTTTTACCAACATTTTTTAAATAAATCGGAAAATTTGTGGATAATGAATAAACAATTCCGAACACTTTTTACATGTAGGTCGAGGAAAGGAGTAGGAGTGACGTAGCGCAAGACTAGCAAGCGGCGAAGTTAGCGTCTATTAAACAACACAAGTGTTTTCTTCGGTGGCATTCGATAATTTTAATTTATTCGCAAAGTCTTGTTTCCGAGGCGTGGAATAAACAAGTTGGCCTAAAGGTAATGTACAAGATCTAAAAAATGTAAAAACAACACCCTCGCTCTTCGGACTATATTTATTCACGCCTCGAAAACAAGTTGGCTCGTTAGGATTAATGTTTCACGCGCTTCCATAGGGCCTTCCAAACTTGTGACTGAAAGTTTGAGAAAGTACATTATCTCGCGAAGACTCACTTTATCTACGTCACTACGTCGTAGGTAGCCATTTTATTTTTAATACTGGACCAAAAAAATTACAAAATAAAAGACTAGTTCACGATAATTAACTATTTCGATACACTGTATCGCCAGATGGTACAAATTTTTAATATTGTTTGCAATGCATGAAATTGTCAAAATGGTTAATTAATTTTTGAAAAAAAGATTACTGAAGCCCATATTGTTAATCGTCCAATATAGGCATTATTTACGTCTGTGATAATTTATTTCAATATAATAAATTATTTTTTAATTTTAAAATATCAGTTAATACTTATCCGAAAATGTATAGTGAAATCTGCATTTTGTTAGACCTTCGCAACCTTAGATGACGCAAAGTGGCCCATACGTTTAAGCGCTAATAATCTACGGGTGTGATGTAAACTCGGATGCAAATAATTTCTTCGTCAATATCGCATCCACCCAATTGAAGAGGTCACTACTGAAGGCTTGCGAAAGTTTTAATCCTAGAAATCAGAGAAGTAACTAGAACGCTTATTGGAATGGCGGAATATCCGGAAATTTGAAGTTGTAGCAGTGGCGTAGCCATGATTATGGTTCGGGGGGGGGACACCATTAAAAAAAAGTAAAAAAATAAAACGTTTTTTACGTACATATGTCCCTTTGTGTCCCCCCTGACTACGCCACTGAGTTGTAGCTTTGTCCTCGCTTTTTGTTTGATGGGTTACGACAGTACCGCCCTTTTCGCTGCGCCTTGAAAGATCATTTCAGGTCGATTTTATGGATAACGTACGTACCCATACAAATAATTATTGAAACGCGTTATTGAATTAGAGCTTAACGAATTTAGCTAACGAGCTAAATTTCGTATTTATGAAATATAAATATTTTACATAGATTTACTTAAAGAGAATGTATTCCGTCGACAGAGCTGGATTAACCATTCAGCAAAATTAGCATGTGCTTAGTGTATCAATGCAAGCAGGCACCGCAGAAATTTCCCATTACTAGATTTACTATGAACAGGTTTGCGTCAAGTTTATCCCAGTGGTTCGAATATTTAATATTTGTAAAATATAAATAAATATTTTAAAGAGAATGTACCCCGTCGACAGAGCTGGATTAAGCAAAATAAGTACGTGCATACGCAGGAATGCAAGCGGGTACTACTACAGAAATTTCCAATTACCACATTTACTATGAACAGGTTTGGCAGGTTTAACTGATGGGTGGGAGGGGGGCTACTTGGCAACGGTTTTGTTCTCCAATTTGATGGCTTTTCAACTTAGATAAAAAAGGTTAGCTTAAAGAACAATAAAAACGGGTTAGTAATCTATATTTTTGTTACGAACTCTTCTACCTTTTTTCGTAATTTAACTGCATTATAGTTCATAGGTGGCGCGACATTACGGAGTGGACGAGTGGACGATGGTAAGATAATTGGCCTCAAAATATAAGGAATGCAATGGATATTTCGAAACTAGAATAATAATTATAATCAGCTAGGTTAATACCCAAGGCACCACTTTAGGCGCAAATCATCGAGCGACTTTTAATGCCTTTAATCAGGTGCATAATCGTCTGATACCGTAGACAACCCATTCGCAGTTCCTTTGCCTCGTCGTCCTTTCCCTGGTGATCTGTATCGCGGTGGACGTTTCCGGTTCCTCGGACAAAGCAATTTTCAAGCTCCAGGAGAAAGTCCGCGAATTGCAACTAACTTGTTTGACCGTCACGGGCAAAACTACCAACACGCGCTTTATCAAATCATCAAAATCTCTATTATCATTTTAAAAGCATATACAATTTATAGAACCTCAACTGTGTTTAAATTTCAGTCTTTTCCCGCCAATTTACATAGTAGTAACAAGTACACATGCATTCGGAGAAGCTACACTCCATTAAAAATTAAAAACCATTCTCCAGACCCCTTTTCGTTTATCTTTGCCCCCTCCAACTTCTAGAACGTTCCTACGCCCCTGCCCTACCCGATGACCAAAAACCACATCAAGGGGTCGTTCAGCTGTACGACGTGTAATCTCGTCTACGCTCTTAGTTGTAAAGTCTGCTTTATGCGCTACATTAGTGAGACTCAGAGGTGGCTCGCCAATTGATAGATTCGGGGAGCATCTGAATGATATTAGAAAGAGTCCAACTAAAAATCACGTAACCCATAATTTCACTCACGCTCAAAATATCAATGACGTCATGAAAACCACCAACTTTCCAATGAAAGGCCGCCAAACAGAAGAAAACAGATTGATCTACAATATCGTCACTGAGTTTCCATTGGGTTTAAATGAAAAATTAGTTTTTAGCTAGTTAAACGTACGACATTTGTCGATTTCCGTCTCTTTCGTATGTGCAAGGCCCCCAGAGGTCCTATAATACCTATAAAATCCTATATTTTCGAAAATGTCCTATAACATCATATATTTTTAGCAAAATCCCCAAAAAGTCCTATAACATCCTATAATTTTGATATTTTGCCCGATTTGTAGGGACTACAGCGCTTTCCTAAACAGCATTTGTTTAATCAGCATTTTCCAAAACAGCGTTTTTCAAATCAGCGTTTTGTCAAAATAGCGCTTTGTCATAACAGCGTTTCCCAAAACAACAAATTGTTCAAACGGCGCTTTGTCATAACAGCGTTTCCCAAAACAACAAATTGTTCAAACGGTGCTTTGTCATAGCGGCGGTTCTCAAAACCGTATTTTGTCGAAACAGCGTTTCTCAAAACCGTATTTTGTCGAAACAGCGTTTCCCAAAACGGCACTGCTTTCTATAGCACTAATAATATAGGCCTATTGTAATACATATTTTTCTGGAATTTCGGTAAATTTCATACCTAATGGTCTCTGCCGATAGTTAGTATTGCAAACTTACCTAACCTAACCTAACCCCTGAAGTTCATATGTATGTTATACATTTTCCATCGTCAATTCATATAAATTTTAATAAAACCGCTGCCTTGACCAAAACCGTGGTTTCAAAATCGCTAATTTGAGAAACGCTATATTCAGAAACGTTGTTTATGGAAAAAGCTGTTTTGACAAACCGCTCTACTGAGAAACGCTTAACCAAAAAACGCTTACTAAACAAAAAGCGCTCTTTCGACAAACCGCGGTATTGAGAAACGCTATTTCAACAACCGCTGTTTTAACAAAGCGCCGTTGCAACAAAATGCTGCTTTGAAAAAGTAGGGTTTAAAAAAACCCGGGTTTTTTTTAAATACCCAGCCCGGTGGGTTTTTTCGGGTTTTATTGGGTATTTATTTGTTTTATTGGGTTTTTTATTTTAAAAATATTAAATATATTATGTTTATTAAATTATTAATGTTTATTAAATTATTATTGTTTATTAAATTATTATTGTTTATTAAATTATTATTGTTTATTAAATTATTATTGTTTATTAAATTATTATTGTTTATTAAATTATTATTGTTTATTAAATTATTATTGTTTATTAAATTATTATTGTTTATTAAATTATTATTGTTTATTAAATTATTATTGTTTATTAAATTATTATTGTTTATTAAATTATTATTGTTTATTAAATTATTATTGTTTATTAAATTATTATTGTTTATTAAATTATTATTGTTTATTAAATTATTATTGTTTATTAAATTATTATTGTTTATTAAATTATTATTGTTTATTAAATTATTATTGTTTATTAAATTATTATTGTTTATTAAATTATTATTGTTTATTAAATTATTATTGTTTATTAAATTATTATTGTTTATTAAATTATTATTGTTTATTAAATTATTATTGTTTATTAAATTATTATTGTTTATTAAATTATTATTGTTTATTAAATTATTATTGTTTATTAAATTATTATTGTTTATTAAATTATTATTGTTTATTAAATTATTATTGTTTATTAAATTATTATTGTTTATTAAATTATTATTGTTTATTAAATTATTATTGTTTATTAAATTATTATTGTTTATTAAATTATTATTGTTTATTAAATTATTATTGTTTATTAAATTATTATTGTTTATTAAATTATTATTGTTTATTAAATTATTATTGTTTATTAAATTATTATTGTTTATTAAATATATTATGTTTATTAAATTATTATTGTTTATTAAATATATTATGTTTATTAAATATATTAGGTTTATTAAATATTGTATTATGTTTATTAAATATTGTATTATGTTTATTAAATATATTAGGTTTATTAAATATTGTATTATGTTTATTAAATATATTAGGTTTATTAAATATTGTATTCTTTCTAGAAAATATATTTTCTTTTTTTTTTGCCACCGAACTTTGGAGCCCCTTTAATTTAACAATTTTACATGTGAAAAGGCAATGAAACTTGTGAAAGTCTATTTAGATATTTCCGCGCTGAACCAAAACACTGGCTAATAGTCTAATAGAGTAGTAGCACTATCTGTAGCTTTGGCCATAGTCGCCATTTTGGTCGCAAATTTTTATCTATAGGAAATAGCATGGGTGACGTACTACGACGTCACAGTGCCATTATTCTATAAAGATTTAGATATAAGGTTGTTTAGATAATAAAAGTAATAAAAATCTTACTCTTACAAGGAGACTACCCAAGGTGGTTATCTCCGATTTGGTTCAATCTCGGGTGGTAAGTAGACCTTCATGTAACTTGAAAATGCCTAAAAGGGTGGACAAGAATGGGCTTTCATATTGCCATGGCAACCAAAAATGTTTTTAACAACATAAAAACGGATTTTCTCTATGAAAATCAACATGGGAAAATCGAAGATTTTAAGGGTCCCCCCTAACAATATTTT
Organism: Leiobunum rupestre; assembly: GCF_980474605.1. Lineage (NCBI taxonomy): Eukaryota > Metazoa > Arthropoda > Arachnida > Opiliones > Sclerosomatidae > Leiobunum > Leiobunum rupestre. The sequence goes on from NC_143391.1 coordinate 20,300,912, forward strand.
TCAAAAAATTAAAAAAGGTTCATCAATTAGATACATAATTCAGATCATGGCTAAATCTGGTACCTTTGGACCAATATACGTCAATTTTGGTAAATATGAGAAAATATACATATATTGGGTAAATACGAGTAATCAGTTTTTAAGTTGTTAAAAACATTTTTGGTTGCCATGGCAAAACGAAAGCCCACTCTTGTCCACCCTTTTAGGGATTTTCAAACTACATGAAGATCTACTTACCACCCGAGTTTGAACAAAATGGGAGATAAACACCTCGGGTAGTCTCCTTTTTAGTAAGTTAGTCTTTTTAAGTTCTTAACTTAATAAACATCTAAAATTTTCCTCTCGTGTTTTTTAAAATTCAAACCTTTGAATGTGGGTTTTTTAAGTGGGTTTTTTTAAGTGGGTAATACCCAATAAAAACCCATGGGTTTTTTGGGCTGGGTTTTTTCAATTCGAACCCTGTGAAAAAGGCGCTTTTGAAAACGCTACTTTAACAAATTCTATTTTAGTCAAGCGCTCTATTCCCTACATACCATTTTGCCCATTTCAAATCCATCCGCTCAGTTAAATTGCTAGATTTAGCTATAGGATATATTTATATACAAACTCATTCTAGTCTACACTTTTGTTATTCGACTAGAATATTTTTGTGATAAAATTGTTAAATAGTTACAATTTTTTAAGTGAAAAGATTTATTTCACTAAATATAGATTTTTGTTTTTAAATGCACAAAATTAGTATATGAAATGGCATATAAAATCCTATAATTTTGAAAAATAAATCCATTGAAGTCCTATATTTTTAGAAATTTTATCCTATTTTTCCTATAAAAACTTGAAGATTTTAGTGGGGGGCCATGTATGTGGTTTTTTGGCCGTCGAGTAGTGTTTTTTTGCATGCATTTGATGTTGCTTTTCCCATTTGTTTTTCTCCTTACTTTTTCGTCAAACTTATTGCAAACTTGCCCCCTTTATAGCAGTCCTGTTCTAGTAATTTATAGCCTCTTTGTAGTCGCATTTTAATGTCTCGCGCTTTTATTTAAACATTTTAACTTTTGAAATTGTTTTTGTATTCGCCTAGAAGTACCTAAAGAGCTTTTCACACGAGCCAACTTTTCAAATCAAAATTCTGAGTCAGCAAAAATGGATCAGTGATTTTTTTTATTTAAATCGGACTTTTATTGATTTTTTGATTTTAATTAAAATTTCAAAGTTTTATAGAATTTAGAATCATAATTTTACCTAAAGCAAATCTATTTATATGTATAATGAACTTTAAAACCTATTTTGGTACTTTACAAAATAAATTCGGCGGAATCTCCACCCACAGGTAGAACCCAATGCAACATTAGGGGGAAAGTACAAGAAAGATTATATTTAAACATAAATTATAGCAATTGGCGAGGTTTTTCTTTTTTTTAAATACTCATCATCATCTACAAAATAAAATCAATATTTCAATAGAGCAATTCTGAAATTGATAGCGATAAAACGGCTGTTTCTGTTAAAACTCCAAAAACACACAACTATGCAAAAGAATTGTTAGACCTGACTTTATCAGGAGAAATAGTTCGGAGTCTAGAGGAAATGTTTCCAGAGAATCCCTCTATACATGTAACGACTAAAAGAAAAAACATTGCAAAGACCCCTTGCCCTGAAAGAAAGGAACTGCTAATAGCAAGAGAAAAGTACGCAAAATTTGGTAAAAGTTTGCATTTACCTTTTGAAAATCCACAAGCTGAAAAATAAATAAGTAAAATTCAGATAAAATTAATCACAAAAGGCTTTTATTTTCAAGTTGAGAAAAATTTATGAAATGTTTTACTTATTTTTTATTAAAAGAGGCAGTTCTTCTAAGTGTTTATCATCGTGTTATTTATTTACAATTTTGACTGATGCTTTTGGGACATGGTCCTTCTTCAACTGTTAGTTAAAGAGATAGTGCCAACTCAGAATAATTTAAAATTTTGTTCTTTGGCTTACACGTTATGATAGATTTTTAAGTCCTGAATCCGAATATATATACTTATTAGCACTTTCAATTAGTATTTAGTTTTATATTTTAATGTAAAATAATGGTATTTCAATAGCCGCGTCAAAACTTTACAGATTGTTAATGTCATGAGTTTGGTCGATTTCGGCGCGCTCGAGCGGCAGGGAATTTCCAGTAGTCTCCTTTCTACTATCGCGTAGAGGATTTGTAAGCGCGTTTTTTGACTTTCTTCTCGCGGACCACGCGGTTCGAGATTCTCGAGTCACGACTTCACAAAAATATTATTTTCAAAGTAGAAATTGAAGAAAAAATCGATAACAAGGTATTGTTTATAAATTATATCATTATTTCTTATACGTAGTCATTATAACGATATTTATATTCTACGGAAAGATGCCACCGAAAGCACCGAAGACCGTGGGCGCCACAGTGTATTGTGCAGTTCCTTCCTGCAGTAATAATAACAACAAAAGTGGCTTATCTTTCCATTACTTTAAATCGAATGAGGCCCAGGGTCTTAAAGCGTGCGAAAGCGATGGGAGTAAAATTTCCTCCTGTAATCCCTTAAAAATTCTATCTCCAGCTCGCTCTAGTAGCAACCAATAAACATCAACCTATCTATGACGTAGACAGTATGTGATAAAAACAAGTTACGCTATCTTTCTATTTTAAAATTTGAAATTAATCGTGAATATTTATATTTATACCAAATTTTTTATAACTATATTTTTCTTTACTATATTTTTCAATAATTGATGAAAAAACGTCATATACGTAGAAAATTCTGACACTATCTCTTTAAACAATTTTAAACATAAAAACGAAAAAAAAAATATTTAACTAGCTGAGACTGGGCCATGACTCAAAAGATTCTGTCAAAGTTATAAATAAATACTGTTAAAATTACTCATTTCAAAATACTTCTTTAAAACCAACATATCGGTTGTTTGGGCTTGGTTATGTTGTTCTAATCCTATGAACAACGAATGCTGGTATTACCCTGCGGTTACCATTTCCCAGCTTACCCCATTGCCAAAACACATATTGGCGATAAGCTGAGAAACGGTAACGTTTATTGTAATCTCCATCATTGTCATCCAAGTGGACCAAATTTACTCTCATCTCCATTTGAATTTCTAATACTTCACGGTCCAAAATTAAATTTGAAAATTTCTATAATTGGTGATGCATCCAATGTTCTTTCGCCTGGAACAGCATTTCCTTTCTAATGGTGTGTCCATTTCAACGCAGTGATCACATTTACACCAGTTAGGGTGCCCACCATTAGAAGGATCCTTGGAGAAATTTGGAGGTTCATCACATGATTTTCAGACATATCTTGTAAAATAATTCCATACTGTTCTTCCATCGGCTCCAGGATCGTATCTACTAATTTGTCACCTTCAGGCTTCACCATCGATCGTGCGTGCGTGCGTGCGTGTGTGTGTGTGTGCTTAAACTCTTTTGGATTTAGACAAACGGGTTTCTTTACATTCGGGGCAATACCAAAATTTGGTTGTAGGGGCTTTTCGAATACCTAAACATTTGAAATGAAACCATTTTAAATTATAATTTTCATTGTCGCATGCGACCATTTTCCCGCTTTCGTGTTGGTTGCAGTAGCAGAATTTGTCAAGTTTTTGCTCATCGCTGTCAAAATTTGTATTTACTGGTAAATCTTGTAAGCCATTGCGAGGAATCTTCTTAGAAAAATATTGGCAAATAAGCTCTGGGAGAACGCAATTATCAAAAAAAACCATAGCTTTGTTATGGGCGTTTGTCCAAAATTCCACATTCGGGGTCACTCTTTCTATTTTAATACCTTGGGGGCTGAAAATGACAAAGTCCGAATATGTAACTTCACATATCATTATTTGCGCTTGTACTTGAAAGTAATAGGAATGTTCAATATCTAGTTTAAATTCCTGGGAACTTGCGCTTAACTTTAAGGGGGAATTCTTGGTTGTAATAAATTCCTCAATGGTTATATCCTTGGCAGAGTATGGACATTTTACCTCCAAGGCCCCAGAACCACAACAATCGCAGGATATCACACCATCAGGAGAGGCTCCCATAAATGGATATTTTGGATTTATAACTAGACCTGACTTTTTTACTCTTAGGTTTTCATGCTTATCTTGGTTTTTTTCTAAATATGCTTTTATTGCATTTTCCTCATTTTCAATTCCCCATTGTGTAGTGACTTCGGGGTGACAGATAGATTTTAATAAGGATACCGATGGGTTTGTACCAGGGTTTAAAAAAACCCGGGTTTTTTTAAAAACACCCAGCCCATTGAGCTTTTTTGGGTTTTTTTGGGTTTTTTACCTAAAATGATACCCTAAATCGATGATTTACTTCATTTTTATTTTTTATTTTCAATTTAGCACTACTTATTTATCGCTCTTATTCTTATCTTTCGTAGACGTAAAGTATCGTCTGCTCCATGTTCTGCTAAATATTTATTGAAAGTTGCAGAAGTTTAAAACTTACTGTTTAGTTAACACTGTTAACTTGCTACTGTTAGATTAGTGTTTACCAAAACACTGGTAATGTATTTTGTGTAAATACGTTTTATAAAAAAGCAATATTTTTGTATTATTATAGAATTTAAAGAATTAAAGTTTAATTTTTTAAATTATTTAATATAGTTTAATTATTAAACAATAAATTTAAACTTTTTTCGTCATTTTTGAAACTATTTAAGGTGGGTTTTTTTAAGTGGGCTTTATTGTGGGTTTTTTAAGGTGGGTCAAACCCAAAATAATCCGTGGGTTTTTTTGGGTGGGTTTTATAAATTCGAACCCTGGTTTGTACTATTTGTTCGGCATGCTGCTTTTAAATTCGATGCGGTTATTCTACCCGCTCTTTGAAGAAACCAATCTCGACTCTTTGCTTGTTGTCTTGTTTGGCTTTCTATCCTTTCCGAATCTTCTTTGGTTATTTTAATTTTCCCTCTAGACGTTTTACTTATATCTAAAATCTTCTTGAAAGGTAAATCTTCAAAATCATTGTTTCTGAGGCTCGTTAAGGGGGCTGGCAACTCATTAGATTTTGGAATGTAATTTTGATTAAATGGACTAGTTATTGCTAGTATAACAGGTTTTGACTTAGATTGGGATATCACATTAAAATAGTTATTCATTTCTTCTTTGGTCGTTGTGGGGATTTCTAAAGTTTTCTTCTTTCGATTATTGCACTGAACTGAACTTGAACTATCATCCAATAGTAATCGATCAAGTTATTTTTTTCCTCTGTTTTGAGGAAGAGAAATCAATTTCGCTTGCACGTTTGAAAGGAACTTGCTTCAAGTGTGGCACTAGCCATTGGTTCAATTTTTCTGTGCATGATTGGTTTTTAAGGAGCGAAACCCCAGCATCAATCAGAAACAATATAGCGCCAACATGGGAACAAGATTCCCCTAGTCCGGCCATGCAAGTGCAGTGGGCTGTTAATAATTCACGGCTTTCTCTTGCTAATATCCAATTGTAGAGGTACTCGTCATTAGCTCTTTGAGAGTGTTTCACCTAAATATATGTCTCTTATAAGCATCATAATACGCAATTAAATATTTTTATATAGCAACTTACCATTCCTAAAACCAGTACTAAGCTTTTATCCATTTTTTTAACTAATACTTTTTTTATGTGTCCACTGGTTAAAAATGTATGCGATTCCATACTTTTATGGTTTTTCATTTCTTCAATTGTGACGGAATTTGTGGTATGTAAAAGCATAGAGAAATAATATGGTAAAAGATACATACTAATATCTGGGAATTGTACCTTTGGCCATAGTGCTGCATCAGCGGAATAATTGTCTATGTTTTCTTTGTAAGAATCAAATCCTACAAATTTTATAAACTTATTTCTGTAAATATTCTTTTCTTCTTGATTAAGACACTCATAGTAACCCTCGTAAAATTCATTCGACTTATTGGTTGACATATTTCGACAATTTCATAATTAAGCCTATGCCTCTACATATAAATTCCAATGGAAATATTAACTGCTGTCTGCTAAGTTGGGCTCACAAGTGGCTGGCAGTTCTGTACGGGGAGGAGAACAGGGGATGAATTTAGGGGGAACAAGACCACACCCCCTTTAGTGAAAACTATGTATTCTTTACCGTATTATTTTTCGGAATTCTTTCGCGCATTGAAAGTGAGCGAGTTTTGCTTTTCGACCGTATTCTTTACCGTATTATTTTTCGGAATTCTTTCGCGCATTGAAAGTGAGCGAGTTTTGCTTTTCGACCGTATTCTTTACCGTATTATTTTTCGGTACTCTTTCCCGCATTGAAAGTTAGCGAGTTTTGCTTTCCGCCCGTATTCTTTACCGTATTATTTTTCGCTATTCTTTCGAGTTTTGCTTTTCGCGTACCGTATTATTTTACCGTATTCTTTCGCGCATTGAAAGTTAGCGAGTTTTGCTTTTCGCCCGTATTATTTTTCTATTTTTTCCACTTTTAATAAAGAGTGGACTTATTATAAATTATAAAACAGATTGGACTAATAATTCACGATTATCGTAGCGCCCACGCTCCGCTCAAGTCTTTGTCGAGAATGCCGGCTCCGGGTTTTGAGACGTCCTAGTAAAAAGAAGTCGAAATGGTGAAAATCGAGTTTTTCGGAGAATTTCCAGACTTTCTCGGCAACCATGACGTCAGAAAATGCGAAGCGTATCATTGGCTAATTGTCTGTAATACATTTCTTTACATCTGGGTTTAAAAGCAGGTTGATTTAACACCCAGTAGTAATTGAAATAGGCATACACAAGCCTACGTAGTAGAAAAACGATATGAAACCGAAGGCTCCTCGTAAATTTTTTGTGAAACATCGGGTCGCGCGTAAAAAAAATATTTTTTATTTCGATAATAAGCCTAATATTATGATTAAAAACCTCTGGTTTGAAAACTTCTACAAGTAAACAGAATCCCGCCACTTCAGTTCCTTCTATTTTAGGAATAAAACTACAGCTTTGATTTGCCCCAAATTGCTCGTGCTACGAAGAAGGAACAGACACAACACCCCACACAAGGAGAACGCAACCCGTCAAAAGTCGTGGAATTTCTTGTGTACGTTTTTCATTGGCTAGACGTTTTAGCGCCTGTTGCCGTCGGAATGGGAAAATTTTGAAATTGTCTCCCCCCCCCCCCACCCGTAAAACGTTTAGCGTGACGCTCGTCCAATGAAATACGTACATAACCTTTCGTTAGCGTGTTTAAAGGCTAGCTGCGTTCTCCTTGTTTTTGTTGCTCCTAGGTGCTACGGAGGAGAGAAATTCGCCGAAAATTTGAGAATTTTGAGGAGCGAAAAAGGTCAGTTTCGGACTCAAAGTTAATACACTTAGGCTTGGAAATTTGTTTCGACAATGACATTTTTGGAAAGAGAACGTCCTGGGCTTCAAAACAAGCCCGCATTCATTCGTTTTTAGTTCCACATCGATATATATATATATATCGAAGTGGGACCAAGAATGTGTTTATTTATACTCAGGAAGAATGAATATGTCGCGATTATTTTTAGCGTTTCTCAAATTCCACCCATTGGGGCCACCGGTATGCTCCTCCGATTTAATAAAATCTAATAATACTGCAATCTCATTGGTTCTTAAAAATTACGTTTTTCGACGCGATTACCGCCGCTGCGAGGACGCAAAAAATAAGCTCTCCTCCTTTTTTCCTCCCCCCCCCCCCTTAGCGTGACGGGGTTAGGGCCTCAACGTGTCCGTCGATAGTCTCGACATATTCATTCTCCCTGAGTATAAATAAATACATTCTTGCTATGGATGGAATGTCGTTAAGTGTTGTAGTTTGTTTGGCGTGGAATAGCGACGACACGGTAGATGGAGCTGCCAAAAATAATTTATATAAATTATATTATTGGCGACGCCGGAATTCGAACCCAGATTAGCCGCTGGCCGCACAAACACGAAAACCGACGCCCTTACCAACCAAGCTACGCCGTTCTCTTCAAAATATGCTCGGAACTTCTAGTCGTTTTAAGCGACGCTGGGGTATTTGGCTAGTTAAGTGCAGTAGCGGCGCTAAGGTTTTAGCACAGGTGGGCTAAGAATTTGGTGGCCCTCTCGTCGCGTTTACTGGACCCCTACTGACCTTGTATCCGACCGGCGACCTGGTGGGGAGACGTGCGTGCCCGGGGTATTTTTCTAAATTCCCTTAAGCCCCTTTCTTTTCTTTCTATTGTCCATTCGACTTTATCTCAATTTCCGCTCCCTTCCTCCCGAATCTATCTGTTTATGGGGTACGTCAAGTTGATATGATTTCTGGTGATCTCGCGAACTTGACGATTTTTAAAACCGGAAGTAAGAGCGATTGACGTAAGAGATCTTACAAAATTAGTAAGATCGCATTAGAGGTAGTTTTATATAAGAATTCAAGATGGCGTCGAATGGCGTCGAATGGCGGTGAATTATTTCACAGAGACCTCAAAGACGATGATACGGGAAAAATTTGTAAATTTAAAGTTCCTGCCGAAGAATTTCAGCGAATTTTGAATGGTAAATATATCTTAATTGTTCTTCGAGGCTTTTATAATATTAAATCAACATTTCGGCGTACTATTTATGAAATAGCATTTGATGACAAGGCTTAATGATTTACTTTCTACATCCATGCTCTGACAGAGCCGCCATTTTGTTTGGGACTTCGCGATCTTTTCAACTTGACGCAAAACACGTGAAATCTTATAATAAGAATTTTTCTTGCTATAGTGAGTTGCAGGCTAAGAAAGACAAAATATATAGTACAATCGGCGCAATGATGCCTCAGATCGTTTCCGGTCATTCCACCGCGCGAAATTGGAATTTGGCCATTTTACGGTCAAATTCGAATTTTGCTCTTTTCGTCGTCTTTTAGCGCCATCTAGAGTCCAAAATTTGAATCTTTATTTTTTAATTTCATAATTGTGGTGGCGAGAAAATTTAAAAGATAAGACATTCCTATCATTCTTAAATTTAAAATAGTATGTATAATTATTTAATTTTGTAAATTTATTTCTACGTCTTACCAGTTAAATCGGCAGTTTCTTTTAAAATAGTTACCACGCTTTCTTGGGGGTAACGTTGTCTTAATGAGCTATAGACGTTTAAAATTATGTTTTTATCTTTACTTGTTAACAATAAACCTTTATCATGCTTTTTATAGTAACCTCTTGGGCTATTTAAAATATTTGGAGCTTCCATTATCGAACCTTCTTTAGCAAAATAATTCGGCTGTATTCAGTAATTAAACTCATGACAACATGAAATTAAAAAATAGATTCCCATTTCGGTTCCTAGATGGCGCGAACGTACGATGAAAATCACGAAATTTGAAATTGACCGTAAAGTGGTCAAATTCAAATTTCGCGCGGTCGACTTGCCGGAAATGGTCTGAGGTAACCTTGCGCCGACTGTACTATATATTTTGTCTTTCTTAGCCTGCAACTGACTATAGACCGTTTCTTATAATAAGGAAAATATCCTCTCCACTTGAAGTACCCATGGTCTACTATCTTCTTGAGTAAACGAATTGATTTTCAAAGATAGTTTTTCCAGAAAAACGTTTCTAGGCAATAAAACAAATTTCTAGAGATAAGGAAAATTCATAAATTCAAATACGTGCCCTCTTAATTATAAATATGTGGCCCTTTTAATATAAATAAGTGGCCCCTCTCAGAAATGAAGGGGGGCTAAAGCCCACTTCAGCCCACCCTTAGCGCCGCTACTGGTTAAGTGGTCGCAATTGTCGTACCTTTTTCCGCGTTATTTTACGTATATTTACGGCTTTTAAGGTCAAGGGACCTCAAACTTCGCCTCCCCCCCCCCCCCCCCCCACCCAGTGGATTTTCACCCAGGGTGACACGGGCGTGGCGGGAAGTTTGAATTACAGTGTGGGGCTAAACAACTTTTACCGATGGGCAGTTTCAGGCCTGTCAGGTGAACAGGGAGCACAATTTCGACCCCCCGCTTGTTTAATAACAATACGTTAAAGTTAACTCTTTAACTTAGGATGGTACTTTTTATATCAAAAGATAGAACCAACCCCCTTAAAGGGAGAGAGACTGAAAAAAAAAACAAGTTGGTCTCATTCGATAGAACGTTTTGACGCGCAGGCACTGCCGTTAATTTTCGCCCCTTCCGACCAGCCCCCTTAAAGGGAGAGTGACCGAAAAAAACAACTTGGTCTCATTCGATAGAACTCTTTGACGCGCAGGCAGTGCCGTGAATTTTCGCCCCCTCCGACCAACCCCCTTAAAGGAGAGTGACCGAAAAAAACAACTTGGTCTCATTCGATAGAACTCTTTGACGCGCAGGCAGTGCCGTTAATTTCCGCCCCCTCCGACCAACCCCCTTAAATTGAGAGTGACCGAAAAAAAAACAGTTGGTCTCATTCGATAGAACTCTTTGACGCGGACGCAGTGCCGTTAATTTCCGCCCCTTCCGACCAACCCCCTTAAAGGGAGAGTGACCGAAAAAAACAAGTTCGTTTCATTCGATAGAACTCTTTGACGCGCACACAGTGCCGTTAATTTCCGCCCCCTCCGACCAGCCCCCTTAAATTGAGAGTGACCGAAAAAAAAACAGTTGGTCTCATTCGATAGAACTCTTTGACGCGGACGCAGTGCCGTTAATTTCCGCCCCTTCCGACCAACCCCCTTAAAGGGAGAGTGACCGAAAAAAACAAGTTCGTTTCATTCGATAGAACTCTTTGACGCGCACACAGTGCCGTTAATTTCCGCCCCCTCCGACCAACCCCCTTAAATTGAGAGTGACCGAAAAAAAAACAGTTGGTCTCATTCGATAGAACTCTTTGACGCGCAGGCAGTGCCGTGAATTTTCGCCCCCTCCGACCAACCCCCTTAAAGGAGAGTGACCGAAAAAAACAAGTTGGTCTCATTCGATAGAACTCTTTGACGCGCACACAGTGCCGTTAATTTCCGCCCCCTCCGACCAACCCCCTTAAATTGAGAGTGACCGAAAAAAAAACAGTTGGTCTCATTCGATAGAACTCTTTGACGCGGACGCAGTGCCGTTAATTTCCGCCCCTTCCGACCAACCCCCTTAAAGGGAGAGTGACCGAAAAAAACAAGTTCGTTTCATTCGATAGAACTCTTTGACGCGCACACAGTGCCGTTAATTTCCGCCCCCTCCGACCAACCCCCTTAAATTGAGAGTGACCGAAAAAAAAACAGTTGGTCTCATTCGATAGAACTCTTTGACGCGCAGGCAGTGCCGTGAATTTTCGCCCCCTCCGACCAACCCCCTTAAAGGAGAGTGACCGAAAAAAACAAGTTGGTCTCATTCGATAGAACTCTTTGACGCGCACACAGTGCCGTTAATTTCCGCCCCCTCCGACCAACCCCCTTAAATTGAGAGTGACCGAAAAAAAAACAGTTGGTCTCATTCGATAGAACTCTTTGACGCGCAGGCAGTGCCGTGAATTTTCGCCCCCTCCGACCAACCCCCTTAAAGGAGAGTGACCGAAAAAAACAAGTTGGTCTCATTCGATAGAACTCTTTGACGCGCACACAGTGCCGTTAATTTCCGCCCCCTCCGACCAACCCCCTTAAATTGAGAGTGACCGAAAAAAAAACAGTTGGTCTCATTCGATAGAACTCTTTGACGCGGACGCAGTGCCGTTAATTTCCGCCCCTTCCGACCAACCCCCTTAAAGGGAGAGTGACCGAAAAAAACAAGTTCGTTTCATTCGATAGAACTCTTTGACGCGCACACAGTGCCGTTAATTTCCGCCCCCTCCGACCAACCCCCTTAAATTGAGAGTGACCGAAAAAAAAACAGTTGGTCTCATTCGATAGAACTCTTTGACGCGGACGCAGTGCCGTTAATTTCCGCCCCTTCCGACCAACCCCCTTAAAGGGAGAGTGACCGAAAAAAACAAGTTCGTTTCATTCGATAGAACTCTTTGACGCGCACACAGTGCCGTTAATTTCCGCCCCCTCCGACCAACCCCCTTAAATTGAGAGTGACCGAAAAAAAACAGTTGGTCTCATTCGATAGAACTCTTTGACGCGCAGGCAGTGCCGTGAATTTTCGCCCCCTCCGAAAAAACCCCTTAAAGGGAGAGTGACCTAAAAAAACAGTTGGTCTCATTCGATAGAACTCAGTGCCGTTAATTTCCGCCCCCTCCGACCAACCCCCTGAAAGGGAGAATGATAGAAAAGTTGATAAATTCATTGGTATTTGTTTTATGAATTTGCGACTTTACAAGACTTTTGGTGCCTAAACTACCCAAATGTTTGATATAAATTTCCTAAAATAAACCCATTATAATCCCAGTTTAAGAATTTCTTTATATCATATTTCCACTAATTTCAATAATTTAAAAGAATTATGTTCGTCGTGTTTTGCTTACCTATTTCACCTTTGATACTTTCTGTCTATCTAACGATAGGAAATCACATGGCCTCAACAGCTTTTGTATTGATTAATTTGGTTTGCCCACCCGGGTATCCTGAGGGTGGGCGATGGCTACTCTTTAATATAGGATGGTAAATTATATATCAAACGTTAGGAAATCACATTGCCTCAACAGCTTTTGTATTGCTTTGCCCACCCACGTATCCTGAGGGTGGGTGGCGCCCAAGTTTTAATCCATCAACTTAGGATGGAATTTTATATATCTAACGATAGGAAATCACATGGCTTCAACATATTTTGTATTGGTTTGCCCACCCGCGTATCCAGAGTGTGGGCGGTGCGCACTCTTTAACATAGATTAGTAAATTATATATCAAGCAATAGGAAATAACATGGGCTCAACAGCTTTTATATCAGTTTTCCCACCCGGATCTCCTGATGGTGAGCGGCATCCACTCTTTAACTTAGGATGGCAATTTATATATCAAATGATAAGAAATCACGTAGCCTCAACAGCTTTTGTATTAGTTCGCCTACCTGTGTCTACTAAGAGTGTATGGGTTTGCCCACTCGAATACACTGATGTGGAACTAATATTACGGCCTGGGCTGACTTGTTATTACTATCGATTTTTCGTGCAACCAACACATTAAAATGAGCCTCATTTCTTTTACTGAAAAATTGAAGGTATCGGAAAATAAACTTGTGAAAACCTACCAAAAATTTTTTTAATTATTATCCAATGTTTACATTCAATTAAATACAGTACATTCATATTATATATTTAACCTTGATAGTACTTCATTACAATTCCTAAACTTTCCAACATACAGAGTTGTGGTAGCGGGGCTCGAACACACGACCTCCTGTTTCAGTGATCACCGACTTACCAACCAGGCTACGGTGGCCCCAATATAAAGCAACTCAGAACTTCTAGTCTTTAGTTATATTTGGTACAGCTTCAATGCGATTCGTCGGCCACTTTTGACGTCAAACAATTTAATACGAGCGCGAGCTAATGTCACGAGCAACGATAGACTTCAAATCATATCGCGCGTTCTAATGTCGCCATTTTTGTAAAGGAAATTTGTATGACGATGAGTAAAGAACCCAAATTAAAATATTTTGAAACTTTAGATGAAGTAGTTAAAGTAGGGTACCGAGAAAAGACAAGTATAATGAATTATACAGATCCTTATCTCCTGAAAAAATGTGATATTAAATATTTTAATGGCCAAGATAATGGGGGAAGTAGAAATTCCTTTGACTTGTTGCCACCTGTTGGTTATACTGATGTGTATTGGTATTTAATTTCTGGTAAATCACCATTCGAACATAAGTTATTAAAAAAAGAAGTGTATTTAAAAATAATGAGTAAAAATCATAACAATTTTATATTGGAAGAACGGGGTTTAATTTTAAATGCACTTCATCCCCACCTTGGGGCTTCACCAGATGGGCTAGTCGAATGTCAGTGTTGTGGGAGAGGGGTATTGGAGATAAAGGCCCCTTATTCTATGAGGTTCAAATCAGTTGAGGAGGTATGCCCAAAGTTCTGCCTCGAAAAGAAACCCAGTGGTCTTAAGTTGAAGCGAGATCATGATTATTTTTATCAGATTCAGACACGAATGTTTTTATCCGAAAGGAAAGAAGCCTACTGGGTAGTTCCAGTTACAAAGCAGCCAACATATTAACCTGTTTGCCAAATGGATATAACTTCAGCGAAGGCGAAGAAGAAAGCATTGGACCATATTGTGGAAGCAGGTACCCTATCTAAACCTAGTACGTTAGTTCGGAAGCCAATAAAGGAAGTTCCTGACTTCAACAAAGAAGTAATGGATGATTTTTTTATTTAAATTAATGAAAAATCTCCAAACTCCGCAATATTTAGGGTACTCCCGCAGTTTTATCACAAATATATTCCAAATTGTACCAATTCCATCACATATCCACCAGTTTTCACTGACCTTTATGATAATTCACTAACAAAGTTATCATTTGGGGAACTTCTAGTTCGCTCAGATTTGCTGGATATATCATTCTCCCAAGAACAGGCTAATATAGTTGAAAGCGAAACAAAACATCTGATATGAAAAAAGCGTGTGACACTGATCCATCAATGCCTTCGGTTTCACTTATTCAAACCATTTGTTACCCTGAGTCAAAACATTTTGAGAATGAGGCTACAAGGTGGGGAATAAAGCGTGAAAATACCATGAAAGAAGTGTATTTGAAAATAATGAGCAAAAATCATAATTTTGTATTGGAAGAATCTGGTTTAATTTTAAATACGCTTTATCCCCACCTTGGGGCTTCACCAGATGGGCTAGTCGAATGTCAGTGTTGTTGTGGGAGAGGGGTATTGGAGATAAAGGCCCCTTATTCTACATGAGGTTCAAATCAGTTGAGGAGGTATGCCCAAAGTTCTGCCTCGAAAAGAAACCCAGTGGTCTTAAGTTGAAGCGAGATCATGATTATTTTTATCAGATTCAGACACGAATGTTTTTATCCGAAAGGCCCTATGCGGGTTTCTGCGTTTGGACCACAGTCTATGTTTATATTGAACGTTTAAAGCCTTTTGGGAGAATGCTACTCTTAAAAACACCAAACTTTTTAGAACAGCATTATTGCCTGAACTTCTCAGTCAATATTTTACAGCGGAAGTAGTTCAGGAAAAGAAAAGGACCAAGCTCGACTCAAGTGAAATTTCAAGTCCAAAACCAAATTTCCCAGACACATCCAACGCCACTTTCTCTGAACTTAAATTCTTTCACCATCGCAACCCAAAATTAAAGATTTCAATATAGCTGAAGATGTGGAAAGGTGGTGTTATTGTAAGGAGGGAGAGAAAGGGCAAATGATATTTTGCGAATTCGAAAACTGTGAAATTAAGTGGTTCCACACTAAATGTTTAAAAATGCTACAAATTCCAAAAGGGAAATGGTTCTGCCGTGATTTCCGAAAACAGAAACGTAAAGACAAAAAGAAATTGAAGAAACCTGAAAATTTAATCTCAGCCAAGTTCAAGAAATCAAATTTTTTAAAGTTAACTTCTCTTGAAGCAATTATCTCAAATATCGATTATTAACATACTTATAAGTCAAAGGTGAATATTTCACTTATTTAAAAACAAAATTATTTATTTCTATAAAACAAAAGTCAGATAAGTTAATATGAGATATCCACCATTGGTCTACAAGACAAATTGGAGAAACTAAATTAAGGAGAATGCAGTTGTTCAGATATTAGGCCTTCCACGCGATCAAACTTACAAAAAATCTGAATGTAAATTCTACTTAACAAAATTAGTTTTCCCAATTTTTTAGTCTTTTGACCTCATATAGTTTTCAATAATGATATATTAATTTGACAATTTAACTTTGTATGTATTAAATAAAAAATTTTAAATAATTTTCTTTTTTATTCTATTGGAACCACTTGGGATTGAAATTTGTTAATCCACATGCAACTATGACAATTTTGTCTATTATAGCTATCGTTTCATCATCAGGTGCTTCATGTAAAAGTTCGTTGAGTGTAGAATTTTATATTTTTGGCGCAATTATCCAATAACACGTTCTACATGAATTCTTACATAAGCTATATGTCGGGTACTCTCAACTTCTAATGGATCTAATCCTAGGGCCGTAACAAGGGGGGGGGGGGGGCGTCTGAAAGGTATGGTTGTATGTACAAATTTTTATTTGTTTCCATTACATGCCCCCCCCCCCCCCTGAAATCAAATCCGGGTTACGGTGCTGTCTAATCGTGACTTTCCTTGTGTAAAAGCTGGTAATTTTATTGTTGCATAAACCATACTAACAGAATCGGCTATACCAAAACCACGGTCAGCTAAAACTAAATCTCCAGGCAACAACTAATTTAAAAAACCACAATTTTCTGTCAAGTGTTTATCACTGACACCCCACCCTTTAGAAACAAAACTATTTGTGCCTTGCGGTGTAATTGCAATTATTTACTTAATAGTATTGTTGCGTTTGTAATTAGACCGAGTTTCTGCTTTGCTTAAAACATTTAAGGGCTTTGCAGTAAATATTTCAAAACAATCTATGATAGTAGCCACCTTTTTACCAAAATGCTCACGGAAACGCCTAGGCATAGTGGCATAAAGTATCTCTCTTTCAGGCCAAACAATCCTATTTTTAGTATTTTGAAAGAGTTTATACAATGCCTTCAAAGTATTTTAAAAATACTCTTTCAACAGTTCGGTCTGAGATATCTATGTTTGTTGATATAAGTTCATAAGTGTTATAATTAATTGTTGGAAGTGAGCAAGTTTTGAATTATTAAATTATCAGTAGAATAATCAGAAAACCATGGCTTCGACAAAAAAAAATCAGAAAATCTCGCATTTAAAACTTAAAAATTCAATATTATTTCCAAAGTCACATCTTTTAAATTAATTAATCTCGCGTATATTGTTCACGGATAAATTAAATTTAAAAAGTACTGTAAGGGGGATTCAATACAAGAGGGACCACTGGCGGTCGTATCTTACCAAATAACCAACAATTTAAACAGTTGAATTTTTTTTTTCAAATTACCGAAATAACCCCCAAAACTTTCAAGACCCGTAAAATAACGAATTTTGTCATCACTGTCATTAAAATAAGTTTTGTTTTGCCAATTCTGTTTGCAAAGAACAAATTTCTGCTTTAAATTTAATAATTTCTGATAAATAATTGTTTATCTGCTCATTAGCTTTTTCTCATTTTTCATTTACTTCATCAAATAAATTCCGTGACTTATCCAAATCCTACTCCAATGATTCTAACTGAAACTTCTCTACCATTCGAAATAAAGTTTTGAGTTTCCCGATTTAAAATTTTCACTAAAATTACTGGAAGCACTTGCGTTTCATTTCCCCTGTTAAAACTTCATGTTGCGCACAACTATCAACTTTTTTTGCCTCAAATTGGCATTTAAAACCAAACTCTTCACCACTGACCTGGATATATTTACTTTCAAATGTTTTGAAAGGTGTTTGTGTACCAGTATCCACTCATGTTAATGCATCGGTTACAGGGCTAATTTCCAATTCTGACGTTAATACAGCACGGGTGTCATCCGGCTCACAAACGGAACACGTAGAAATTTCAGGTCTTTCCTCAAAATAATTAACTTCAACATTTGACATATTTTCCGTATTTAGAAGTTTTCCAGTTTCTAATGTAGTAGATAACTTATTTCCACAATCCAGCCCCTATAGTAACAATGATTCCATTAAAATGGTTGGCCATTTTTTGAAATTATATTTAAGTAAATACATCTTTTGTTGCAGCACGGTTTTTTCTACGCTTGTATCTTCCCACAGCCGTCTCAGGCACGACGAAATGCTTGTTATTCACATTGGTTTGGAATCCAATCTGGATTTGTTTGATCAAATAGGGTTGAAGGTACTCCTAAATTAAACCAGATCCAGTTAACAATAATAATTTTAAAGCCAATTTAGTTTTTCACTTAGCAGAGAAAAAATGTTTAGAACAAACCCTTGTATGTTCTTTTATTGCATTGGGTCCAAGGTTTAAATTTCTTAGCCATAATTACGCCGTTTGAGAGATGATTCTCGAGTAACCTCACCTTGGTTCGTTGTTACACATGGTATTCTGAAGAAACTTAACTTTTCTTTGGTACTAATGGTTTTACAATTACTTAAACAACACACCCTCACCATTTTCAAACTTTAAACAAGTTAAAATTACCAGCCACTCACTCCATCAAAATGGCGTAAAATAAGAAGAGTGAATACGTATTTATTTGGAACTAGATGGGGTAAGAATCTCCCCGCGAAAATGAACCATTGAGTTGGGAATATTAATCTAGAGATCCAATCAAATCTGCTCCCCGCGAAACAAGTTTTTGAAATTACGAATGTGCCGTATCCTCTAAAATGACGAAAAAACGTTATCATATGACCCGTGGCGCCATCCATTGTTTTTTAAGAAAAAATATTTTTGCCAGAAAACGGGTCTCATTTGAACGAACCATTGAGAGATAGACGGCGCCACGGGTAAAATGATAACATTTTATCGTCATTTGGGAGCAGACGGCAGTATTCTTATTTTTAAAAACTTGTTTCGCGAAATACTCAAATTCGACGTTTTGATTGGACCTCTAGATTAATATTCCCAACTCAATGGGTGGAACGCTACGAAGTTTCTTTCGCGCCTTTGTCCTAAAGTTTGGTAAGTTTTAGTCATAGAAATCTCATAGGTAACTAGAATGCTGCCGTGTAACTGGCAAATGGGCCAAACGCCGTGGCAGACGATAGCCAGATCTCAGCCAATCAGAGCTCAAAGAGTGGTTCTGCCAAGAATTTAATGTCACCAGAGAGAATGACGTCACCTATCTCCCGCTATAGTAGCAGATCCAAGGAGAATTATTCTCCTCCTTGGCGGAACCACTCTACGGCCTCTCATTGGCTGAAGGTTCAAGGCGAACTGGCGTCAAGCTCGGCCGTAGGCGGCAGCATTCTAGTTACCTATGAGATTTCTATGGTTTTAGTTTATTTACTGACTTGTTTAAACTTATAAATAGTTTTCAAAACTATTGTACTAGTCAAAGCCCAGAATAAATGTAACAATTATTAGTATTTCCCGCCAAGGCCTGATTTTATAATTTAAGCTCTATCAACTGAAAAATAAAATTGTTTAACAGTTATTCCATGACTTTTCTATCTGGGTAAGGGACAGTGTGAATACCGACTGAACTAAAACACCAATTTTAATATAGACCTGTACATTAATCACCAAGTCATCGAGCGACTTGTAAAGCCATTAATTCAGGTAACAGGGTGGATGCAAGTCATTCGTGCCACGCGAGCCAACAGCTCCCTACACTAACTATTGCTGTTCACCTCGACAAATTTTTATGGTAAGGGATAACAAAAGAGCTCGGGGAGAAATCCGCTTCATTCTGTTCACTGTTCAGTTTCCGTTCTATAAAGCAGCTGCATGACGCATTTTTCGTCACGGAGTCGGAAGTGACGTAATTTACGTCATATCCCTTAAGGCATACTTACGAGTGATTATGTTAAATATGATAGTAGAAATGAATACTTTCGTGCCATAGGCTTTTCCTCAAACTCACAACATTATCCAAACCAAACACGCGACTGTTTGCGTGCCTCGGAACGAAAGATTAGCAAACGTGCTTATATAGCTCTTTTTTATCATGAATTCTACTATTGCATATGTTACAACAAAAAAATTTGTGAATTCCCTGATCAAGATATCGAAATATAGTGAAAGGGTAATTTAATATAATATTTATTGCTTCACTAAACACTAGCATTTTAAATGATCTGACGTCACTGCTTTTTTTTTGCTGTCTCCCTATTATTAATCCAAGGTGGAACCATTGAGTTGGGAATATTAATCTAGAGATATAATCAAATCTGCTCCCCCCGAAACAAGTTTTTGAAAATCACGAATGTGCCGTATCCTCTAAAATGACGAAAAAACGTTATCATATAACCCGTGGCGTCTACCATTGTTTTTTAAGAAAATATATTTTTGCCGGAAAACGCGTCTCATTTGAACGAACCATTGAGAGATAGACGGCGCCACGGGTAAAATAATATTTTCTCGTCATTTGGGAGCAGAAGGCCAGACTTGGAATTAGCGGGAGTCTTGGGGCCAATGGCTCTTAATAAAAATCAGTGGGCTCTTAAAATAAATCATTTGAACGGGGGTTGCGGGCCACCGGGGCTCTCAATTTAATTAAAAAAATATTTATTAAACATTTTACGGAAATTTCTGGAACATGATTTGTAGGCCGTTTTTGAAACTCTGTTTTCCTACCCTATACGAGAAAAAGGAAAAGATACTGAAAGTGACGACCGAGAAGTTTGCGTAGAGGTTGAAGCACGGACTGTAAATTTTACAGTCCGTGGTTGAAGCCAACACTTCCGAATGCGATAATCTTCGAAATAATCTAGTCAATTTCGATGATCTTTCTCATGATTATGTGTGATATTATGATATACTTGCTTGTTTGAAAGTTAAAGGGGCTCCAAAGTTCGGTGGCAAAATGGGTGTAAAGTCAGTAAATTTTAAAATTATAATTTAAGCTCTATCAACTGAAAAATAAAATTGTTTAACAGTTATTCCATGACTTTTCTATCTGGGTAAGGAACAGTGTGAATACCGACTGAACTAAAACACCAATTTTAATATAGACCTGTACATTAATCACCAAGTCATCGAGCGACTTGTAAAGCTATTAATTCAGGTAACAGGGTGGATGCAAGTCATTCGTGCCACGCGAGCCAACAGCTCCCTACACTAACTATTGCTGTTCACCTCGACAAATCAGCGTTGCCAGATTCCGAAAACCCAGTTATCGTACGATATGGATCGTATTTTCTAAATTGGGATCGTACGGCTCCTCAACCCCCTCTATTAATGAAAACTCCCCGAAAATAGCCACAAATGTTTTGTGACCAGCAATTTTTCTTTTAAATTTATATAAAAAGATTTAAAAATAAATAAATTTTACGATGTACGGTGTAAGGAAACGTATGTAAATTATAGACCAATGGTTTTATTAGTTTTATAATAAACCAATGGTTTTATTAGTTTTATTATAAACCAATGGTTTTAGTAGTTTTATTATAGACCAATAGTTTTAGTAGTTTTGTTATAGACCAATGGTTTATTAGTTTTATCATATGTAACATAATCACTCATAAGTATGCCATAAAAGCATTTTCTTTAATGAAACCTTGTTCACGGGATATGACGTAAATTTCGTCACTTAGAACTCCGTGATGAAATACGCGTCATCAACAAACGGAAGTTAGTGAGAATTCCTCTCGCGTTTCTGGCTTTGAACATGTCAAGTTTCGCTCGTGGGTCGCGATCACATGATTTCATTTCATGGTAACCTTTTCAATAGCGCAAAGATTATAAGCATTTTTGCATTTTTGGGTCCGCTCAATGTATGTTCCGCGTGAAACAAGGTCTCATTGAATTTTTTTCAATGGAAATATTATACAGAGGCATACTTATGAGCAATTATGTTACATATGGTTTTATTATAGACCAATGGCTTTATTAGTTTTGTCTGAAAACTATATAGGTATACACAGGAGACATTACTCCACGCGCCGATTTGAAACTGGGGGATAAGTCAGTAACGCCGTCTTTTAACAATATCCTTTATTCGAAACGGGAGAGGCCGCTACGGGCGGATTCCGCCAAGTTTTAGTAAAGTCAAACCTACGTTTCTAATCAACCGGTATTCTGGCATTCTTTGCCTCTAAATCGATAAGTGAGGACAGGCTTCCGTTTAAATTAGCGACGACTACAGGGCTACCTTTCACGATCTGCACTTACTCTGATCCCTGGAACTAGGCTGTGCCTGAATTTCCCTAATTCAGCGTAGAAGTCGGAGCTCTGCGGATATATTACTAAATAAAAGCTCTTAACAAGCGTCGACTAAATATGCCTAGGCGGAAATACGGCCCTGAATCTCGGATCGTACTTTGGATCGTATTTTATCTCGGGATCGTATTATAGACGTACGATCCCGCCTTCGGATCGTATATCGTACCGAGCGTCTAAATATCGTACAAATACGATCCAGATCGTACATCTGGCCACTCTGCGACAAATTTTTATGGTAAGGGAAAACAAAAGAGCTCGGGGAGAAATCCGCTTCATTCTGTTCACTGTTCAGTTTCCGTTCTATAAAGCAGCTGCATGACGCATTTTTCGTCACGGAGTCGGAAGTGACGTAATTTACGTCATATCCCTTAAAACATACTTACGAGTGATTATGTTAAATATGATAGTAGAAATGAATACTTTCGTGTCATAGGCTTTTCCTCAAACTCACAACATTATAAAAACCAAACACGCGACTGTTTGCGTGCCTCGGAACGAATGATTAGCAAACGTGCTTATATAGCTCTTTTTTATCATGAATTCTACTATTGCATATGTTACAACAAAAAAATTTGTGAATTCCCTGATCAAGATATCGAAATATAGTGAAAGGGTAATTTAATATAATATTTATTGCTTCACTAAACACTAGCATAATAAAACAAGTTGGCAAGCCAAAATATACCTCTCCTCGGAAGAATTGTCCCTAACTAGTGGTATTAATTTCTCGAGACGACCCTTAAAGATATTTGCGCAATTCAGATTTATTTACTAAAAACTTAATCCCGGTTCAATCCCGCCCGGTATAAAAATTTTATTTTAATTAAAATAATTGAGACGAAAAAACAGAGTTTAATTTATTCAGAAAAATATAAATTAAGTAGTTATAACAGCGAGTTAGACGTACTAAAACAATGCACAATTGAATTTAACCCTATTTACAGAACAAGTGTACCAGTTAAATATAATACGAAGCAAATGTTAATGAATGAAATATCTACAGAGGGTATTTGTATTTTTCTCGCTTACGACATACTTGCCGCATCTTTAACGCTCATTTTATTTCAACACTCGCCCTTGATGAAGATACCGTAGAATAGCTATATTCGACATCTGGTAGTCAGTGGCGGCGCCAGGAATTTTCGCGAGGGTAGGCAAACCAAATAAATGGGCCCCCGACCCGGGACCCCCCTTTTCTCAACGAAATGCTTCAATAAAATAAAGTAGTGATGTTCATGACGAACAAAAAAGCTCTAACAACAGTAAAACGAGTCCAAATATAACATAACTGGTTTTATTTACTAGGAGATACCTCAAAAATTTCGAAATATATTATCAACAATTGTTTCATTATTATTTATAAATAATTTTATCTTTTGGGACAATTTTGAGACCCTTTCTAGATCAATTTGGGGCCCCTTATAGGATGATTTTGGGGCCCCTCAAAATTTTCAGGTAGGCAGTGGCCTACCTGGCCTACCCCCTAGCGCCGCCACTGCTGGTAGTGGACGACTCGTAGACTTCCTGTTGATGTTGTTACACATGCCGCATGAAAAAGCCCAATACCGTCCAACTTCCAATATCATATAATGACTCGCACACCCAGGAAATCAATGACTGCATTATTAATCGTAGATGTCCAAATATCCACACCAATAAAAAATGAAGTAACAAGAAGCGAAAAACTTACCATTCACAAAGCACAGAAAGCCCCATGGACTGAACGACAGCTCGTATATCAATAAATGACCGTAGACGGAATAGTTAGGGCTCTTTATAAATAAAATAAACGAACCCAATTGATGAACTGCATTAAACATCTTAATCAGTCGAGGAAACGTTTAAAATAAATTACGAAGTAATGACGACACAGTTAAAAACCCAGACCACTATGTAAACAACTCGATATTTTCTTCATAAATGAACTAATACCCTTGAAAACTAATAAGCTAAACACACAAGCAAAAGATAAAAAAAAGACTGAAAAACTAAATAAATTACAAAAAACTAACGGGTTCTACCCTTTAACCATGTTATTTGCTGACTGCGCTAAAACAAGATTTAACCTTTAAATTTTCATACGTAAAATAATTAGACTTTATCAAGTTCACAAAAATTAAAAAACAAAGTTCAATAAACAATATATACAGATATTGTATTCATCACAAACACAACAGACTCAACATACACAACCGTCAAAACACAAACACAACAAACTAAACACCCACAACCGTCATAACACAAACTCAACAATCACACCCTACACATAAACATTATAATAACGAAATGTCCAATCAAACTGAGTTAAAACTCTCGCGACGGTAAGCGTTAACGAAAAAACACCGTCCAAACCCAACCCAACCGCAAATTAATCCATTAACGCTCACCGTCGCACGGTGGTTTTGCCAACCCTTCGACAGTCCTAGCAACTGCGAACGCAGAGCTTTCGAGAAACTGCGTACGGAAAATGCGAACTAGTCGTGTCTTTTAATAAAACATTTTTAAATTTTACTATGCAAAAGTGGTCGTTTTCTTAATCTTCCTACATGTATTTATTAATTTATTTATTTATTCATTTTTTATACTTTCTTTTTTCAAAATTGTTCGCAGGACAGACACACAGACAGACACGGTGATTGTATAACCCCTCCTAGGGGACTTTATCCGCTCGGAGAGGTAAAAAAACTTCTATCAGACATTATTAACCGACGAATTAATTAGACGGGAAAAAATGGTTTTTCCTTATTATTACTTTAACAGCTATACTAGAACAGGGTAGATAAGCATTTGGAATGGGAAAAAATATGCTGTTTCTGAAAATTTCAGAAATGAAAGGTGTTATGGTCCTATATCAACCCCCTAAAGTCTCCAAGCCTCCGAACCCGGCTTTCGCCGCCATCTTGGAAAGCGCGCGCTATAACGGAAGTATAGTCGTAACGTTCGAACCACTTCACCGATTTTAATGAAATCGGTATAAAAATGCGTCCTATGATCTAAATAATATGATAGAATATTGAAATTGCCGATTTAAAGTTAATAATTTTAATTAAAATTAATTTTATAATAATTTTAGACTTAAAATTATAGATTTTGATCAAAAAAGTAAAACCTTTTCTGAAAATAATTTCATAATAGCCTCGTTGTGCTAAAAATAAAAATGTTTTCGTTTTATATATCGGTCAAATGCAATTCAACTTCTTAAGCGTTATTTATATTTCCTTTTTTTCGTGGCGAGGTGTTAAATAACGCTATTTTAAAGTCTCTCTGCTTTTAGTAATATTTCAAAGTAGCCCTTTTTCTCTGCGGAAGGTCAAAGTTTAAATGGATTTAATTGATTTAGTAGTTATTTTAATATTAAATAATAATTCGTTTTCTAATAAAAATCACCCTTGGTTTAACGCCAATTTCGAATGTTAATGTTCTAAGGCGAATTCTAAGTCCAAATGTTGCGCTTAGTTCGAACAAAATAGTTTCAAGACTGCGCGACTTGACATTCAACCACCAGAGGGCATTCTGGGTCGTTACGACCCCAGCACGTGCAGTTTCAAAGCGAACGGTACCAAAGATATTTTTGGAGAACAATTTTGAAAAAAGAAAGTATAAAATATGAATAAATAAATAAATTAATAAATACATGTAGGAAGATTAAGAAAACGACCACTTTTGCATAGTAAAATTTTAAAATGTTTTATTAAAAGACACGACTAGTTTCTCTGCCGTTCGGTAGCATCACCAAACACAACTTTGCTCCGGAATGTCTTTTGAACATGATTTTTTGTAACTGTTTAAAAGGATGCGGACCATTATGTGGTTGTCGAAAGCTCGGACTTCACTGTTCATCAGTTTGCGGTAATTGTCACAGGCAATCAGGCCAAAATTGTGAACCAATAGATTCAACCGAAAAAGAAGTAAAGAGCGATAAGGAAATAGACAATCCAGCAGAAAGTGAAATCGAAGAACAAAAAGAAAATGATGAACAAGAACAAAATGGAAACGAAGAACGAGAAGAAAATGAAAACGAAGAACAAGAAGCTCAAAGCGAAGAGTAATAAGTTTAACAAACGATAAATTTTTGGAACTTTAATTTATCATATCACTTTATTTGTGTTATACTTACTTTTTAATTCAAGTATTTATTAATATGGTAAAACTAACCCTATGCATTAAAATATAGAAAGATTAAGAAAACGACCACCCTTGCATAGTCAAATTACAAAAAAATGTATTGGGTTGTATGGAACTTTTGTTTCGCTGCTGTTCGTTAGCATCATCAGGTGCAAATCTCGCATTTAAAACTTAAAAATTCAATATTATTTCCGAAGTCACATCTTTTAAATTAATTAATCTCGCGTATATGGTTCACGGATAAATTAATTTTAAAAAGTACTGTAAGGGGGATTCAATACAAGAGGGGACGACTGGCGGTCGTATTTTACCAAATAACCAACAATTTGAAGAGCTGAATTTTTTTTTTAAATTACCGAAATAACCCCCAAAACTTTCAAGACCCGTAAAATAACGAATTTTGTCATCACTGTCATTAAAATAAGTTTTGTTTTGCCAATTCTGTTTGCAAAGAACAAATTTCTGCTTTAAATTTAATAATTTCTGATAAATAATTGTTTATCTGCTCATTAGCGTTTTCTCATTTTTCAATTTTCATTTACTTCATCAAATAAATTCCGTGACTTATCCAAATCCTACTCCAATGATTCTAGCTGAAACTTCTCTACCATTCGAAATAAAGTTTTGAGTTTCCTGATTTAAAATTTTCACTAAAATTACTGGAAGCACTTGCGTTTCATTTCCCCTGTTAAAACTTCATGTTGCGCGCAACTATCAACTTTTTTTGCCTCAAATTGGCATTTAAAACCAAACTCTTCACCACTGACCTGGATATATTTACTTTCAAATGTTTTGAAAGGTGTTTGTGTACCAGTATCCACTCATGTTAATGCATCGGTTACAGGGCTAATTTCCAATTCTGACGTTAATACAGCACGGGTGTCATCTGGCTCACAAACGGAACTCGTAGAAATTTCAGGTCATAATTACGCCGTTTGAGAGATGATTCTCGAGTAACCTCACCTTGGTTCGTTGTTACACATGGTATTCTGAAGAAACTCAACTTTTCTTTGATACTAATGGTTTTACAATTACTTAAACAACACACCCTCACCATTTTCAAACCTTAAACAAGTTAAAATTACCAGCCACTCACTCCTTCAAAATGGCGTAAAATAAGAAGAGTGAATATGTATTTATTTGGAACTAGATGGGTTAAGAATCTCCCCGCGAAAATGAACCAGTTGGCAAGCCAAAATATACCTCTCCTCCGAAGAGTTTTTAATTTTCAATGAAGCGTAACTGTATCCGTGGTTCTGCGGTAGAACGCTAACCTGTAATGCAAGAGGGCTCGGGTTCGAATCCCGACCGTTTATAAAATTATAGTGCAAAGTAACCTAATTTGGACCACGACCATTTCTGAACCACCATTTTAAAACTCTTATAAAATATCATAGGTTATAGCTCGAACATTTATTTTGAGTTTTAAATAATCCGCCAAACCTCTTCTATCTTGTAATAAATAATGTTTCCAAATAGAAGGCAGTAAATATGTAGAAAATTCAATATTATTCAACCAACCGAATTTGCTAAAAGCCGTCATACGCACCTTGGTAATTAAAAACCAGTGTTGAGTTCCCGCTAAATTTTTAGACAGAACTTTCACTTTGAGCTCCAGAAAACCTTGAATTTTAATGCATTTCGTGATGGTAATTTAATGTTACATCGCATGAGTGGTTAGCACTTTAGCCTCGCAGCAAGAGGAACCGGGTTCGATCCCAGCTAGTGGCACTGGGTGAAAATCCGAAACCACTCCTTCTGCGTAGAGTTTGTAAGTTATCTCCCCACTGGTTAAAGGGGTTTTCCACCGAGATCTTCAGTTTCCCCTTCCCATAAAAAACTTGCTGAGGTTAACGGTAATAGTTATTGTAGGGAGCTGTTGGCTCGCGTGGCATGAAGGGCTTGCCACCACCCTCCTACGCATTGTAACCCGTCCACCTGTTACTTGATCACGCACAAGCAACATTGCTTATGTGGTCGAAGGTGGTGCCTTGGGTATTAGCTCTATTTAAAAAAAAATAATAACGTTTACGTAAGTAAATTTGTTTATTTTTAAAATGTCTTAAGTTTAAAAAAATATAATTATTTTAAAAAAATTGTTTTTAAGAAACTATTCGATTTGCCCTATTCTGAACCTACACTCGACCTATTGTGAACCAATGTTGTCCTATTTTGGACCTAGCAATTGACCATATCTGGACCACTGTGTAAACCATTTCTGGACCGGTTCAGAAATGGTTTATATTTGAAAAATGCGGGATATTTAAATATATTTAAATGATACTAGTCAAAACAGAGGTTAGTCCAGTATTATATTTGTAGTAGAAACGTGTAGGTCCAGTACGATTAAATTTGTATTAATCTTTCAAATAAATGTTGCATTGCTTTTAAAAAATGTTTACGTGCAGTTTTATTTTTAATACGTAGGTCTATGCCTATTTAAAATATTTGACCTAATTTTAACGGTTTTTAAACAGACCTATGTCTAGAAGTAGGCCTATAGTTTAAAATTGTGGTTAATTAATATAAATCTACCGGTCCACTTTAGGTCCCCCCGTGGTCCACATTAGGTCGCCCCTCGGTTCACTTTAGGGCATGTGGCCCACAAATGGTCAAATTGCATATATTGAGAAAAATGAAAAATGGTATCAAGGTCGTCCTTTTTTTAAATTAGAATTTCTAAAACGCAACAGTTAAATTAATAGTTTAAAAAAAATTGTTTTTATTTTTACGAATATTAACTTTTAAAATTGAACTTTTCAAGCGCAACAAAAAAGGTGGTCCAGAATTGGTCACTTTGCCCTACCACACCCAATGACAAAAAGAGGTCGCTTTTGGAAAAACCTTTTCCCTGATTCTAAGAAACTGCGTACGCAGTGATCACCGTTTGGCCCGAAAATGCGAACGCGTTCGCAGGCCTTACAGACAGACCCACAGACAGACACGGTGGTTGTATAACCCCTCCTAGGGTACAAAGTCCCCTCGGAGAGGTTAAAATTTTAAATTATCTGACGTCACTGTTTTTTTTTTTTTTTTGCTGTCTCCCAATTATTAGGTGAAATCTATTCGCCAGTCCCAGAACCGTTCGGACCATGGATACAGCGGCAGCGGACATCATTTCTCTATAGAAGAGTAGGGGTTCAAAAATCAAGTGGCTCTCCCGAACGGCGGAGACACGAACTGAGTCTAAGCGGACGAATTATCGTGAAAATTGGTTTTTCTCCCCAATGCTTTTCCTACGGGAATTTGTTTTCCTAACTGTTGCAATTCGGAAACTTTTAAATAATTTTAGTGTTTGTACTCAACTTTGAATTTTTCATATGATTTTTAGTAAGTTTCCAGGTTTTATTTAAGACTACCTTCATAATTTTCCCTTAATTATTTCGCTCGTAATCTACTTTTAAAATCGTCGAAAATTTTACGGCGAGCAAATTAATTCCCCGCCTTTGGGACCTGTATTTGTGCTAACTGCTAGGCCTCGGTTTTAATGTTGGGAATTTAAAAATCATTGCGCAATAATTGAAAAAGGCTGGTTCGTTACTCGTTAGCACCTATAGTGGGGTTTTAACTGTGAAATGGAAGACTTATGAGCTGATAATAAATAATAAAAAGATTTAAAATAAAAATATGTTTATTTAAAATAAGGATTTTTAGACTCCCTTGAATTTGGCTCTCAACTAGCGAAATAGTTTATACGGTGTATCCGATTGCAATAAGAGACCTATGAACTTTATCTGTGCTTAATCGTATTTTGTCGATGAATAATCCGACGCGGCGAAACATATTCAAATGGATAAGTTTCATTATTCTTTTAAGTTAAAATGTGCAATGTAGAAAATATTAGTTTATAAAAAATATAGACTTATCTGAGAGATAAGTTATTTTTGGCATTGCTTTCTCGGATGAAAGACGATAAGTTATAAGCGAAGTTTTTTTATCCGTAAATTCGGATCTGTTGTTACTTCAATAGTCATATTATTTATAGATAATATAACTCAAAGGGCGTCTATCCAAACGGATAAAACTATTTTAAAGAACCTAAAAATGTTACAATTTTAAAAATATATTCGTTTGTTCGTTAGCCGAAATTAAAGATAGAGGTACTTGGTTTATCGGATAACCATCCGTGAATAAATTGTCAAAAATTAAACGAATAACTAATGAATATGATTAACCGATTCCGAGCTCTAACGGTGATAATGTATGCGCGATTGGTGAAAGCGCCCCATTCGCTTTATGGATGATGGAGTTTAACTCCACAAGACGTTTGATGCGGCGACGTGACGCGAGAGTGCGTCAGTTAACATTCTTAAGTACTTGTGAAATACTGATGTCCCACGATTACCCGACCGATGTGGCAAAACGGACGGCCTTTCGTTGAACCATATCGAGTTTGTGGGTTTCCGCCGCGGTGTGTGGGGTCCACACGGCTGAGCAGTACTCCAAAATCCGAGTGACGTAGGTTTTTATGGCTGATGCTTTCGTAGGAAAGGAGTAGCCGTGGAGGGTTCGGCTGAAGAAGCTGAGAGCTCGGTGGGCCCTAGAGACAGTCATAAAAACGTGGACATCCCAGGAGAGCGTGGCAGTTAAAGTAACACTGAAATCCTTGTACTCTTGAACGTGATCGATGGCCGTGCCTTCAACTTGGTACCCGAAGGAGGTGGGTTTAAACCCTGAGCGGTGAAGGCTTAGCACTTTGCATTTTTTGGAGTTTAGTTTCAGCTTTCAGTGGCAGCTCCAGAGCATGATTTGGTCGAGGTCCAGCTGCAGGATGACGTGATCGCCAGGGCAGCAAATTGCTCGAGACAGGGTGACGTCGTTGGCGTAAATGGACAAACGAGAGAATACACCAGAGCCTACGTCATGGACATAAATTGTGAAGAGAAGAGGGCAAAGTACTGGAGCCCTGTGGTAGCCTGAAGTGACGGGATACCAATCTGACCCGGCCCAGGAAGGACTACACGGAACTCATGCCCCTCCAGGTAGGAGGCTAGCCACCGTAGGGTGGGGCCGCGTACGCCGTAGCTATCTAGTTTCGAAAATGAAGCTGATGAGGCACCGTGTCAAATGGCTTTCTGAAGTCTAAGAAGACCACATCCACTTGGGGGGTGGTCTCCAGACCGGTGCACCAAGCGTCCACGCTGGAGAGGAGCTCGCTTTCGGTACTGTAACCGCGGCGGAAGCCGTGCTGGGCTGGAGTAATGGCATTATGGAGCTCCAAGTGGGTGGTGATGGAGGAGGTGACAACGTGCTCAGCAACCTTTAGGAGTTGGGCCAACAGGGAGATTTGTCTGTATTCCTCAGGATCATCTGGGGGCCCTCCCTTTGGAATCGGCGTTACATTAGCGCGCTTCCAGTCCTGGGGGAGTTTGGCCGTGGAGGGGGAGTTTGACCGTTTAGAGCGAGCAAGCAATCATGAGGGGGACACCGAATCTGGATGAGATGTTGCGTGAGGGGTGTGACGTTAGACCGCCTCAGAGAGGGTAGCCTTAAAAGTGTCCCACTTGTCACACATATCCTGTTTTGGGAGGCACAGTAACTGGAGATCAGCGGAGATAGCTTCAGTATCGCTAGGCAGGTGCGGGGGGGGGTCAGTCTAGGTGGTGAGGGGAGAGCCGGCTGAGTTAATTGAAAAAAGTCGTGGTCCTCGAGACCTGGGTTGTGTATCACGTCGCCAACAACTCCTGCGGGAGACGAGAGCGCTAAGTCGAGAATGCTTTCACAGGTAGACGTAGTTCTGGTAGCACTAAGAACGTGCTGCGTGTAGTTGCACGAGAGCAAAGGCACAAGAACTTCGAATCGAGAGTTAAGGGGGTTTGTAACAGATCCCAGTCTATGGATTTATAGTAGAAATCGCCAACTACTAGGATATCAGAGACACCCTGGGACAGCTTTTCAAGTAAGGCGTTGACCCGGGCGGAATACGACTTATTGGACGAGGGGGGACGATAGACGCAAGCGACCCTCAGACATTTGGAGCCCATAGTAAGTCGCACCACAACCACCTCAACGGTATCCTCGGAGCGCACTGGATAGATTTTATGCTGTTGGCGACCGTGATCAGGACACCACCACCGTGTCGATTTCGGTCGTGACGGTATACGACAGTCCGAGTCAAATATTTCCGAGGAATGTATCGAGGAGTGAAGTTTTGTCTCAGTTAACGCGACAATAGCAGGGCGGAGAGTTAAAACTGATTCAGGCCGGTGACTTTTTACTTTCCTCTTTTCTCGTGGGACCAAATATGGAAGCACAAAAAACAAAAAAAAAACAAAAACCGGGCAAGGGTTTGAAAGAGCCCGGCCTTAAGCAGGGGGAGGGTTCGAAAGAACCCGACCCAAAGCAAGGGGCAGGTTCATCTTCTGATGTAACCCCCCCCCCCCCTGTTTCTAACCCGGAGGGGGGACTTACCCCTGTAGGAACCCGGCCTAGCCTTCGAGGGTCTGCCTCTGGCAAGAACCAGTCGGTGAAGCACGGGTTCAAGGGGGATAAGCCCCTCAATAAAACTCAAAAGCGGAATCGACGCCGCAGGGAAAGATTGATGCAGGAGGAGGTCTCTTGTAAGCACGACCCCCCGCCATAACTTCCAAAACGTTCTAGGGAAAATGACTCCCCCGATTCCCAGTCTCAGGTTTCAAAAAAGGTAAAGTCTCACGACCAAACCTATAGTGAAACCTTAAGCTCCACAAAGATGGCCATCGTTAAAGAAGGCTATCCTGTGAAGACCATCTCTGCCGAGG
Organism: Leiobunum rupestre; assembly: GCF_980474605.1. Lineage (NCBI taxonomy): Eukaryota > Metazoa > Arthropoda > Arachnida > Opiliones > Sclerosomatidae > Leiobunum > Leiobunum rupestre. Next base: position 20,333,562 of record NC_143391.1, read on the forward strand.
AGATGGGCACAATTCAGCGTGAGGTTCTGAAGCGGATAGATGGGTTACCCTCGGGAGACCCTCTACCTCGTTTTGGGAACTTTCAGCTGGTTGGGGGCGCCATTCACTACCTCTGTAGGGATGCGTTTACAGCGGATTGGTTGGTGGGAGGATTTAACCAGAAGGAGTTGGTTTCCGGGGGGTCACGGCTTTTAGTAATGAAGGCCGTCGACCTACCGATGCCCTTCAAGGTTGCCTTTCGCACCAAGGATATCTACACAAAGGACGGCACTGTCCTCCTTCGTAGACTCAGGACCTACAATAACGCGCTAAATACGCAATGTTGGAAGGTAGTTAACAAAGCCGATGAACCGACTGCTATCTGCTGGATCTTCCAGGTGGATGGAGAGTCGGTTAAGGCTATCAAGGAGGCAGGACACCAAGCCTTAACGGGTCTTAACGGTGGTATCTTTAAGACTAAAGGCCTTTGACTTGTCGGACACCGACGAGAATAAAGAGGTTGTACCACTAGGGCTAGGGATGTAAGTCGGACCGGTGGGTGTGTTGGGGTATCCACAACCACCATTGCGTCTGAATAGACATCTAAGGCCAGCAACCGAGCTCACCTTAACCAAGATGAGTGTAAAGGTGCTGCAAATTAATTTGCACCACTGCAAGGCAGCCATTGCAGTTCTCTGTAGGAGGTTCGCAAAGGAGAGCTTCGACGTCGCTCTCATACAGGAGCCATGGACTGCCAATTGAAAGATACTTGGTCTCCAAAATGCAGGTAATATATTCTATGATTATAACTCTGCTACATGCCCTTCCGCTCTCAATGCACACCTCCAGGGATATTTCCACGGTAATGCTCATCGCGGATGGTGGGGAGGTTACTATGGCATCGGCATACCTACCGTACGACGATGCTCCCCCCCCCCCTCACAGGGGGTGACCAGATTGGTCAACCACTGTGAGAGTTCGGTAAGGAGGCTGATCATCGGTTGCGATGCTAATGCGCACCACGAAATCTGGGGCAGCTCAGACTGCAACCAGCGTGGTAACGACTTAATGGAATATCTGGTTAGTACCAGACTTCACATTTTGAATAAGAACAATGTACCAACTTTTGTTACTTCTAACAGAAGTGAGGTCATTGATCTCACACTGTGTACAGTAAATGTCGCAGATAAAGTCAAGAACTGGCATGTGTCTAACGAACCGTCTTTGTCGGATCACAGACACATTTGCTTTAATATTTTGGTCAAACCTGTATGGGCTTGTATGGCACGCCAAACCGGACAAAATTCGTCTACCACTCGCAATATTCATACTTTACCTCTTGTTACATTCATACTTGGTCTTGTTATATTCATACTTGGTCTTGTTATATTCATACTTGATCTTGTTATATTCATACTTGGTCTTGTTATATTCATACTTGGTCTTGCTATACTCATACTTGGTCTTGGTATATTCATACTTGGTCTTGTTATATTCATACTTGGTCGTGCTATATTCATACTTGGTCGTGCTATATTCATACTTGGTCGTGCTATATTCATACTTGGTCTTGTTATATGCATACTTGGTCTTGTTATATTCATACTTGGTCTTGTTATATTCATACTTGGTCTTGTTATATTCATACTCGGTCTTGTTATATTCATACTTGGTCTTGTTATATTCATACTTGGTCTTGTTATATTCATACTTGGTCTTGTTATATTCATACTTGGTCTTGTTATATTCATACTTGGTCGTGCTATATTCATACTTGGTCGTGCTATATTCATACTTGGCCTTACTATATCTATACTTTGTCTCTCTCTTATACATCGAGGTCTCGCACACTTCGACTCTCTCTCTCGCTCTACTCTAATTTGGTCATTCGCTATTCATACATCGCGCCTCTCTCTCATACTTCGTCTCTCTCTCTCTATACTCTAACTTGGTCATTCGCTATTCATACATCGCACCTCTCTCTCATACTTCGTCTCTCTCTCTCTCTATACATAGTTTCCTTAGCTTTCTCTCAAACTACATACCGTCGAGCTATCAAATTCGAAGGTCGTCTGTCTCGAACTTTGTACCGCGCGCTTTTGACGCCGACTATATTTGGCCAAGTTAAGTGAGAACTTGACCAACTGAAAAACTATTCTGTCTTAGCCTTATTTTATTGTACAGGTAGTTTGGAAATTAAATTTGAAGAATGAGAATCTACCAGAGTTCAAAAGATTAGTAATTCGAGATACGTGACTTTTCCCCACTTTTGAAAGGTATTCTGCGATTTTGCAATCATTTTGCAAGTAGATGTATTGTACTAGGTGAAAATAAGGTAGTAGACGGAAATTTCGGACCTTTTCTAAAAGACGGTTTTCGCCAAGGTTAGTTAATTTTAGGCTATAAAAGGTTGCTTCGATCACGCGTACCGCGCTTTAGCGGTCCCGTCAATCGCCTCGCATCTAAATGTTAATGAAATCGCGGAAAAATGTTTTTTCTTCGTTTTTCCACTTTCCTATTTATAAAAAACAAGGTATACTAAGTTAAACTATCTTTTCGCAATATATTTATGTATAATTCATAATTAAAAAAATATTACCTTATAAAAATTAAATGAAGAAAAAGAGATGCGTTTTTTACGCGAAGGCGCCATATTAGAATACATAGTTTTGAAGGCTGTAGAGTTGTTGTGAGCGTTTTGACGCGTAAATAATGTCTCTTAAAATTTATAAATCTTTAACAAAAACAAATCTTTATTATATATATATATATATATATATATATATATATATATATATATATATATATATATATATATATATATATATATATATATATATATATTTAAATATATATTTAATTCACGAGTTTATAACCGTTCTTAGGTAGTATTTTCTGTAAATCTAATTAATTTTAAGAGTAAGAATCTTAAAACTAATATAATTGAAGATAAAAGAAGCTTAGGTACATCTTTGGAACTAAATAGGTAAAAGATAGATGGTCTTCAGCCTGAATTTCAAGGAGGATGATTTCTGTTCAGGGTTGTACCTTTATTATGGAAAAAAAATTTCAGTCAGATAAAATTACAAACCGGCCCTTACTAAATTTACAATATTATTCTAGGTTTAAAAAGAGGAAAGTGTAAAACTTGTTGAAACCTAAAATTATAACTTATTGCGCTTATAATATATTATTTAATAAAAAAATTTAAAATAATATCTTTACACTGAAGTGACAGTGAATCTTCTTTTCACTTTTTTTTTATTTATTTATTTACATGTGTTTCAACTTTCAAGTATTAAACAATAATACTATTTGGACACCTCTAATAATTAAGTAATATCGTGAGCTAAAGAAATTTCATACAAACCAAAAGTAAAGCTACGGAAGATAAAAGCTTTTTGTTAGGATATATTTTTTTTTTGTTTTTGCTATAATTATTTAATTCCAATTCTGTAAAGTTACCTTTGATTATTTAATCTTAGTTAAAAACGTTAGGCCAATTTCTCCTTCTTGATTTAGGGCATTTTAAGAGGGGGAAACACTGCGAGTGAACGCTACATGGAACATTTTAGTGCCTTCTCTCAAACACTGCAAAAGTTGCGACGCTCACGGGCGAAAATTTGATGGGAATGCCAAATAATTTAAAACAAAATCAAATAGTCAAAATTTATGTTTTTGAGCGCTGCGCCCATGTTTGAGATTAATTTATTCAAAGACATTAAATATTTCGAAAAGAAGACTTTAGAAGCCATAGAGATATTCCCCAAAGGAGGTGCCGGGTGGCAAAGTGTTCAGCACCGACGCGGAATAGTATACACTCTTTTTCGCGGTATTTTCTAGGCGCGTCCATGTTCTGTTTTCCCCCTTTCAGCCTCATCCACCATTACGGATACCTAATGAGAGGATGTTAGACCAAAGAATATAAAGCTTTATATTCTCTGGTTAGATTCCTCTCTGAGGGCAGAGGCAATGGCCGACGAGCGGGAGGCAAGTAAGTGGGGTCAAATAAAGGCGCCCCGTTGAATCAATTCGCGATTCAAAATATCCTGATGAACTTGCGCCCCCCCCCCCCTCCCGATACGACGACCAATGGAATGGTCCAAGGCCAAACTATCGCGGCTGAAATAGCCGAGACATTTCACAACCACCGCTTTAAACAGAGGCCTTTATTAAAAGGTGGGTGAAAATGGCTACCCTCCCAGCAAAATTTGAATATATGTGAAAGACCAATAAGAAACTGCTATTTCGTTACACGTCGTCTGAAACGCGGACGATTTTAAACCGAAAACCCGAAACTACGCGAGACAGGAAATTCGTTTTCATATAATTTCAAATATTGCTGGGAGGGTCGACATTTTTACACACCTTTTAATGAAGGCCTTTTCATTATTTGGTATTTAAGAATATTAATAAAAAAACTTCGATCGATTCGTCGGTGCGAAAGGTAAACCCGAAATTTAACGTCATAATTTAGTCGAATCAAATAGTGGAAAATATCTTGCACGGTCCTACTGCAAGGTCGTTTGACGTCGACTTCGCACTTTACACATAGTCAGCCTAAAAAATTGCCTCTGTCCAGAAAACTGTAGGTGTTTGAGAACAAATAATCGAAGGTAGAAATCAGCTCAGACTAAATATGTGACGCCCGCCGGTCGCGTTATTGACTCGTTAAGCATGTCCGGCCAAGGAACGCGATAAAAACGGTTGATAAAACGTTCCTATAAACTAAATTCTAAGCAATTTTAAACGTTTTTAGAGTAACGTAAAATAAACGTTATTTTCGGAACGTTTTTTAAGCTATTTTAAAACCATTATATTAACGTTTAAATTGATTTAATATCGGGTACATTATACAAATAAGCTTTAAATTCAGGTACTCTTGAAAATTGTATAGGATTTAGAGCTCGCATCTCCAAATTGAAGTAAAAAATCTTTAACTGAATCTGCATACCTTCTTTTTAACGATTTGGGACATCAATATTTTCCATTGGGCAATATATGATACCATTAAAGCCTAAAATAGTACAAAACCAATTAAATTTAAATAAAGTTCCATGTATGTTTGGATCAGAATCTGGTTATTTTGAGATTCAACTAACTCTTGCAATAAGCTCATTCCTCAAGCTGCAGCTCAACTGAAATTTGTGATGTATTAAGGGCTGCGTTCAGCAGAGCTCATCGGACTCACTGATTACTAATCGCTGACATCGGTTTCCTACTGTACGCTTTTTCGCGTTTCCGGTTTTGACGTCACGAGAGTCATCGGTTACTCACCGAAGTCATCGGCTAGAAGAGTCGGTTTTTCCGATGACTGACGTCATTACTAACGTAAAACTACTATAAAAGCACCGATGACTGAATAAAAGCGTTCAGCAACTTACGACTTTATTATGACGAAAAAGCTCATCGGTGGAAAATATCAAATCCATCGGGTTTTTTTTTAAATATTTTTAAACATTTTCAAATTGTCGGTTAGTCGTATTAAAGTTTTTCGCCTTGAAGGCCTATCGGCCGAAGTACCGCATATTTTTCCCCATTAAAGCTTAGTTTTCTCCCCTACTTATTGGTCTCTTTACTTGTCGCGTTTTTACTCCTCACTCTCTAGACCATTGGTGGTTCTCGTGTTTTTTTTCCGTTGACTACTATACTGAAAGTACCCAATATATCAATTTTCTACAATTTACAATCTACATTAAAGTTTATAAATTGACCAAAAAATTTAAATGAAATACCCTATATATATTTTTCAAGAGCTGATAACAGACTAAAGCCAAGTGTTTTTAGGGTTCTAGTTTAAAAACAACTTATTTTTTCAATCTCTTAGCTAGGTATACATTTCAAATAAATAAAAATTACAGTTGAAATCCTGATAAAAGGTCATATGTAATTTTCTTAAATTATTTCTACCTAATAAGATGTAGACATGGCTATTTTTGACCATATAAGCCAATACACTTAGCAACATCTTCCAAAAAAAATTATAGAACAGGTAATTTTACCTTCCCTCGCTATAACATTAAAATATTGTAAAATCACCCCCAAAAGTAACTAAATTTAAATGAAATGCCCGTTATGTTACTCAAGAGCTGTTAACAGACTAAAACCAAGTGTTATTATGGTTCTAGTTTCAAAAAAATATTTTTATCAGTGCATAATAAAAGCGATATAATTCAAATCCCTGAAAAAATTAAAATTTCACAGTTTTAATCCAATAGTGTCTTTAATTTTAAATATTCCATTACCTTTAAATTTCTAAATAGGTTATTACACTAAACAGAATAGGAAAAGAGCATCTGGAAATACAATAAAAAGCGAGCGATAAAAAGTGCCATGAGCATGACCATTATTTTAAGACCAGGGGTTAAACAAATGTAATTAATTAATCTAAGCCTTTCAAAAAATGTTAAAAACTTGTATTTGTTTTTAAATTTTTAATAGCTCAGTCTATTTTGTATATAGCCAAATCAAGAATGTATTTATTTATATTTAGGTATAAATAAATACATTCTTGGCCAAATCCAATGACGCAATAATAATAAGCGATGTCTCATAGTGTTTAATCAGTTAGTTTCTAAACATTAAAGAAAATGTTGATGCCAAGAAAAACTTAGTTATCATTTACAAGTATCTGTTTTAATTTAAGAATAAGGATGTTTAATAGTTTTCAGTTGTAAATTCGAAAATTATAAAAGAAAATAAAGGTAATTTTAATGATAACTTCCGAAAATATGATAAATGTTTTGAAAAATAATCGTTTTTTTCTATATATAATAAATATAATATTTGTAAATTGAAACGGTATTACCACGTATTTAACTCTCATTAAATATAACGTTGAAAAGAGTTGAAAGTATGCACCTAATATCAACGTTGATATTAAGTTAAGAAATAACCTTAAAACGTTATATAAATCAAAAAACCAAAAATCAACAAAACTGAAACATTGTCATTGCTACCTGGGTCAGACTACAGTGCTACGGTTTAATTGACTTTTGAAAGACGCAGAATACCCTTCAAAAGTGAGGAATTTTAATTTCAATTTCTTTCAAAAGTAATTATTTAATTATTGAAATTCAATTTCCAAACACCCTGTACAATAAAATACGGCTGAGACAGAATAGTTTTTCAGTTGGTCAAGTTCTAACTTAACTTGGCCAAATATAGTCGGCGTCAAAAGCGCGCGGTACAAAGTTCGAGACAGACGACCTTCGAATTTGATAGCTCGACGGTATGTAGCTAGAGAGAAAGCTAAGGAAACTATGTATAGAGAGAGAGAGAGAGACGAAGTATGAGAGAGAGGTGCGATGTATGAATAGCGAACGACCAAGTTAGAGTAGAGAGAGAGAGAGACGAAGTATGAGAGAGAGGTGCGATGTATGAATAGCGAATGACCAAGTTAGAGTAGAGAGAGAGAGAGTCGAAGTGTGCGAGACCTAGATGTATAAGAGATAGACAAAGTATGAATATAGCACGACCAAGTATGAATATAGCACGACCAAGTATGAATATAGCACGACCAAGTATGAATATAACAAGACCAAGTATGAATATAACAAGACCAAGTATGAATATAACAAGACCAAGTATGAATATAACAAGACCAAGTATGAATATAACAAGACCAAGTATGAATATAACAAGACCAAGTATGAGCATAGCAACACCAAGTATGAATATAGCAAGACCAAGTATGAATATAGCAAGACCAAGTATGAATATAGCAAGACCAAGTAGGAATATAGTAAGACCTAGTATGAATATAGCAAGACCAAGTATGAATATAGCAAGACCAAGTATGAATATAGCACGACCAAGTATGAATATAGCACGACCAAGTATGAATATAACAAGACCAAGTATGAATATAACAAGACCAAGTATGAATATAACAAGACCAAGTATGAATATAACAAGACCAAGTATGAATATAACAAGACCAAGTATGAGTATAGCAACACCAAGTATGAATATAGCAAGACCAAGTATGAATATAGCAAGACCAAGTAGGAATATAGTAAGACCAAGTATGAATATAGCAAGACCAAGTATGAATATAACAAGACCAAGTATAGATATAGTAAGAGGTAAAGTATGAATATAACAAGACCAAGTATGAGTATAGTCAGACCAAATATGAATATAAAAAGACCAAGTATGAATATAACAAGATGTAAAGTATGAATATAGCGAGTGGTGAACGAATTTTGTCCGGTTTGGCGTGCCATAGGCTTGTACCGCTATTCGTAACCCTAGGGGCAGAGATTGGTCCGGTTACAGGGAAGACTTAAGCTTGTTCCTTAAGGGTGATAAGCCACGGCTGTCATCGGTGTTGGATTTCGATTTGGCTGTTGAACGCGTTTAACAGTCCATTATCGACTCCTATCACCGCAACTGTCTGGCACACGATAATACTAAGCATCTTGACACCATTAAGTTGAAAGATGGTAGTTTTTCCACATCCGGTAAGGACACGCTGACACATATGTTAGATGTACACTTTCCGGACTCTAAGGTCACCAGCAATGGAATATAGTAAGACTAAAGTATGAATATAGCAAGACCAAGTATGAATATAACAAGACCAAGTATAGATATAGTAAGAGGTAAAGTATGAATATAACAAGACCAAGTATGAGTATAGTCAGACCAAATATGAATATAACAAGACCAAGTATGAATATAACAAGATGTAAAGTATGAATATAGCGAGTGGTGAACGAATTTTGTCCGGTTTGGCGTGCCATAGGCTTGTACCGCTATTCGTAACCCTAGGGGCAGAGATTGGTCCGGTTACAGGGAAGACTTAAGCTTGTTCCTTAAGGGTGATAAGCCACGGCTGTCATCGGTGTTGGATTTCGATTTGGCTGTTGAACTTGTTTAACAGTCCATTATCGACTCCTATCACCGCAACTGTCTGGCACACGATAATACTAAGCATCTTGACACCATTAAGTTGAAAGATGGTAGTTTTTCCACATCCGGTAAGGACACGCTGACACATATGTTAGATGTACACTTTCCGGACTCTAAGGTCACCAGCAATGGTGGCACTGGCACTCTCCCTTTGAGGATCAATCGAACCAAAAGTCAGGGCCGGCTCAAGAAATTTGTTTCACCCGGGCAAGGGGGATTTTTGGCGCCCCTCTCATTTTGAGGCTAAATTAAACTACCCCCCCCCCCCGTAAAAACATTACCGTGTCCATGTTATAAATTTACCGTTTTCATAACAATAAATAATCTCTTTCTAAATACTTTGTGTAAACATATTTAATACCTTCTTTATGGTACATGGTCATTTTACATGGAGTTTGAAACACTAGGTAAGGTGGCAAGACTAGTATACCTTAAGTACTTTACTTATAATGTCCATGCTGAATAGGATTATCGTTAATATATAGGTTGTCCTAATTTGATCGGCCCAGGCGTTTATAAGAAAGGACCCTTTTCTTTTGGAATTTTCAGAAAAATCGTTAAATTTTTCACCGTTTTGAAATTTTTATTTTTTGAACGATAATTATAATTATTATTGAGAGGGGGCGGGGCGGAATGAATGCCCAACCATGCACTTCGACCCTAGGTCCATTGTTCTCCCCTGACCTATGACTTAGAAAAGTCCTATCTCCGACACAAACCTTAAGATACTTTTGGCTGGCATATTAAAGAAGTCGTTAGTTTCCAATTGATGCATCCCAAGATGCTCTAGCCTTTGAGCCGCATAAAAATCGCAGCTACAGAGAACGTGAGAGGCACTCTCCTCCTCGGCCTTGCAGGCCCTACATAGTGGGTCATCGCTGATACCAATAAGATTTAAATGTCTGTTGAGCTGGCAGTGACCTGTAAGCAGGCCAGTAACCCACCTTATACTAGATTTTGAGAGCGAAAGCAGTTCTTTCGCCCTTTGCCTAGAGGGGCCAGGAATAAACTCCTTAGCCTGTCTTTGGCCATCCATCTCGAGCCAGAGCTCAAGTTGATGGTTAGTCATGTACTTGGAAACCAGGCTGCGTATCAAGCCACGGGGGATAGGGACAGCAGGTTCTGGCCCACAGAACCCAGCCGTCGCACCCTCCCTGGCCAAGATGTCAGCCTTTTCATTCCCATGGTACACCTTATGTCCTGGGACCCAATAAAGTTGAACCTTATTAAGCGTACCGAGATTGAAAAGGAGATCCAAGCAGCTAAGAACCAGTCTGGAAGAAACACTAGACTGGTTTAGAGCTTTTAAAGCAGCCTGGCTATCCGAACAAATTTGGATAACTTTCCCGCGATAGTTCTTCTTAAGACAGAAGTCAACACAGAAGCAGATAGCAGAAATCTCTGCCTTAAAGACACTTGCATAAATCCCAAGGCTCTCGTAGAAGCCGTATTTGGTCGTTAGGCAGTTCATCTCTGCGCCCGCACCTAAATGGGTTTTAGACCCATCGGTGAAATAGACAACTTCCCCTCTGGTACCGAGGGTAACAATTGACCATTCTGTGCGGCTAGGGAAGTTCACGCCGAAAGGCTTACTAAAACGAAGTTTAGCAGCCATGTTGTCAGAACCCATTGAAAGAACAGGTAACCGACTGGAAATATCCCTAAAAAGCGTAGTGTGGCTCTTTTCCCAACTATTGGCCATCCACCACCCGTTTTGGTTTAGCCTATAGGCACCAAAAGTAGCAGCTTCCTCTATAAACAAATGTAGAGGAAGAATATTCAGTAGAATTTCTAGAGAAGCAGTTGAGGCTGTTCTCATAGCTCCTGTTTTGCCAACGCAAGCTAGCCTTTGAAGAGTGCGCAGTTCTGACTGCACCGTTTTAAGAGTAACCCTTGGCCACCAGACTACAGCTGCATAGGACAGTATAGTATTGAACGATAGGTGGTAGACGAAAATTTTCAATCAACAAGTTGTAGAGCGTACTCGAACACCATTAATGAAATTGGTTTGGTCAAAAACGGACAATTTTTCATTGAAATAATACGTCATGAAAAAAACCAAGTTGGTACTACCCAAAAAGGTTTACGACTCATGAAAAAGAAAGAGAAACCTATCTAATTTGAAATGATCGTATGTTGGTAAAGATAAAAATAGGGACTGCTTTTTAAGCCAAATCATTTTAAATCTTTTTTTAGAGAAAATACAATTTACATAGTAGATCAATTCCAGAATTCACGCGTCTTATTTGGGGCAAGAATGTTGCAAGAAGTCCACGAAACCGTCTAATTTATGCCAACTGAATTTCCCACGTGTTTTTTATTTTGCACTACTCTGTCGCTTAAAGTGTGGTTCCATTTTATTATTTAAAGATACAGCTTCGTTTTAAAATTATTCTCTGAACGTACTCCAGTAAAATAAAAAGATGCCTCGTTATACCTGTGAACAGCGGTCCAGGATGGTCGAATTATACTACGGAGATGGTCAACGAAATGTACTTGAATTGAGTCGATTATTTCAAATGTTGTATCCTGACAGTGTGTCAGAATTTATAGCCCGGTGTACCTACACCTCCGACTTCGGTCAGGTTTGGGCTGGAAACTGAGCTTCGGGCCACCCTAACGGAGATGGTCGGTGCAAACTGGCCACCTCGGCGGATTGGGTAGCCTGCTGTGGGGTGGCGGGCCTCCATATGAGGGCACGGTGGTCCTGTTTCCTGGCCTTTTGGAGCACACCGGGATCTACGGTGCCAGCTGTGCCGGGTTATGTGGACTGCTGTGTTCCCGTCGTTCCCCTTTAGGAGCTCTCTCCAAAGGGTATGACCTACGTAGGTAGGTTGTCAGCTGGAGTTGTTGCTATAGCATCCACTCTTAATCCCACCACTGTGTGCGAAGTGAGAATTGGTCAACCCATTGCCGCACCTTTAGCTGGGTTGAGTGGTTTGCATCAAAGGTGCGACCATCATTAGTACGGTACTACTACCCATGCTGGATTTGTCACCTGTCCGGGCTTTGGGACGCTGGCGTAGGGCACTATGATGATAGGCCTCTGGAGGTATGGCCCCTGTTACTAGGTACACCGGGCTAAAAATTCTGGCACACTTCTATTCTTGTAGTATCGCCCAACCACTTTTGCTTCTTATTATTATTATAAACCCTGGTTTATAATGTTAATACCAGAAAAATGCTTCATCCGTCAGAATTGCAAAATAAATTAGTTGGACATTTTGGTTGGGAAAACGATTTGTATTTCTAATTAGCTAAAGATTTTTCAAATTATGTTACGCTTTCATTAAAAAAATTATAAACAAATCCAATTCTTGGTAAACCAAAAAGGCGCACAACTCAATTTCGGCGCCCCTCTCGAACCGGCGCCCCGGGCAATTGCCCGGGTTGCCCGGCCCTTGAGTCGCCCCTGCCAAAAGGGAAGATTGGGCAGTTGCGAATAAGGTCGTCACGCATTCTAGACTTATGTGGGCTGTAAAGTCATTTAAACCCTATAAGTCCCCGGGACCGGATGGGATTTTTCCTATCCTCTTACAGGAGGGCGTTGATATTCTATGCCCTCTGTTGCTGAGAATCTACAGGGCTTGTATTGCTCTAGGGCATTTACCTAGCACCTGGAAGCTTTCTCAAGTAATCTTCATACCCAAGCCTGGTAAATCTGATTACCTGGAAGCTAAGGCATTTAGGCCAATTAGTCTTACCTCTTTTCTCCTAAAAATTCGGGAGAAAATGGTGGACAACTATATTAGAGAGGAGGTTCTTTGCAACTCTCCTCTGTCGGCTGCGCCAAGGACGTATATAAGGGGGGGTTAGGGGGTTCAAACCCCCCCTTAGGACTCGATTCCTTCCTTACGAAAGGTGCGCAACGTTAAAAAATAAACAGTAAGACGTAAAACTGAATTTAAATATTAAAAAACTTCGTTTGATACACGTGCGGAAATGTCACTCGTCCCGAGTCAAGCCAGTACTTTAAATATGCGTTATTGCTAACGAAAAATTTCGAGCTCGCTGCGCTCGCGATTTCATCTGGTTGTGCTATAACCCGTCCCCCCCCCCCCCCTTAGACTTTCTATATCTACGTGCTTGGGCTGCGCAGCATGCCTATCAGAAGGGCAGGTCTACTGAGACCGCCCTGCATGGTATCAGCAGCTGTCTGGAAAAAGCAATTGAGCACAACTAAATTGCGCTAGCAGTTTTTCTTGATATTGAGGGAGCCTTTGATAAGGTCTCCAGCGCTGTTATACTTAAGGCTGCGAAAAAGTTTGGTATCAATGACACCAGGGGCGTAGGAACGTTCTAGAAGTAGGAGGGGGCAAAGATAAACGAAAAGGGGTCTTTAGAATGGTTTTTAATTTTTAATGGAGTGTAGCTTCTCCGAATGCATGTGTACTTGTTACTACTATGTAAATTGGCGGGAAAAGACTGAAATTTAAACACAGTTGAGGTTCTATAAACTGTATATGCTTTTAAAATGATAATTTGACCCTTTGAAGATTTCAACTGACCAAAGGTTGGAGGGGGCAATAGCATTAGTTGCCCCTCCCAGCAAAATTCTAGGGAGGGGCATTGCCCCCCCCCTGCCCCTCCCGGTTCCTACGCCCCTGAATGACACATTGTGCCTTTGGATCAAATCTATGTTAACTGACCGGAAAGTGACATCCTCCTTGCTGGGTGACTCCCTTATGGTCTCCACCAGTCGTGGTTGCCCACAGGGGGGGGGGGGTTTCTCCCCTTCTGTGGTGCCTGGTGGTGGATGAACTCGTTCGGAGGTTGAACAGGGGAGGATGCCGCTGTTTCGGTTACGCTGATGATATTGCTATCATCATTACTGGGAAATTCCCGGTAACAGTGAAGGACGTAATGAGGAGGGCCCTAGCATCAGTTGAGAGCTGGTGCAGGGAGGTCAACCTCATGGTTAATCCTAATAAAACTGTCTTGGTTCCTTTTACTCGTAAAAGGATACAAGACATGTTTGAGGGTATTTACTTATTTGGAAAGAACCTAGTGGAGAGTACCGAGGTGAAGTACCTCGGGGTCATCCTGGATAGCAAACTAACATGGAAACCACACCTTGACTACATAGTCAAGAACAGTAGCCCCGCCAGGGGTTTTATGCACGTAGGCTCAGCCTGAATTAGAGGCCCCATCTATAATGTTTATTTAAAAAATTCCCGAGTTCCAAGGATTTTTTTTATTTAAATGTTTTAAATTTTGACATGATTTCTATTTTCCCATTGAATTTTTTAAAGGCATTTTAATCAAGGAATGACACTCTTCGATTAGTTTTTTTTTCCAAATTCGTCGACTACTAACTTTGGGTTTTCTCTTAAACAATTCGACAAATCACTATTTATCGACAGTGTAGCCAGATTTGAAAGCCTAAATTCTCCCATAGTTGTCCGTAGACGTGTTTCAATTCTTTTGAGTGAACTGAAACTTCTTTCTGAGATTGTATTTGCCACAGGAATGCAAGAAACAATTTTGTAGTATTTCACTAGGTCGGGGAACCCATCTGCCATTTTAATTAAATAGTGGAAGCAGTCGATTACGCTGGTAAATTTCTTGGGGATAATTAAATTTCTGGCTATTTTAACGAATTAAGTTCGAACTGAAACCGATTTTAAGTGTTACGATGGGTTACGATATCGTTTTCGTTAAGAAAGTTTTCCGAGTTAGGGTCAGACGCCATTATACCTTTGAATAAGCCAGAGTTTTCCAATAGTCGAATTTTCATTTCTGAAATGAATTTATCAACTAATTCGAAATAGGTGGACCTCAACTGGTCAATCAGGGTTTTTGCTTCCGTTTCCCTGCTACCCGTTGTACTCGTTACCACACTATGTTTTAATCTCTTGTTAGGGATTATTTTACGTTTCCGTAAAGCTATCGGTTCGCTGTTACGATCAGGTATTGCAATAAAAGCAGATTCTGCGATTTTAGTAGCTTCTACCCAAATTAAATCAAAACGTTCCGAGTTCCTACATTCTTCTAAGGTCTTAACGGTAGCTTGGCAAATGGCAACGGCTTCCGTTAAAATAACTTTCGAACTTTGCAAGTATTCCGACAGGGAATTCGTTACGAATAATACTTCGTCTAGTGCGACAATTAATATTAAGTTGTTAAAGTTATGTAATTGGGATATATACCCACGACACTCAGCAGCTTCCTCTGGTTTTCCGTTTTCAATTAGATTGTCTAACGTTAAAACTACGGAATCGAGTCTATTTCTAAAATAACTAACACCTTTTTTTTTTACTCCACCACCCACCGAGTGTCGCAGCTTTGTGGCATTTTAAGTATCTCATAGCCCATATCTTTTTGGGAGTTTTCAAAATATTCGCTTCTAATAACCGAATTGCTTTGAAAATTGTATATGGCCTGAACCAAACCAAGTAGTTCCCTAACTGCCAATATTTTGGAGCAACAGTCAACTAAAACTAAATTTAAGCGGTGCGCGTAGCAATGCACATACGGACAATGTCCGCCTACTGCCTCTTCTACTTTCACCCTCACTCCTTTTACGTGTCCGCTCATTACATTTGCCCCGTCATATGTCTGTCCAACGCAATTCTCCAGTTTTAAACCACCCTCTGTCAATAGATTTATAATTGCCAAGCTGATATTCTCAGAATCAAACTTATGTAAATCAGTGAAACCAGAAGTTTATAATAAACCCCTTCGGGGGGAGTATTCAACTTCACTTTATTTGTGATACATCATTCCGCGGCACTTCAGGGGTTTTGCTTAAACGTGGCGGAATACAAACAGAGCCTACTCGCGGTTGGTTATAATCCTGCGCCACGAGCGTTTGCCGCCGTTATCCATTCCGTCGTCCGCTTTAATAAACTAGACTTATGGAAGGAACGTTTACAGTACAGTGAGGGTTGGCGGGGTTATACAACCACCGTGTCTGTCTGTGGGTCTGTGGGTCTGTGGGTGGTCTGTGGGTCTGTGGGTCTGTGGGTCTGTCAGGCCTGCGAACGCGTTCGCATTTTCGGTGCAAAGTGTAATCACTGCGTACGCAGTTTCTCAAAGGGTTGGCAAAACCACCGTGTGACGGTGAGCGTTAACGGATGCATTTGCGGTTTGGTTTGGATGGTGTTTTTTCGCTCACCGTCGTGACGGTTTGGTGTATTACGTTTTTGTATTGTTTATGCGTAGGTTGTGAGTGTTGAATTTGTTGTGTTTGTGTTCTGATGGTTGTGCATGTTGAGTCTGTTGTGTTTATATGGGCGTTTTCTCTCCAACTTCTTCTTATTGACTTTGGGACGGACCGAGTGCTGAGTGTAATGCTACCTCTCAACGTCCAATGGCAGGGTTTCCACCAGTTGTACACGGTATTCGTCTTAGTATCAATTTGCGATCGCATCGGGCGGGATTTGAACCCGAGACCTCCTGATGGACAGGCGGACGTTCTACCACAGAACCACCGACACTTGTTACGCCTTATTGAAAATTAGACCTTCAGCTTTATCGGAAGCGTATTTAATAGAGTACGAAATTTTGGTTTAATTGAAATAGAATTGAAATTGAAATTATTGCATCGAAGAAATTCTAATTTAGCGTTTCTCTATTGATTAAAAACAAATGCGCCACCCACAGGGGCGGATTAACCCTTTCGGCGCCTTTAGGCACAGAAAAATTTGGCGCCCCTTGGCATTGGTCAGCTAAGGAGGGGCGTATCGGCTTATAATAAATAAATATATTTTAGTTTCCCCAAACCTTTTCGGCGTTATTTTGAGTAGGGGCAAGCCAAGTACATGGACAGTGGCTCTTTATCACAGTTTTGGCGCCCCTAGAAAAATGGCGCCCTAGGCACGTGCCTACTTTGCCTAATGGTTAATACGCCCCTGGCCACCCAGGTTTCGAACCCAGACCATTCGGCTTGGCAGTCGAGCGCTCTACCACAGAACCACCGATAGCTGCTTAGATTCACTGAAATTAAGACAGGCATCGTAAGCATAATAGGTAATAAAGTCTTTTTTTATTAATGAATTTATGAAGGCCTAATCTGGTTTTTTTTAAAGGTTAAATCTTGTTTTAGCGCAGTCAGCCGAGATTAGAGGGTTAAAGGGTAGACCCTGTGGGTGGTCCACTTTGTTAGTTTTTTTTGTTATTTATTTACGGGTATTATTAACGACCTATATATAGTTGTGTTAATTCAAAGGAGATAATTTAACGTTAATTGCTTTAAGAGCTGGCGGTTAGTCAAGTGGCTCTCTGTGCTTTGTTGATGGTAAGGTTTTTGCTTCTTGTAAATATATTTGGTGTGGATATTTGGATATCTACGATTTCTAACGCAGTCAATGATTTCTTGGGTGTGCGAGTCATTATATGATATTGGAAATTGGACGGCATTGGTCTTTTTCATGCGGTATGTGTCACAACGTCAACTGGAAGTTGAAATAAAATGAGCGTTAAAGATGCGGCAAGTATTTCGTAAGCGAGAAAAATACAAATACCATCTGTAGATGTTTCTTTCATTAAAATTTGCTTAGTATTATATTCAACTGATAAACATGTACTGTAAAAAGGGTTAAATTCAATTGTGCATTGTTTTAGTGAATCTAACTCGCTGTTGTAACTACTTAATTTATAATATTCTGAATAAATTAAACTCGATTGTTTCGTCTCAATTATTTAAATTAAAATTAAAATTTTATACCGGGCAGGGTTTGAACCGAGAATACGTTTTTCGTAAATAACTCTGAATTGCGGAGATATCTTTGGGGGTCGTATCGAGAAATTAATACCACTAGGGACCATACTTCCGAGGAGAGGTATATTTTGGCTTGCCAACTTGTTTTGGTTGCAGTAAACTTTTTAAGGAATGTTATTGTGATTTTGTAGAATTATTTTAATACTAAATGAGATATTTTTTTTATTCAAGATTATGGAGGAACTAAAAAATATAGATAACTTTATGGAATGTTTAGATGATATATTATTTAGCTGTGAAAGCCAAACGTTTATGTTCAAGGGACTACTATTCTGGAATTGCATAAAAAATTTATTGATACTCTGTGTTTCAAAGCTCTTTTACAAGCTTTAAAGCGCCCGGTGCAGAGACGTTTTGCGATTCCTGTTAATTTTAACATTATCGCAATTTAGCGATTCAGATGCGAGCTGTTTATTTTGCGATCCTCGCAATCGAAATCGCGGTGCAGAGACGTTTTAGCGATTCCTGTTAATCGGCGACGCTGTTATTTTTGCGAATTTTTATACCCAAGTCACGGACTAATAGGAGAGCTCGAGTTTTGACGCAAAAAGCAATCACGTGGTTATGGTTGGCTTGCATTTTGATAATGGAAGATTGGCTCTTCTAATTAATAATTTTCTTACTCTAATTTTATTATTAGTTTTTATAATTTTTATAGTTAAATCCGTTATTTTATTAAAATATATTTATATAATATAGCCACGAAGGGAAAGCAAATCAGTTTCTGAAGAATGAGAGGTTATCCAAAATCTTTTTTAAAGCCATAAAATAGTGCATGAAAATGTTTTTTCTGATTATATAATTTTCTTACTCTTATTATTGCATTTATTACACAATTTAATGGTTTTGTTATTTTAAAAATTTATTTTTATAATATGGTTTGAGCACCAATAAAATAACGAATGAAAATAAGAATTATTACTATTATAAGTCAACATTTTCCGAAAATAATTCTCTATTAGAAAATGAGCCAAATCATATGGTTTTTGGGAAAATATTTATTTCAAAACTTATCTGATAGCAATTAAAATAAATCTAGTTATAAAATAAATAAATAAATAAAAAAACCAATTTCACGAGTGTACAAAAATTGGGAATTGTCTAAAACAATTTATAGCTAAATATATTGATCACACGTAAAACAATGGTCCTGCTTTTTGATATAAGTTGTTGTTCTACCTAATTATCTGGCATTTACATAGCCTAGTCAAGGTATCAATTTTAACAAATGATATAAGCGTGGAAAATTAACTGACAAACACTTTTACGGTACTACATCAAATTGGCTCGGTAAGCTCTTGATGCATGCCAAATAAACTTGACTATTTCTATACATCTTTTATCGCAACTCCTAGTCTACCTGAGGAAAGGTTTCTTCTTAGTAGATGAATTGATATAAACGCTGGTTGATAGTTGAAGATCTTTGATACACTGAACCAATTCACCATGTCATTACTGACTTATTAGTTAAAACCCAGTGCATACACTACCAGCAAATAAGGATCTATAAATAAACCAAGCATTAGAATTACATCCAAAGAAGTAATGTATAAGATTCCCTATTATAATTTATTCTTACCTGTAAAGTTGCTAAGAGTGGCTGGCTTATTTTAGTGTTTCGTAAATCGTGATTGTGGTTAGGCCTTGGCTCTGACAATAATTAATCCTTTTTGGTTGATGTATAGGTTCTTCTATATTTTTAGTTCGCTTGCCACTAACTGATTTCTTAATTGTTGATTCACGAGTCTGAAATGACTTATTTAAATTATCTTTTATATAAAAATTACATTGTGTTTCCTTATTAACACCACTGCCACCTCGGTAGATTCCCGCCATTTTATTTTTAATAAAAAAATCCTCCGATGTCGACCTCTGGTACTACTTTTATTTAAAAAACGTCATGATTTTAAGAACGAATGAATAGCGACCGTAGTGACGCGCGGTTTTTGAACTGTCGCGGAATGATGTATCATTAAAATAAAATGGGCTCAATGGGAAGTTGAATACTTCCCCCAAAGGGGTTTATTATAAACTTCTGGTGAAACCTAGAAATCTTTCTACGACACCTATTTCTATTCTAGTATATCGAATACAAACGCTTAGCTGCTCCACCCCTGCATTGTCTCGGGTTTCATCTTCAATTACAGAGTAAAACCCACCGGATTCGATGACCTCTTCGACAATCATTTTCCTTACTAAATTTGCACAAATGTCAATTATTTCATTTTGTACGGTGCTGTGAATATATTTTGCATTATTGGGCATACTCTCGCATTTGGCTTTCAAATCAGGACATTTTCATTTCAGAAGTTCTAAAATTTCAATAAAATTTCCTCTGTTTCCAATTTTATCGGCAGATGTATTCCCCTGAAGTGCTAAATCTTGTTGAGAACATAAAATTATGACTTCCACGTGTGCAGATAATACCTCTCTATTTCTAATTACGTCAAGTCTATGGTGGCCATTAACCTGACACGCTATTGATCCACGAGATTTTAATTCAGTGTAGTCTAAATACATTCTATAGGCTAGTTGGTGGGAAGATTTATTCGAAGTGAAATGTTCTTCGAATTTTTTCGCCATATTTTTCCAATCCGAAAATCCGTTCACAAATCCAGTATTTCTACTGCCTAGAAAATGACGGCAACAAAAGCAGTAAACTGCATTTTTTGCAACTGAATACTCAAGCATTCGATATTTGTCGTACCAAGAAGAAATGAAACCACGATTTTTACCACCCATTAAAGTTTTAGGAAAAGGATTGAGTTTAGGCTGAACTGGAAGGCAATCTTTATCTAAACTAATATCCAATTCGTGTAAGCGCACTTCTGTTAAATTAGTTAAATCTTGCACATCGGCAGATATAGTAGGGTTTCTAATAATTTCGGCTTCATTACTTAGTGCAATGTCTAAAGCAGAACTGACGTTTGGAAGAACCTCAGAAATATTACAACCTTCGAATTCTAAACCCTCTTTATTTCCCAAGCTTTCCCCGGGACTATCATTATGACTCTTGCCTGACGATTTCAAAAAACGTTCCATTGCGCCTTTCTGACTACTAACAACCCCATCTTCTCTCTTGCGCTTCTGGCGTTTTTGGGCCCCAGATAAAAATTTTCGGGTGCTCATATTTTAAAACGTAATTTAAAACCTATTCTAAACGAAGCTTGTAATAGCTTAGTACACTGTGAAAAAAAATATGACTATTTCATACCAAATAAGGTATTTTACGTTGCGTCCCCAGACGAACCTTTTAAAGTGCAAAATAAAACCTTTCTATGAAAGTATTATAAAATACCTTTTCATAAAGGAATAGTTTTGAACTATGAGTTACACATAAGTACCATTTGAAGTATTTTTGAAACCTTATTTTGGGATTTTTAAATACCTTTAAAAGGTATAGTTTTGAAGCATGAGGTACACATAGGTACCATTTAAAGTATTTTAGAAACCTTATTTTGGAATTTTTAAATACCTTTATAGGATTAGTTTATAATCTTTTTAAGAAAATCGTATCATTTCGAACCTTTGAAAGTCGTAACCAATACTTTAAAAGGTTTCATAAAAAGCCCCTTGGAAAAAATGGTATTAATTTGTACCTTTCTAAGTCTCAAAAAAAGCCCTTTAAAGGTTTCATGAAAATCCATTGGAAAAAAGGATTCATGCGAAGCCAATTAAGGTGTTCATTTTGGCCTTTTATGGAATTCAATCTAGCGTTGAAAATAGAACGAAGTACCTTAAAAGGTACTATAAAATACTCTATTAAAAAAGGTATTATTTCATCAAACTAAAGTTCTGAAATTATCCTTTGTATTTGACAAAACTATACTAGAAAATTAATGTTTACGAAAATAGTATTTCCCAATTTAGAAGATTAAGATTTAACACATTTTTTTAAAATCATTTCAAATTTATCTTTCAATAGTACCAATACAAAAATTGTACATCTTATTTTAAAAAAAACCTAGTTACATTTCTCGTGGGTTATGCACGTAGCCAAATAGTTTGTGGCAATTTTTTCGAGTTTGTTTCTATTTCTAAAACAACTTTCTGTAAAAATGCCAATGTTTTTGCCAATTTTGGAGAGTAAAGTAGGTCATGAAAAGGGTGACGAACCCTTTAATCACACTTCCTGATGAAATTTCTGCAGTTTCTAAAATTATAACTGATTTGTCCAAAAAGGCAACATATACCACTGCATGTTCATTGCTTGGAGCCTAAAAAAATCAATTATTGCAATAATATGTCAAATAATATAACGAAATAAATTGTACTTACATTGAAAGTAAATAGAAAATTAGGGTCTTCCTTGAAAATCAATGGTAGTAGCACGCGGCCATAACAAAATTTTCAAATCCCATGTAAATAAGCGAAAGAAAATTGTCCCGCTAGGCGCTACGTCTCCTCACAAAATATGTAAATTTTATTACAGGCAAAGGCGGGGTACTCGAATTAAATCCGGAAAAAACGTTTTCTCTCGTAATAACATAATTTTTTCGGAAAAAACACGTTGGCATAAATGAAATGAAAATAACATGTTTTAGAATTATGTTCGGGTAAAATTGCCAGATAAACTAAACTAATTAAAGGAAATGTGTTTTTTAGTCAAAGAGGGGAGAATTTCATATAAAGAGACGCGTAATTGATACAAGGCGTCATTTTTGAAAATTGGGCTTAGAAACGTCTCGGTAATTTTTTATTTATTGTTATTAATAATAAAACGTATATAAATATGAAACCATACCGTCTTGTACCTCAAATACAAAAATTTGACAGATTTGTCTTTTCATGAGTTCCCAAGCAATGAAAATCTTCGGTTATTATGGTTAAAAATCATTAAATGAAAAGATTTTCAAATGAGTGAAAATGGTAAAGATGTAGTCTACATTTCAAGGACGACGATTATATTTCAGGTTTGTATCTTTATTTAAAAAAATATTTATCAGTCATGTTGAAAGTGCTAGTGCAAGTTCTTCAGGAAAAAATATTTCTGAGGTGGCTGAAGATGAAATCGAAAAAGAAATTGTAGAAATATAAAAACTCAATAAAAGTCACCATAAATAACTTGCAATCAAAAATTTGGCGTCAAAACCTAAAATTACAGGTTAATTAAAGGTTACCAATTTTCAAGGAAAAATGGTTTCCTCAAGCTCCCATCAAAGATGACACTGAAGAGATACGTTGGAAAAATTAATGGTGAAACGGGAGTTACAAAAGCCATCTCCTTGGTGTGATACAAGACCTTCTAAATTGTCCGACAATCAAATTCCTGAAGACTATAAAAATATTTTAGATGCCCTTTTGATCACTCCTGAAACTCAATGTTCTACCTTAAAATTAGCCTGTGAAGCATACTTAGCTGGGCATGTTTTGAGGGAATTACAAAAGAAGGAATTTTGAGGCTGCTGCGTTGTAAACATTTCCCAGCCATGTCACAGCTCTCCACTATTGGATTTGATTAAAAACCAAGATAGAGGAAATCTTAAATATCCAAGTCGTCCATTTATATTAATTGTATCAAGAATAGTCACCTTTGTGCAACATTTGCGGGTTTCAAGGTGTTTACGATGAACTAACGAACGACTGAAGAAGAGCCTCGGCTCGAAACGTCTTGTATAAAATAAGTTTTATCTTCTAATACCATGCCGTTTTCTCTGAATTAAACATAATTTCTACTAATATTCACCATGGTAAATAATAAGTTTAATATATTGAGAAATGCATTTTGCCAAAGCACGAACTCTGTCCACTATTTTATAGTTGTGATCCAGAACCTGCCAAATTAATTGCAGGAATAGTCTGTCAGAAAATAGTCCCTCCGGTTATGGATAACATAACGCGCACAATTTCTGCTAAGCATGAAAAAGTAAAAGAGCTTGTATATAAGCCAATATCTAGAAAAGAATACAAACTTCAGTAACATTTACTTTGTTATTCAAAGATTCACTTTACAACTATACTAAAAATATATCTATTTAATATCAAGAATAATTATCAACAACATTATTTTAAAGATGTAGATAAATAATTACCTAATTTAAAATATTTGAATTATTGGTTTTATAAAAAATACTATTCATAATTACGCATTACTGTGATAAGGTGTTGACCACATCTGCTGGAACAGAGCTGGAGATACACATTTTTATTTTTATTGTCGTAGAATATAAATAGAGTAAAAATATTTCAAAGCTAAATTATAATTTAAATATAACTAAAATATTAATTTA
Organism: Leiobunum rupestre; assembly: GCF_980474605.1. Lineage (NCBI taxonomy): Eukaryota > Metazoa > Arthropoda > Arachnida > Opiliones > Sclerosomatidae > Leiobunum > Leiobunum rupestre. The sequence goes on from NC_143391.1 coordinate 20,357,409, forward strand.
CTCTTTCGTTAATAAAATAAAAATATAAAACCTGGGAAAAAACGACTTTTTCTTTGAAGAATAACAGCTGATTGCACTGGAAGGCGGCAATAAAAAGAGAAAATATGTGAGGAGTTCTAGCGCTACTTCTCCCTGGCGGGAAAAATCTTATTTTGCAAAAACACGGCGATTGTTATGGCCGCTATAGCGCCGCAGCGCGAAATCAAAGTTGGCCGTGGTAGTAGCATTAAACTGACAATTACTTCCATTCTAAAGGAGGAATAAGGTAGATATTATTATAGTTACTTCCAAATAGCCTAGTTGAAAATTTTTACCTGCGATTTTTTCTTCAGTTACGAAGTCTTTCTTTGCTAATAGCTGTTCATTTAATTTTTTTAAAAAGGTTCGACTTTTTTGTTAAATGAAATATTTTTGGTAAGTGGTTGGATATATTAAAAAAACATTTTCTGGGATTTTTTAACAATAGGTACTTTTGTTTCTTTTTTGTTTTTTTCTTTTTTTGTTTATTATTCGCCAGGTATTACAGTAATTCCAAAAGTTTTAACCGCAGTTTATTTTTTAGAAAGATATGATAAATGTACAATTTTTACTTGCCAGCAATTTTTCTCACGGAATATACGACATATTTCGAGATTTTTCTACGTGTTGGATGAGGTAGGACTGATGACGAAAAAGATTTAACGGCAAGATATTACTAAATATAAGAAATATTGAGTAAAAGATAACCAAAAGAACGCACAACAACACAACCCCAGTGAAATTTGGACAAGGTAAAGTAACCAAAATCAAAATTAAAACCTAATTTATCTGTCTAAAGCAAAACTACAACCGATAAGCAAGTTCCAAACTAATAGTAAAACTGAACTCGTAAACCTAAGTATTGTACGTGTTGGATGAGGTAGGACTGATGCCGAATTAGATTTAACGGCAAGATACTACTGAATTTTTAAAAAGTGTGCAAAGTGAAATGTGTTTTTTTACGGCGAATTCAATTCGCTAGAAACTAGGTACGACTTCACTGGCGCTCGATCGAAGCGAGTGCGCAACGCCGTTAGTCGCCAATACTTTACAAGTCCTTATACTTTTAGTTTGGAACGTGCTTATCGGTTGTAGTTTTGCTTTAGACAGATAAATTAAGTTTTACTTTTGATTTCGGATACTTTACCTTGTCCAAGTTTCATTGCGGTTTTCTTGTTGTGCGTTCTTTTGGTTCTCTTTTACTCAATATTTCTTATATTGAGTAATATCTTGCCGTTAAATCTATTTCGTCATCAGTCCTACCTTATCCAACACGTAGAAAAATCTCGAAATATGTCGTAATTTTCGAGGTAAAAATTAGTGGCTAGTAACAATTTTATATTTATCACATCTTTTTAAATAATAAATTGCGGTTAAAACTTTTGGCGTTACTGTAATCCTTGACAAATAATAAACCTAAAAAAATAAACGAAAACCAAAAGTACCTATTGTGAAAAATAACCGGTAAAGATTTACCTTCTAAAACTTAATATCCCACAATGGAAAAATGCGAAATAAAGTTGAAAGGAAATTTAGAAATCCACTGATCGAGATGAGGTCATAGCTTGGCGTTCACAAGAAAACGTTTGTTGTCCGGCGCCCGCCTCGCCGACCTTGCCCGATTTTCCCAAAATATTTTATCTGGGCACGGCCAACTTCGATCTCTCGCGCTACAGCGGCCATCTCATTCGTTGATGTTTCTGTGTTAACCTATGAGCAAAAGATGTGTATGACGTGAGCGCCCCTAGCGGTTTATTATTTTTATAATAGTTTTTACATTGAAGCAAATATAATAACCGAGCGTTGCGCTGAACTCCTACACGTTATAGTACAGTTTATAAAGAGAAAATCCTTGCTCTCGGAATTTCGACGAATGTGTTGGCCGCTGTAGCGCTAACAGCGCGTGATCAAAGTTGGCCGTGATCTGGGTCAAGCAGCATTGGCAGGTCCCGAAAATCAAATTACTATGCCGATTAAATTATCGTACAACCCTAAAAATTATGGCGCCTTAGCGTGTAGTCGGGTTTAGTACTTTTTTAAAATAAAATTCGATCTATTGAAATAAACAAACTTGCACGAAACAAGAAATAAATCAAGAAATATTTATTTGTTACTTTTCAAATATCTTGGCCGTGGGATTATCCACTGTGTGAACCAAAAATCTAACTTGGTTTAAATATCACTTTTAAAATTATTACAGCCAATTTTCGGCGAGAGAGCGAGCTGATCAAAGTTGGCTGTGACCGGACTGAACAGAACCAGGAAATTTCGCGTAGCGAGGGCTCAGCGGCTTTTGGGGGGTAAAAAGTCCGGATGGTTGGATTGATGAGCGTGTTTCCGCTAAATCCGAAAATTATAGTACAATTTTAGTACACCATAGCGGAATTGTCGAAAATTGCGTAGTAATAGTACGCAGTTAAAACTATAGTACGCCACGAAAACTAGCTTGAAATTATCGACATTTGCGAAAATTATAGTACGTCTTGATACGCTGGGGTCAGGAAGTCTCTATTTTCGTATATCAGTCCGCGCATGAAAACTACTCTCCGCGGGAGTTATCGTGTATTAAAAGTCATCGGACAACGTACGAGATATTTCTGCCTCTCTCTTGAGATTAGGGAAAAAAACCCCAAAAGAGAGATTTTCATACCACAACAATCGAGGTATACCAAGAAAGGCATAGAAAAATACTGATTATGGACAAAAACCTATAAAGGAATTTTTTCGAACCTGATACCTTCAATGGTACTTCGAAAAACCTTCTGGTATTTTAAAATACCAACGAAATACCTTTATTTTTCACAGTGTAGTCTCGAAAAGACTGTTTTTATAAAGCAGAGCTATAGTATATGTAAATATAATAGCTAATTAGGTTTCAAAAAGGCAGTGGAAAATCAGCTACAAATAGCTTATTAGCCTTGAAAAAGGCTGTTTGGAAAATTAAGCTACAATAGCTTATTAGCCTTGAAAAAGGCTGTTTGTAAAATTAAGCTACAATAGCTTATTAGCCTTGAAAAAGGCTGTTTGGAAAATTAAGCTACAATAGCTTATTAGCCTTGAAAAAGGCTGTTTGGAAAATTAAGCTACAATAGCTTATTAGCCTTGAAAAAGGCTGTTTGGAAAATTAAGCTACAATAGCTTATTAGCCTTGAAAAAGGCTGTTGAAAAATCAACTATTAAATCTAGTTAAATTCTGGCCAAAAGAGACTCAAAATTGAGAACTATCTTGCTCAGGAGACGAAAACGAAATGACGATTGACGAAACGCGAGGCCCTAATCACTAACGGACCCCGTTCGATGGTCACTGAAATCACGTGACTTCTCAAAAGAGGGAAAAAGGGGAAACCCAAATTCCTCAATATTTGAAAGAATAACCGCTTCCTATCAAAGCAATAGGCTTGGGCTTTACCTCTGCTGGGACGAGAAAGAGATAAATCCAGTTTTGGCAATCCCCCCCCCCCCTCCGGTCCTCTTCACGGACGTCGTCAAATTCCAAGAAACTAAATGTCTTTGTTGTGTGTATTGTAGCTTCTCACTGACACCGAGGCAAAAAGACAGGTGTCCCTGCACTTTGCGGCCTAGCATGACGTATTTCCCCGTCCCGGCGTCACCATCTCTTATCAGTCAATTCAAAAGAAAAAGTTTTTTCAAGGGAAAAATCTATAATCACGGACAGCGTTGCCAACCGTACTCTAATTATAGTACATTTCGATAAAATTAACTTCCAATCTGTTATATTACTCCCAGTAGGCTAAAAATGGAAATATCAAATCTTATTTTACAAACTAGTAACTAAAAATATTGAGGGTTATAATAGGCACCGTTTCAAAAATTTAGAGGCCCCCAAAGTAGGCCTACACTTTTTCAACGTAGGCACGTGTCTACTTGTCAAGAAGGGCAAAATGTTATTTTGGAGAACTAGAAGTGCAGTTAGCAAGACCTGGGGCTTAAGCCCCAGGGCTGTGTACTGGCTGTACACCATGATCATCAGACCTATCCTGTCTTATGCAGCTGTGGTCTGGTGGCCAAGGGTTACTTTAAGGACTGTGCAGTTTGATCTGCGCACTCTGCAAAGGCTGGATTGTGTCGGCATTACAGGAGCCATGAGAACAGCCCCAAGCGCTTCTCTGGAAATACTCCTGAATATGCTTCCTCTCCACCTTTTTATTGAGGAAGCTGCCCTTTTAGGTGCCTATAGGCTCAACCAAAATGGCTGGTGGAAGGCTAATAATTGGGAGCATAACCACACCAAGCTCTTTCGAGATATTTCCAATCAGATGCCTATTTTAACAATGGGTTCTGATCTGATGGTTACCAAACTTCACTTTGGTAAACCTTTTGAGGTCAACTTCCCTAGCCGTGCGGAGTGGAGTAACTTGACCCTCGGCACCCGAGGAGAGATCGTCTGGTTCACTGATGGGTCTAAGGCCCACTATGGCACTGGTGCGGGGATGTATTGCCTTACTTATAATTTTGGCTTTTATGAAAGCCCAGGGGTACACACTAGTGTATTCCAGGCGGAAATTTTTGCCATTTGCTCCTGTGTTGCTTACTGTTTACATCAGGGGTATCATGGGAAGGTTATCCAGATTTATTCGGATAGCCAGGCCGCTCTTAGAGCTCTCAGCCAGTATAGTATTCTTTCTAAACTGGTTCTTAGCTGCTTCGATTTCCTCTACACTCTTGGGTTGCACAATAAAGTTCAACTTTGTTGGGTACCTGGGCATAAGGGGCATCTTGGGGACGAAAGGGCCGACGCCTTGGCCAAGGAAGGTGCGAGGGCTGGGTTCATTGGCCCAGAACCTGCTCTCCCCATCTCCCGAGGACTTGTTCGCGGCTTGATCTCCAAGTTTATGTCAGATCGTCAACTCAGACAATCGTCTGAAATTATTGAAATTTTTACGCTTCAATGACAATAGCAGCTTCCACACAAGATGAAAATGAATTAAGACGGAGTCAACATTTTAAAACGATAAATCAAGTTTATTTAAGATGAAACATAATTCGAACTGAAGCAAGGTTACATTTTGCATGGCGGTTTTTATACTGAAAATGTAACCATTAAAAAACATGGAAGAATAAAACGTTATCGGTGCGACAAATAGAATATGCTTTAAAAAATATATTTACACAATAAAAAGATCTTTTTTGTTTACACATCACATATCTTTATCGCTTCCAATTTTCTTCAACAGAAATTGAGGGTCAAAGGCAGGCCAAAGAGTTTACTCTTGGCCCTTCTAGGGAGATAGCCAGAGAATTACTCTCGCTCTCTAGGTACAGTATTAGGATTGTGACTGACCTACTTACAGGCCACTGCCATCTAAACAGACATTTAACGCTTATTGGGGTCAATGATGACCCGATTTGCAGAGCTTGTCTAGCTGAGGAGGAAACTGCCTCACATGTACTCTGTAGCTGCGATTACTATGCAGCCCAGAGGTTTGAGCATTTGGGTATGCATCGGTTGGAGACGTATGACGTCTCTAATATCACGGCCGGGCAGATTTTAAGCTTTATGTCGGCAATAGGACTTATTTAAGTCACCCAGTTTGGGGATGCACAATGGACCTTAGGTCGAAGTGTTCGGCCTGCCACCCCACTCAATAATAATAATAATAATAATAATAATCTAAATAATATGATAGATTTAAAGTTAATTATTTTAATTATAAGTAATTTTATAATAATTTTAGACTTAAAATTATAGATTTTGATCAAAAAAGGAAAAAAGTATTTATGAAAACTTTTCTGAAAATAATTTCATAATAGCCTCGTTGTGCTAAAAAAACATTTTTTTATATCGGTCAAATACAATTCAACTTCTTAAGCGTTATTTATATTTCCTTTTTTTCGTGGCGGGGTGTTAAATAACGCTATTTTAAAGTCTCTCTGCTTTTAGTAATATTTCAAAGTAGCCCTTTTGCTCTGGCGAAGGGCAAAGTTGAAATGGATTTTATTGATTTAGTAGTTATTTTAATATTAAATAATAATTGATACCCCACCCTCCGTTTTCTAATAAAAAACGCATTTGGTTTAACGCCAATTTCGAATGTTAATGTTCCAAGGCTTTCTAATAGGCTCTTTCAATGAGCGCACCCAGAGCGACCTTTCGGTGTCGACGCATCTGAATGGTCATGAAAATTACGCGACGCGATATCGCCGCCTGTTTCCATTGTCGAATCGAACCCCCACTGATGAGTAGATCGCTCCATTTGTAGTGCTACTAACTGGCACTTTGAAGCATTTATCCTAATATCTTCTTTCTAGCCCAATGCGGTGGATTAAGTCAAACTCGACTTTCACCCAAACTAATTTGACTTACGCTTACGCCACAAATTTATACGTTCATATAAATGTAACTTTGACGGTGAAATTAGTGAAGTAGTTTGGATATATAATTCAGATTGTACCTGATCATGTGAGAAAAAGATAACGGATTGATATGTTCAGATAGAAATTAGAAGCGCTAGATTTACCAGTTGTTTTTCAATTCGGAAATTGGCTAAGAGGCACACCGAGTATAGAAGGAATAAGGAGAGAAACACCCAAAATGTAGTGAGAACGATGCGATGACCGTTTCCAAGAAACAAAAAGGAGCGATATTTTCTCCCCGGAACACCTCTTTTGTCGTGACAAGAAGGTCGACCACTTTTATCGCACTAACCCGTTTCCATGACCGTTCAGATGCGTCGACACCGAAAGGTCGCTCTGGGTGCGCTCATGGAAAGAGCCTCTAAGTCAAAATGTTGCGCTTTGTTCGAAAAAAAATGTTTCAAGACTGCCCGACTTGACATTCAACCACCAGGGGGAATTCTAGGTCGTTAAGACCACAGCACATGCAGTTTCAAAGCGAACGGTACGAAAGATATTTTTGAAAAATGTTTTATTAAAAGACACGAAAAGTTTCGCTGCCGTTCGGTAGCATCACCAAAAACAACTTCGCAACCGCCGGCTCCGGAATGTCTTTTGAACATGATTTTTTGTAACTGTTTAAAAGGATGCGGACCATTATGTGGTTGTCGAAAGCTCGGACTTCACTGTTCATCAGTTTGCGGTAATTGTCACGGGCAATCATGCCAAAATTGTGAACCAGTAGAAATAGATTCAACGGAAAAAGAAGTAAAGAGCGATAAGGAAATAGACAATCCAGCAGAAAGTGAAATCCAAGAACAAGATGAAAATGAAATTGAAGAACGAGAAGAAAATGAAATCGAAGAACAAAAAGAAATTGAAGAACAAGAACAAAATGGAAACGAAGAACGAGAAGAAAATGAAAATGAAGAACAAGAAGCTCAAAGCGAAGAATAATACACCTATCCTCATATACCATACAGAATAGATGAACCGAAGGGGCGCACGCCATCAACTATAAATTTTAATTTTTATATTTGTCGAAAGATGGCGTTCACATCGTGGTCTGTGGTGATTGGTTAAAAATGCGTAACTTACGTCTCGATGTAAAAAAATATCTTCCCCAACCTTTTTCATGTTTTTAATTGTACAAACGTTTAATTGTCTATTTAGTGATGTTTCTACGTAAATACCACTAAATATATTCATGTATTTATTTATTTTAATCTTCAGTTATACTTAAATTGAACTTCTCTGTACTGTTAAAATAGACAAAACAAGAATCATTTTTTTCTCTTAAGCCTTAGTCATGAGATACTGTAGTGTTTTTATGTGTAAACAAAAAGGAAACATAGATAAAGTTGGAAAAAATGTAAGTAACTTTGGATTAAAATATATGATATGTCTCCTAAAAATGGATATTTGCTTTAGGTGTCTTATCATAAAGTACCATCAACTCAGACTCAAAGGAAAAAATGGTTGCAACTTATTCGGAGAAGAGACTATCTGTACAATTCTGTAGCAGGCATTCACGTTTGCTCGTTACATTTCAAAGATGATGATTTTGTAAAAAATGTAGCCAATAAAAAAGGGATACTAATGGATGGAGCTTTACCATCTTTATTTCCTTGGAAAGCTTTTGAAGAACAAGCACCTGCAATTGAGGACACAGAAGCTACAGCAATGGTAGTGGAAGAAGGTCAAATGGAGAACGAAGAAATAAACAACGTCGAAGAATCCTTGAAACCCACGATAGAAACCCTTCAAGCTGAAAAAATTGATCTTCAAAAGCAAGTAGAAGTCCTAAAGAAGCAAGTAGATGATTTAGTAGTTAAGAACAATCATTTTAAGCACAATTTAGAGAAGACCCAAAAAGAACTTAAAGAAGAAAAAGAAAAGAATTTATTTCTAGGAGATAAATTGAACAAAATGGCTTTTAGCATCGAATCAATTAAAGACAACGACGACAATATAAGTTTCTATACAGGGTTACCATCGTACAAGAAACTCATGGATTTATTTGACTATTTAAACCCAGGCCCAAACGGAGAAAATGTGATTATATGGAGGGGCAGGAATACCAAAGAAGATGGCACCTCTCCAGCTGGACGCCCTAGGAAATTATCAGTTATGGACCAATTTTTGATAGTTATGATGAGGTTAAGATTGGGTCTTATGGTTAAAGATTTGGCACATCGGTTTGGTGTTTCCGAAAGTGTGATAAGTTCTACGTGCATATCGTGGATTAACTTCATGTATTTACAACTGGGCCAAATGAATATTTGGTCAGATCGAAAAGACATTGATAAACACATGCCGGAAGTGTTTAAAGTTAAATACCCTTCTACACGGTGCGTAATTGACGCAACGGAAATAAAATGCGAAGTTTCAAAATCTATGGTTTTGCAAACGGCTACTTATTCCAACTATAAATCGACGAACACGTACAAAGGTTTAATTGGAATAAATCCAAATGGCTACGTCACTTTTGTGTCTGCGCTACACACTGGTAACATTTCTGACAAAGAACTGACTAGGAAAAGTGGTTTTTTAGGATTAGAATTTAACGAAAATGATTCAATTATGGCAGATAAAGGGTTTCTCATCGAGGATTTGCTAAAAGAACTACCTGTGAAGGTTTTTTTAAACATACCCGCCTTTTTAAAGGAGAAAAGTCAATTTTCAAAAGAAGAAATAATTGAATGTCAAAATATTGCAAAAGTTAGGATTCATGTGGAACGTCGTATAAATAAAATTAAGCGATTTCATATTTTTGACAGGCCAATTCCTATAACATTAGCTCCTATGATCAATCAAATTTGGACTGTGGTAGTACTTTTAACCAATTTCCAAAATCCGATATTGAAGTGCGAAGAAGACGAAGCTACTGACTCGTTAATTGACTTGGATGAATTTAACAAGTTATTGGCAATTAGCGAAGATGGCGATGAAGAGAATTGGATGTAATTTAAAAACATGACAACCTAATGTAAATTTTAATTTTAATTTTTTCATTAGAATGTAAACCAGATCAAAATACATTGTGTTTAATAGGTTTTAAATTAAATTTCTTAAGAGGCAAAAATACATTTGCACTGATTTCACTCATTTTCATTAGTTTTAAACTGTAAATAAGTCAATTATCTATTTTTACTATGAGATCTTTTAAGGAAAGTTGTACTTTTACATACTTACTCATATTTGAAATATATCTAATATATTCTAAAACCATAATTAAAATTCATTCTTATAAACAAATTTGGGGAAATTAAATTTTTACAGAAATAAAATATCTCACTAAATTGACTTAAATATGAAAGGAACTAATTTTTAATACCCTGTTTAAGGCAAGTTGTACTTTTACCTACTCATAAAATCTCACTAAATTGACTTGAGTATGAAAGGAACTAATTTTTAATACCCTGTTTAAGGCAAGTTGTACTTTTACCTACTCATAAAATCTCACTAAATCGACTTAAATATGAAAGGAACTAATTTTTAATACCCTGTTTAAGGCAAGTTGTACTTTTACCTACTCATAAAATCTCACTAAATTGACTTGAGTATGAAAGGAACTAATTTTTAATACCCTGTTTAAGGCAAGTTGTACTTTTACCTACTCATAAAATCTCACTAAATTGACTTGAGTATGAAAGGAACTAATTTTTAATACCCTGTTTAAGAAATGTTGTACTTTTACGTACTAATATTTAAAATATATAATTATATTCTAAAACCCTAAAATTAAAATTCATTCTAATAAACAAATTTGGGGAAATTAAATTATAAAGAATAAAATATCACTTATTTTCTTTGAGATTCAGCAAGAGCTGGGAGCATAAAGTTGAAGTAAAATTCCTCAAGCTTAATGATCATATCATTCCACTTGTTTTCATTTAATCTAATTCTCTCTATTATTAAACCCTTTTCAAAGTAGACCACGAAGTCACACCAACTAAAGCCTGTCAATCCCATTTGTGCTGTAACTTGATAATGATATGGGTGAGATGTTTTGAGCTGTGGCGAACCATCAACTAATTTCATATATGACTTTGGGTCATTTATTGCCTCCGACGGTTTCATGTCTTTCATGGTATAGGCCGACTTAATTTCTAAAAGACCAAAAGACTGAACTTCTTTTGGGTCGAACACTATGCCATCTGGCGTAGTCCCTAACCAAAACATTTCTGGAGAGATAATTAATCCATTCAACTTCACTTCAACTTTATGTCCAAGCTCATGCATATGTTTTATGTACTCTAGCCTTGCCACAGATTCCATTTTTTTACCATAGTTCACAGCTCTTATGTGGCCAATGTCCGAAGGAAAAATAACATTTTCTATACCTAGCTTTGACCACTCCTTCCGCTTAGGCCGACAGACAGAGGCGAATGAAGACGAGCAAAGACGGTTCTTTCTCATATTCTTCCATTCATCGGATTGATCTACAGTTTTTCTCTCCACTTCTGCACATTCCTTCTGGGTTAGCGTGATATTCTGTAATTTGATGATAGTCAGTATTTTTATATTATACTAGATATTAGCAGAAGTAAATGAACCAAAGTTATCAAACCGAGCATGAAAATGGGAGGCATTTTCCTTATGGATTTATCTTAATCACTTAGCTTATGTCTAGTGCTATCTAGCGCGTACGTATTTTCAAAAAATCATTTTATTCCGTAGTAAAATCACTTGTTTGTCATAAATAATAATACATTACCTGACTCAGCTAGTTTAAATAATAGAATACATAAGAAATTGTAGATGGCCTCACCAAATAAAATTTACTATATTGTGGTAATTTTAGGGTAAATTGGGATACGCGAAACACAATATTGAAATTTTAGATTGAGCGCATAAGGAAAATGCATCCAGTATGGGAAATATAGGAGACTGATAACTTCGGTTCATTTACTTCTGATATTAGAGTTTAAGCTTCACCTACTTTAAATAATTCCGATTGAACTTCATTCAAAGGGAACACACAACTCATTGATTTGTAATGATCAATATGATTGACAAATGTTGGAATCTGAACTGATGAGATATATTTATTCCGCGAATCCCGAAATTGTGGTGCATACTTGGTTAGATTGTGGATAAGATCTGCTGAACTATCTACGTTTGTCAGTTGATAGGTTAGAGGTGAACCATTTGATGCACAGCCAAGCTTTGTTTCTTTCCACCCTTTCGTATTTGGCTGTGGAATCAATTTCATGAAGTCAAACTTCATTGCCATCTTGGAGACTTCTTCCTCCATTTCTATCTTAGTTCTTACATTTCGGCGAGCTTCGTACGTCTTTGAACACATTTCTTTAGCGGAGCCATTCTCCTTTGGTGACTGGAAATTTACATCTAAAAGACACAACGGTCTTATCTTATCCCCTCTTTTCCTATTCCAGCGTTGCGGCATTTCCGTACAAGAAACTGGGGTATTTTCAACATCATCTCGTGACCTTGCAGATGTTTGAAGATGTAGCAATAGTCTTAACATAGCTATTAAATGGTTACATGTTCCCGTAGTTCCATACGGGCATTCACAATAACCATCCAGTATAATTCCTTCTACATGCAATGCAGTTACTACCGTATAAGGATCTAGCCTTGATTTTTGGCTTCGGAAGCATTTTCCTTTTACGTAGATAATGCATTTGTCTCTGTTAAAAGAAGAAAATAATAAAATGTTTGAACCTAAAATTATTAAGGTAAACCTAAATATGAAGTCCGAGGCTTACCTATCGGTGAACGTCATTATGGTTTTCCTTTCTACGTATTCTTCAATAAAGAAGTTATAACTTCTTTTCAAATGATCTTGCGTATTGTTCCGGGATTTATAATACTCTTGAATATCATTTTCACTAAATTTTGGTATGTTCGATAACGAATGTACATAACCTACGATCGGAAAAATTAAACCATCCGGAACTCCAGCCGCCATAGTTTTCTGTGAAAACTTAAAGGACTCGCGATTGGTTTAAACGAAAATTGATATGAACGCCATCTGTTACCCATCTCTTGCTAAAAGTTTTTATAGTTAATGAAATTTCGCCCCTGTGAAAGGTTCTTTGCCTCTGGCAAATGAAGATAGGTGTATAAGTTTATCAAACGATACATTTTTAGAACTTTAATTTATCATATCACTTTATTTGTGTTATACTAACTTTTTAATTCAAGTATTTATTAATAAGGTAAAACTAACCCTATGCATTAAAATATAGAAAGATTAAGAAAACGACCACCCTTGCATAGTCAAATTTAAAAAAAAATTATTGGGTTGTATGGAACTTTTGTTTCGCTGCTGTTCGTTAGCATCATCAGGTGCACATCGCGCCTGGTGATGTTTTATATACCTTAAAATTAGCGTGAGTGAGATTTTAATTCTCCAGAATTCAAAATTACAGTGAGTTGAGTGAGTGAGCTTATTTATTATATTTTGAAAGGGAGTTGAGTGGTTTTTAAAGGAGTGTGCCCATCTCTGTATAATACCGAGTTCCTAAAAAGCATACATATAGGCCCCTTCTGAGGGAACTGTATCACTGTCAGATTGGTGAGCAGATGTGAGAGGATCTGAGAGGTGGTGCGACAAACCAAGATTCCAAAAAGGAGAGGACAGCGAGATGAGGTTAGACATAAAGTCCACGTAAAAGTGAAAAGCCTAGACAGATATTTTATTACGAAATACGTGCCATTGATAAACAAAAGTAAAAAAATATTTGTACGTACGACCACACGTTTCGGGTTGGGGGGCATGTGCCCACAGTGCTCCCCCTGGCTACGCCACTGATAACGCTCAATATAGCTGGTTCGGCTGCACTATTGAAACTATGAAAATTAGTTTTCGAACTTGAAAACTACCGTGGTCAGTGGCCTCGGAATTCGGGACGAGATAAGGAGTACCCAAATTTCATTTTTAAATCTGATTTCGGTCAATAACTCTTGAAAAATACAATGTATCGAATTATAGAAAAATATGGGTACCAGAGGAAACACGAAATTCACAATAAATAAGAACTATATGTAACATATTTATGTACATGAATAATGAAAATGATTCAGTTAGATACTGAATTAGGCTCTCTATTGGATAAACTACTCTATATCCGTTAAAATCCCTAGCAAAAATGGAATTCTTCAAAACATTTACCTTGGGAAAAAAAGCTTGACTTTCTAAGAGCGCTAGTCATATTTTTGTTACCTAAATATTTTCCTTCCTCCGCCACGGAAAATCCTTTTCTTTTGAAAGCCAAAAACGTCACATTAAATATATTTAAGTTATTGTTTTAATTTTCTTGAAAGTAAAATCATTTAAGGCAAAGTTTAACAGGCCACGTGGGTTGATCGTTCCGAAGGCCGCCACCATTTCATGAACATTTTGCTTGCTTTGGTTTAGAAATATATAGTGTAGTTAAACTTTCTCACTTTCAAATTCCCATTTTTCTCAAACCAAAACAAGCCCAATAGCACCAACATTTAGCAACAGGCCGGGCTAGGCTGCTGCCTACTTTAGTGAAACACGGGGTCTTCCAAATTTAAAATTATAAGTCTACAATGTGCAAACTAAACTTTAAAATATTAGATGATGGTAGATTTAAGGATTCTTCTTTCGAAACTAATTTCCAAATTATAAAAATATATATAACTATATCGTCAACGCTCATGTATTATCAGAACATCCAGAGGACTTGCGTAGGAAGGGTACCATGAGTCATCGTATTAATCATCAACTCTATAGAAGTCGTAGAAATTGCCAAGTATTGAGTTATGGCACAAACGAATTGGGCGCATCAACGTAACAAATATCAAGTACATATAAAGTCATGGAATGGTCAAAAGCTTAGAGCCGCTTAAAGCAAATCTTGATATATGAAATGCTACTTATTCAGACTGTTAAACGGAAAGATTTCAATTTGCTATTGTGATATTAAGTTCTAAGAGCGATTAAGAAGATACTGAACCACAAGGACAATAATAAGAAACAGCCTTCTGAGCCACAAGGACATTAATAAGAAACAGCCTTCTGGGCCACAAGGACATTAATAAGAAACAGCCTTCTGGACCACAAGGACATTAATAAGAAACAGCCTTCTGGGCCACAAGGACATTAATAAAAAACAGCCTTCTGGGCCACAAGAACATTAATAAGAAACAGCCTTCTGGACCACAAGGACATTAATAAGAAACAGCCTTCTGGGCCACAAGGACATTAATAAGAAACAGCCTTCTGGGCCACAAGGACATTAATAAGAAACAGCCTTCTGGACCACAAGGACATTAATAAGAAACAGCCTTCTGGGCCACAAGGACATTAATAAGAAACAGCCTTCTGGGCCACAAGGACATTAATAAGAAACAGCCTTCTGGACCACAAGGACATTAATAAGAAACAGCCTTCTGGACCACAAGGACATTAATAAGAAACAGCCTTCTGGGCCACAAGGACATTAATAAGAAACAGCCTTCTGGACCACAAGGACATTAATAAGAAACAGCCTTCTGGACCACAAGGACATTAACAAGAAACAGCCTTCTGGGCCACAAGAACATTAATAAGAAACAGCCTTCTGGACCACAAGGACATTAATAAGAAACAGCCTTCTGGGCCACAAGGACATTAATAAGAAACAGCCTTCTGGGCCACAAGGACATTAATAAGAAACAGCCTTCTGGACCACAAGGACATTAATAAGAAACAGCCTTCTGGGCCACAAGGAAATTAATAAGAAACAGCCTTCTGGACCACAAGGACATTAATAAGAAACAGCCTTCTGGACCACAAGGACATTAATAAGAAACAGCCTTCTGGGCAACAAGGACATTAATAAGAAACAGCCTTCTGAACCACAAGGACATTAATAAGAAACAGCCTTCTGGGCCACAAGGACATTAATAAGAAACAGCCTTCTGGACCACAAGGACATTAATAAGAAACAGCCTTCTGGACCACAAAATCAGAATTTCATGCCCAAATTTTACACCGATCATTGTTATCTGTAGTCACTGCGAGAGGGTACAACAATGCAGGGCCGGCGCTAGGATTTCCATCCCCATGTAAGCGTTCTCAGGCCCCTGCCAAATCTTTTTACTTCAAAATTTTGTTTTTTGGAAATAGTCAGAAAATTTTAGTTAAGCACCCGGGCCAGCAGGCCCTTTTCGGATGCCAGGGCCCGGTATACTTTTGCCCCGCTTACCCCCCTCCCTAACGCCGGCCCTGCAACAATGAGGCGAGGGGGAGCGAAACTTACTTCATTTCCGCAATGGGAATGAATTGGTTTTTAAGAGTATCTTGCTGCGGTTATTTGTCCATTCAAAATTTTGTGTGCATCGTGCGCAAAGGTTTACTTAAATATCCCACGTATACAAATAATTTTGATAAAATAATGGACATTTTAAAAGCAAATTTTCGTTCCTAGTATATGAAAGTTTCATATATCATATTCTATATTCAATGAGAAAATATACGTACTGTGTTGTCAAAAACATTTTCGGTTGCCATGGCGAAACTAATGTCCATTGCAACTTTTCCCTTGGTGAAATTTCATTTTACCATAAGGTCTACATACCCACCTAGTTTCAACAAAATCGGTGATTATCACCACGGGTAGTCTCCTCATCGTTAGCGAGAATGAGTACTTAGCGTTGATCCCAATGCCCCTCATGCTTGAAGAGTAAGCTTCATAACCCCCAAAAAATGGAATCAGTAAAACCCAATTTCTCAAAGTCAAAGACAAAATCATTAAAATTTACAAAAAGATTTCTAAGACTTAAGAAATGCGTGAGATTTAAAGTAATCGAAAATAATCTTGGAAAACAAAAATAAAAAATTCTCGATAAAAATCGGGAAATCTTTAATTAAATTATTTTAGAAATAATAAAGAAATCTTTAGAAATCTAGGAAATCTTTGGTAAACAGTAATAATTCCAAGAAATTATAACTTTGAAAAAACAAATGAAATATTTTATGTAAATCTTAAAAATTCAAGATTATTTTCGAAATCATAAAACCACTGAGAATTGAAATAAATCTTTAGTAATCAGTAGAATAATCAGAAAATCATGACTTCGACCAAAAAAACGGAAAATCTTGCATGTAAATCTTAAAAATTCAATATTATTTCCGAAATCATATCTTTTAAATTAATTAATGGCCCGTATATTGTTCACGGATAAATTTAATTTAAAAAGCACTGTAAGGGGGATTCAATACAAGAGGGGACGACTGGCGGTCCGTACAAAATAACCAACAATTTAAAGAGCAGGAATATTTCAAATACATCAAAACGTAATTTTCTCATTAGATTAGGTTAGATTCTTAACCATCGTTACCTAAGATTAACAGCTTACAAATACGATGGTTCTTTAGCTTTTACAATAGTAACAGATAAGGTTATAGCAGTAAACCTAGTCGTTGCGGGCCCTTCTCAAAACTTATTTCTTCTTGGCACAGTGCCGCCATCTAAATAAACGTATTTTTAATATTTTGTGCACATATTTAAATTCACAATCAAGTTTATATATTTGTATAGTACTAATAAATTCATTGGGTTATTATCTGATCTCACGTAGTAAGGTCTAAAAGGAGTACAACCAAATCATCAGAGATGGCGCCTTTTAATTTGGCCCGTCAATAAATCTACAAACCTGAGAGCTACAAAAGAGTATGTCCGAAAAGTATGTTTTTAGAAAAGTGTTTTGTCATATTTCGAAATTTTAGATAAACAAATCGAAGCCCTTAAATGAATAGGTTTGGTGATGCAGGCTCAGGGTTGGGCACCGCTCATCTCATTGTGAGCGGATTTTTATTATGAGCGAAAATGAGCGGTAAAATATCTTTTTAAAAGAGCGCAAAACAAAAATGAGAGGAGCCCCAATTTTACCGCTCAAAAACAAGCGGAAAGAGAGGAGCGAAAATTTTATCGCCCAAAAACAAGCGGAAAGAGAGGAGCGAAAATTTTATCGCCCAAAAAAGAGCGGAAAGAAAGGAGCCCCAATTTCATCGCTCAAATAAAGAGCGGGAAGAGAGGAGCGAAAATTTTATCGCCCAAAAAAGAGCGGAAAGAGAGGAGCGAAAATTTTATCGCTCAAAAAAAGAGCGGAAAGAAAGGAGCGAAAATTTTATCGCTAAAAAAAAATAGCGGTAAGAGAGGAGCGAAAATTTTATCGCTCAAAAAAAGAGCGGAAAGAGAGGAGCGAAAATTTTATCGCTCAAAAAAAGAGCGGAAAGAGAGGAGCGAAAATTTTATCGCTCAAAAAAAGAGCGGAAAGAGAGGAGCGAAAATTTTATCACTCAAAAAAAGAGCGGAAAGAGAGGAGCGAAAATTTTATCGCTCAAAAAAAGAGCGGAAAGAGAGGAGCGAAAATTTTATCGCTCAAAAAAAGAGCGGTAAGAGAGGAGCACCGATTTTACCGCCCAAAAAAGAGTGGAAAGAGAGGAGCGAAAATTTTATCGCTCAAAAAAAGAGCGGAAAGAGAGGAGCGAAAATTTTATCGCTCAAAAAAAGAGCGGAAAGAGAGGAGCGAAAATTTTATCGCTCAAAAAAAGAACGGTAAGAGAGGAGCGAAAATTTTATCGCTTAAACTTCTGTCTTCTGGGTGTCCGATTTCAAAATAATTAACAATGGCGAAGTGGTTTTCGATACGTGAAACTAGTATACGACAATCTCTATACAGTGGCGTAACTAAACTTACAGTCGCCCGGGGCGGAAGACAAAACCTTAGCAAAAACCCCCTCATACAATTAATATTAATTAATTAATAATAATTTGATTGACTTCAAGTATTAATTAATTAATTGACGAGTTAATTCATTATTGTGGCAAATGAACTACAAATATTATTTGCTTTGGTAATAAACATTGAAATTAAACTTAAGACTTTACTGAAAGTCTGAAATACAAGGAATAAAAATGTCGTGATAATCTGCGACCGACGGGGCGACCATTCAAAACGCGCCCTCCGCTCCTATAAGTTTGCACCTGGGGCAGCCGCCCCCTTCGCCCCCCTGGTAGATACGCTACTGCCCCTACATACCTATGGATTGTGTGTCGAAAGTATATGAAGATGTAGTTAAAGCTACTTAAGTTAATTGTATGCTAGAAAAGAGCGGATAGGAGCGCAAATATTATCGCTCAAAAAGAGCGAAGATAGAGTGAAAATTATACCGCTCAAAAGAGAGTGGAAAGAGATAGGGAAAATTTTTGACCGCTCAATAAAGAGCGGAAAGAGAGGAGCTAAAATTTTACCGCTCAAAAAGACGTGAGCGTGAGCGGCTCTTTGACAAAAATGCCCGGCACTGGATGCAGGGCCGAGGGGTCGGACACATGCCATTATTTTGTACGGGATTTCGGGATTTCGTAGAGATTTTGGCGATTTTATCATTATTTTTGAAGTGATTTTGGGATTTCAATGTTAATTTACCATAGAGAGAGTTGAAAGATTTTGCGATTTTAGACAAAGTGTACGGGATTTTTGTAAATGTCCTACCCCTCGTGCAGGGCGGTACCATGGACTAACGAAACGTTTTGTTAGTCCATGGCGGTACTTACCTTTGGCGTTTACCGAGAATCTCGTATCTTTTGCAAGTTTGAACGATTTATCACATTGTTGTTCAATGAATGGCAATTATAAATCGAGAATCTTAAATTAAAATCCTAAGCCGTAATTATAAATAACTTTAATTATATTTAATGTTATTAAAATTAAATAATTTCGTTGAAGATATAGTTGGAGTAGCAAAAATCCTATTGCTATTAATACAGTGGAAATAAATCCAACTACCAAATAGGAAACAAAAATAAGACCTTGTTTTAGTAATGTCTAACCATACGTAACATAATCACCAAGAACGCATAGAGGTACTAAGAACTACGAATGCTAGCATTGTCCCCTGCTGCCATGATCTTATACTTTCAGAAGCAGTCTAAGCAGTGTATACGGTTCTCTCTCTATGTAAAAATACATTACACCAAGGCCCAAGTTAGGCTTAAGCCATCGGCAAAGTATAACTTCATTGCACCAAAATTTAAGTCTTTCATAGTTCTTAGTACCTCTACGCGTTCTTGTAATCACTAATAAGTATGCCTCTGTATAAAATTTCCATAGAAAAATGTAAATGAAAGTTTGTTTCAAAAAATTAGGAGCCAGTTAATATTGATATTGAGTGCACTAATAATAAAATAATAATAATAATTATCAGCTAGGCTAATACCCAAGGCACCACCTTAGGCCTAAGTCATCAAGTGATTTTTGAAGCCGTTAATTCAGGTGGCCGGGTTACAATGCGTAGGAGGCTGGTGGCAAGCCCTGCATGCCAAATGATGCCACGCGTTCGAGCCAACAGCTCCCTACAATAACTATTACCGTTGAAAGGTTACCATTGAAACTCAATTTCGTGATCGCGAAACACGAGCTAAACTATAGAACGTCAAACAAAATTTCAATTCCGTTTCACTAACCTCCGTTTCCCATCTATAAAGTTCATAACGCGTTTTTCGTCACGGTGTTGGAAATTACGTAATTTATAAAGTAACACCTTTAAAATACTTACTCGAGGGGAAAACGACCTCAAAGGGGTTTCGACGATGAAGAGAGAGAGAGTGTGAAGTGAGTCTGCGTATGATCGCTGTAGTTTGGAGTGGATCCAAGGCGAGCTCCCGCCCCCCTCCACTCTACTCGAGTAATCTTTGTCGGCGCGGAACCGCCCCGCAACCCTAAATTTAAACCAGCGCAGCGCTTTATCTCTCTCTCTCTCCCCGTTACGTCAGATCGTATTAAAAAAAAAGAAAGAAAAATCTAAAAAGGGGGAGGTGATAAAAACCCCGATCACCCAATCGTTCGCTCCAACTAGGATGAGATAGACAGCGCTCCATCATCCCCGCTCAAATCCTTCGCTCGCACCTGGAAAGCTCCGCCTACGGCTTTAAACAGTTCAAATCATTTATTTTATCACTATTATCATAAGTAACGTAATAAATATAAGTATGACACTTTCTATTGTTTTGACGTTAATTTTCCAGGCAAACCTTTTTCGACCTTGACATAATCACCCAGCTCGGACTTGGACTGGTTGGGAACTGAGAAACACGTCGCAGTAGTATTTCGACTTGGGCATATTTAGACACTAGGGGGCTCTGTGCTGAGAATTAATCTTGTTTGCGCAATAGCTCTGAAAATCAGTGATAAATTTCCATATAATTGACATACTTATTTTTATTATGTTACTTATTCTATTATTGTTTTGGTTTTTTTTTACAATCTGCACCACTAGTAATAAAAATTACTAAATAAATGGTAAAATCCGTTATATTAATTTTCGTTTTTCTTTATTTTTTCTGTTACAAATTTGGTTGGACACAATACCGCGTTGGAGCACAAACTCGACGGTGAATCTATTTCGGCAATCACGTATTGAAACAAATGAACGATGTAGACGCAACCGATTTGTTTATATTCACAGTTTTAACTCGTCGTCATCCCGGTTTGGTTGGTTAAAAGTGGTCAAAGATATTGTCCACTTTTTTCCCTCTTATAAACGTAAGAAAAAATTCCGTTCATTTTTTTCCCGAGAGTTAAGTGGTAAAACGTCGAGCAGAAAAATTTAAAGAAAAAACAAATTTAAGTTTTCAAAGTTTCGCCAAAACTACACCAATTTTTTTTTTCGGCGTGGTTTTTGTAATAAACACTGTCATTGGAGCGCGTGGATGTTATTTTATTATTAAATTTTAATATAGGGTGGATTTTTTTATTTGTAAATATATTTTTATCGTCAAAATATCGATAGTTCGGTGTATTTCGTCTTGACAACATCACACACAAATGCCACCACGTGACCACGAATTTTTAAAAATACGTTCTTATATAGTTTAAACCAAATTATATTTTTTTAAATATTCAAAATAGCCGAATTTCAAAATAATTAAAAAAAAACAAACACTCGAAATTTTACATATTGCAGCGAATGAACGAATGAATGAATAATAACCTCGATAACGTCGAAATTGAATGGGTTTTGGAAGCTCGGGTTTGTTACGATTTTTTGGGTGTACAATTGTACCCGCGGAGGGGAAGGAAATTAGCGGGGATGAGGAGAGAGTGGTCATGGTTTTGGAGTCCCCAGCTGGACAATAACTTCTAATGGCGCGTGCCTCTGGTTGGCCACAGCCCCCAAAGCCCATTATCTCGACGAATAAGTCTCCCGTTTTAATTACGGCCGTAATTACCCCGGGACACCAGCGCGACGGGCGGAAAGGACATGCCCTCTGTCGCTTCGGATTCAATTAAAGTTGGCCAGAAAAATAGCACAAAGAAGACTGGATATTTCAGACCCCACATATACAATTCGCCATTAGCTTCACTCCATTGTCTCGGCTGACATTTGTATCGGTGGCTTCTTGTTCAGCCGACTCAACAATACTGGATAATATATTATTGTTATTTGGATAATTAAATACTCTAAGAAAGTAATTTATATGAAGTCTAGATTTTACGAATTTCATTTTGTGATTTTCAAAACTAATATCTTTAGTAAATTCAATAAAATAAATTTGGCAAGAATCAGCGAATTTATTTTTGCTAAGTTTATTTAAATCAGTGGCGTCACTAAAGTCGGTGTCACCCCTATGGTTCTACTAAATTTGTAATATTTTACGTAGTAAATTATGAAACATTGTTCTGCACATCTATTGGTCTAACTAACGACAATAGCTTTAAATTTTATATATAGACGTTGTATTTTCTGTACAATTTATTTTAATTACAGTGTTTCTAAGCCCAACCTTTCCTCGCAGTATTATTGATTGAAAACACAGATTAGTCAGTGTCGCAAAAGTAAAAAACCCACAACCACCAAAAACACCCAAAAACAAAAACAGCAAACCGGTTCAAAGAATGAAAAGAATTTCCAGGTTCAACTTACCTGTTTGAAAATACCCAAATGTAGGTTAATCCGTAACCTCCCAAAAGTAAGAAACTAACGGCTCAAAATAAGTAACCACCACCAATCTCTCGATATCCACTAATAGCAAAAATATCATTTGCCAAAACCCCTAAAAAGGAACTAAATATTAAGTTCAAACCTGTTAAGAAAAGACTTACTGAAAATAAACTTTATAATCCGGTCTAAATAATTTTCGAAACTGAATAGAAGTAGGATCAAGGTCTGGTCTTTAGAATTAAGAATCAGATTGCGATGAAATTTTATAAAATATATCGAATTGTTGTTCGCGTCACTTAGCGATACCACTGATCTAAATTACTATTCAACAGCATTGATTTAACGAATTAAGATTGATGTACAAAATTTGTCATAGCAAATTGAAATAATTCAGAGTAAATAATTTTAACGTAGAACTATTTATTAGCTTCGTAGAAATTTTAAGAATGTTGTTAATGACGAATGGTATATGTAGATTTCTAATAGGCTAGTATAAAATTCAATTCATTAAAAAAAATTAAACAATATTCGAAAAAAAAGCGTTTAAGAAACTTGGGCTCTACGTTAAGTTCAAACTGGGCCAATAGATTTCGAGCGTAAAACATTTCCCCAATTTCGAATTATTCGTTTTTATCTCGCGTAGACACCTTGAAATATTTCCAGTTTAACAAAGTGGCGCTCCAACGCGTTGATATTACCAATAATAACGACGCCCGTATGTATTCACTCCTCAATTTAAGTCCACAAACTACATATAGACTAAAATATCTCGACCGATTTCTCTAAATACATCGTTTTCGTTCGTTAAAAAGTTCATCGAAAAAGAGGGGAAAAAAACTGAAATTGAATGATTAAAATAACGAAGCGATTTGATTCGAGAAACAACACCTTATAGGCAAAATCATAAAACAGCGTTTTCATACATTTCTCGGTTTCTTCAGACACGAGACGTTTGTCGTTCTCAAAAAAATACCCGGGATATTTTAGCTCCGTTTCAGGTGTCGTTTAACGGAGCGAAACAGTTTTTGTCCTATTTTCATTTTTATATTATATTATCATTTATATAAAAACGTAGTAAATCGCTAATTGGCCATATAAGGAATAAGGAGACGCTATAGCTGATCATCTCTCTTTCTTTTATATTTTATATTTTATATAAAACCAGAAGTAAATTATGAATTTCTAACGAGAAAAGTGGGAGACTACGAAGGTTCATATTTCAAACTCCTAACATTTGAAATATACGAATATGAATACTTATCTCAAAAACCAATATTATATACTTCTGATAAAACCAACTAGACTTAAATGGGGAAAGAAATTATATTTTAAGAGTAAATCAATTCTAAATTATGACAATGTACGCGCGACCCGATTTTCCGTATTTGGCCAAAAATGAGCGACTTCCGAATTTTATTTGTAATCTCGCAATCAATTTTTCTTATAAATTGACTAAAATATATATTCATTTAAATTTCTATGACAAATAACGCGCACGAAAAACTTCCGCGATTGAAACTGGTCACCCATAAATTTCCCTCCCAAAAGTCTTCATATTTCTAATATTTGAAAGAAAAATATTACTTATAAGCCTTTATCCACGGTATTTCTATCAAAGGGAGGGTCGTATATAGAGCGGCCCAGAATTACGGGTAATCTTAAAGCGATAAAACAATTTGAGATACCCACTGGACGTTCACTTCCGATAGTTTTAATTCGCGAATTAACAATGAACGCCTGTACAGAAAAATTATTTTATTCGTACGAAAAAAATTCTATTGGTCATCTATGGGATAAGGGGGGAGGGTAGCTAATTACCTAACGGATACTGGACAAACTGAAGCTAGATATATCTATCGTTGAAGTCCAAATTTACCTGACAAATGGTAAAGTACGCTTTGATGCCTTCGAAATCAATTGTCAGATAATTGCGCTAAACACTTTGAGACTATTACGACTTTTCTATAGTTTTAGGAACTTTGGCCCATCCTCTTATTTTGTTTAGTTAAGTAAAATCTTAAATTAATATATAAAAAAACTATTTTTTTTCTAATTAAAGGCAAAAATTCTATTCTTCGTAAACTTACGATTTTATCCTTTTTCATAATTTTATATAAAGGGTGTTATTGGGTAAGTAATTCGCGGTGTAACCCGATGATATGTGGCTGTATACATCTCGGAAAAAAGGTGACATTGTTGACCTTTCTCAAAGAGATTCGCCTAATTCGTAGTACATTTAATATTAGAAAACTATGATTTATGAAAATGAAAACATCGTGACGGTGTTATATTTGTTTTTTGAAGGAATACGCTTCCATATAGACTTCTTCGACGAACGGAAAATTTATAACATCAGCTGTACAAGATCCCTGGCGTCGTAAAAAATCTAACTCCGGAACGAGGCTGACCAGCTCTCCGTCGTGTAGATTGGGACGACGGTCGGTCGACGTCTCTACGGCCTCATTCTATTTATATATAACGCGTAGTCCCTTTTCCCATCCCCCAAAATGTCTATTTGTTTTACCACAAAATTAATTACTCGCTAACGTATTTCGCAGATGGTCTGTCGTCCGAATCCCGAAGCGCGGCGTTGGCCCAGCCGGGGTTAAACCCTTTCGCTCTCGCCAGAGGACGAGTCGGCGGCCGAATCGGCTTGAGCCCGGACCCGCGAAGACTGCTTGTCCGATGGAGGCGGAGGGGTCGGAGTGGCGCTGGTGGCGTCGGTCAGCTCGTCGGGACTCTTGTGGTTGAGCGACTCCTCGCCGTCCCGCTCGGTGCCGCTGTCGGTGGAGCGCCCGTCGCCATTTTTCGTCTTGCCTCCCGTCGAGGACGACCTCTTCTTCTCCTCCCTCAAAGGACAGTCGGCGATTAAATGCTCCGAAGACTTGCAGTGGTGGCATCGCTTCGGTTGAGGACCTAAGGTGCACTTGGCAGCCATGTGGTTGGCAAACTCTCCGCAGTTGTAGCATCTGGAAAGAAAAACCAAATGATTTATAAAAGGGATGCATCGATATATCGGCCTATTTTTCTAATATCGGTATCGGCCAATATCGGCTTAAAAATTTCAGAAGCTGGATCATACCTTTTTTAGACAGGAGGTTACGAGTGTAAACAAATACAAACAACGATATTGGATTTGTGATAGAAAATATATATCACCAAAAATGAAAAGAATCATATTCGGATATGCTCTTGCAAACGTTTTTTAACGAAAAAATTGAATATAATCAGTGAACAGTCTTTTACAATGATTTTATCATACACTACTGTTATGATAGATAACTTTGTTAATATCGGCCGATATATCATCCGAAATTTTCGGCTGTATCTATATCGGTGCACCCCTAATTTTAAAATTAAACCAAAGGGCTAACAAGTCACAAAGTCAAAGGTGAATTTAGGCATGGTCTTTATGGGCTGCAGCCCAGGGCCCCGTTCAATCAAAGAACCCCTTCGCGGTTAAAATAAATAAAAACAATTTAAATAAAAATTGTATGAAAAAACAAATTTTCCATTTATCCTGCAAAATCTATCTGTTAGTTAACAAACACTGTTAATTGCGTAGGCCCTAAACCGCGAAGGTAATGGTCCGCCCCTGCACAAAGTGACTAAGCCCAAAAAAAAATTTACCAAAAAATCTTGAGTTATAATAAACTGAAACCTTTTAATTTTTGAAATACTAGATTGGTAAATCAAATAGCCAAAAAAAGTGGCCCAAAAGTATTGAAACTAACAAGAAATCGTGCCAAAACATCTAAAATCCATCTAATGGTAACCGGAGTGAAAGGATGGGTCAAAGAAAGACTCGAGAACCTGCACAAAATATTGTACTTATTGGTGTGAATTACCGACCATAATCAAACCTTTAATTTTAAAATGTGGTTGTACAAATTACAATTTTAATAAAACAACTGTATTTATTGCACTATGCTAAAAAACACTTAAAACAACCGACTATAGTTGTTCAGGGAACAATAGGTGTTTCTATAAAATAAAACAATAAAAAATATAAGTATAAAATGTTTGTATCTGCGTCACGAGCGCCAGTTATTTAAGTGCTTTACTTGCACGCGAGTTTTGCACGCGGGTTTCAGATTGCAAAGGGTCTCGCGACGGCAACGCGTGCTCTCTAACTTTAAGAGCTACAGCTAAGTGACGTAGATAAAACATTGTCACATGACCTCCCGTATTTTATAGAAGCACCTATTGTTTTTTAGCATTCTGCAATAAATACCATTGTTTTTAAAAATTGTAATTTGCATATTTTAACGCGCAGATAGCAAAAATAACTAAGTTATTAAAATGTGGTTATCTGTCAACGGAGAATCTTCCAACGGTTTGGGGACTTTCCACTCCTACAAATTTCTTATATTGTGGAAATGTTTAAGAACATTCAGGTGAAATCATGAAAACGCAGAATGGTAGAGACCATTACGGTCTTAATTTAGGCTCCGTCGAAAGGAGCAAATTTTATAAACTATCGATAATATAAAATATTCTAAAAACAGTTCTGATCTTAAACTTATTCAGTAAAAATTAGTTTAGCAAAGTGTCTTCTATTATAGTAAACGTGTCAAACAAACGCGGAGCCCACTTAGGAGACTCCACAGAAACCAATTCGTCGCGTGTATATTTTAACGCGCAAATTGCCAAAATAACTAAGTTATTAAAATGTGGTTATCTGTCAACGGAGAATGACGATTGGAGGAATTGAGACCAATTCGTCGCGGTATCCCGCGACTATATTAATGAAACGCGCGGAAAATCGGGACTAGATCCATCTATTTGTACGAGAAACCACACTGGGATTCGATTTCTCATATTAATTTCGAGAAAGGACAAAAAACCCGATCATCCTTCAATCTGTATGGCGACGGGGGAGAACCGAACAGAATGAATGAAACGCGTAGCACGTGACCGGGACATCTGCCCCTATCGGACGCCAACAAAAACAAACTGGGCATCTCAGAAGTAAACAACCACCCCGTATTCGCGAGACCCGCCGCGCAATCAAATAGCACCCCCACCCGACTCCCTTCTCTACGGTGCCCGTGTATTGACGATGGTGCGCATTGAGAGGGAGGGAGGGGGATGATGGAGAACCTGCGGGCCGCGAACGAAAGAAAACGATGCCAAGGAGAGAAGGCCCAAACAGGGGGAGGGAAACGCTGGCTGCTTCGATAGGCAGATGGTCGGGCGCGTGGATGGCCCGCGTCCTTCCGATTCCCTCCGTCACCCACTATATTCCCTCTAAGATCTACCCCCGCAAACTACACCCTCAATCGTACGTTGGGAAGGACTACGAAATGACCCGGTGGTCGATTCGGCGAAGGTACGTACCTCTAAACGTATAATATCCGCGGGACTAACAATCGACGTTTCTCATCGTGAATAGAAGCTATAGGAATACGCGTAGTTTGTTCTGGGGCGCACTCCCGAGCACGCGCTACGGGTCCCGATCAACAACAACAACAACATTAAATCGAGGGAAGTTGAAAAGCCATTTCTGAACCCCTACCACCCGCCTTTGGTAGCGCTACCCGGGTTCACTCCCGTATGGCCCGAGCAAGCTTGATTCGCTAACAGAGAAGTTTGGCGAAGCTAAGTAATGGATCGGTGGCTGATGTCGGTGGTTTTCTATAGAACGTTGTACAAATAAAGCAGCTTGACGGGGATTTTTGCGGTTTTGAGAAAACATTTTCTCGCGGTTGGTTTGCGAGCCATTCTCCTCGTTCTATATTTTAAGTAAACCTAACAATATTTCCGTTTGTATTTCTGACACTATTTGTACTCTAAAGAGGGTGTTTGCCCATAGACGACGCCACGACGAGTTTGACCTATATTCGGACAAATAAACGTTCTACGTCACTTTTCGGCTTCAAATTTTAAAATTATCTATGAAAATAGTTCATTTTCGTTCAAGGTTTGCCACGGGTCTGACTAAAAAGGGAAAAGTCAGGGAATTTGAAATAAATAAAAAAAGGTTTCATTCCATGATTAGTCTAATTTATATAAAGCGGCATTTTCGCCTAATTTTTTCGAATCTAAAAGTAAAACTAAACCTCTAAACAGGCCCGCGTAGCCACGGGGGGGGGGGCATTCGGGGGTGATTTATTTATTTGCCCTAACCTGCCCCCCCAAATTTAATCCATTCCCCTCAAAGAATATTATCTGCCCCTTCATCTTTATTAGTTTTTGAAACTTCTATTAGTTGAAATTTTCCTTTTGGACCATTCGTCTTTGTCTGAGGTTTATATCGTTAGTTGTAGAATGGTCTGCTTCAGAAAGCAAGTTTTTTTGTTGCACACCAAAAACATTTCACGGTGCCACTTATGTTAATTTTCGAAATTAGGTAACGCAACAAATGTGCCCCCTCACAAAAAGCTACTACCACCTCAACGAAATTTTTCTGGCTACGGGCCTGCTTCTAAACTAGTTTCAACTGATTAACAATGTAACACTATTAATGTTTTGTAGTATGTTTACTGATATTAGACATTTTATATCGATGAAAAGGTAAAAACATTAAAAACCTTTAAAAAGTAATTTATGTTTCAATTTTCCGCATTTTATTTTTCCGGAAAATTAACAACACTATCGAAACTTTTATGAAGTTCATCTAAAAACAAATCCAAGGTTTGTCAATCAGCTTTATACCAAAATACTAGTAAATTCACTAATTTCTTATAAAAATTAAATACACTTAAAAACCGTCTAATTTTGCACTTAATAAAAGTTGAAGAAAATACCTGAAAACGATAAGGGAAAAGTCTGGGAATTTGAATTTGAAAATATCGCGGCAATCCTGGTATATTTAATTATCAAAACGGGACTAAACGTGGCGAACTTGTATTTGTAATTCTAAATCCGTAATCATTTATTAAATCACATTAGTACAGTCAAAACTTGTACATCGATCCTCAATATTGCAGTTGACACTTTTTTATATAGATCTATTTGTCGCGAAATAAAATAGAATCGTCGTCATAGTCAACGTCGAAAAGTATAAAAAGTCATTTAATATCTACCAAATAAAGAAAGTCGGAAACGCATTATTCGCCCCGCACAAACGATTATAGCCTTACAAATTGGCCAAAAAAATTCATTGGAGGGTATAAATTTGAAAGAAAAGAACGGCACCGCAAAGCGACGGCCTAGCAGATACGCGACTAAAAATAAGAAGCCCCCAAACCAATAAGCTAGCCATAATGGTCGTCATTCCAAGTAAAAATATCTCCAAAATAGATTTTTCTTTACAATAATATCTTCCTCCCCCAGTAGTGAATACCCCCCTTGCAAAAAACGGGCCATAGTTTCTCGTTATTTTTGGTCGAAGCGAGGGGATTCCGGGAAAAAAGATTTCTTAGCCTAGCTATATAGTAGTGAGGGGGGGGTGAGTAGAAGTATTTACTGGGTTATTATATAGATATATAACTGATGAACAGCCATTTGGGATCCGGGCACGACAAAGTTAAGGTTTAAAGTGAAAAAAATGTTATCTATCCGTCAAGCTAGATCATTTTCAAAAGACGCGCCACAAAAACCTTCCTCTCCACGACTATTACCGCCAGGACGATACACTTTTTTCTGTCTTTTTGGGGAAGAAAACATGGGCAGAAAATGCCCCGTTTTTCCCTTATATTCCTAGACAGAGAGAGAAAAAAATGTATTTTTGTCCTTTAGTCGAAAAAGTTCCCCTAATCAAAACAAATGCGTTGGAGGGTGGGGGTATTTTCAAAGAAACTTATATATAAAAGTATATAGCCGAGGCTTAGGCGACAGTTCACGTTCGAACTGGGGGAGGCTGGAATGCGGGGTAAAGTCTTTATTGTCTATTTCGAACAAGTCTATAGCTAGTAAGAACGTAGAAACTTTCTAATATTTTGGGTGCCATTTTCGGAGACAAAAAAAAATGGGTGAAGGAAAAAAATATAGTTCTTTCTTACGGTTCTCGTCCAATCTAACTTTTCTTTTTTGTTCACATCTGGAGGGAAATTTTTGGGCCATTTTTATCTCTAACAACGTTAAGCTCCGAGATATTTTTACAGCCTAGATGATTACGCGAAGGCGGATATGGCTGGAATGGTGTTTCTCATACAGAATGGTCCGCGGGGGAACGCGTAAATTAAGACGCGCTTCCAAGGGGCTCATTCTCCAAAGCTTAAATCTATCATCCGGAAATTGTTATTATTAATACTAAACACGATTATGTCACTAGCAAGGATACCGTCAAATTTTGATGTCATTTAATTTGTTTAAATTTATATTATTAATGAGTAAGTTGTATATAGATTTTCGGAATAGAAACTTTACTTTATAATTTTCTTGTTCATTTTATCATGGGATTTCCGAAAATGTAACTCACTCGATGAAATACCGTCGTTAAGTTTATTTAATATTAAAATGAAATTTACGTGTTACGTTGAGGCTTTTATTTTGAACGATAATTTTACAGCCCCTAGTTTGTGACGTTATTGACTACGGTTTTTTTTTCAGAATTTTTCCCACTGTATTTGGTAGATTACATAGTTCCCACTATCCTACCAAGATCATTCGTGTAATATCCTTGGTAGATATGGCGCATGGCGATACCGATTTAGCGCGTGCTCTAAATGATAAGCGTGTTTTTAAAACCATGTAAGCACCCACGTACAGCCTATTGGTTAATACGCCACTGATAAGTGGGGTGGCGGAGTGGTTAGCACTTTCGCCTCGCAGCCAGAGGAGCCGGGTTCGATCCCAACTTGTGGCACTGGGTGAAAATCCGAAACCACTCCTTCCGCGTTGAGTTTGCAAGTTCTCTCCCCACTGGTTTAAGGCGTTTTCCCCCGAGATCTTCGGTTTCCCCTTCCATAAAAAAACTTGTCGAGGTTAACGGTAATAGTTAGTGTAGGGAGCTGTTGGCTCGCGTGGCTTGCAGGGCTTGCCACCACCCTCCTACCCATTGTAACCCGGCCACCTGAATAAAAAAGGCTTTAAAGGTCGCTCGATGACTTAGACCTAGGGTGGTGCCCTGGGTATTAGCTGAGCTGATTATTCAGTAGTAGAATCCCATAATTCTTTTGGAGATTTTTCGGATTCGGCCACGGAATCAGTAGCATCTACATTTGGTATCCAAGTTTAAACTCTGTGTTGGGGAGAGTGGCCAATGAGAAATAAAGTGCAGTCAATGACGTCAATCACCACGCCAAAATTCCAATTGTTTGGCCGTTCTACTAATTACCTACGAAACGGAAAGCAACGAAACTTTATATTTGGAATTTTAAACGTACGCTCTTCGTTTAATAACAAAATTGAGGCAGTAACGAATAATTTGCAACTTTCTCTTCAAGTAGAGGGTAACATCAGCGACTGGATACTTGCTAAGTTTGCGTAAGCGAAATTTAATATCAGTCACTTCACCTTGATTCTGGTTTTTTAGAGTTTATTTCATAATTTTTGTAGATATGTCCGACCCCTACACATACCACGGCCGTTGTAAATATTTTTAAAATTACAAATTATCACGTCTTTAAAAATTGACCAAATAATTTTAAAATTATTATATCAATAAACCTTACTTACCATAACGTCAAAATACCACTGAATAATCCAAATATAAATTAAAACAATCAAAGTTGGGCTACTTTTGAGTACAATTCAGTGGCGTAACCAAGAAGGGGACATAGGGGGCACGTGAAACTGGTATAATTTCAACAATTTCCTCTAATTCTCAAGGTATGAGAGGCGGATTTTAAAGATGAAGTAATCTAATATAGCCGAATAGAGAGTCGAAATTTTCCGAGCTGTTATTAGTCTCAATGTAATAAGGGGGAAGAGTGTAAATGTAATAAGGAGGGGGGGGGGGGGGGTGGCAACGCAATTACGTCTGTCCCCGTCTATTTGTCACAGCGAGAGGACGATACGCGGCGCTGGGGAGGAAAAAGAGGGCAGCACATCATTCGCGAATGCAACGAGCGTGGAGCGGAGAGACAGTTTGCCCCCTTATAGTGCAAAAATGATTTCGCCGCGAATGATAGAGCCCCTCACTGCGAGGTCCTCGTCTTATTCCCTCAATTATACGCGTTTTGTACCCAAAAAGAAAACGAATATCTAGCCGGCATCATCCAACATTTCTGCCCAGCCACCCCAGAAACGGACCCCAACGTTTCTTTTCGGCCTCCGCGCTTCTCGTCTGTCGTCGGAAGGGCACGCGACGTTTTTTATGGTCCCCAAACAAAGGTGTCGGATTCACCTTTCCCCCCCCCCCCGCCCATCTCAAGCCCCCATCTCTCTATCCTCTCTCTCTCTCTCTCTCTCTCTCTCTCTCTCGGTATCTCCATCCTCCTCCTTGGCGCGTGCTACCACAATCTCTCTTCTTTCGCAACGCGCACACGCGGGAAGACGCGCTTTTTACATCTTTCTTATATAACTTCTTAGTCTACGCGTCCCCCGCGAAACATTGTACGGGAGGGGGGGGGGGAGGTATCTTCCTCTCCGTGCTGTTTGCACGCTATTACCCCAGTAAGGGAAAGTAAAAATCTCGGCGCAGATCGGACCAAGAGGGGAATTTGCACCCACTGGAATACAGCTGACTCGTTCCGAATCATAAAAAACAAACGCCACCAAAGCTGGTTCACACTACAATTAAATAGTGTCATCAAGTTAAGCTGATGGGTGAAAAAAAAAATGAATGAATACTTGAATTGGTTTTGGAAATAAATGGTAGGATACGGATGGAAATCAAAGAGGGTTGTCATTCTGGTTATGTAGTTTTTTAAAATACTGCATACCAGATGGCGTTAGCCAACAATGACGCCCAATATTTTACACAGATTATATATTGTTAACGGAGATCTCCATAAATATAATTTCTTAAAGGGCTACATCGGCGTTTAAGAAATCCGAGTGAAAGTCCAGTAGCTCCTATTCCGTACCTAGTGATAGCTGATATGGCCAATCTTTATTTACCTTATTTCGGCTCTCCGTTGCTACGCAACGCGTTTTGAATTTTTTTAACGTTTAGGCTTAGTTTCTCTTTTCGGTGTAATTGACGGCTTTAAAATTCAGTTTGCGCGTGAAAATAGCTCAAAAAAGCAAGTAAAGAAGGCTGTGTGTCCAAGACCTGTAGTGTCGCGCGCTAAAACGTCATTTCGAAATCCGTCAATAGTCACAAGCCAGATTTCCCGCACGGTACTGACGAGTTCCAAATAGGACGACACCGGTCTACCGTTGGAATTTCTGGCTAATTTATTTAATTTAGTTTTTCACTCGAAGATCTATCTGGTCCGAGTTTCGCGTCTTTTTGTTTGCTCGAAGACCTATTCGTACGAACTATTTGTAAGTTTTTTAATTTCTTCAAATTGATTTAGGGCTTAGTTTTTTTATCCCTTTTCATTATGGACTATTCTACTTATTCGCGTTTTCCCCCCCAAACTTTATGGGATTTTTCCAGCTCTGTTTATTCCATTTAAAATTTTGATTTCCGGTTTTAATATGTATCCTCCAAATAGACGAAAAGCGTCATCATGAGTGAAACGTATAGTAGAACATTAAATTGCCAATTCATTTTTAGGAATTTGCGCGCGTGTCGTCCCTCTTATTTGCGGCCCCACCATTCTTGGTAGCCATTTTCCAAAAACACTCAACGGCGAGCTTAGGCGAATATGGAGATTGGGCGCGTGTTTGGTCACTGTCAAAATCCCCCAAACTCTATAGAAACAATTTGTGGAAATCTCGATATCAACTAGGAAACCCTACACGGTGGATGAAAATCAATTACAAAATCTCGAAATTCGCTTAAAAAAGAACAGAAATCAATACGAATGTTGTAATATAAAATCTCAAAATCGCTTTCAGATTTTTGAAATCACTTTGAGATTAAAAATTTACCAATATCATTGACAATGGGGCTTAAACAGAGGGAAGAGCTCGGAGAGAAAACTCCTTGAAGAGTCGAAGATTAAATACTTTAGATTATTAGATTAGATATAATAATGGTCAATAAGTGAACCGTCACTCGACGTAATCAGTAATGAGGATATTTTTTTTTGTAGTCAGCCTGACTAGTGAGCCTCCTATCTTAATTTATTTTAGTAGTCACTGACTAGGGGGTAAAAGGGGGGTATAAAAACAAGAAGGACAGCCAACATTTTGCTTTACCCGTCAGAATTAAAATAGGAATTTATTATCACTCGAGTTACGTAACTTTGGCCGATCACAATTTTTTTTTAATAAAATGGGATTGATGAATGATGAATTTATGATAACGCCATATTCGCCATTATTTATGAATATTTAGGTAATCTTTCACCAGTCAAATTGACTAGTGAACCCCCAGATTTTGATTAATTTTAGTAAAGCATTTATTTTAGTTGTTAAATGCCGTTATTAGAACCTTAGGTCCAACCCTGATCAGGGGCGTATTCGAGAGGGGAGGGGAAAAGCTCTGATTTTGCCAATTTAAACCATAATTTTTCCGACTGATTTAGATAAATTTTTCTTACAATTTTACTTGAAAAAAGATGACATTTTCCCAACTGGACCTCATTTTGCAAACTGACCATTATTATTGTGGGAGAGGCAAAGTCACGTTTCGTAATGCGTACGAAACCAAGGGGCATACGATCAAGATATGTCCTGGGAGAGTTAAGGGCAAAAATATGGGTAGAAATAGACGTTTTTTGCCTAAAAAAGAGGAAGAGAGGGAAATAGAGCTGCAGGAAGAGTGTCGTGCGCGTAAGAGAAAAAAAAAGTTACGGCTTTAACAAAGAATTTTTACCGGCGACATAGTCCTTCTTCCCTCTTCCCAAAAGCGAAACGCGTCCTGATCCCCCCCGACCCCGACCCCCGGCTTTCTTGACGAGGCGCGTCTTCCCCTTCTCTCCTCCTCAGCCTCTCGACTTTGCCGGAACATCTTTTATCCCCAAGAATCCCCGCACGCGCGCGCTCTCTCTTTATACCGCGCTGTTTCCCTTTTCTTTTTGTCGCGTGGTCCTAATAAAGCGAACGAGCGCGGGATCGGAATTCCTCGGTTTCTTCTTCCTTATCGGCCGCCGCTAGACGGAACGCCCGCCCCTTTCACTTGACAATGAGATCAAAGGCGGGAATTGGTCAAGTTTGCGCCCTTCTTCGTCCGAGGCACGCTGACGAGCGAGAGAGGCTAAAAGGGCGATGTGATAAAATAGTGGAAGGGAATATACACCGAGATGAAAAACGATCACCGAACATGTGCGAATTTTTGAGAGGAGCGCCGAGATTAGCGTTCATCCTAAAACCAAATTTCAGGCAAATGTTTTTGAAATTCGATATTTGGTAACGTTTAAACTAATTTAATCGAAACACCATGGCCGTGCAGGGGGGGGGGGCAAAATCCCCAAGGCCCGGCGAAAAGGGCCCAGAAGCATGCTATTTAGGGGCCTGGTGTGATGGGGGGCCATCGTTTTGACTTTCGCCAATACCTCCCTCCCCCTTGAAAATTTCTGTTAGACCATTTTCCCCCACGGCCCTGCTAAATACTTATTCCGATATATATTTAAGAAAAGCCAAAGAGAAGATTTGGAATGAAACTTTTGAAGGGTGTACTTCAGTTAGAAGGGACCACGATGACCATTTGCCTCCACGGCCCTGCTAAATACTTATTCCGATATATATTTAAGAAAAGCCAAAGAGAAGATTTGGAATGAAACTTTTGAAGGGTGTACTTCAGTTAGAAGGGACCACGATGACCATTTTCCCCCACGGCCCTGCTAAATACTTATTCCGAGATATATTTAAGAAAAGCCAAAGAGAAGATTTGGAATGAAACTTTTGAAGGGTGTACTTCAGTTAGAAGGGACCACGATGACCATTTTCCCCCACGGCCCTGCTAAATACTTATTCCGAGATATATTTAAGAAAAGCCAAAGAGAAGATTTGGAATGAAACTTTTGAAGGGTGTACTTCAGTTAGAAGGGACCACGATGACCATTTTCCCCCACGGCCCTGCTAAATACTTATTCCGAGATATATTTAAGAAAAGCCAAAGAGAAGATTTGGAATCAAACTTTTGAAGGGTGTACTTCAGTTAGAAGGGACCACGATGACCATTTGCCCCCACGGCCCTGCTAAATACTTATTCCGAGATATATTTAAGAAAAGCCAAAGAGAAGATTTGGAATGAAACTTTTGAAGGGTGTACTTCAGTTAGAAGGGACCACTATGACCATTTGCCTCCACGGCCCTGCTAAATACTTATTCCGAGATATATTTAATAAAATTAAAAGAGTGAAACGTTTTAAGGGTATACCTGACTTTCTTGAACCTTTTCTTGGACATAGGTCTCCGGTGAGATCCTCTGCAATCGTGACCTTCGGGTCCGGTGACCATGGTGGCTTCGAAGCCCTTCCCCGACCTCTTACACTCGAACTCAACCTCCTCGTCATCACCCAGACTTCGGAATCCGGTCATTTGAATTACAGACTGTAACGAATAGAATAAAAATATTTATGTTAAATTGCTCGAGTAAATTAAGACTGTAAATAAAACAATTTAAATTGTTAAGTTTCAACTTAAGATGGTCATGGTGGCGCCCGGTGGTAGGTCGGGTACGCTATGGACTACGGTTAAAGTTTTAAGAGGGCCCATATCCTACGTATGGGGGCCCAAAATTTAATGTTAGCGAAAATGTTGGGGGGCTAACTTTTAATTGCCGAACTTTATAGAAATTCAAATATTGTAGAATAATGACCTCATTTTGCTAGCTTTGGGAAATTAGAATGGCCCAAAAAAGTGGCACCCACGTACTCGGCCTACCTTGCCAAAAACTCCGGAAGACGCCACTTTAGAAGGAAACCCTCAATGGTAAACTAAAACATTTCCCCAACTGTAACAACATTAATAAACTATAGCCAAAAAGAAGTTGCCAATAGATTCTAAAAGTTTGAACATCCAGCGCCTAGGCATGCAGTAACTGCAATCGCGCCGTCTACGGGTGGATCTAGTGGAGACATTCAAACTTGTACATGGCCTTTACTCTATCAACCCGGACATTTTTTTCCGTATAACTTGGAGTGGCCGAAATGCTCCAAACATTTTCAAGACTATGTGCTTCCACAATTCGGCGAAATTTCTTCACTCAGCGGATAGTTAACCACTGGAACTCCCTCCCTACTTTGGTTAAAACGCGTTCCTCGGTCTGTGCTTTCAAAAACAAATTAGACAAACATATGGGTTGGGATAGAACTTAAACGGTGTACTTCTTTCATTGTACCTCATTGTAACCATTGCTTTAAATGTATTTCTTTGTCGCTGATGCTGGCCCAATAAGCGTCCACGCTTGTATATATTCCAGTTCAATAAATTCTATTCTATTCTATTCTAAAATAACATTTCTGAAGTTCATGGTATTTAAAGGCGTGGATGTGCTTCTCATTATGCTTCTTCATTTAAAGAACTTAATTCCCTCTAAAGAAATACAATGTAGACTTGCCTTAATAGAAAAAGCCTCTAACACGTTTTATATTAGATAAAAACAAAGTACCCGTAAGGCAAGTTAAGTCCATAATGCACCATTTTCGGCGGAGTATCAAGAAAACGGAAAAGTCTATAAAACGAATTCGTGATAGTAGTGGCCTCTCTCTCTCTTACCGTCTTGATCCATTACGCCTAAAGCCGATTGAGGCCCGCGAACACGAGCAGGCACTTTAGTGGCCCTCCTTAATACCCTACTAACTCGCGGAGGCCCAATGCGAACCTCCTCCCTTAAATCGCGTCAAAGAAACTGAGCGTTAAGTAATCAGAGGGACGCGGCGCCAAAGTGTAGATGTTAAGTACCCAATTAGGCTTATTTCCCGTTGCCCCGAAGGTGTTAAAAACGAGAGGCGCCCAGATTTAGCCCAATCTATATAAGCCCATTACGTCTCCTTTCTTTTCGGAGTAAAAAGAAAAAAGTCCGCGATAGAGGGTGGGTATCGAATCATCGGGAAAATGCTCGATTCGGGAATCCAAGAACAACATTTACTTCGGGACGCGTATACAGCGAATGAGAGAGAGGAAGACGACGGGGAGGTGTCCTCGACGCTTCCGTAGTCCATGCCAAAAATAATAAAGTTAAAGCTAAACTGACAGCGTGATTTTGTCGGGTCGTGGGTGGAAGCCGAAAGAAGAATATGAGCGATGGATATCTCCAAAATAGATATCTAGAAAAGTTATTTATAGGCTTGAAGTATAGCCGTCGATAAAGAGATAGAGCCACCTTCCAAATCGTTCCCACGCTGGATCGCCTCCGTACACGACCATCCTCGATGGTAAAGGCGTATTGGCTCTCGCCTCGTCCTTAGATAACCCCGGGTTCGTCTTCTATTCGGGTTGTAACTCATTTTGGCTTCCAGTTTCCCGGGCGCCCAAAAGATAAACTAGGGTGTAAAAGCGCGATTTCTCTATTTCACGGTTCAAGCGAGGGGTGTCCGAGGGGGAAATTAACTTTTCTTACGGAGACCATTTTCGATACGGATGAATAGATGGATTTAATGGACGGTCCTAAATCAAAAGGCGATGGCCTCCTGTACAAAGGACAAAGGCGTCGGACATTGACGAATCGAATAATTTAAGCGCGCGGACACTTCTTACTAGTACGAGAGTGATCATTGGACGGGGGGAGCCTTCTACCCATTTCAAACTGACCAATAACGTTCGGAGTGGAAAAAATGTTTCAAAGCCGAGAACGCTAAAAGGAACTTATATTTAAACGCTCGATCGAGCTTGGGTGTACTACCACATCGAAGGGTCAAGTCAACCGAGAGACCATTACGCCCATCGCGCCGCCGCCGTTGACCATTCACTCTACGGACCTTATTCGTCCCCTCTTCGTCTACAAATGGAGATCCACTATCATTCATCAAATTCGGTCAATTTATTTATGTTTCAAGGCTACAATATGTATACAATATATAACTTGTTATTTCCATTTATCTTGTATTTAATTTTAAGCAGTTTGCTACTCTGGGAAAACCTTTTCATGGTGAGGGATGGGAATAACCCTGGGGAGTCTTTCGAATTTAACGTTATACTTTTTGTTGTTTTGCAATTTTACGAAATCTCGAAGGAACCACATTTTTCGTGCTGCGAAATTCATTACGCAAACATATAAATTTAACTATAAATTGTATATCTCTCGCAGTGTTGGTTCAAATGATTAAGAGGATGACGAATACATCTAAAATCTATGAAAATATTGAAAACAGTCACCGTGAGGGTATGCTTCTCAAACTCAGGGAATTGACTGGTGCCCTCCAGAGTCTAAATTTTCATATTGTCGGGGAAAATGGAGTCTATAAATTAATTTATTAATAGTCATTATTGTTATTATTTTCATAACTGTAAAATATATTTACTTCAGTCTACGAGTTTAAATTTAAAAACTTTCTCCCCATTTCTGAATCACAATCAGAGCGGGGGAATATATCAAACTTTTGCATTGTCCAGATGGCGCTACTGACTAAATTTTAGTGCGTTTCCATTCCGAGAAGTATAACATCATGGCAGTAGGAAACAATGTAATCGTACTTCTACACGTTCTTGATGTTAGACGATCGGATAAAAGAACAGAACTGAGCCAGATTTTACGGACCCTAAGGACATCGCACTTCTTCTATGGGATTTGGCTTTCGACCGAATTTTTTCAAACTGTAACATGTTGTTAAGCTTGCTCAAAGGAGCAAAATTGTCCATTGCCATTTTTCCCTAGCTCTTGTCGTTTGTCCAGTATCAGCGGTCAAAAGTGGACGAAACTTATATAGTGTAGTCTATTTGTTAAAAGAATTCACGGCCCATCGGTTAGCGTTCTATGATCGCGCGTCGCTAGTCCGGTCTCAGTATCAATAGAGTTTTCTTGCCAAGATTCGGGATGCTTCCCAAAACAGAGCGTCGGATTTGGTTTCGTTCTGATCGCACGATGAACGAACAAAGTAAATAAAGAGTTAAATATTGAGTTTTAACTGTCGTGTGACCATGACTTTAACCGACTGTGTGACTATAATCGATAAATAAGTGTTTGATTGGTTATGGTGTGACTGTTTCTTTCCTATCAGCGAGTGTTGAATGTGGGATTTAACGAAAACATTCTGATTTCTTAAGTATTTATTTTATGGTATGTTTTATTTTATTATTGCTCATAAAATATTGAATAATTAATAATTCCACGTACGAAAATTCACCGAATAAATATTTGCGAGAAAAGAAATAATGAATAATGAAGTAGAATTGTAAAAACCTTGGCAAGAAAACTCTATTGATAGTGAGCCCGGACTAGCGACGCGCGAACGTAGAACGCTAACCGATGGGCCGTGAATCCTTTTAACAAATAGACTATACTAACAACGTAAGTTTTGACCACTTTTGACCAGTGATACTGGACAAGCTATAGAAGCTAGAGAAAAATGGCAATGGACAATTTCGCTCCTGTCGAAAGCCGAATCCCATAGAAGAAGTGCGATGTCCTTTGGCTCAAAAATGCATATATTTAAAACGTTTTCAGCATTTGTTTAACTACAACAATATTGAACCCAAAAATCATACTGCACTGTAGAATTTAATAGGGGTCTCTTTTCATTTCGTCAAATGATTTTAAATTCCTTTCCGAATGTGCTCCCTGAGTCCCCCGCGTCTCCGGTCCCCAAATATATTGGATCTCTGACACTTTACATAAATACGATATTGAAGACCATATTACGTATACAATATTTTCAGGGAAAGAATGGAAATTATCGGTAGTTTCCCGTTATATCTAAATCTCATATTTACGAAATGTTATTAGAAGGAAAACGTAATGAGAAGGCAGTGAAGTGAGGATAGTCCTTTTTATAAATCATTATTTTCCACATTTTAATAAGGATAAGCCGAAGATTTTGCTTAATTTTTCGTTAGATAAACATAGAAATAAACTGTTTACCAAGTCATATTTGAAAGAGGTACCGCGGTTTATTCTTTATTGAAATAGACGCTTAAATAAACCCCTCTCGGACTGTCTTGCTCCCCTTTTGAAAAATGCTGCCAGATCTATGCATAAAAAATTATCAGCCTTGGCAGTATAAAGAGAAACCATAGACAAACTAGTTTTATGTCCAGTCGCGGAAGCACAAACTCTATAATCGGCTATGAATGATCTTTTATTGAAAGGAATATTGGGTCTACTCTATAGTAGTTGTTATTCGGAAAAATTATCGTTAAATTAACCAATTTATTACTAGTTTATGATAAAAATTTTGGAAATGTGTCAATTTTAAAAAAAATTGGAAGGCTATTTTTATTATTAATCACAATTAATCAAAAATATCATGCCCGGCCTCACCCACAAATTTATAATAAGTGTCCCACATTTTAAAACATATTTCATAATGAAGGGTATCAAATTACACAATATCGTCGAAATACTATAATATACTAAAATAATTAAATATATTGTAAAAAATGTTACAATTGGAAGGTTATAAAAAGCGAAATACAATAAGTAGGAACTTATCAAAGGACATTCTTTAGCGATCTAATATTCAATAAAAATGGTTTAAAGAAAGGATCGATAGTAAAAACGCTCGTCACTGCATGCAGTTAAGTTATTCGGAAGTTGGTGAGCAAAGGCAACATATATTCAGAGACAATTCTGGTTCGAATACTACACGAACGTATTCCAGCTAGTATTCAATCATATAATAGGATATGAAGTAAATACTTGAAAT
Organism: Leiobunum rupestre; assembly: GCF_980474605.1. Taxonomy (NCBI): domain Eukaryota; kingdom Metazoa; phylum Arthropoda; class Arachnida; order Opiliones; family Sclerosomatidae; genus Leiobunum; species Leiobunum rupestre. The sequence continues at coordinate 20,399,400 of NC_143391.1, forward strand.
TTTCTCATCTACCTAAGAGAGTTCAAATTTTGCTATCGTGAAATCATTAAGTACTAAAAAGGGGCCTACAATTTAGAAAGATTATAAGCCTAAACTTAATATCTTGGAGATGCTATAACATAAAATCGAACCACACGCATATGAATTTCAAATATGACTAGATCTAATGTCAAAATTGGAATAAAGAAACACCCAGTTTGAATTCAATTTTGAGTGGATCCAATAACTTTGATCAAATCGGAATAAATCTGATTACTACATATTAAAAGGTTATGTTAACTTCTGATAATAACATATTTTTGATTTATCGTACCACAGTTTTTAATTCTTCTACGAAGTAAGAAAATTACTATTGGTGATAGTCTACATTATGGAAGATACCACCGATGGGTAGATCACCGTGTTATAGGGTGTCCTAATATTAAAATTAAAAATTTTAATGGGATTTATTCATACGACTGTGTCTTGATTATCAAAGGAGTGACCTACCCCTTGGCTTTGGGGAAAATATTATCCCGAAGATGGACCTACTGTTTTATAAATAACCTAATTAACTTATTTAAATTGCAACTGACCCAATTAAGCGTTACTTTCAACAGTTTTTATATTGATAAGTTACAACCGAAGTCAAGGCATTACAGTCAATATTTTCTCAAGTTTAAAAAAAAGTTTAACTTTAGGAAAATAGTTTTGAAATTCCTGATGAACGTAAAGCGGCATACGAGAGGTGAACTGCCCAGGTGAGAGGTGGGCAAAATCCCACGGGACTGCAACCAAAATTTTGCTTGTTGGGCCGGTCCCTTTAGTAAGGGTTTGAATAGCGATTTGGGGCCGCGAGGGTACTATGCCCACGTGACTAAGATGTCATCAGTAGTTTCAGTACGTTCCAGTCATGTGCCCCGGTATTTGGCGTTAGTGCTCTGTTCCATTTCGAATAAGCACCCATTAAATGGTTTTCGCTAACGTTGGAACTGGAATTTTTGGCAACATTCCCTGATAAAAATTCCATTAAAGGCGTTTGATAACAGCTCTTAAATAGATTTTGCTATAACCATAATTAACTTAATCCTCAGTATGTCATTGTGGATTTCTTCGCGCCAAGTAGTAAAAGATGTATTTTGGCGGAAATTTTGCAAGATGGCGCCGACATTCGGGCACACTATTTTACATTGAGAAGGACATTGAAGCTATATTCCCTGAAATTTTAAATCTTCCATATTTTCCATTAGTTTTCTCTATAACGCCTAGATTTCCATAGATATTTTCAAATTAACAAAAGATTAAATTTAACCATTTCTAAAACAACCATAACTAAACTCTCTATGTAAATGATATATTAAATAAATAGGTTTTTAGGACTATTTTAATAATTAGCTTTGAATTTTTATCGTTAATAATAACCGGAAAATAATTTCCACATCCACAAAGTGAAGCAACAGGCTTACCCCGTATACAAGTTGGTACGCTAACGAAGATTTTGACCTATTTTCGCCAACTTATTTGACGAAATTTTCCAATAATATTAATACTCTTATAGTATATATGGAAGCACGCTAAATATATAAAACGCAACTTGGGCATATTCGAAAAGAGAGAGGAGGTTTTCCTCTGGTATATTTGAGGCGAGGTGGGGTAAAAAAGCGAAACTGTCGGAGGTTGCGTTGCCGTGCAAAGCACAAAAGCATTAACGACCAAATTTTCGATTTACAGATTTTGGTTTTATTTATCCTTATTTTATACGTTAAATTCAATTTTGAACTAATTTAAAAGTCAAATCAAAACGCATTTTTTTCGCGATTTAAGACATGGTTTTAATGATATTTCTGAAATATCGTTTGGTCCGTAAATTATTTAGTACCAGAATATAATTTGAGTTGAAAAATCCAAGTCTACTATATAAACTTGAAAGAAGTAAGTTGGGGTATCTTAAGGCAAAGAAAGTTGGAATTTCGCGGGTTTTCTCCATATTTTGATTTTGGTCGTTAATGCTTTTGCGCTTTGCACGGCAGTGCGGCGGGGAAAAGGAAGCTAAAGAGGGGTTGCGTGCCAGCCAGAGAAGACGACTCTCCGCGCGGAATGGAAAATGGTCGTTCCGAACGAGCGAGTGGGTGGCGGTTTCAAAATCAAACGGAGGGATGGAAGAGACGTGAAAAATGGAGCATTTCCATTGGCTTTTACCGGAGACGACGGAGCGAGAGTGCATTAAGGTCAGCTACATTTTTGAGCGAGGGAGAAAGCTGATGGAAGCCGAAAAGGGAGTTCGCTCGGGTGAAGATGGATAAAAACGTTTTGAAAGTCAAATGAAAACCCCTCCAAATACATACACTCCCTCGACGATCGGTTGGCCATTCGTTCAGCCTAGTGCCAACTTTACCGCCTCGATACCGTCCGGCTTACCGTCATTTCTCCTCGATATTCTATCTCCGGTGGAAGAAAGAAAGACCCATTCCGAAATATATACGGTAGCAACCCTTCAAAAATTTCTAGAGCTGTCAAAAAGTTTCCCCCGCGCGAAGAGCAAAAATTGATAGAAGAGCGAAAAGGGCCCGGAGACTCTCGGAAGAAGGACGAGAGCCAGTGATAAAGCGAAGCGATTACGCGGAAACGGGCCGGCTCTTAAAATAATGCGTTTTCCGGAGAATTTTTAAAGAAATGATTGATAAATAGGGATTTCCACTCGAGAGATACTCTTTCCAACGTATTCGGTATTCCGTATTCCGCGAGAGAAGGACGCGCTCGGGATGGAGATAAAATAAAACTGAAAACCAGGAAAGACGATAAATCAGAGTAGTGTCCCCGTACAAATTAAGATATAGCTTTTCTATTCCGCGAAATGATCGCGGAATCCCCGCTGGTATTCCAAAACTTCGTCTACAAATAGGGTCCCGTCGGTCCCTTATTAGAAACTATCGTTTTCGGCACTACGCGGGTGGCTTGTAAAACGAATAAAGAAAAAAAAACTTGGTATAAAGTCGCGAACTTAGCGCTCGTACGATGACGGGGAATCCGATGGAATCCCGGGAAATCCGGAAACGTATTCGAGATGGAGAGGAGGGAAATTTAGTCGTTCGTTAGCGTTAAGTCGAGAATTCCCAAAGAGACGCGCGCCGCGTCCAAATCGGCTCTCTTTTACCGCGGGATAAATCTTGATTGACAGAACTGACACCGCGAATGCCTCCGTAATAACGACGAGCTGAAAATAATACTGCCAGACTAGCTCCGACGTACGCTCGGACAAACGTCCCTCTGTTCTAAAAAAGGGAGTATTTTGACTGTCCATCCTCGTCGCGCGCGCGCGTTACCTTATTCGCGCTCGAAGACCAGAAAGATCTATTAGTAAGGCAGCCAGGGTCATCGCGCGAAATGGAGAAAGAAAGGAGCGGTAACAATGCCTCTTACTGTCGACGCGCCCGAACCTCACTCGACATTCGTATTAATACCGCGGAGAGGGTAAAGTGAACGCCTTTACGAGTTCAACGTGACCAGGAAGTATCTCGGGTGCTACACTCGAAGGTTCCAGGCAAGCGTCATCAACTACGAGATTTTTTTATTCGCTTCGAGAAAGAGCCTACCACGGATGGTGGATAAGGCAAAAATACGGTTTCCTCTTTGAGGGGAATGTATCCGTTATCCGAGGAAAAAAGTCCCGCTTCCCAATCAACGAAACAAACATCTGCGAGCCGTCTTGGAGAAAACCCTGGAACGCCTCAAGGTGGGGGTGACGGGGTCCGAGGGGAAGGAGAACGAGGACCTCTAGACAACCTGGCGCGCGGTCAGCTACGCGTTACTGTCATTTTGCCGACGTCTCATTTTGAATACCAATGCTAAATTATCGATTAACTATAGGGTAATTTAGATATTAAAATATAATATTTGGAGAGGGATTTCCAATAATAAAACCAATATTAAGTTTCTATACGAATGTCTGTCGCAGACGGTGGAATAAAGCACCCAAACGAAACTCGCCATTCGAACATCGTTTAGCGCGATAATGTAAAAGAGGAATCGGTGAAAGGAGATTGAGGGAAGGTCCGTGTCGGGGACGATCTTGACCTCCTTTTCCTCTCCTGTCGGGCCCGGTATCTATGGTAACCGACCGTGTCCATTGTAACGGCAAAGGGCTGCGGACCATACAGCGAGGGGGTGGTATGGGAACAGATGCGGAGGAAACATTGTTAGGGAGAAATAGTCTATTCGCGAAGACTGACAATCCCGCCTAACGGAGGGATAGGGTAAAGTCATCCCTTTATTAACCAACACTCGCAGTCAGATAATAGGAATTTATACGTATCCAGTCTGGAATATTCGATGGAAAAAGGAGCCGCGGTCAACGCGAAGTATGGCAACCTCCGGAGTAGAGCGAAATATCAAAATTAAAGAAGCTATAAAAAGGATAAAATCCCAAAAGAACAAAATTGCGATAAACGTCCATTAGTTTCAATAAAACGAGACCCGTATCCGGTGGACCTAAATCTCCGTTTAAGCTGGCGCCTCATCAATATCAAACCGAAACGATTAACCTTTATCAAAATCTAAACAAGAGGCCAGTTCCGGAAGAGCTGACAAGAAAAAACCGTCGGCCGAAGCGTCATAAGCGAAAATGAACGGCATCGTTAATAACAATAAATCCAGCGACTCTTCAAGCACAAAAAAAAAATGTGGACGGGGTAAAGAAAGAAGACAAAAAAAAAAGAGCGTACCAAACACCAGCGCGGGGCGCGATATATAGAAAACGATAATTTTTCATTTATTTTTATAAGCGTAAATCACGAGTAAAAGGGCTAACTCGTTTTTAGGGCGGAGGGAGAAGCCGAGGAGTGTAGAGAGAGAGAGAGAGAGAGAGAGAGTAAAGAGAGATTGGAGGAGAGAGAGAGAGAGAGAGAGAGTGACGGCGGTTATCTTTTAAAGGTAAAATATGAAAGAGGCGACTTATATATAAAGTATATCCAGCAGGCGTATAGAAAGGCGGGAGATGGACACGGCGCTCGCGATCGATTCCACCGGACATCATGTGATCACTTCCGAGGTAGTTGACCAGAGGGAGGAGGAGGACGATCCGCTTCAAAGTAGAAAAAATATAGAAAGGAGAGAAAAACGGACGGGGTTGGTGGTACTGGTACTGGTACTGGTGGACGGGAGAACCGCGGCTCTCGTACGAAGAGGAGGCCCGAACGAGAGTGCCTGTCAATTTCAATGGGCAAATGGGTTTAACGGATAGCTGGGGGGGTTTTATGGCGCAGAAATGCAAGCGGACGATATATACCGTACTCCCGAAAACCGCGACTCTCAGCTGACACTTCCGACCACGCTCCGGACTCCCGATAGCCGACATCCTCCCTATTCGAATTGAACTACCAAGTGAGTATATTCCTAACAATAGGGCTATATATTTGGTTTTATATATAAAGCGGGGGTACGGAAAAGACACCAAAAAGGGAACAAGCAGTTTTATAAAGATGAAGTTCAAACCCCCTCATTTTACCCCCCTCATTGCCGTCCCCCTTTCTACTCTCCTACACTTTGGCCACCCCCTTCCCACCCCCGTTCCATTCCTATATATACGTTTTCGTAGCTTTGGCGTTTTTCGTCCGGCAGATACGGGGAGAAAAATTGTTTCCAAAAGCAAGATTTAGGAAAGGGACCAGAGAGTCTTCGGTGGATACGTGTACCAGACGTCGACGCTACTATTATAGCGGAGAAAAGGTGCGGTCGAGATAGCAAACGTAGGAGGGGGGGGGGAATCTTAAAATATTTGTAGAATCCTCGCGCTCGTATTTATGGGAACATACATTTTTATCTGGACTTGAGCAAACCCTCTTTCGATGGCGATAAATAACTAAAGAGTGAAGATTTATTTCTTTCGCTGCTGACCTTCCGGGACGATTTATTTCGTTTGTATAAAATGGATAGAGTTGGACTCCAGGGTATTCAGCGCGAGGCTTATACACGTTTGACTGATATAGACCTAATATATAAATTAGATTCATAAATAAAATATTAAAAGTAATACATATAAATATAAACCAAAATAGTCTTCGCCGGTGTTTAAAAAAAACCTTTTGTTAACCCTAATACATGGATTGATTTGGCCTCCAGTATAATATAGACCTAATACATAAATTAGATTCATAGATAAAATGTTAACAGTCTTGTTGAATAGTCTTGGATATTTTTCCAAAAACAATTTTGTTATAGTTATTATAGGGTTATTCTTGTTTGATTAATGTAGGCCTAATATATAAATTAGATAAAAAAAATATTTATAAAATATTTTATGGAAAAATATATTTTATGTTTCACAATTTTTTTTTCTAACCCCGATCAACGGATTTAGTTTGATTCCAGGCGTGGTTTATTCATGTTTAACTATTATATAAATTGTATTCACAAATAAAATATCAAAATTATAAAATATAGCTATAAAAATTCTTCGAAGATATTGTTACAAAGATATTTTTAAATTAAATTTTTGTGAACCTTAAGCAATGGATTTAGTTGGACTGCAGTGTATTAATGGGTGGGTTATTCACGTTTTACTAATATAAGATATATTTTTAAAGGCATTATAAGTCGCTAGATGACTTGGGCCTAAGATGGTGCCTTGGGTATTAGCCTAGCTGATAATTATTATTGAAGTATGAAATAGATCTATCTTCGACGATATTTTTGACAAATATTTTTTAAACCATTTTTTGTGAGCCCTAATCCATACTTCTGTAAAAGCAAAACGATATAGTTAAAATAAAGAAAACAATGAATAACAAATAACTAATTGGCGACAAAAATAGGTGAAAATGTATCTACCCTTTGTGTTCGTTTACCCGCTATACTTTTGTTTTCAGGGTGATCGAGTGCTCTTCCAATATACCGTAGACTTTTTTATCGTTATTTACAAGCATCCAGTTAAATAAATAAATAACCAGATAACATTACAATAATTTGACCTATAAAATATTTAAAATCTGGTGAAAACGGTACCAAAAATTAAGATATTTGAGTTATATAAATAGCCGTTTGAAATTGGTAATTATATTAGGGAGGATAAGCCCGCATTAGCGAACGAGTGGGAAGAACGCGAAGCTTTACGATCGTTTATCGTATACAGCCTACACTCGTACACGTTAATAGTTCCGCGTACAATTTAAAAGTGAGACTATATCGTAACCTTAGCCTAACCAGAACCGTCGACTTCCCGCCATAAAAGAAACCCTAATTTTTTTTTAAATAGTTGAAATAGCGGCGAATGCGAGCGCAAAGCGGTGACATTCTTCGGGTCGAGACTCCACAGCGTTCACGCGAAAGAAAGACATTAAAAACAAAGACACGAGAGGAAAGAAAACTACAAGAGAAAAGAGACTGCCGGGAAAACTAAGAAATACTTTAAATTGTCTCGAACCATGGGGAGAGAGAGAGAGAGAGAGAGGGAGTAAGAGTAAGAAAATGCACCCATCTAAAGGATTATTTCAACCCCTCCGGAATTTCATTTATTTGAACCCTGACCCCCTCCTTCCCCCATATCGAGTCTTTTATAAAACTCTCGCCAGAATCTTCGCTAGTCTCCCTGTGGAGTAACATAATCTCGGCGAATTTCAAAACTACATAATACGCGGATCTATTCAGTTCCGACCCTGTCGGTAGACATGAAGGGATTTTGCGGGGGGCATTGGGGTTAGAGAAAGGGTGGCTCACGGTAGAGAGAGTGTTGGCAGTTAAAAAGCGTTCGAACCATACGATACGCAATGGCAACCCAGTACAATACGGGCCCTTTCATCCTCGCGCAGACGACGCGGAGAGAAAATGAGAGACAGCCTAGCCTGCTGATGGTGTTATAACGAACGTGGCTTGCTCTAAGCCCCTGGCCTGACAATAGATTCATTCCAAAACAAAATACCGCTTACCCGTCAAAATTCTCAAATAGGGCTCTCGTCACCTTCAAAGGACGTTCGGGAGAAAGGGTAATTTACGCCCAATTTGATCGAATAGATCAAATTCTAGCTCGTTCGGAAGCCAAGAGGGGATTTGAGGAATTCAAATGCAACGATTTGGAATAGACGGAATGAAATCCGCGATGACGAAAACGAAAGCGGCGCGTATTTTTTCGTCGAAAGAATGAATGTAAAGGAGCGAGGAAGCGGGAGTGGGGTTTATATTTATGAAGAAATAGTCGCGTCTAGTATTATAAGTCGCTGTGCCGGGATTTTATTAATAGAAAGAGAGATTCCGTCTGGGTGCGCGGACCTACCGAACTATACCCGCTCGTCACCATCGAAAGTCATCAGTCTCCCGAATGGCGCAAACTGCGCCCTTTCCCGAGCTTCTCTCTCGAAGCCGACTAACCACCGGCGCCTCGACTCTAGCTGAGAAACGGTTCCCCCCTTTGCCTTCGCTTTTTGGGTCTCGCGCTTCCTTTTTTCATCCGCCGCCAATCTTTCCGTAATCGCCACCGCGCACTTGGAAAAGGGTCAAATATGCGAATGAAAAAATGGCTGTCACCCGCCAGTTGGTGCCGCCGCCGGTGGTGCCGCTACTGAAGATGATGGTACAATATTATATTGTCTTTCTTACGTGTTTCTTTTTTAAAAGACTCGGCGGGGCACCCGTTTAAAAAGGAGGGAGAGCGAAACCCAGAGTCAAAAATAGAGATCCCGGGCCGCTTTTATAGTTCGCCGAATCACGAGTCAAAAATTTCGAGAAAGAATATTTCGTGGCGTCTTGCGAGAGATTCGAATTTCCGAGACTCCGATGGTAATAAAATATAAATTTAGCGGGTTTCTAATCGTCGAAAGGCGTTTACAATTACTTTTGACAGGTTTTTTTCCCGCTAAAATAAAAATTGGGACTTTTGAGCCAATATTAAGGACGCGAAAAAGATTTTGAACATCCAATTCCGGAAAAGAGCGCGCGCGGGAGATAAAAAATGAGAATCTTTCGCGTCAATTTGCAGTTCGTTACGGACCTTTCGACAGCCAAAAGTTTTTATCGTCTAGGTAAAGAACGCTTACCACGGATGAAGGTGGAACCGAGATTCGCGTTACCCGACTGTCGGTCGGAATAGAGGCGAGAGGGTAAACGCGGCGAGCGCTGACCTATACGGTAAGAATTAGCTACGGCTATCAGGGGTCCCTATCGTTTAGCCATCGAATGGGTTTTCGAACAAACAACATCCCTGTATAGACGACGCGCGTTACTTCGTCCGGAATTCAAAGCTAATTACCAGCCGATAGCATCGAGTTATTTCAACCCCTCTAGGACCAGGTCTGGTCTTATCTTTCTCTTATAGGACACTAAATGAGCCCTAACCCTAACATTCGGAGTGACAGAAAAAATATCTTTCCCTTCCCTCCGAGTACAGTCTTCTTTCAGTTGAGGCGTCTCGAGGGTCAGAGAGTGGTCCCTCACCGGCGAAAATATTACCGATTCTACGCTAGGACGGAATGCGCGAACCGCGGCGAAAGAAAGAGGTTAACTCTTTCCCCTTCGATTTAAAGGGGTAGCCGCGTTATTTTTGGGCTCATAAACGGTACCTCGGGAAGGGGAAAAAAGGTAAAGACGCGTTTTAGCGTGAGCAAAACGCAAACTACAAGTACGGAAGAGAAAGCGGAGGCCCGACTAATAATAAGGACTTGGCTATGCACCAGACGAGTCCCGACGAAAGAAGGTAAACAAAAGCGCGGAAGGGGTACACCAGACTCGTCAGAGCCACTCCGAACTGTCGGGTACGCCTCGATTAGACTATAAACGCGCGGAGTTCAAGAGAGGAGCGGGTTTTGAAAGAGGATCCATCGGAATGAAGGGGCTTCCACGGGGCAGTACCGCTACCAAAAATAAATCGTCCGGGGAGGGAAGAACGAGTGCGTGGGTGCGAAGATTAAAAGGAAGGAAGGAACGGGGTGAATCGGCGCGGACCATTAAGCGAAACAAGAGGGGGCACGAGCCGGGCCGAGGACTTCCAAGAATGCCGCGCCGAACAGACTGAACGACGTTACGCGTGTCCCCTCAATTAAGTCCCCGTGTCCCCCCCCCCCCCCCGACTTAAAGCGTGAAAGAAAAATCTCATCGCCGAGAAAGGGGTGAGAATGTTTGGAGAAGCTTCGAGATCTGGCGGTCGGGGCGTCGCGAAATAGATGGTGCCGACGTCTTCGAGAGTAGAAGACCATCGAAGGGTCTCTTCTTCGGCGAACAAACGCGTCATACTTGGGAAGGGCGCCTTTCGTTTTAACGGGAAAAGGTCGTCAAAATGACGAGCGGCGAAAAAGCGGCTGGAGTGGAGGACGCGGGCGCGTATCACTCACTTATAACGATCTCTCGAAGCCACGCATTGTCAAAATGTCAAAAAGAATCGAGACCGGGGCGATGAGGGAAAAAAATTTGCCTCTTTTCCGCGATGTCGATCCCCAGGCGCGCTAGAGCGAAAGTCTTCTCTCTCTCTCTCTCTCTCTGGCGGAGAATGACTTATTATTATTCTTCTTCGAAAGGCTATTTTACTCGCCGCGAAGAAGCTCGTGATATACGAGAGCGATGGATCGACGTAATAGGACGCTAAGTCGACCGTTCTTTTCGCCAGCAAATATTTTTCAGCTATTTCTAGGTCAAACCAACACGCGCTACCTCGCCATCTGGGACGTACGTACGCGCGTGAACTACAAATTGTCCCACAATTTGCGGAATTTCGACATACTGACAATATTAGGTCATATTTTTGGTTACGCGGATAGACAAAGAGACCATTTAGCTATCTCCATATTTTCAACGCGTATCACCCGATAAGAAAGTTCAATCATTCGTTTTAGTCTCGCCCCTGTCTAACATTAGCGATACTATTAGCGTTATTTCGGTCGAAATGTCTTTACTTAAATACTCTCTATCCAATTAATTAACAAATAAAACCATACATAACGTAACTGGATAAACTGTCGCTGGCGAGATAAAATTCTAGGTAAAGCCCCATAAAATCTCGCTACTATACATAACACCCTCTGTACAAATAACGTAACAACCATAAACCATCAAGTCTAATCGGATTAGAAGTTGGGGGCTTGGATTTTTGAGTTACGGCCCTGACCCCTAATCCAATTACGAGAAGAAAACCGAGTGTGGACCCGAAGAATCCGGCCTCGCAGCCAGGCAGATTTTATTTTACAACTGAAGCCCAACTTTTTTATGATTATTTCAGAACATACCCTCTGAACTATAATTTTCCAATGAAAAGGCCACCCCACGAAACGGCGAATTCGGGAGATGGTCACCGAAGTGAGGGCTTTCTTCCTCAACGCCACTCGTTAATAATATCAAAAAAAGGTCTGGCAAATTTCAAAGAACAAAAAGTAACGGTCAGTTTTGGGGTCCCGTTTTTTTACAGCCGCGGGTAATTCCACGCGGAGGGTTTTATACGAAACCGCGATATCAGTTCAGGGACTTGATTTAAAATCCTATGTTTTTTGGCCAGTCGTAAAGAGATAAAACCTAAGTTCACCCTTACTAGATTCTTCTTCGCGGAGACGGGGCTATATTGGACTGACAATGGCCGACGACCAGTATCGTAGCCAGAAATTCGTCAAGGAGGGTCAGGCTATGTAAAATTTCAGTGGGGGTGAAAATTTAGTACGGGCAACGCGTAATACGGAACCCCCTTTTGTCTACACCACTGTCGGACAATACATTGTTTCATTAAGAAATGTTGCGGATTAACTACCAACCAGGCTCGCAAGCTTGAGCCTTATTAAAGGCCTAGGTTTTTTTCTGCCTGTCCCCCTTTAAATTAACTTAGTGGAGCACAAATACCCTGGTGGTAGGCCAACCGCTGAACATGTTGGCCTAATTTAAAGGGGGACAGGCTGAAGAAAACCTAGGCCTTTAAGGCCCACCTGAACCTTCGTTTACTCTCATCCTGGGCTCCATACCTTTGTGGCTGGCTTAAGCATACTCGTGACGTCATTATTGTTAAGGTGAAAGGATAGTGACGAATAATTACTGGACTCGAAACCTAAGCAAAATCCCCTGCTCCACCATTTGCATTGCCCGTCAGCTCTCCTACCGAGAGAATCGTAAAATATTTCTATCCAAATACAAAACACGCACGTAAAAATTTCAGATGACCCGCATTCCGTCGTCTGCTCAGCTGTTTTTAATAGAAGTGAGGCTTTTGGAATTTTAATAGGCTTTAGATTATTCAGTAATAATTGTATTGGAATAAAAATGAAAGGGTAATGATTTAATTTAAATAGGTAATGATTTAATTTAAATAGGTAATGATTTAATTTAAATAGGTAATGATTTAATTTAAATAGGTAATGATTTAATTTAAATAGGTAATGATTTAATTTAAATAGGTAATGATTTAATTTAAATAGGTAATGATTTAATTTAAATAGGTAATGATTTAATTTAAATAGGTAATGATTTAATTTAAATAGGTAATGATTTAATTTAAATAGGTAATGATTTAATTTAAATAGGTAATGATTTAATTTAAATAGGTAATGATTTAATTTAAATAGGTAATGATTTAATTTAAATAGGAAGATTACTTTAATGTTTTTGCAAACACGACAGTGACGAGCTAAGAACGCTAGGCCTAACGTCGTCCGCTAATATTGGGCACGTGTTTAGTATTTGGATAGAAATCTTTCAATTTCTTGACACTAAGGCGCTACAAGCGGCGCTGTCGTAAAAGCACCAAGCGCGCCATTAGGTTTCGAGTCCAGTAATTATTCGTCCAAGATGCCACCATCTTGTCTAAACTTTAGTACGTAACAATTTTTGGATAATTTGTTACGTCACGGCTTTTAACTCGTAGGTTTTCGTTGAGCGCGTAAGTAATTTAATAAGAGAATGTAATTACCTGATGAACAAAGACATCTGGCCCACCGTCGAATGGAGTAATGAAGCCCCATCCTTTAGCCACGTTGAACCATTTGCACTTTCCACCTCGGCGACAGCCCGTCCCGTCTACCGGGTCGCCTGCAACGTGACAAGAAAATATTAGCCGTTAACATTCCATATATTAAATCTCTACAAGTAATTTGCCAGAAATAATATCTGCTAAAAATAAAGCAATCGAAAATTATCCAATTTCATTTGCCCACTTTACTAAATTTGGGACGTTCTAAGCTAAGAAATTCCCGAGCAATCCGACTCTGGGGCAGTCTGGGGCCCGAGTTTAACCCCAACCACTAACAAGGAGACGACCCGAGGTGATAATCACCGATTTCGTTCAATCTCGGGTATAGTGTATATGTACCTTAAAAAAACTGCAAGGGAAAAGTTGCGACGGGCTTTCGTTTTGTCATGGCAACCGAAAACGTTTTTGATAACATGATTTGGAATTATTTTCATTGAAAATAGCATGGGAATCTGAAGGATTTTAAGGGTCCCCCAATTGACCAAATTGCATTTAAACTTGATTAAATTAATTTTTTTAAATCAATTTAAATTTTTTTAACGTTTTTGAAATTTTCAAAATTTTTAATTTTTTAAAAGGTTCCACAGGGGGGGGGGGGATCCTTAAAATCCTTCAGATTCCCATGTCATTTTCAATGGAAAAATACCAAATAATGTTGTCAAAAACGTTTTCGGTTGCCATGGCAAAACGAAAGCCCGTCGCAACTTTTCCCTTGCATTGAGGTGTACATTATACCCGAGCTTGAACAAAATCGGTGATTATCACCTCGGGTCGTCTCCTTGTAAGTGTATCCCTGAAAACGATTAATTATTTTCTGTCGCCTCTCTTGGGGCCCGTAAATACTGTTTTACCGAGGCCTGGGCCCGCTATCTGTGACCCTTAGCGTAATATTTAATCAAAACAAAGGCCTTGTCCGTTGTCTATCTAAAAAAATTTGCGTGACTAAACATTGAAGCTGAAAATTTACGGCTCTAGTTAAAATCACACGCAGCGATTGAGATGGTACAAGACAGTATAAGGACTGTAACTGACCTCAGGCCTTCTAGGAACGAAATTTACGACCCAATTAATTCGACCGTCCGGTTATTTATTTCCCAATTCTCCCCACCTGCACCTTGACCATAGCCATAGAGAACCATTAAAAAAAAACTGCCTTATACTTGTCCCCCCCCCCCCCCCCCGGGAAGTGTTAAATGACCCTTTGGATTTAGTGGGGCAACCAACCGAGGTCAAAACTAGACCGTGAGGAATACGGAGTTGAGAGGAGGCAAGAGGTCAAGACACGGAATCTGGAATCAGAAGGGCCCCCCACACTCCCCTTCCAAAAAGAAAACGCTCTCTTAGAGATGGAAGTGAAATCCGCTAACCGGAAATGTAGGATCTACAAAAGGAAATAAAACTGCGGGTTTCGAATAACAGGAAAAGGCTCCGTTCTTCTTCAAGAAAAACACCACTTCCCCCTCAATTCGGACTCCCAGTGAGTTTGGAAAGGCTTACAATTTTTTTTTTAAATGTTGTTAATACAAAATTTTGTTGATTCGTGCCAAAAATCAAATTAAAACCGCATAAAAATACGTAAATTGTTAAATAAGAAAATCCGTTTTTTTATGTGGACTTGTATTGGTAGCACAAAAACGTATTTAAATATTTTTGAAAGTCACAAAGTCCCCCTTAATGGAAAGGATATTTTATGGCATTAACACGATCTTATTTTATTGTTATACTCATGACAGCAATTTTAACGTACAGACTTCCGTTTCAAGCCAAAATATGACCATCACCATTACTGTGATAAAAGTAAATGAAGGCCGAGTAGCGACACAGCTAGCCCGGGTTTAGTAAATTAAAGGAATTCGCATTATGAAAAACATGCTCGTAGTAGATGAAGGCCGAGTAGCGACTTAGATAGCCCAGGTTTAGTAAATTAAAGGAATTCGCAATATGAAAACCTGATCGTGGTAGATGAAGGCCGAGTAGCAACACAGCTAGCCCAGGTGTTTTGTAAATTTAAGGAATTCGCAATATGAAAACCTGATCGTGGTAGATGAAGGCCAAGTAGCAACACAGCTAGCCCTAGTTTAGTAAATTTAGGGAATTCGCATGATGAAAACCTGATCGTGGTAGATGGAGGCCAAGTAGTTAGCCCATTGAGATTCTAAAGTTATCATTAAATGACAATAATCCAAACCAAATGCGTTCCATGATTAAAATAATCTTTTAACAAAAAACTAAAATATTTCATTCAATTTCAATACTTTAGAAAATAGTTATTATTTTAATTAATGGACAGCAGTGGTGGATTAAATAATATGCAGAAGCCTAGACCCCGCAGCTAGCAAACAAAGGCTAGGGGGACCCAGACTAGGCTAGAACAAGGTTCCTAATAAGTTCAAGCGTATAGGGCTCCGGTGCTAGTGATCCACAGAAAAGGTATACAAACTGGCATTATATTAATTACCTAAGCCAGCTGAATTCGAACATAACAAGCCTTGAATGATGACATTAGACAAGTTGAGCTTTATTCTGCTCAATTTAGAAGTCCCCCTTACACTTTTTCTAGGGGTTTCTTAACTTATCTATTGTATCTCACAAATTAATCAACTAAAATCACCAACACTATTTTAAACACTGGAGGAATGATTAATCTAATCCTTAAAAAATGTTGCAGAGTGTAAACGTTAAAGGCTGGAGCTATAAAGCCTTTATATTATAGGTTCTCCGCTTTGCCAGCTTGACACTATACGACAGTCTAGGATGGGCGTTTTTTTTGTTCTTTTAAAAACAACTTTAAACAAAGAAGGGAAGATTGAGGGGATCTTATCGGCGGTTTGCTATTAGACCAAAAAAAAGTTGTTAAACGTGAAATGAAGATCTTCGACGATAAAAAAGTGGTAGAAAACAGCGAAAAAATTAAGGCGTAAACTGTCCTTTCTTTCATTCGTCACCTTTCTTCGAGTCTTTTAAGAAGGAAACCTTTTTTATATTTATTGCGAGGCCCTTTTCTCGTTCAGCTGTAGCCTGTAAGGAAGCGGACGACGAACAGAAAGAGGACTGAGGAGAAAAGAGAGAGAGAGAGAGTTGAGTTTGGGTTATCTAAGACAAGAGAAGACAGTCGCGTCTCCATCTCAAAGTCCGGCAAAAACAGGACTTTGCAGAGAGAGAGGATACGAAAGGAAAAGATGGATTTCTTGACTAGATTGTTACGCTTGCCTCTCTTCATACTCTACTTCATCTTCGCGTTTCCCCTTCGCGCGAAAAATACGAAGAGCTACGGGCTGCGTCGATTTGTTTACTATAAAGGAATTACCAGAGTCGTAAACGTTCGCGTTGAGCCGAGTAACGAGAGATAGTATTGTCGTTCCGTTGAAAGAGTTTTTTAGTAAATTATCCTAAAAATAAATTAAAATGTTTACCATTCGTGGGAACTAAAAGAAATCAATAATATCAGAAAACTATTATTTAAGTTTCTGTATTTATAATATTACTCTGTCTATCAAAATTGCTACTGCTCTTATAATATTTATTTGAAAATGTATTAAAAGTTTGTCCAAATATTAAAATTGATAGTATAATTTCTTAGTTTCGTAAAAACCAGATATTGACTAAACTCAATTATTCACGTTCCGGACATGACGGAAAATTGTTATTTTCTTCGATATTATAATAAAACCAAATGAAGCCTTGTTCGCGCGGGTACAAACCTTCCCCTATTCCGTCTTTTCTGACAACAAGGCGGGATCGGAAATTAGAAAAATTATAAAACGCGAAAATATCGTAGCGTGCGAACCAAGCTCCAAGCAAAAATGAAAAAAGGAATATGTTTACCGCGAAACCGGTCGGTCTATAACTTAATGGATTTAAAACTCATTACCGTCGATTCAAATGCAAATTTAGGTACGTTACCATTGGGTAGTCGGGCCCGCTTAGGTAGACCAATACAAACACGCGAACCTCGAAACTTAGTAAACACGTCGATTTCTCCAAACTCGAAAAATTCGAAATGTCTGAACTCCAAAATAGCAAATGGAACAAGGCGCGCCAAAATCGATTACCGAAAAGCGCACGGACGCGTTCGCATTATAAAGTAGGCTTTCGTTGAAATGGAAATTAACTCTACCATCAGCTATATTTTTCCTTTTTTAACATTTAATACCACTGTACACGCTCAAATGGGATTCGTGTGAGAGCGCGCGCAAGAGAGAGAGAGAGAGAAGAAAAGGACACGCCCAATGAAAAGACGCGCCTAATTGATTTATTATACAATTAATTAAGCGCATTGATCGCTTTTGACATCCGACTTCAAAAATGACTTTTCCCACGATATTACAATCCGGCTAAAATGACCTAACGCTAAAGGTAAAAAGAGTACCAGTACGCCGGAAAATATAAATGCAGTCTAAAGTAAGCTTAATATTTGGGATTTATTTGAAGTCCGTGGCGAATGAAAACTGGAAAAGTAACTTGAAAGGAGACGGTACCTGTCGACGACGAGGTTTTGTCTTGGGCGTGAAAGACGAAATTAGTGGCGGGCAATGTCATGACAGCTTGAGCCAGCCCCCGCGAGCAACATCCGCGTCCGAGTTCCAGAGTCCAGGTCGAATGCCATCTTTCCCCCACCAACTCTTCAACGGGAATGTCGAGCGAAGAGCATTTGACGAGCAGCAAGAAAACGCTCTCTTCTTTGGCCTTCATCGGTGGCCCTTTTTCCCTTTGATGATATTTTTCAATCCGGAAAGGGGAAAAACCACTCTCTCTCTCTCTCGGGTGCTAGTCAACTCGCTTCATTAGCATGAACGACCGGAGTGGGTGTCATAGGTGAATGTCTCTCTACCGTTAAGACGGTCTTGTCGCGCTCGGACAGGCGTGAAAGGAAGTACCATAAATTCGCGGGCAGCCGCGGGTTGGACTCAACTAGACGCTTGAACTATACTCGAACGAGGTTAACAAGATCTTTAAGGCTTCGCTTCGAATCCATCGAGGAAGCGATAAAAAAATCTCTGATAGAGAGAGCGGACACTACGCGGCGCTGGAAGACAACCAAAGCGGATCAAAGGCCCGAGACACTGACCGATACCGCTGGCCGCGCGGGGGAGCCCCTGTACGGGGAAAATAAGAAGCGTAGGTGGGCTCTCATTGGCGGACCCCGAAGGCCTGTCGCCCCCCCCCCCTCGTCTGACCCAGTCTTCGCCTATAACTTAGCTTTGCCCAACAGATCGCCCGGAGCAGCGGCTCGCCCCACCGACCATCTATTTCTCTAGGCGAGGAACTACGCTAAGGCAGTGTCTATTCCGCGGGCTCGGATGCTAGGCCTAGGCGCTCGTCTCCCACTCTAATTTTTGGACTCGGGGAGCTTCAATAACAACAGATCCATCTCTTTCCCCCCGACTGACAACTCATCGATTTTCATAATATTTCAACGGGGGGAAACAACGGAGCTAGGCGTGCTGGCTCGTGGAATGAGTAGGCGATGTCTGGGAGGGCAAACTTAAGCGAAAGGCATATTTATTCGGAGCGAAACGGGAGTCGCGAGGGGAGGTGCAAGAAGACAAAAATCATCTTCCGGCCCAATAAGTTTCTAGAAAACTTTGCCGTTGCGGTTTCGCGTATCAGGGTCGAAACTAAAGAGACAGGGTCTAGTTGTTGAAATCTATTTTGGACCCCAGAAAACACTTCGGCTACTCGTCATGATGCGACTGATCGAAAATTCTCGTAAAAACCTAAAAATAAAACTTTTAAAAATGCCTACGGCACAGTCGCGCCTCACCCACATAACGGCGACCCGCGAACAACACCTAAAATAAAAGGGGGTCCCCGGATGACTGGCTGCTTCGGGGGACCATACTGGCCTGGAAATAAGTCTAGTGGAACTATTCTAGCCTAAATAACACGTCGGCAGAATTTTAAAGACTCGTGTTCTGGGTCTCGGAGCTTCGAAATTAAAAAGCGGGTGGTGTCGCGCCCAAAAACAGTTCATCCCGAGTGGCCTCCGCGTCCGTCATAACACGCGCTCGGGACGTATATCACGCGTCGCGGAGACTGTACCAGCGAAATAAAAAGACACGGCCGAAAGGAAAAACATTTCTCTAATGCGCGATATGAGTTATGACATTCCCTGGTTGACAAATAATTTGGGGTCTTTCCGTCCGCGACTCATTCTACTATATAAGAACGAAAATGGAAAGAACTACGAAGAGGAATGGACGGGGACCCGGTTCCTCTCTTGTTTTTTTTTACCAAAAACGAACTCCCTAGTATTTTACGAAATACCGTAAAAGTAAATTTGGGGGAACAGGCTCTCACAATCAAAGCTGGAGCTTTTTACGCGAGACTTCTAGACGAGATACAACTTTTCATTCCGGTACTTTGTAACAGACGCGAAAGGGAAGTTAAAGGTTACGCGACTGAGAACAGAAATTGTAAGCTCGTTTGGGGTCAAATAAAAACGTTCTACTGACCGAATTCGTACATTAAGATCTGTCGTGTATAAAAGTTAATTCTCCCACGAATGTCGGAGTCTATTAAGCACGTTATCGAAAAAAACGGGAAAGACCGTTTTGGGAGAAAAGAAATTTGAAGGAATACTAAATAAGGCAGCGCCCGGTAGAAGATACAAGAAACACAATATAGCAATAATAAGGCACGAATCATTTCTTTCAGTGTCGCAATAGCGATATCAATGCTAAAAAAAAAGTTTATCTCCACGCGGATTACGAGTTAGACACACTCTTGGATGCGCAGGCGAACCACGGCAGATTACGTATCGCCTATTTCAGTCACGAACAATGTTGGTCATGAAAAAATAAATATTTTCGCGGTCTATATCAGCGTCATTCTTTATCAGCCACGGAACTCTACGGAAAGAAGATAGCGACTTCACCTACTACCCTCGCTTCGTCCGAACCACCAGATAACCCCTAATAACAGCGGCCTAGGAGAATCTAGACGCCAAAAATGTTGTCTTAAGAATATTACGGGGTTGCCACAATATTCTCAGATTCAAATTCCCTGTTTTCCCAGACCATTTTAAGTTATTTTCCTTTACTTTTTAAGGCCAAAATTAGATTGTTTTCAACTTTTACATTTATCAGAAGTTAATAAATTTCATTCACTTATATTTCAACGTTAAAATACCTTTCAAGGATCCACACTCATTATAACATAATTTGCAATAAATCTAGACTAAAATTACTTTAAAAAAGTGTCAAGATAAAACTGAATTCCCCGACTTTTTAGACCCATTTTCAAATTCCCCGACTTTTTCCCGATTTCCCTGACGTGTGGCAACCCTGTATTCAGACAAAAATATAGTCCCTTCGTTTCGATTCTTTCGTCTCGTACCCGAGCGGGTAGACCCCTTTCTCTAGGTTACTAATGTTAATTCTTGAAATCCTCAGGCAGCGCGTGTCGCGAGGTCTGCAGGGTAGACGCGTTTCACCCCCCCCCCCCCCCCGAGACAGAGACCCTTCGGGTGCCCCCCGTCGTATAAAAAATGGATGGAAATAAAGAAACTGGATACTTTCCGAAAAACTCCAGGGAAGAAAGAGTATGTGTACCGCTAGCGCGATAGGGTGCGTCGTAGGCGCCGACCATATACATATCGTCGCCTCGCCTACCACAGAGAGTTCGCTTACAGCGCCACGCGAAACCCCCCGAAGACGGCCGCTACTTTTTTAGAACGTACCCTTCTACCGTTTGATGAAATTAAAAATAAAATAGAATAGAATGCGCCACGAGCCTGGCTATTTATGGGTCAGTAGCGTGCCCCATTTTGCTCCCGTCTCACTTCGCTCATCACCAGTTAAACGTTTTAATTCGCGGGGAGGACGCCAACGAAGCCCCCCCCCCCCACTCCAAAATGGAGGATAGAAAAAAAATACTTTTTTTCATTTTAGACTGGGCTAGAAATCGTATTTTCGGGGGCAAATCTCGGCGTTGATCTTTCGTCGCTCGCGATAAAGCGTGAGCGTTCGTGTTTTTTTTTTGCCTCAAAAAAAACCTCGTTGATGGAGAGATTATATATTTTTTAACTATTTCTTGAAGGGGCAGATAATGGGAAGCTTTTCCCAGAGATAAAAAAAACGCGTCGGAATGAAAAACACAACGAAGTTCCCTGTGTTTCGCGTTTCCATGGGCGAAGACGGAGCGCGGGGGGGCACGCGTACTCCAGAATTGTTTCCGTTCTTTTGCCCCGCCATCCAAGAACTCAGATTGCCAGTTTATTATTAGACTTTCTCGGAATAACAATTGTTTGGCTAGTTTCAATTGTGTGGCTGCCGTGATTCTAATAAATAGAAATTTACACCGGGCCTTCTGGTTACTCGCTGTCAAAATATCTTCACTAAGCTTCTTTGGAAATTAAAATAAATTAAGCTGGTTTTTTTTTAATGTGTTGTAGGGGGTGAGTTGAGAAGTATGCCTGTTTTTTCCCATTTTCCTACGATGAGTTAAAGGGAATATAACCTCAGGTTTTTTGTGTGGAACACCAACACTTCGTTCATTTCCCGCTCCCTCCTATGGCTTCAGATATTTTTGGCGCTGGTTAGTGATTTCCCTCGAAAATTGTTAACATAAAAAACATAAAAAACCTTAAAAAAGACTTGAGGTTATATTCCCTTTAAAAGAGCGCCAGAGAACTTCAAAGTGTGGCCTACTTGCCCCTGGAAATAGGCTGTACCAAGCAGCAATGAAATTAAGGTTTGGGTACGTGTGATAGATAAAAAAGGACTTTGTAAACAAATAGAGGTAACCAGCGTAAAAAAGTAAACTTAAACGGTAATTAAAGTCCCTGCTGCTTGGTTTCGCGCTCGTTGCAGCCTACTTCCAGGGGCTAGAAGGCCACACTTTGAAGCTCTCTGGCGCTCTTTTAAATCATCGTAGGAAAATGGGGAAAAACAGGCATACTTCTCAACTCACCCCCTACAACTCCTTCAAATTCTTGCATAACCTTTTGAAACACCCTGTATAAAAATCCTGACGCACGGGTGCTCACAATAGAGTTCAACCCTCGCTATTTAACTATCTTTCTTACGAAATCAACTTAATTTCAGCTCAATAGTTATTGATTGTCGAAATATCTTAACTATATAAGCTTGTTTGGAAATTAATAATTTTTTTTTTAAAGAAGGGTGTTGATAGAATAATTAGATACATAATGTAAGAACTCGCGATAAATTTACACCCTAGCGTTTGTATCGTTTTAACAGTACTTGACTATCTTTCATATAAATTGAACTTAATTTGAACTTTCTGGTTAATAGTTTGCAAAACTTCTTAAAGGGAATATAACCTCAAGTCTTTTTTAAGGTTTTTTTATGTTTTTTATGTTAACAATTTTGGAGGGAAATCACTAACCAGCGCCAAAAATATCTGAAGCCATAGGAGGGAGCGGGAAATGAACGAAGTTTTGGTGTTCCACACCAAAAAACCTGAGGTTATATTCCCTTTAACCAAGCTTATTGCGAAGCGAAATTTAATTTAGATAATTTTTGTTAAAAAAAGGGTTAATAGAATAATTAGGTACATATAAGAACTCACAAGCATGAGTCCTCAGGATCAATTTAAACCCTAGCGTTGGTATCATATTACCACGAAATCGACTTATGTTCGCCTTCGTGGTCTTTTTAAAGATTTCGTTATCACAGACTGACTCCAAAATTAACGTTTAAAGTGAAAATTATTGACGATACTCAAATTTTCCGATTTTAATGGCGAAATGTTTCGTCATCAACATCGTAGACATAGTAAAAGTTAACGGATTCGAATGAAATTTTGAACGTTCTGTGTTATAACGTGGCCCAAACTTTATATTTATAGTTAAATTCCAAGATATTGAAGGTTGACGTTTATAACACCACAATCTATGGGAACCTACGACCGAATTAAATAATAAAAACGTTAATTAAAGTTTGTGGATATAACTTTATCTATTACAGACCAGTTTGACGTTTGACAAAACCTTATTGGAATTATCATTTGCAAGTAATACACGCTGGGGGGTTATCATTATCTTACTGGTAAACAACGCATTTTAACGCGAAACGACCCAAATTGAGAATTCCCGACGAATACAGAGGCCATTATCCTATCAACATTATTTGGCACTTGAACTTTACACGATAGATTAAGACGCGTTTGATCTTTGACGATGAATTAAAGACATAGCTCGAATGCGTATTTAAGAAAAAAAACCAAAGCAGAAATATTTAAAATCTTGTTCTTACCGATATACATTCTCCGCAAAAGCGATAAACTCATGTCCTAAAATAGTTTTAAAATTTGGAAAATACGATTTGATCTCGATTGCCAGCCTCTCCGAAAGACGCTACCTTTGACCCTTAACGGGCAACACTCTCGAATCACGTTGCCAACAACGAGACCACCGTGGCCCTTTCACTCACCAATCATAAAATTGGCGGTATCACGTGGCGATACACGCGGATAAACATCGCCAAAACCGTTCTTTAAACGCAATCAACATCTCCCGATCGATTTTGTCGTCGGCTGATAAAGGTACTTTTTCCACGTGCGTTTTATTTTCTACGAGACATGACATATTTTAAAGTACAATTTTATAAAAATTACTCTTTCGAAGATAGTATCGTATTGCACACCGGTTCCCGCCTTTCCTGACCCTGGGAAAAAAGGATTGACGTAATATATACGTACAGATTTTACGTTTAAGTTTGTCATATTTAGTACATTGAAGTATCGGTGTTCGTATCTCTAATATTTCACCGTTGAACCATGGTACTTTTATCTATATCTACAACGTTTTCATCTTTCTCGTCCAATTTGTAATAAATGTAGTACGCGATAGGTTATTGACCACAAGACCACGATAATTTATAGATCAGATTGAGTAGCGTAATTACCTAAAACCTCGACCTAAAAGTTATCAATTAAAGTTACGAATGGGGAAATATAGTAAACAACATTATCAACAATTGAGTAATCATTAGCAACTCAACTTTTCAATTTGGGGATAAACTAATCGAAATATTATTTTGGAATAATATTTCGAAAGGAAATAAATGTTAAACGCTAATGATAGGTAAACTGTATATTAAGGGGGAAGACTACAGTGGCCATTGTCTACTTTCGCGCTATTTCAAGCTGAACTCTTGTAATTTTGTATTTTAACTTATAAAATTAATATTTAAGTGTAGAACAGCCTCTTGTTTAGTGCTTAAAATAATTTTGACAATTTTAAATTTAAAAATAATTAAGTTATTACGTTTTAATTCGGACCCCCAGAGCTAAACAAGTTGGGTAAGCGCCCAAACTACCCTTTAGTTAGGACCTTATATCTCGTTAACTATTAATATTATAATTGTCAAAATTATTTTAAGCACTAGAGGAAGGTTCAGCCTAATAAGAAAAAGATAATTCAATTATGTAATTGTTAAAACAAAAACGTTCAGCTTGAACGAAAAAGAGGCTTTTACTGTATTCTTCCCCCTTAAGCGTTACGAATGATAGGATATAAATTTCAGGATTATTGTCAAAACAAAAGATTTCAGATCAACCAATAACTGAAAAAGACATTCAACACATCAAACGGAATGGAATCAATGTCAGGAAGAGGTTATACACAAGGAGTATAAAAAAAAGGACGGAGCGTTATTGGTAGTGCGGAAGGTGATATTGATGACCCCTTACTAGTCGGACAGTTGGAAATCGGATTCCTGTAGGAAGCCAGATTGACCTTCCGCCACCTCCGCCTCCTGACCGGGACTCCCGCGTGGCCAGATTCCTCCCGGGCACCTAAACAGGCGGACCAGCTAGCCACCGAGTGCCGGCGTAGCGCGTGCAGGCTGGCGGGACAACCCGGCTCGAAGAAGGACCATCGTTCTCCGGGACGTTTTACATCGAAGACCAGGACCATCAGCCGCTCTATCCTCGCTAATTTCTCTCGCTCTTTAATATTTCGCGGCGAAATAGCGGGAAGGAGAGTAATATATTGGCGTTAGGCTTATCTTGAACTCGCAAACAGAGCCAGAGCCACAGCGAGAGAGATGTCGGGGAAACTCTTCGTCCGACAGAGGTGGAGGCGAGTGCGCGCCGACGACGCAAAAAGAGAAAAGGGGCTTGAAAATTCGGATCCGAGAGCGCGGCGCCACCTAGCTGCGGCGCGATGAAACGCCAGAAACTCGCTAAAAGGGCGGAAACCAAGACGAAAACTAACTAATTGGGAAAGAGAAAAATTATGACGACAACCGTTTTTTTTAGTTTCTTTTTTGCTCGCTTTTGGGAAAGAGACGTTTTCCAGGACTGCCGGAAAGTCGCGGAAATAATTGCGTTTCTACAAAATTTGAGATTTCGGGAAGAACTACTCCTCAAACTTCGTCGGCACGGGGAAAGGGAGTCCCAACTATAACTGGATAACCAAAAAGTCGCGATTACAAACAGAAATAAATTTCGATTATAGCGTTTCGAGGCGATTTAAAGTGAGCGCTCTGGCGTTTTCGGGTTTCGAGTTACTTTGGCCTTCTTCGACACGCCAGCGGGAAAAAATGGTTTGGCTCAACTCTGAGCGACCAAATATGTATATCATCTATTTGCGGAAAATATCCACCCCCCCCCTTTCCCTTTGGCGAAAAAAACCTTCCCTAGCAAGATATACCACCCACACACACGCGTACGAAAAATATTATCTGGGTGAAACCAGCGGTTTCCAACGTTGCATTTCTAAGAATAGCGTTTTAACTTTTACTTGTTGTACATACCACTCTAAACATCATTTGTCAACAAGCGTTTGCCGGTGACCCCCTCCCAAAAAAAAACTGCTACGACAATATTATCGAAAGCCGCGACGAATCAATTGAAATAAGTGTGACAGAATTAGGGAAATTACGACTCGTTGCCAGAAACAACCACAAAATAACGACATCGTCCCGTATAATTTCTACGAGCTATTTTAGGCACCAAAAACTCCTCAAACTGACATTAGCGACAATTACTTTAAAACAGATTTAGCTAACTAAATAGCGAAATTTTTGGGTGTTTTTTTTTGACAAGCAAATGGTTCGGTTCGAATTTCGTTATTTCGTACTTTTCAAAACAAGCGAATACGAGAAGCTAGGAAAGTTCAAACGGAGTTTATTCCTCCCAAATAAATCACAGTTCGTGAATGTGGTGAACCAGAGCAATGCGGGTTCAACATATCAAGATGGTCTCCGCAGACCGAGTCACCCTATAGGTTTTCTAAGGGTTCCGAGGAGGGTTTGGGGTCATTGGCGAAGAGTTTTCTCGGGGCCTGAGGGATGGAAATTCGTTCGGGGATGATTCGGGGCACTCGCCTTTCAGCCCTTCTTCTTTCGGGGTTTCCCGCCAAAGAACGAATTGTAACCGCGTTGCGTGAATTATGTCCCTTCAGCCGAAATCTATAAGGGCATCGCGTTGCGGGGGACCATCCGAACTGCCCCCGTCAAGAGAAAAAACTCAGCTGCTAAACACTCCCAGCGCGTGGACAGCCCGACTTGGCAAAGGATACCGCTACAAAGTACCGTCCCTTTCCGAACGAAGCTAATTCTCAAGTTACGTTGACATCCGAAAGCCAGCGTAACCCCAACGCGGATTGCAGCTTTTATAATCCCTTTTTCGGCCCAAAAAACGGAGGGGGGAGATAGACGGAGGGGTAAAACGCGAAAAACGGACTTCAACAGCCTTGTTTGTCAACCGCGAGGAGGTCGCGACAACATTTCACCGAACCTTCGTTTCCTCCGCTCCTATCAGTGGACAACTTATCTCCGAAGTTAAGTCTAATGTAGTCAACTCAGTCGCCCAAGCGCCTTTCTTCGCGGCGTATCCTTTATCGGTCGCGCGTTGACGTTGCGCTAGCGAGTTAAGTGGTCCCCGATCAAAAAACCCTCAATCTACCAGATACGTAGAAGGTTTAGCCGGAAATTTTAGGTCGCACACGCGGGTCAACGGACAGTTCGTTGAGAGCCGAGAATAGGGTAATTTCTAGAGGGGTATTTTCCCGCTATTCGCCTTTCGCTGAACTGTCCGGTGATGGTGAACAGAGTGTAAGGGGAGTTATTATCGATGGCCAGCGTTATAGATGACCCGAGAGTGGCGCTAGACCGCGACTAGCCAGACTTAACCCCTCCGTATATCATAAACCGAAGTGTCCGGTAGGTTAATACGATTCGCCAAACAGGCTTTCCGAAAGATAATTACCAAAAAAACAGAGGAGGGGTCTTCCTGGAAAAAAAATATTTGGAAGGGACCCTCGTTCCGTGGAATGAGCGAAAATGGATTTCGTTCGGCTTGCTTGGCTTCAATTACTCAAAAAATATCCCATTAAAAACCAAGATCGCCAAAACTAATAGATAATCAGCCATCAACCCCCCTCTATCTAGAAGAACAACGAGAGATGGAGACAGACCCGGCTGATATCGTGGCACTCGAGTCTTTAACTTGTTGCTCGCGTGCTGAACAGCCATCGCGTTTTTTCCACCGTCACAAAGTAAAACAAAATGTATGGATGGATGGATGGTCTACGGCGCTGTCCGCTATTATTTCGGAGTATCCGGAATGCAACGTGATGATTTTGGATTATGACTTCCGCCGACTCGGAAACAATAACACTAGGGAACTTATTAGCCAAATAATTTTATCGAAAACGGAAGTATTCGTTCTGGAAATTGATAGGAAGTCATAATTAATATCGGTAGTCGGTCGGGGTCGGGGTCGGCGGACGGTGGACAATCGCGTGGCTCCGTTAAGCATCTGTGTCGAATAGCTGGGAATCGCTAGGCTTTATGTTAACGGTTATTAGACCAAAGAGAGATTGAAAAGGTCAATTGTTCACAGGGGTTTTTTTTAAGTCTTCACCGTTATATTTTTCTACATTACATTTCACGAAACCTCATAGTTTAGATTCGTAATTTTGGATCTTAAAGAGAGTAGAAACTAAATCGAAAAATCTACTAACACACGTTACGGCTTGTTTTTAACGTAACTAGCGCCAATGACCCCTAGTTTATGTTAAACCTGGCGGAAGAAATGTGAAATTCGTTGATCCACCTTAAATATGGAACTTATAACTAATCAAGTGTCAATTTGGAATTATATTATTCTTATGAAATGATTTGTAAAATAAAAGTGAACATATTACGCTAGTTTAGTGCCTCAAACTGGATAAATATTCTTGATTTTGCGCGTGAAAATACGTGGCCATGTTAGGGTACAAAAGCGGATAAATAAAGCTACTATACCCCATAATGCAGAGGTAGTTGTGGCGCACGAAAACGTCATTTTGAAATAGGTCAATTATCATTGTTTAAATATTTTAATTAAATTTCGATATATTTTAGCAGGGGCGTCGCCAGGGTATATAACGAAACATATTTTAAGAACAGTAAATATTTTTCCCCAATATTTTGAAACAAAGGCTGTGAAATTAAGTAGCCCATTCCACAGTATATCTCCTTATTAATTTTTGTTAAGAGGGGAAAATTTTAGAAGGCGTTTTAGAAATTGATTAGTTGCTCAAGAAATGAATTACTTTAAACCGCGGGGGCTACAGAAATTTTGGATGTTTACTGCAAAATGCTTGATTGTCTTTAAAGGATTTTCCGTATAAAGTCTATGGGATGAAATTTTCTAGGGGGTTTTATCAAATTTTCGACCTTTCTGGTGTACATGTTTTGATAAAACCACTGTAAACAGGTCTATGGGAGACTATGGGGTGATGGAAATGGAACAAAATCTTTAAAAAGGTTTTCTCCTGAAATAGCTGGTCATGCTATCCACTTTACCCTCGCCTTCATTTAACCAAAAATATTCAAAATATTTTTATAAAAACTTTGAAAAGGTTAATGGTAAATGTAGGGAGCTGTTGGCTCGCGTGTCATGAAGGGCTTGCCACCACCATCCTGCGAAATTTATAAATTGTACACTTTTTATAACTTTTTTTAGAAAGCATTGATTAATATTATTTCCATTTTACAAATAATTTTTCCACAAGAAAATAATGTTAATCAAATTAAAGAAACTGAAATAACCATTTTTTTATTAGGCTTTATCATCGAACTGCCGACATAATTTCTAAGTTATCGCTTTCAATGAAATTTTTTTGGAATGCATCGCGTAATACTATTTTTAATATACAAATTATTTTTTCCTCGAATTTAATTTTTAGAAATAGCTGGCTTTGGAACTAAAGCAGCGATTAATTAATCTACACTAAAAAGCATCTAGAATCACCGCCTAAAAGCCCGATTCTAAAACATTGAAAAAGCGTAGAATGGGAGGCCCGCGACGTAAAAATTGCGGGCCAGGAAACAAGATAAGGAAAGAGCCAGGAAACGAAATTATCATTCCGAGTATACAAATTCCAAGTATGGAAAATGATAATTGTACCGCCGTATTGTCGCGTATTCGCAGTTAAATGAAATACAGATCACAGGGCGCCTCAAATTGGACGATAACGCTTGACGTTTTTTACGAATTCTGGAAAATCTCCGCGTTATTATCATCGAAAAAATAGGGCGGAAAAAAGTCGATAATTTAGAAATAGAAACTAGAACGTCATGTTTTCTTCATTTACCACGATTTTCGACACGAAATAAATAGAAAATATGTAAATATCAGAATTAGAAAAACCATTACGACCCCCCTCCCCTCCCCAAATTATGTTTTTCTCAATATCGAGTAGTAATTTGCGAAAGCGGTAAATATTTTGACGTTTCTCTGTATAACGATTTCTGCAAACGGTACTCCCCCCAAAAAGGAACGTGTTTTCGGTACGCATACACTTCTACCCCGAAGTAAAAACGACTATAGTCGAACTACAGATCAATGATATACTAAGGTTTCAAGTAGGTCCAGCCTTCGTATAGAATCGACTCCCGAATTCACGTTGTCTTGAACTATAGCACGCCAGGAAAAAATGGTAAGGATGAGGGGTTACGGATGCCTTTGGGCCTTCTTTGGTAAACCGTTGTTGACCCCGTGACACTCCCTTCTTTCGGGCATCCCCCCTTTTGCTTTTTCCAAGCGCGCCGAACGAGTCGACCTTCTGACACGGTACACTTTCCAAAATTCGAATTTATAAGCGTTTTAACATCGATGCCCGGCGGTAGTTTTCCCGCCCGAAAAACTGCTGGTAGAAGGGCATCGCATCGGAATGCCATTAGACGCATGCCCGTGTCCACCCTCCCAAAGGGGGCATCCGAGATAGAGAAGGAATTGGGGAGAGGCCGCGGGAGAGCGAGCCTGTTGATGAGTCGACCTATAAAAAGAGGGTTTCTGGGGGACCATCAAACGCCAACTCGCCTCATTGTCCTCCCGCGGTAAACGTAGACCAGGCAATAAGAACGCGACTGACCGTGCCCGGAAAAAGACTCTTTTAGCAAAAGAGAAGGAGATAGTCGTTTTCTCTGATGGACCATAAGAGGGGTTTGCCACAATTTGGACTTTCCCGAGTTTTCTTAGAAAGTTTACAATTTTGTTCGTTAGCTTTTTCTAAAATAGCCTTTTTTCTAACCTATTTTATCGACAACATTTGCACAAATGTTTTACAATTTGAATTTTACGAGTTTTCTACGTTCTTAGAAAGTTGCTAATTTTGTTCGTTACTTTTTCTAAAATAGCCTTTTTTTCTAACCTATTTTATTTTACTTAACTTTTGGTTTTTTTTACTTGAACCGTGTCAATTTGGTTATATTATTTCTCTGATGTGCTCCATCGACAATATTTGCACATTTTACAATTTGAACTTTCGAGTTTTCTAAGTTCTTAGAAAGTTGCAAATTTTGTTCGTTACTTTTTCTAAAATAGCCTTTTTTTCTAACCTATTTTATTTTACTTAACTTTTGGTTTTTTTACTTGAACCGTGTCAATTTGGTTATATTATTTCTCTGATGTGCTCCATCGACAATATTTGCACATTTTACAATTTGAACTTTCGAGTTTTCTAAGTTCTTAGAAAGTTGCAAATTTTGTTCGTTACTTTTTCTAAAATAGCCTTTTTTTCTAACCTATTTTATTTTACTTAACTTTTGGTTTTTTTACTTGAACCGTGTCAATTTGGTTATATTATTTCTCTGATATGTGCACCATCGACAATATTTGCATATTTTACAATTTGAACCTTCCGAGTTTTCTACCTTCTTAGAAAGTTGCTAATTTTGTTCGTTACTTTTTCTATAATAGCCTTTTTTCTAACCTATTTTATTTTACTTTTGGTTTATTTTACTTGAACCGTGTCAATTTGGTTATATTATTTCTCTGATATGTGCTCCATCGACAATATTTGCACATTTTACAATTTGAACTTTCCGAGTTTTCTACGTTCTTAGCAAGTTGTCAATTTTGTTCGTTACTTTTTCTAAAATAGCCTTTTTCTAACCTATTATATTTTAACTTTTACTTTTGGTTTATTTTAATTGAACCGGGTCAATTTGGTTATATTATTTCTCTGATATGTGCTCCATCGACAATATTTGCACATTTTACAATTTGAACTTTCCGAGTTTTCAACGTTCTTAGAAAGTTGCTAATTTTGTTCGTTACTTTTTCTAAAATAGCCTTTTTCTAACCTATTTTATTTTAACTTATACTTTTGGTTGTATTATTTCTCTGATGTTTGCTCCATAGACAACATTTGCACAGTAGCTCATAAAAGGTCCACTATAGCCAGTAAGAGCAAAAAAAAAATACGGATGATTGGAATCGTCTCGAATTTCCAAAGGGAAATAACGAGAGGTACTTTCCGCGGTCGGTCAGCGAAACCAGCGCTGGACACATTTCGTGACTGATTATGGCGGAATGAATACGAAAGAAAGCTAGCACGCGAGATGTAATACGAGAACGAAACTACGTCATGGAACACCGTCCACGGAAAAAAGAACGCCTATCCACAGAGAGACGGATTATACATACAGTTGGTGGTCGGGTACAGCAGGGGGGGGGGGGGGGAGATCAATTGAAGACAATCTTCCGAACGAGGAAAACTGGAAGGTCGGTTAGCATGCCTGGGTCAGGTTTCCTAATCGAAACCGAACAGGCGGATGGGCCACCGAAAGACGCCATCTCTCGAAACCAGTTTTTATGTATAGCTCCTCTCAATTTTATGGGCTCTAAATTGGCTTAAAAACCAGGCTTAAACTGGGTTTTAAGGTCTAGTGTGAACGTGACTTTGAAGTGTCGTGAAGCCCAGTATTTAACTTTTAATTTATTTCGGGACTGTTTTAGGGAAACGATGGTAAGAACGCCGCGAGATTCTTCCAAACGCTGCCATTTCTTCCCTAAAATTAATGATGTTAAGTGTGGAGGGGTCGTTACCAAAGAATTACCGTTATGAGGGAATGGAATGACGAACTCAACTTGAGGGAAATGAGAATGGATCGACCCGCCGCGCGATCCTCGACTTTTGTCGCTTCCCGGTTGACCACCGAAAGGATTTCCTACACTTGACCATACGGCAAGGGCGGCAGCTGACCGGACGCGACCTTTCCAATGGGTCAAGAGCGAACGCTCACGCAAAACCACCGAATTAAAGTGAGCCTCAAGATTGAAAAGTAGCTATGATCACAATTTATAAGCCATAAAAATTAATTATGTACACTAAAAAATTTCATTTCATAAAATATGTATTTTCTTTTTAAATTTGTGTATTATTTACGAGGCTGTCGTTTAAATTTTGATCTTTGAACCCCAAAACGTAGATAAGAACGCGTTTGATAGAATACTTGTTAATTATAGTAAAATAATCCCAATTAATATTCTGTAACCGAACTATACTACAAAGGAAAAAATGTGGGAATAAACTGATAACGCGTGAGAAACTTGGGTAGGCAACGAGAGCGTGTAAAGTCGGAGAAGATGGTCATGCACGCGTCGGGAGGCTTACCAGCGGTGTGTTTCCCGTTGGTTTGTTGTTGTTCCAGCATATTGTCGTTCGACGCAGCCTCCTCCGTCGTCGTTGGCGGCGGCGGGGCGTCTCTTGTCAGGGCGCAGTTGTCGTTGTCGCAGCCTCGGCCCGAGACGCGATCCGAAGAGCCCTCATCCGCGGCTTGACGCCGGCAGGTCACCGTCTTGACTGTCGGAACGGGGCGACCGCCTCGAGAACGACGCTCAACTTCTCGCCAATCTAGCTTCGTTGGCCGACGATGACCCGAGATCTTCGAAGTGCCGCCACTGATTACTTCTCCGAAAGACACTTTAAATCGAACGGCGCCGATTCAATTCGGAAGCGCGCTTCCCAACGTCTTCGGGAAGAGTGGTATGACTGGCCACCCGCGCTTTTAAAATCTCTCCAATTCCGATCGCGAACTGGTGGCGTTGTTATTTCGCGACTTTTAAATTTTTAAAAGTAAGAGATCGGGAGCGGAAATGATGAAGGTACACTCCGGGGAAGGCTGCGCGGGAGATTATCAAAGAAAAAGAGGGCGGAGATCCAAATATTCTCTCTCTCTTTGAAGCTTTTTTTCTTTTCACAAAAAACCGTAAAGGAGATTGCGTAAAGACAAAATGGGAGGGGTTGAATTCGACAAGGCGCGACCTAACAAAACTTTGCGGTACTTTTTTTTTACATTATTTATTCCGTCTTCGCTGCCGTCGTGAGGGAACCGTTCCGAGGTCCGAGCGACGGAAACGAATACGACGAGCCGGGTGGCGCGTCTTCGGTAGTCCAAAAGGAAACGAGTTGAGCGGCGAAACGGACGATAAATCGAACTTGACGAGATCGATCTTTTTACCTCGAAAAAACCAATTTGAAGAAATACAAAACGGCGACTTTTTCCGAAATTAATAAACGAGTGACGAGCGAAAAAAATCCGTGGGTATTCCGAGGGGGGCTTAGGACATCGCTATCGGACAATCCGACCAAAAAATGCCCGAAAGACGTTGGCATCTACCAAAAAAAAAGTTGAGGGGTGGGTAAGCACCGGTTTACGCTTTCTGGAAGAGGGGAGAGAGAAAGGAGATGGCAAGCTAAGGGGCAAAGCTAAGGCTAAAGGGGGAAATTTTTGGGTACCCGTTAACGATTTTCTTCTTGGCAAAAAAAAAACAACAGTGGAGCAGCGGCTTCGAGGAAGCTTTATTTTTTCGTCTGTGGCTGCCTTTAGCGTTTCTCCGTACGCATAACGTTCGCGAGTCGACAAGCCGCTTTCAAACGATGGCGCGCCGAGCAATGGCCGCCTTTCGAGCCCTGACACAGATGGATGGGAGAAAGTCGGCCCGGGTTGCCACCAGGGGGGGCGACCGATGGAGTAACTCGATTGGTTCCCGCCAGGTGCGAGCCGAGTCTCCGATAGGTCGATCCGACTGCAGCCGATCGGATGCTAGTGGTCGATGCGGACGCCAGGGTGGGAGCTATTGGATAAACGCAGCGTGGAAAGGACCAAAATCCCCCCCCCCCCCGTGTTCCCGACAAGCTCGTCCGTGGCGGGAGGGGATGAAAAATCGGCACAGGGAGGGGGGCGCGTACCCGGCAGGGGGGTAGTGAATGGGATCCTCGGAGGCAGCGCGCGCTCTCCTTTCTCCACTGGCTTATTATCCCCTCTCTTCCGCTCTCTCACTCTCTTCCCAAAAGCCCCGTTCGTTCGCGCAACGGTATCTTCTCCCTTTCCAAAAACCGGCCCATTTTGGAGCGTCTCTCTCTCCAATTCCCGCTCGGTGGCTGCTAGCCCATTTCCATCCCCCCCTTCCTTCCACCTGCTTCCAGCGCGCGTTCGAGACTCGATCGTGACTTTGGCGAAGGCGAGGATACGGTAAAGTTTCCGTTATTCGCTACTCTTACTTTGACAGCGCCGTAAGGTACGAGTCTTCCGAGAACGAGAAGCGATAGCGAATACCAGAAACTGGATTGATGCGGATTTACAAAATAAAAAAATGGCGTGGAGAATTACGCGGCAGCTTCGGATAACGGAATTGAAGAAGGAGGAGATTATTGGCGAAGAACCTCCCAACCCGATAACACGCCAACCCGAAGTAAGTTACGACAATAGAATGACGTCGAAAATCGCTCTATTACCGATAACTTATCTCGCTCCGTTTATCTATCTACCCGTTACCATACGGAAGCTCATTTTCTTCCACGCCATTCGAAATTCCCGCAAATTTTATCTGGCAAATTCCATCGAAGCGATAGGCGAGAAATAGGGAAGAGCTGATCCCGATATTTTCCACTCCATATAAAATTAGCCACGCTTAAAACAACAAACTAATTCGTCCAACCAATTGTCAAGTTAGAGCGATCATTTTCTAGTCAAAGACGCGAAATGACCCGAGAGCCGAATCCCACTCGACGAGGATTGAAATCAAAGAGCTCTATTCGAAGTAATCGGTGCCATCTTATCAAGAATGACTGCGGAGCGAGAAGAACAAAAGGGCTAAAAATACACCCCTTCGCCTTTGCAGAAGATATTCCAAAAATTCAAGAGCTCCAAAAAATATCGCATTGTTTTGAGGTCTTTTAAGGCGAGTGTACGAAGTCGGGGAGAGGAATTCGGAGACATTAGCTATAATGACGTTGCTAGATATTATGATTCACGCCAGCTTCGTCATTCCCTTTTTTTCTACTTCTTTCGCGGTTTTTCTCGCCTAAAAATTCGTCGCCGGCGCCTTCACCCAAAATCTTCGCGGATGAAAAAAAAAGACAATGGAGAAAGGGGGAAGAGTCGCTCCCGCCGCCAACTCCGACATTCTCTCTCGCCTCGCCTTCGGGGGCAAAAGGGAAAAAAAAAACCCAGTTGGGGGAAAAATACAACGCGTTTTACTTGTAAACACCAGCGAAAATAAGGCGAAAAATACGGAAAAGATGAGGCCTATTTCAGGGCCGAAAAACGTTGACTTTAACAGGCGCACTCCTCCTTCTTCGTATCTTCGGCGCGTAAAATAAAGAAATAAGACAGCTTTTATAGATCGTTCTTATTTTGGGTGAAAATCGTCCCTTTTCGAGGGTGAATTCCTTTCGCGTCGGCGGGGGCTCTTCCCGCAAGAACACAATTTTATTCAAAAGAGTCGACCGTCGATCACGGACGCTTCGAGTTCGCAAATAGCGACGACTTCATCTCGCTTTTAAAAACTAGTTGATCACGTTAAGCCGTCAATTATTTTTCAACGTTGGATTTTAATCGAGAACGACGAATGGTAAGATCTTTTCTTCGGAGACAGTTTACCTTTGGACGCTGAACTGATTGTAGTAGAAATCTAAGGCCACCACGGTTGTTAAGAAAGACATCCATTTTCCCGTCTTCAAAAAAAAACGCGAACTTTAACCTTGAAATAGCGAAGATGATTGTAAAGGGCCAACCCAAAATGATGCCCCCGAGGCTAGAGCAGTTCTGCCACGAACGAATAACGCGTATGGCCACCGACTAAATCCTCTTTGGCTCGAGTGGACACCCCTTTTCCAGGGAGGAATGAGAACTGCCCAGGTCTATTCCTGACCGCTTCTTCCACTATAGCCAGAGTATTCTATCCCTTTTAGGCTTCTAAAAATAGAACGCGGGCTCCTGATCGAACTCGATGGCCGATATTTAGGGTTGCCTTCGGGCGACGTTCTTCTCCAACCCCGAATTGCGGGGGGAAACGAAGGAACAAGGTCTTTATTTCGAAGGCTCGAAGCGGAGAGAGGGG
Organism: Leiobunum rupestre; assembly: GCF_980474605.1. Classification (NCBI taxonomy): domain Eukaryota; kingdom Metazoa; phylum Arthropoda; class Arachnida; order Opiliones; family Sclerosomatidae; genus Leiobunum; species Leiobunum rupestre. The sequence goes on from NC_143391.1 coordinate 20,435,893, forward strand.
TCAAAATGGTGTAGAAGAGGTACTTTTCAAAAAGGAGGGGCAGCGAAACCCCTTCTCTGTGGCGACCCTTCTTTCGCGCTCGCTGTAAAGGCCATCTGGTCCGGTCGTGACAAATACCCCACCGAGAGTTGATTCCTTGTCTTTCTGGCCATTACTCTTCGACTATCCGTTCTGGCGTCGCATCCGAAGCAGCGGGCAAAAACCGATTCGAGAAAAGGGCAAAAAAAAAAACCCCTGGCTGACCGAAAGCGAAAAAAGATTAGAAGGCGGGTGCCAGGTTTCAAAAATGAATGTTCCGAGACAGCACCAGCGCCGCGACCAGGAAGCGGATGAGGGGTAAGAAATCATTATTTCCGAAAAGAAAACCTAAAAATAAAAAAGATCGAATTAGTTCGGATCGTTGGAAATATAACTCCCTTAGTGAGCCGAAAGGAATCACCGGGATAATAATTTCCTTTTATAAATGTTTGTTGAAAATTAAGTATTGGAAAATACGGACTAATAATGAGGGTTCAGGGAGAAGCGCACTTGCCGGAGTAAAATAAAAATTCGAACATTATTATACTCAATTGCAAACTCAGGAAAGGATATTCTGACAGAATAGTCTATTTTATTTAACTTAATTAACCCGAATTGGGTAGATAAATCTTCCATAAATAATACGCCGCTGACTTAATTTATCCGAATTTGAGATACACGAACCTTTACACTGATAAACAAAACAGAAACCAGTCCTTTTCTAAGTTTGCAACTGAGTAGTTAAAATTCCCTAATTGTACTAAACGTTTTCCGTTTCTATGGTTGTATCTGCTTATAGTTGTCTGTGCTCAAATTGTACTAGAGCTTTTTCTTCTCTATGGTTGTAACTGAGAAGTTATTTTTGCATAAATTGTACTTTAGAATTTCAATGTCTAAGGTTGCAACTGAGTAGATATCTTTGCAAAAATTGTACAAGAGGTTTTTCCATGTCTAAGGTTGCAACTGAGTAGCTATCCTCACCAAAATTGTACTAGAGCTTTACCTTCTCTAAGGTTGCAACTGAGTAGTCGTCTTTTCCCAAATTGTGCTACAGCTTTTTCCTTTTCTTAGATTGCAACTGAGTAGCTATCCTCACCAAAATTGTACTAGAGCTTTACCTTCTCTAAGTTTGCAACTGAGTAGTCGTCTTTTCCCAAATTGTACTACAGCTTTTTCCTTTTCTTAGATTGCAACTGAGTAGCTATCCTCACCAAAATTGTACTAGAGCTTTACCTTCTCTAAGGTTGCAACTGAGTAGTCGTCTTTTCCCAAATTGTACTACAGCTTTTTCCTTTTCTTAGATTGCAACTGGGTTGTTATCCTCACCAAAATTGTACTAGAGCTTTACCTTCTCTAAGGTTGCAACTGAGTAGTCGTCTTTTCCCAAATTGTACTACAGCTTTTTCCTTTTCTTAGATTGCAACTGGGTAGTTATCCTCACCAAAATTGTACTAGAGCTTTACCTTCTCTAAGGTTGCAACTGAGTAGTTATCTTTTCCCAAAATTGTACTAGAGCTTTCCCTTTTCTTAGATTGCAACTGGGTTGTTATCCTCACCAAAATTGTACTAGAGCTTTACCTTCTCTAAGGCTGCAACTGAGTAGTCGTCTTTTCCCAAATTGTACTACAGCTTTTTCCTTTTCTTAGATTGCAACTGGGTAGTTATCCTCACCAAAATTGTACTAGAGCTTTACCTTCTCTAAGTTTGCAACTGAGTAGTTATCTTTTCCCAAAATTGTACTAGAGCTTTCCCTTTTCTTAGATTGCAACTGGTATAGTTATCCTCACCAAAATTGTACTAGAGCTTTAGATTTATCTTTTCCCAAGATTGTACTTGAGAATTTGCTCAAATTGTACTAGAGCTTTTTATTTTCTAAGGTGGCAACTGAGTAGTTATCCTCACCCAAATTGTACTAGAGCTTTTTATTTTCTAAGGTGGCAACTGAGTAGTTATCCTCACCCAAATTGTACTAGAGCTTTACATTTTCTAAGGTTGCAACTGAGTAGTTATCTTTTCCCAAGATTGTACTAAAGCTTTTCCATGTCTTAGGTTGCAGCTGAGTAGTTATTTTTTGCCAAATCGTACTTGAGACTTTCCGTGTGTAAGGTTGCAACTGAGTAGTTAACTTTGCTCAAATTGTACTAGAGCTTTTTATTTTCTAAGGTGGCAACTGAGTAGTTAATAGTTATCTTTTCCCAAATTGTACTTGGGATTTTCCATGTCTATGGTTGCAACTCAGTAGTTATCCTCACCCAAATTGTACTAGAGATTTTCCATGTCTTAGGTTGCAGCTGAGTAGTTATTTTTTTGCCAAATTGTACTTGAGAATTTCCATGTCTAAGGTTGCAACTGATTAGTTATTTTTGCATAAATTGTACTTGAGACTTTCTATGTGTAAGGTTGCAACTGAGTAGTTACTAGTTATCTTCGCTCAAATTGTACTAGAGCTTTTTATTTTCTAAGGTGGCAACTAAGTAGTTAATAGTTATCTTTGCCCAAATTGTACTTGGGATTTTCCATGTCTATGGTTGCAACTGAGTGGTTATCCTCACCCAAATTGTACTAGAGCTTTACCTTTTCTAAGGTTGCAACTGAGTAGTTATTTTTGCATAAATTGAACTTGAGACTTTCCATGTCTAAGGTTGCAACTGAGTAGCTATATTCACCCAAATTGTACTAGAGGTTTTTATTTTCTTAGATTGCAACTGAGTAGTTATCCTACCCAAATTGCACTAGACGTTTTCATTTCAAAGGTTGCGACCGAGTATACTAGATCTATAACGTTAAAAATATGACTCGAATCATTAAAATTTCAAACGCTTTTAGGTAAGATTAATGAATTGTCAGAAAGATTGATTTGAGGAAATTTCGAGGGTGATAGTGGACCACCCTCTTCGTGGCAATAATAATAAATATACAACGGGAGCCCTTTAAGATCGTGTTTCGACAGGAGGGACTCTCCTCCATTTCTCTCAGTTAGTCCCCCTTGGAACGAAAACCAAAGTTTAGCCCCCCCCCCCCCAAATAAGACACATTCCGGCATTATGAAGACGCGCCCTCTTATCAGGCCCCGTATAAAAAATGACGTGTAATAGACACTCTCGCGAATGTCTCGCCAAATTTGGCAACTTGACGTTCGACTACAGCTTCGGAGCGAGCAGTCCTGATGAAGAGAGAGCTGCTAAGCTTATTCAAACAAGACTATTATATTTCACTTCTCAGCTGTCAACGTTTTTTTCACTAATCCGATACGAACTGAAATAAACAGTCATGATAAAACGATTCCTAATTTTAATGTGAAATTCCTTGAATAGAGAAACCATTTACTGTAACTACCGTGAAAAAGTTATCAGCGATTTCACTTTTTTATGGAGACCCTGGCGCCATCTATGATTGACTCGCGGTACTTGTCATTTATGTATAAAAACTATACTGCAATATATTAAATTAAAATATTTATATTTATATGATAAGCTAAGACTTCATTGACTTTTCTTCATACCCTTTTTATACATTTATATGTAATTTAAATTACCAAATAAAGGTATAACAGTAACTTAACGAAATAATAAAATTTACGGTACAATTAATAAAACCTAGCGTGTTAAACTTAAAACCATTGTCGAAAAACATTTCAACAGCAATTTAGGCAAATGCGGCTTTTCTATTTCGGTTCATAAATATGAAAAAGAGGTGGGGTCAAACGGGGAGGGAACTAAATTCGAGGTTTAGGGTACAAAAAAAACAAAATCGATTTTTCATTTGAGCCGTCAACTCAGTCGGCAGTGAAGCGCCGTCTACAGGAGGGGGTTATCTCTGGTTCTATTGGTTGGCAGCCCCGGCGGCTGAGGGTGACTAGGCTCTAAAAGGGGCCTATCGCCGACGCACCAAAACACCCCAAAATGCCAGGCCGGCCAAGGACGTAATAAGGCTAGATCGGACATTCCCATATTATACAATACGCGAGAGGGGGGGGGGGCGTTCGGGGACCCCCTGTAAAGACACTTTTCCCTCTTCGATCGAGGCCGTTGGCATGGCAACCGAATAACCTTTAGAGGGGAAAAGGAAAAATAGCGACTGGCTTTCTCCTGAAAGAAGTTATGGTCGATGGGTTTTTCTCTCCAAAAAAGGAGGTTGGGGGCGGGAGAGGGGGTCGAAAGAGATGGGTTTTGGTATAAGAAGAAGCAAAGCGTAGGATGGGGGAGGGATACGAATAGCCTCCAGCTTCTGGACTGTAATCCAGGGATCTTTCTACCAGCTCGGAGACGGCCATTTCGAGTAAATGCACGAACCCAATGTCTCTATTATTTTATCCGAAAAGTTTTCTGCCTCTCTTTATATACTTTATATACGTTTTCCTTTCCTAATTTAATAGTTGCCCAAATATAGAAATTGTAAGTGTAGTGGACTAAATTGAATTTCAAAAGTTTCGTATATTTGATTTTTTTAAAGTCATAATTTCTACAAAATATCCGAATTATTAGTGTTGTTAATTTTCCGGAAAAAAAAATGCGGAAAAATTTCCAGAAAATTTTCCGCAAATCGGAAAAATAAATAAATAAATTACTTCTTAAGGTTTTTAATTTTTTTAATTTTTTATCGATATAAAATGTCTAATATCAGTAAACATACTACAAAACATTAATAGTGTTACATTTTTATTCAGTTTAAAGCTAGTCTAGATATTTAGTTTTACTTTTAGATACGAAAACATGAGTTGCAAACAATATTAGACTAATCATGGAATGAAAACTTTTTTTATTTTTTTCGGAAAAATACGGAAAATTTTCCAGCAAAAAGGCCTCGGTCATTTTCCGGAAAATTTTCCGAGCAGACTACGAATTATACTCGTAAATGTTGTAGGCCAAAAATAGGTGAAAACGCCTGTAGAAGTGTTCGAACCGCCTCACTTCAATACACTGCGGGTGAGCAGCCATTACACAATTTACTCTACCGTTTCCATTGAAATAACCTTTTTTTAGCGTCGATTTCCCCCTCCGCCGTTCTAGTCTGAAGCATTGAAAGTAAATGTCGATTTTGTATAGAACGGAAGCTTCCCTGAACTTAAATGGTTACAAGATCGTAAAAGGGCAGCTGCGTGTATAAAGGGGCAGAAAAGAACCATTTGAAATGTCTCAAAAGAGCCGTACCATTGCGAGCCTCATTTAACTTTCTTTAAAGGCCCTTCGAGTGAAGTAGCTTTATTTCCAAACCTATTAGGAGCGGAATAGGCTCAATTGAAGAACGGGGGCTTTTACGTTCTAAATGACCCGAAACAAAAATCCCTAAAAATGTAAAGAGGAGTTTACGTCAAATGAAACTATTTAAGTTGGAATCGCGGATTAATGGTCGTGAAAATGTTACGATACACGCGAGAGGCTTAAACTAAGTGGGCAAACGGATCCGGTAGACGACAAGAAGAAAAATGTTCGCGGTTGGTATCCAAAGGGTGCGACAATGTACAATGGCATCGCGTAAACTGAACCCTTTTAAAGGCTTCGAGAGCGCATTCAGTCGAGTCTCGGGTGGGAGCTCATACCGACCGCGGCATCAATTCTCAGGGCCTGTTTTTCGGCATCTCCCGTTAGTCGCTCGAGGAACCTAATTCAGAGTCCGCTCTTACGCATTGGCAATGGCATTACGATTTATAGCGAGAAGCGAGATGGCGCTGGGCGCACGCGTCTTCGCGTGTGGCCTCGATGGCTTCTAGGCACGTTACGAGGCTCATTGGAGAAAGTCGGAATACGTTACGAAAGGGCTACTACCGGCGTTCGTTTTAGCGATATTAACCGTCACCGCGTACCGTGGCCAAAGTCCAAGCTGGGATCAAATAGGCCACGGACAGGAGTGTCTGGTAAGGGTAGTTGACTTTTAACTCTACAGTCCCCGATTTATGGAGAGGGCGCTATTTACGTGGTCTTTCTTTCGGAGGCGCTTTCGGCTCTGACAATTCTTGGCTCGGAGTGAAGAGAAAATGCCAATTATTCACGGACCAGCCCGTAAAACGAAGCGAGCGCGGCCCGATTCTTTCGCTCTCTGTCTGTCTCTTCGGCAAAGAAGGGTATTTATTCATTTGGCTTATTTCAATTAGAGGAATGAAGGGTGTTATTTTTAGAGCGCGCCAGCAACATCCCACGTCAGGTGTGACATTTAATGACGTAAACGACGTCAAACGTCGAGACAATTAGTTCCATATCGCCTTTGCCAATATACTTTTCCCACTTTTGTCGTTTTACGGCCCCGATTAAGATTGAGGGTTTGACACCATTGTAGAGACTCTCAGAATTTCTATTTTCAATTTTACTCCTTAACCTATACGTGATACATTTTGCTATAATTTCGAGCGTATTCATTTCGAAAGTGTACCACGAAGTAATCTTCTTGGAAAATAAAAGTCCACTTATTTCAATAACGCTTCCACCTAAAAAAAAAACAAATATTGTTTATAACTTTCAATCAAACTTCTTTTATGAAATTCTTTTTGGAAGGCAAAAAAAAAGGAAAGTTGAAAGTATACAAAAACACGGTTTCTCCATTGAAATAATTCGAGCCGATCAGTCATAATCAGCGTCTTTCTACTCAGTCGGAGAATAACGACAGAAACCGCCCACACTTTTCAAACTGAGTTGCCTTTGAGCGATCCACCAAAGCGTTACAATAACATTCGGCCTGCGTCTATCAATAATACAAATGTAGAAAAGGTTTGGCATTAGCCGTGGGGGAAATAGCCCAAGCTATAGCTATATAAATAAAACCTTATTTCAAATGCAAAAAATACGAGGATTAAAAGTGATTGTAGACGTTGGATAACTTTATTCCTTTCCGATATATTTCAATAAAAAGGTCGGTATATAGAGGCCAGAGCTTTACGCTGGTGAGGCGCGTGTGACCCAGAAAAAAAGCACCTAACCTTAAGCGTAAACTAACAAATTCTTTCTTCGAGGTATTCGCGGCCATTGTGAGCATTCTAAAAGCGCCTAAGAAGAGAGAGAGAGTTCCCAACAGGCGTGAACTATACGCGCGGGTGCGAGAGAAGGGAGGCCCATTATATTATTTCTTTTCATTATTTTATACAGTAGAGAACACCTTTATTCGGGGGCGAAACCCTCCGAGCGAATAAACAGGCCTTGTTGTTGTTGACACGTTTAGGTAAAAGCGTCTTTCGGGCCCGATCCTCGTCCGCGTACATATTGTACGTAGACGGACGGAAGGTCTGTAGTAGAAAGGCGGCGTGGCAACTTTTATTTCGCCGTCGAAAGAGAAGCGAGCACCCGCCGACGGTAGCTTACGGATTCCGTACACTTCGATTTCCCCCACTTCTACGATAACGGCGACACCGATAGAAGGCAGTTAGGGTAAAGGCCAGGTTAGAGTAAAATCCGCGATTGAATACGGTACGAGGTAAGGCGATTTGGGATGGAGAAAATAATCGGTCTTTCTTCCGGCGCGAAGAACGACACCTTGGGTCCGCGGCGAGTTCGGTCCGGCCCTCCCCTCCCGCCGCTGAATCTCCCCTTTTCGGCGACTTCCGGCAGTCCGTGGCGCCCGCGGCCCTGACCGAACGAGGCCCCAGATCCGTTAGGATCTCGGAGGAGAGAGAAGGGACTCGGGACGACTACCGCGGACGGACAGGTGCGTTTCCTTAAATTACGTCTCAAGATGGTATTGCGCCCCGCAGAGACGGAAAACAATTACAACCGGGTAAGAACGGCATTCCTTATTCCATTATACGGGCTTCCTTTCGCTTAAGGGGCTAGCCCGGATGAGAAGGACCCTTCCAAGGGTCACCCGCGGGTCTCCCTAAATGAAATTGCTAGGATACGGGTGCAATTATCTCACCATTATCAAGCAATGTATTTAATTAATCGGTTAATATCGAACTTATAAACTACAAATAACCCTTAATAATCAATATTAATACAGAATTCATAACCGCCGTATTAATTTTATACTATATCTTAAAAACAAATTTATAGTGCGAAGTGAGACTAGTTGCCTTGGGCCTAAAGTGGAGCCTTGAGTATTAGCAGGCCTAGCTCATTATTTATATTATTTATTTATTTAGTTTCATAACGCCCATCTGCTGAGATACACGCCATTTTGAATTGACAAAGCTAATTTTTCATCTCCGAATTCATGGGAAAATATTGGATATATTCCGATCGACCAGTGTTCGAGAATTGGAAGCTAATAGAAAACTGAAAATAGGCTCTCTGACAATATAGTGGTTGGGATCCCCCGCAACAAAATAGAGCGTATTTTTAGAATCGGGTCTCCAATGAAGCGAGTAGTTCCTTTTTTGGTCGGTCTGACTGTCCGGTGGTCGGGACTATTTACAATCTATTTACCAAGTCCGCTCCTATTGTGTTTCTCCGCTTCCCGAAAACTGCGGGTGGTATACTATATAATTCTATATAGCTCGCATCATCTTCGTATTTACCGGCCAGCCGTCGTTATGGCCACCGTAGTCTCATCGGAGAATAAATAAAAACTAACGCCGCGTGCAATGCGCGAATATACTATTCGAGAAATGGCCAAAAACTTTGTTAGCTTTCGCTACATCTGCCGCGTACGACGATATTTTTACCGCGCGGTTATTCTCGACTCCCACGCCGCGCTTGAACTCGTAAAAAGGATTTGCTTTGAAGACAGCTATCATTCAAAACGTTCCGTTTGTCCCAGACTCACCCTGTGGCGATAATTAGCGGCTCTCCGAGGTGATAAAGCTAAAATCAGCGTTGTCCGTACCCTAATCACACCGTTCACCTTCTTCACCTGGTCTCTGGTCTAAAGAAAGGCTCGCAGCTGTCCCTGGGACAGCTCTGTCGAACTGAATCCGCGTGTGCCCGCGTGTTAAAGGAAGGGTGGCATTGCCAATAGCGGCCATAAACTTGTCCCCGACCATCCACGAAGGATATACGTTCCAGAGCTTGATGCGCTGGATTTACGAAAATAAAGTTTTACGAGCTAGCTTTACTCTGTTTTTATTCCTAAAGCTTTTAGAAAAATAGCGAACTCCGACTAGAACCACCTAAGCTACTAAAACTCAATACCAAATCCCAGAGCCCCGGTAAAATATAAATTCCGGGCCCCAATAGAGCCGTTTCTACTACAGATAGATATACTTTTACGGAAATAAACCCGGGATAAGTATATCCTTTTTCTTCAAACCCGGACCCCGGTAAAATATAAATTCCGGGCCCCAATAGAGCCGTTACAACTGAGATAGATATAATTTTACGGAAATAAACCCGGGATAAGTATACCCTTTTTGTTCAAATCCGGGCCCCGGTAAAATATAAATTCCGGGCCCCAATAGAGCCGTTACTACTGGAGATAGGTATACGTTTATGGAAATAAACCCGGGATAAGTATACCCTTTTTGTTCAAATCCGGGCCCCGGTAAAATATAAATTCCGGGCCCCAATAGAGCCGTTACTACTGGAGATAGATATAATTTTACGGAAATAAACCCGGGATAAGTATACCCTTTTTGTTCAAACCCGGGCCCCGAGAAAATATAAGTTTAATAATAATAATAATCAACTAGGCTAATACCCAAGGCACCACCTTAGGCCTAAGTCATCAAGCGACTTTTAAAGCCATTAATTCATGCCGGGTTACAATGCGTAGGAGGGTGGTAGCAAGCCCTTCATGCCACGCGAGCCAAGAGCTCCCTACACTAACTATTACCATTAACCTCAACAAGTTTTTATAAATTCCGGGCCCCAATAGAGCCGTTACTATACTTGAGATAGATATCCTTTTACGGAAAGAAACCCGACCCGGGCCTCTAGACTGCACGGGCCCCAGTTTTTTTGTACCGGCTCCCCCCCTATCTTTTCGGGCCTGCAAAATCGTAGTGTTAAAAGATAGTTTTCAAAAAGCACTTAAAAATTCAAAAAAGCCGAGACTAAGCTCCTTGGGTTTTTCTATGGAATAAAATTCAGTGGAAGCGAATTAACGAAAGCGTGTGGTTTTCGCGTAAGTGGGATTACAGAGCTGGCTTATCAGAGATCTTAGTTTGAGTGCTGGTTAGCCATCGTCGATTGTCCATTTGTTATTCGGTAAAAGACGGTGGGCGTTTTGGGGGACAGCCGCGATCCGGATAATAATCGTCACGCGGGCCTGAATGTCACGAATCCATCTTTCTTAGAGAAGTCCATTCCTGCGAAGAGAACCGGCGCGCGTATCAAGCGATCCTGGTCCCGCCTTCCCAATACACATTCGATACAAGTGTCCGACAACCTTAGTTCTCCCCAAAACGGTCTCGAAACGCGCGGCCCGTATAAAATTCGAGTCGTGGCATTGATGAATATGTTTTCGATTCGTATTTTTAACAGGAAGCTCAGTCACGGCCAACTTTACTGTACAGTACCGTATGTAATAAAGACGTTGAATTCGGTGGCGTCTCTTTCTCGTCAAAGAGGCGATCGATCAGGATGAAGGCGATAGAATATATTGGTTGGCCGGACGGACAATGGCGGCCTTCGCGTGGACAAGGTCCCCTTTTTCGCCGATCGAAGGACCACGGACGACACGCGCTAATGAAAGGTGACAGTGATGTATATTCCGCGACACCTTATAGAAGAAGTCTGCTGACCTCTTTAGTCCAACTCCCACGCGACCGCGCTGTTACCTTAATAAATGATTTTCGCGGATCAGGCCGACAATCGCCAAATCACGTACCGACCCACGTACGCCCCGGAATTATTCGACACCTAACAATGTAGTTATACACGACCAAACATATTCACGCCCGAAACTCGATTGAGAAAGACATTCAACGAAGATTTTTCAGATGTCAGGTATTATTTTTCAAACATTATTTATAAAAATACTTGTTATCATTTACTTTTATTTAATTGTCATTCTTTCAATTTATTACTCTGTATTCTTTCAGATAAGTGGGTTATTTTAAACCTTATTTTTCTAGTTACACTAACAAGCTTTCATTTTTAATTTACACTCGTAAAACCAAGAACTTTTGTAAGTTACTAACAAGGGGGGTACCCGAGGTGTTTGTAGTCTGATTTGGTTGACAGTCGGCCGTACATGAGATATGAAATTTCCCAAAAGAAGACGTTGCACTATGAGTCCACATTTAGGTAAATTTCATCAAGTTTGGGTAAATTGGAATATTTTTGGGGTAAAATTGTAACAATTTTTGGGAAAAATAAGGAAAAATCTTATTATGATAAAAGTGGTAATTCTGGGAAAATTTAATTAAAATTAAAATTTATTTTTAAATTTTCGTAGGTGAAACCGAGAAAATCCCATACTTTTTTAAATGGAGATTTTTTTGATTAAAGTGGTCAAAAAACATTTTCGGTTGCCACGGCAAATCGAATGGATAGTGCAACGTCTCCTTTTGGGAAATTTCACATCTCATATAGGTATACATTACGCCCGACTTTGAACAAAATCGGCAATAAACACCTCGGGTACTCTCCTTGTAAGTACCTCGATAAACTGAATCTAGCTCTACCTGGAGTTTGAAAAACCAGTTTTTGTTGAATGATCCATGTTCAAATCAGATTGATAAATATTATTTAAATGACACTTGTTTTGAAAAGTAGTATTTACTAAAAGTTTTTTATAATTTCATTTCAATACGTAAAATATTTCTAAAAGTGTAAAATTAAAGATTTCCATTATTAGAAAAAATCAGTATCTTTTATGAAAACTTTAGTTTAACATCTTCTATACAGAATACATTTTTTAAAGCTTATGTTTTACCAGCCAGATCCAGGATTTGAGACTGAATCATTCAATAACAAAACAATATTAGTTTTTCTGACTCCAGATGTCACTACATGCAGATTTTAGGGCCTAGCCATCCTGAAAATTATATCACAATGAATACCAAATGTTTCCAGTTTATCATAAATCTCTGAAATCATTTGTACTGAATCTCACGAGCGCGCTGCCAGAACTTTGAATATAAAAGAGAAACCGTAGATACACCGGTTGTTCGTCCAGTCCCTGTAGAACAAATTATACAATTTGGACTTTGATGTAGATTTTATTGAAGCACCTTTTCCAACAAAACAAATTTGGCCAAAAATACCACATTTCAATTTTTTCGGTACTAGATTTACTTTTAAATATCAAATTTTAAAATATTATATACACTTTCATTTATGTCCCTTTACTGGTTAAACTTGACTTAACGTATGTTTTTTTTGTATAATATCTGTTTTCTTTTTGGAACAATGAACGAACTGCGAAAAAATACGTTAAAATTATTTGGTTAAAATACATTCTAAATGTACAGAGTATATAATAATAATAATAATCAAATATTCTCATACCCAAGGCACCGAGTCATCTAGCAACTTATAATGTCTTTAAACAGGTGGCCGGGTTACAATGCGTAGGAGGGATGGTAGCAAGCCCTACATGCCACGCGAGCCTAGTTAAACCTTACTTTAATAATGATATTATTAGTCAGTAAATATTTTCTAGTACTCTACTATCTCTAGGGGGTTTTATGAATAAGATACGTTTTTTTTAATTGATAGTATAGTTTTTAAGTAATCAGGTATACAAATCTTTGGTAATCACCGATAAATTGTATTAAATCAGTGGAAATCATTGAGAAACTAGCGAAAATCACCGAATGTTTTTCAAAAATCAGTAATCGGGTGTAGAAAAATTTTACGAGGGAATATCTCCTTGATTTTTAGAGTATCAGACCGGCCACTTTAAGAAATTTAATACTAACATAGCGACGTATTTTCGCGCGCCAAAATAATTTTGATATCCACTGATTTGTGGATTAGAGTTAAAGACAGTAAGAATAGAGCTTCAAGTGTATAATTAAAATAGTTAAATCCACGTATCTCAGATCTTTGTGTGTCCTTTGAACGTAGTTGGATGGCTACAAACATAAATCTCTATGGTTAACAATTTAACGTGTTTAATTTATTTTACATTATCTATTCACGAAAAACCTGAAAATAAATCCAAACTAGAGGTCGGGGATGGTTAAATTTTATTCAATAGATAAAGCTATCATAATTATTCGTAAAATGTTTTGATCAAGAAATTTATATACCTGTATTATCCGATTAATTTTTTGATAAATTTGTAAAATTAATCGGAAAAATGACGTTTTTTTCGATAAAAAGCTCAAATTTTACGAATAATACATGTTTTTTAATCATTTTCCAAAATATTAACCGGTAAATTTCTTTGTTTACATTTTTTCCCCAAAAAAAATCAATTTAATCATGGACAATGATTAACCGTTACCGACCTCTAATCCAAACTATGGGTTTCCCGACCTCCTCATGTTGCTGACCTTGCACATATATAGAACAATAGATGATTTTATAAAGGGCAATCAGCAAATGTCACGAGTAACGTCATAATTCGTAACGCACATGCAAATGGCGCGTGACAAAAACATTAAACTAAAGATCTGTCTCGTGAGGTTAAGACCAAAATGTTATAATTCTAAAAGTTATTTTAGTTTTATTTAAACAACTATTACTCGACGTTTGGGTGCTCTAAGGTAAAGGGTGTGAACTGACCAAAGTAATTTTACGACCAAAAGACCGTATTATAGCAACCTAATTTAACCTAACTTTAACCTAACCTAAACCTAATTTAACTTTAACCTAAACATAACCTAACCTTAACCTAAGCCCAATTTCACTTTAACCTAAACATAACCTAACCTTAATCTAAGCCTAATTTAACTTTAACCTAAACATAACCTAACCTTAACCTAAGCCTAATTTAACTTTAACCTAAACATAACCTAACCTTAACCTAAGCCTAATTTAACTTTAACCTAAACATAACCTAACCTTAACCTAAGCCTAATTTAACTTTAACCTAAACATAACCTAACCTTAACCTAAGCCTAATATACTTTAACCTAAACATAACCTAACCTTAACCTAAACCTAATTTAACTTTAACCTAAACATAACCTAACCTTAACCTAAGCCTAATTTAACTTTAACCTAAACATAACCTAACCTTAACCTAAGCCTAATTTAACTTTAACCTAAACATAACCTAACCTTAATCTAAGCCTAATTTAACTTTAACCTAAACATAACCTAACATTAACCTAAGCCTAATTTAACTTTAACCTAAACATAACCTAGCCTTAACCTAAACCTCATTTAACTTTAACCTAAACCTCATTTAACTTTAACCTAAACATAACCTAGCCTTAACCTAAGCCTCATTTAACTTTAACCTAAACATAACCTAGCCTTAACCTAAACATAACCTAGCCTTAACCTACACCTAACCTAAACTAATCTAATTTTAAACTAAACGTACTCTAACATCAACCTAAACCTAAAGAAATCGGGAGCTCCTGACTCCGAGAAAATCCCTTTTACACTTGGATAATTTTCGGGTTTTTATATTTTTCGATTCCTAAAAGTTTTTAAAAACGAAAGAGAGCGCCACCATAGCAACAGGCTTTTAAGTATTTAGTCATATTTCAGATTTTATATCTCAATTTTATCAATATTTTAATTGATATTTAATTAAAACCAAAAGAAACCGAACATGGGTGGCTTCCATGGTCAGTTTTCAGATATTTCAAATTATAATTAAATGAAATTTATTATTGGGTCATTTTGGGCGTTTGTTTACTGTTTCATATAAAATAATGATATAATTATCCATATTTATCAAATATACATTTCGTAAGAAAGTGTAGTGCAATAGAAATTGCATATTGTGATATACGTAATTATAGTTAATTTATAAAGGAAAATAGATTGTAAATACAGTGGCGTAAATAGCGCCCCCGCAGACACCGAGAACTAGGGGGCCCCCAAACGTTTATGACTAAAATCGTGCTATTTAAAAGGGCTCCGAATCGTTTTTCGCGGGGGGGGGGGGGGGGGGCGCGGAGATCCTAGTTACCAAACATCCTTACGAAGTGTAATTGTTTTTTTTAAACTGATATGCGGAGTAGTTATCGCGGCAAATTTCCTGTCGTGATGCAGTGTAAGTTCGCGAGGTTTATGGCAAACCTTGGTTTCATTTTCACAAATTATATGGATACTTATACGGTATTATAAACTTCTGCTATAACTAATTTTCACGTATAGAATTCGGTAGTTAATTCAATATTATTTAAAATTAGATAAAGTAAACTAGTTAACCAATCACCTGAAAATCGTAGGGGCTAACCACTTTTTAAAAATCTGTACACCAATTACAGGCACATCAAACTGACTTGCGCGTACAGTCTTTGGTAATGTTAAATATGAAATCAGTTGCGTAATTACGTTAGTACAGTAAAAGATACACGCTTGTACACTGATTAAGGTGAGTGATCAGCCTCTCCTGAAAGTCATCCAAACTATCTTGAAGTTTAAAGTTTCGTTCCATGGTTCTATTTTAAAATGGTCAAAGGCCTAGGATTTCTTCTGCCAGTTTTCCCTTAAAGTTTTCTTCCCGCCGCGCAAATATCCTGGTGGTAGGCCAACGTGTTCTACGGCTGGCCTACCACCAGGATATTTGCGCGGCGGGAAGAAAACTTAAAGGAAAACTGGCAGAAGAAATCGTAGGCCTTTAAAAAGAACTGCTACTTCATGGAATTTAAAAAATATTTATTTTGATTAAAATATTGGGAGCTTTCCTCGTCAGCCGCTACATACACAATCAAAACAATTTTAGAGATTTTTTAACTCTACATACAATTAATAGACATGTGACGCCAGCGCTAGTAAACGTGTATAGTGAAAAATCATTTTGTGTATAATCTACACTTCTACAAGTTTCCTGTTCACGTTTTCAAGGGTCTAGCAACCTGTCAAATATAGATGTAAATCTTAAATCAATGACGCTTCACTAAAACTAGAAATCCCTTTCTGCCATAATTCAACGGCTAAAAGATCAATTCTTACGGTATCAGTTATTTGTAACTATATACATCACGTGTCAATCAAACTTATTTATCCTATTCCAATTAAGCGCAGAACCTGAATAACCTTTCGAACTACCTTTGTGACGAGTTGCATTGTCAAGCGAGAGCTCGTTGGTTCCGTACGGCGAGCAAAATTTATTTCCGGCAGCTAAGGTAGACACGACGGCTGTATCTTTTTATTGTCGTCCGTATGAGGGGAAAGTGATACCGTCAAAAGGTATACTTATTCACTAAAGTGGGACCTTACAATTGCTACCTACGAGATATACGGAGAGGAGACGGGGGCTATAATTTGTCTCGGGGAAATACGCCAAATACCAGCGACAGAATTCAATATTTAATAGCTTTATAATGACGAGGTGCACGAGTATATCAAATATAATAAAAACAAGTAAAATCGGAAAATATTGTAAATAAACAGATGGACAATCGCGAGCTACAACTAACTATGGATCTTATTCTGGAATTTTTTAGGTCTGCAGAATGAGACAATAGTAAGATATATAAATAATATTAATAAAACTTATATTATAGACGTAAAAATTTATTAACAATACCAAAAGTAAAAACATCTACAAAACTAAATTCAATTTTTAATAAAGGAATAAAACTATTTAATGAGTGTATAACTATGGAGACCAAAACACTAACTCAATTTAAAAAACTGGCGAAAGAGCGTGTTACCAGTCTAGTGTTCGGAATTGTTTATTCATTATTCACAAAATTTCCGATTTATTTAACAAAAATTGGTAAAAAGAATATAATTTTAACTTATTTAATTATGTTTTTTACGCAACCAAGCATTTATTTGAATTAAAATGGTATTTATTTAAATACTTGTTGGTTTTGTTTAAATAATGGGCTTATCCACTTTCGATTATTTAAACATTTTACAATTATTATTCAAATATTGGTTATTTAAATAAATATTATTTAAATATCGCCGAACTTATTTTATCCATGAATAAAAATTAATCGAACGCCGACTTCTATACCAGTCTAATATATGATGTTACATAACAAATATTGTATAAATATATATATATATATCTTGTTTAACAGTATTGGTTATTTTTATTTTTATTTTTTTCCTTTTCTTGTTGTATAATTATCTAAATATACTAAACACCCGTCAGTCTGTAGTAATGGCCTATAAGTCATTTGTGACTTGGCCTTAGATATTTGGTTATATACCTCATACGAAGAACAAAAAAATATTTTAAATATTATTTTATTATTAAATTACCAAAACCTTAACCCGAATCTAACAGTGTAATATTTTACAACTTAACTACGACAAAACGTGTTAATATTACCATTATCCAGAAATTATAACTCACTAGATCATAAGTTACGATCCCATAGTAAACCATCGGTATAGAGATTTTATAATCAGCATAGCTCCCTGAATTTAACGTGATTCCTCGTGAATTTGAGTACAGCCTGAATCCTCAAGAAAGAACATTAATTTTTGCGTATATACAACTGGAGATATGGGGCTATAAAAGCTCTTCGCCAGGAAAGCGGCAACTATAGCCCTCCCCTGGATAGAATCCAGGGTCATCGATTGGTTTTTCCATATAAAAAAATCCGCCCGCCACTGGTCGATGATTACGTCTGGGGCCCCCACACACACACGCCGAGAGACAGAGAACGCCGGGATAATCCCCAAGCTAAAGGCAGACCGACCAATACGGAATATCAGAACAAAATATGGACATAGTCTGATAGACATAGCAGTCGTTTTTTATACGGAAAAGGGGACATAATGTAGTTTGGCAATTACAAAGTTTAGAGTTGCAACGAGAAGATATATTAAATGATCTATTTTGAGTTGAAAATAATTGCGCAAAATGACGGAAGAAAACGAATAACAAGTAACACCAAAAGAGTTCGCAATAATGACAGAAGTTAAGGTTCTCATTTGGCGAAAAGGAGGTACCACGCATCCGAAGCTGGCCGCAATATTACGACACCCCTTTCAACAGATCGTCAGCGTAAGTAAACAGCGCGACGCAAGCTTAGATAGGTAGGTTAAGAAAGAGACTAGAATATATTACTTGAAGTTAAATCGTCGCTAACTCTTCCAGGAGCCTCACTCTTTTAAAGCAACCGATGAGTGTTAGTTGGGTGGTATACATCCCAAAATAAAGGACACTCGTTATACGAGGCCATCCGATATATAGCAAAGTAGTGAATAAACGAAAGGGTCAACGAATGTAGAATGCAAACTTAAAGAAGCGAAGACTAGACCTACTCGTGACTAATAATGTACAGTGCGTGGTAACGGATAACCGCTATCTCAGTCGTAAAGTACAAGGTGACCCCGTTGGGGAAATCTACTTTCTCCTATTGTTTGAGGGAGTCATTCCGGCCCATCCTTCTCGCTTCGTTCCGGTGCGGAGAAAATGGAGAGGAAAAATTCTTTCGGAGGCAAAAGAATCCATTTCCTAATGAGGTAAAAAAGGACGAAACGCGAGATAGGACAGCTTACGCTAAAAGCGAGAAAGACGCGAAACCCCTTACACTTCGACTTCCACTCGAGTTGGCCAAGTTATTTCGACGCCCGGAGGTTCAGAAATCGCCGTTAAAAGGGTACCGAAGGATAATTTGGCGTTTTTTTTCGCACCCCAAGATTCGCGTAGGGAGAAATTTTACACCCAACACCAAACGACTTCGCTAGCTCCCCTCTCGTATAGGTTCTGAGTGAAAGTGCGCCATTTTCAGAGGGTAAATTCTAGGTTTGGTTCCCTTTTCGAGTCGTGTCACAATGCGTGATTTATTTGCTTTCCGGTTGACGCTGCAGTAATACGAATTCTCGCGGTTTTCTGAGACGCCCGAGAAACGACGCTGAGAGCTACAATTTTAGTTTGAATACTACACTTTGCAAAACGTATCCAGTGGCGCCGCAATTACGGGGGTACCGCGGTACATATTAAGCAGCGTTCAGACTATGTGAAAATATTACGTTTGCGTCGATCATGTCGGTTCTTTCGATTTCTTACACCGTTCAGACTTCTCAACAAATACTTTAAATTTTCGCGCGTGTCGTTTACATTTTTGCATTTCGTTGCCCTCAAAAAGTTCATAGCAGACAATTAGCCTTATGCCTCATCAGCGCTGACTCTAGGTAGTGGCGACCTTTAGAACCATCGAAATACTATAACCAATCAGAGGTGGATAAAAAATTATTTCAATTTTTATGCCGTTATTACTGAGTTCTGATTGGATGAACAATCACTTTTTATGTTAATCTATGTGCAAGGTTGGTTCCTTTCTGAACAGTGAAATGAACAAACCTACGCGACACCACCGATGCTAACGTAATATTTTCACATAGTCTGAACGCAGCTTTACTCTCCCAGATTTCATTCGTGCTATGTACTTGTACCCCACAAAATCGTCACTTTTTGGCAAAATTGCCAACACCTTCAAAGTATTTAATTAAAAATTATTTTTTTAAATGAGGATATCTTAAGAAAATTATTTAGTTATAGATAGTGAAGTATAATAAGTAACCTAGTAGAAATAAGTATGCCAATTAGAAAAAATTATAACCGAACTGAATTTTAAAGCTATTACACACCAAGGACGATAATAACAATATAATTATAAGCTGGGTTGAGAGTCCAAGTTAGAGACGGTTCGGTTAGAAAATTAGCATTAAAACAATATAGGAAGTGTCATACTTTATGTTATTATGTTATTAATGGAAATTTGCAATCAAATCCCGAACTCTTCGGCGTTTTTGCCTCGTAAGCGCTGTGGGCTCCCCTTTGCGTTTACTTTTGTACCCTACCAAATCAACAAAAGTCAATTACGAAATAACTCGTTTACAATCGGGTAATCTTATCTTGGAAATAAACTTTGGAAAGATCGTAATTCCAAAGGACGAATTCTGTCCGGCGCTAAGTTGGAAATATCGTTTTAGAAATGGATGGTAGGAACAACACCTAATGACAAAACCTCGTTGTTCCCATTGTTCCCATTGGCATTCCTTTTTCGCTTCATCGTTCGTCTGGCGCTTCTAAATCGGGAAACAAAGACGTAGCCGTGTACGCCGTGTCTCTGTTTCGGACCGAAAATTTAAAAGAGCTTAGTAATCAACTAAGAAATGAAGCGACTAATGTTGCGAAAATGCGAGCCAGAAGAAACGAGGAAGACTGCGAATTCGGCTTCCGCGCGCGCGCCCCGCATCTCGATTGGAGAAGCTCGAAACGAAGGCTCGCAACAAGGAACGAGTATCTACGCTAAACAATGGAAGTTAGTTTAAACTTTGAGCTAAATAAGAAATGTCTAGGTGTATTCGAATCCACGAAGGGATTTATCTAATTCCTGGGAGCTTTCCATTGGCGCGGCGCGATCCGAAGCTACTAAGCGATTTTCTATATTGATAGACGGAGGCTTAATTAAGCGTAGCCTCGACACACAATGCGAAATAACGCGCCGAGCGGAACACTATTTTTTCTCCAAAAGATAACGGAAGCCCCTTCTTGGCAGCGAAACCAAACGGGTACCGCCCAGAACCTATACGTCGTAAGGGATCATCAAAGTCTTCAAAACCAACGACATTCGAGGCAAATGGAAGACGCCGTGTCATGCACGAGACGCGAATTAAGACGTAAACTTCAAAAGTTTCTTCCTAAAAATTCGCGAATTAAACAGATTTAGAATCGCTTAAGGGTTTATTTGAAGTAGAGAGGAATCCTTGTTGGGGAAGACGTTGGAATGTGGAAAGGTTTACCATCAGCGGGAGTTTCGCGGCCCCAAAGAGTTGAGAGAAGAGGCCCCCGTACGCCGTAGCTCGTTAAAATGTTAACAAGACGGGAGATTTACAGTCAAAATGCCCTTTCTCTCGGCGCTCGTTACGTCAATGTTTTCGCCGCTTTTCTCGAAAAACGGAAGGCTAGAAACATTTTTGCCTCGCTTTCGCGCATTTTTCAAACTCTTGGCGCCAGCCTAAATACTGGCGCTTTATTAATGGTTTAGCCGCGACCGAAACTTTAAGGGTTTCCGTAACAAAGCAACAAATTGGACTGACAAACCTCCACGCGAATAATACGCTAGAAATAAATCCAGCGTACGTTTCAAACGATATAGTTTTGATGGTCCCGCGGGAAAAAGATAAAAATAATTGCGATGAGAAAAGGATCCGAAATTACGGATCGTGAGTCAGAAAACTGAATTAGGTTTAACCGTGGCGCTCCCCTTTGATCCGCGTAGATTTCACCCTCTTTTAACCTTTTCCCGGAACTGTCGTTTGACCCGATCCGTAGCCGTAATAATAGGCGCGGGTCGTTATAGCAGCGGCAGCCGGCCCTTTATGGCCCGGTATAAATCTAGGGTTGGCGCTAAAGGGGGTAGGCATGGGGGGTCATTCTTGTGAAATATGGCGCCGTACATCATGGCAGCCTCGTTCGAACAGCCAAGAACGGCGATAGGTCGCTCTTCTAATAGGTTACGTCATCCCGATCATGTCGAACCACCCCTTTTTATCTCGAGAAACAAGCTCGAAAAATCCAGACGACCATTTCTTTCTTATCAGGTTCTTGGCGGAGGAGGAGATTTCTGCCCATATCACCCGGATAAATATCCGATATTATTGCGTGTTTGTCAGGGGTGAGCTATCGTGCTGGAATCTCCGCTGGCTCGCGATTGGTAGGGCTCTTATCCCATAGTAGCGAAATGGAGAGAAATTTTCCACGCCATTGGGACTAGACCACGCAAGACTAAATTGCCATAGGCAATCAACAATCACGAATCGGAAACCATTCAAGAATTAACGACCAACGAACTTTGATTTATAATTTAATTCGAAAACAGACATACACTCAGGGCCGTTTTAACCCTTCAGTAAGCCTTTGGCAAAAATCTCATTTACCGTCTTTTCGAACCTTCGTATACCCTATTATCTGGAATAGTAGGCCATAATTTATCCAAACATTTTCGTAGACCCTATAGGCACTTTTCCTAGTCTGCCTTATGGATAAGGTGGCCCTGCATACCGAGGGGCTAACCACTTCCTTAAATTCTGTACACCGATTACAGTGAGTACAGCCTTTGGTAGTGCTAAATATGTAAACGATTACGTAATAATAATAATAATAATAATAAATTGGCTTTTTATTGGATATCTAGACTCACAAGTCAGTTCAACAACTGCTTTACAGCTAGGTCCAAAACATTTTTAAAATTACTATATACACAGAACACTTCTAACATATTTTTAGTTCCAAAGTTCTAAAACAGATTTATACATAAGTTTGAGCTACAAATTCGCGAATTATATTTTTAAAGTTGCTTAAAGTTGAAATGTTTTCAAGAAATTTTGGGGAAAGACTATTCCATAGAGTTATTCCTCGACATTTAACACTGGCATTACGAAGATGATTTGGGCTAAGAATTGGTACTTGAAAACCCATTTCACTATGCCGAGTACTGTAGCGATGAAAATTTTTAACTGGCTGGAATTAAACATAAAAATGTATAAATGGATTATGTACTCCTGTTTCAACGTAACCCAATTAAGTGTGTTACGAGAGTCTGTCGCAGAAGAGCGCCGAGACACACCTAGTACAGTTTTAGCCGCCCTATTCTGTAATAGTTGTAGGTGTTGGAGTCGAGAGGAACTAGCTGAGTTGTAGATCAGATCTCCATAATCAAAAAGAGGTTTTACGAGGACTATGTAAAGGTATCTCAGAAGAGGTATATTGAGAGACTTTAGTACAGTCAAAGCTACGGGCTTGTACACCGATTACGCATAGTGGTCAACCTTATAGTTCTTTTTATAAAATAACCTTGGACATCTTGTTGAAATGTTGCCTCCCCGCTTCAGCTGTGGATCCGTTTTCTCTTCCACTAAAGAGTTTATGAACTCATTCTTAGGCATTGGCTGAACTATTCCAAGGCAACATTTCAATAAGCTGGGCAAGCGTAAAGACATTTTATAAAATCAACTATTGGATACAACTAACTGTTTTGGGATACATTTTAGAATTTTCAAAATTCTGATCATAATTTGAAATGACGTTACGCCTTGGCTATAAGCGAACCGGGGGTCCGGGGTGATTGGGTGAAGCGATTTCGCACGTGTGAACCAAGAGTTATCGCCGGCGGTCAAAAAACTGGAATTTAAACCAACCTAAACTGGTTTTTAAGCTCTGGTGCGACCGTGGCTTTAATGTATCGTAAGAAGAGTAAAGTTTAGTATAAAAGGACTAACCCTATACATTAAAAACTAAACAATTAATTAAAAATAAAGACCACAGTTTCATAGTAAAATTTTAAAATATTAATTAAAAATATCGGTCAACAAATAGTTTCGATGCCATTCGGCATCCTCATCAGGTGCGTAATTAAATATTTAAAAATTTACTATGCAACAGTGGTATTTATTTTTAATTAATTGTTTAGTTTAGTTTAGTAAGAGTAAAGGGATTTTCCAAAATGACGTCAGAGTTTTCCTAAATGACGTCAGAGTTTTCCTAAATGACGTCAGAGTTTTCCTAAATGCTCGTAAAAGTTGCATTAGACAACCCAATTAGAAGCAGTGAAAGTGTACAATTTGAACGCAAATATTGGATTGGAAGTTGTTTGTACGTTTTTAAACTATTGGAAATGAGGGGTAGACTTCACCAGGAAAATAACCTTGTTGACTTTCATTTAAGACCAATTTTTTATTACTTACCAACAATGCTTGTATGTGTGAATAAACAAATTTTCTTGATTAAAAAAAGTTACATTTTGTATATAATTACAGCAGAATTTCGAAAAAGAAATACTATTAGCGTAAGTGGAGATAACTAATCTGGAAATACTATTTGCAGATAGACCGAATGCCATGCGAATGGGTCGAGAGTAGACAGTAGTTTTTATTTAATGCATTAATAGCGAAAAATCTGTATGCTTACGCGATTGTAGAGTGAACCCATACCGAAACAAATGCTCAAGTCGTTTTTGCTTTGAAGATTTTACGTACAGCATTCACGCTTTTAAAACCTATTTCCCGACTGCTCAGAAGTAAAGTTGTATATCGCGTTACCGATAATTCTACCTATAGGTTCGCTAGACATCATCTCCACAGTTGACGCGTGGGTGATGCCAAAGGGATATTTTACGTAGTAAAAGCGAACCAAAAGAGAGGGTGCTAGGGATTTAGCGAACAAAAGTTTCCATTGCCAACAGCGTTTATATTGGACGGGTCTCCTCCGCATCGGCGGATGAAATCTAGATAAGGGAATGTCAGGGCTGTCCCACGCCCGTCATTCTCGCTCCGAGTCGAGCAAAAACGACCCAAGAAATCGGAGATGGAGGCTAGCTTGTGCTGGAGAAGAATAACTCGCGACGTATAAACTATTATCGGGCATATCCCACGCGTCGGGCTGCCCGAAAGAACAGCCAGCTTTCTACTATCATCTCAGACAACGGCGGTCTTTCGCGTAACGAGCCATTGTGCCCCTTTAAGAAGAACGCGTCTCTTAAGCGTGAGAGACGGAACAAACGTTCGGACGCTCGTAAAACTAAGATCCAACGCTGCTTCTAACCAGCGTATTTAGCCGCTGGCCCGCCGATATATACGCGCTACCTGAGAGCAAAAGTCAAGTAAGTCGAGATACGTGACTATTGAAAGAAATTCAAAATAAGAATCCTTGAGTGTTTTTAAATTAAAGTGACTCACAAGGAGACATCCCGAAGTGTAACCCACCGATTTTGTTCAAACTCGGGGGATTGGTAGACCTTCATGTATCATGAAAAATCCTAAAGGGAATTTATTCAATGGGCAACCGTTTTGCCATGGCAACGAAAAATGTTTTTGACAACAACAAATGGAAATTTTCCCATTGAAAATAACATGGGATTCTGACCGATTCCTAGGGGGCCCCCCTGTGAAAAATTTGAACAAATTTCAAAATGTCGAAAATGCCAAAAAAAATAAAAAATAAATAAACATTGACAATAAAAACATTAAAATTGATCAACTTTGATCAATTTGAGTTCAAAATCCCATGTTATTTTCAATGGTAAAATTTTATATTTTGTATTGTCAAAAACATTTTTCGTTGCCATGGCAAAACGGTTGCCCATTGAACAAATTCCCTTTAAAACTTTTCATCATACATGAACGTCTACCAATCCCCCGAGTTTGAACAAAATCGGTGGGTTACACTTCGGGATGTCTCCTTGTCAGTACAAAATTTTCAATATATTTTCACTCTATTTTTATCAATATTCATTAATTAGATTATCATTGTTATTACGCTAGATTTCAAACTTAAAACTGGTTTTTCTCAAATAGGGGTTTTCAGACTCGCTTGACTCTTGCTCTAAGGTAGCGTACGGAGAAGCGTCTTTTACTTCCGCGGATAAGATCAGTTCCGAACAGAGACTGACTATATCGCGACGGAGGACAGACGCGAGATCCGCTGTTTTTGTCCATCCGAAATCTATTGTGAAGGTTCCCGAAAATACGCAATTTCCCGTTATGTCGTTAAAAGCGTCCGAAATAATGCGCGGGTGTCCCCGACAACGGTGTCTATATAGTCGGGTTCTGGCAGCTGCGTTCGTATCGAAGGGTGTTTACTGTTTTTGCCGCTATTCGCAACCCGGTCGCGGGGAACACCTATTCGCGATTTCCGCGGCTATTTCGAAAGGGGTGCCTGGTCCCCCGCCCCGTCGCCGGATACTTTGCCTTGTTTACGAGTTGGAGCGGGCGCGTGGCATTCTCGTGCCGTACCGAATTCTGCCTCTCATCCGTCTCTCTCTCTTTCCCCGCGTTCGACCCTTGACCCTCTCGCGGGCCGCTTTGTAGAAAAAGGGCTCCTTCATCCGGTTCCTTTTTGGCACTTTCGCCCTCCTCCACCATTCGACCCCTCAATCGACCAAAATGTTACTCCATCACGGGCGTCGAAATCAACAAAACTCTTCACTCGGAATATTCGACGGTTGAATTAAGCTTCCTAGAGATGTTGGAAATGATAAACAGCTGCTAACGCTCGAGTACAGCGCTCTTAATCTCAGGAAAATCTCAACTTCTTTTCAATCGTACGACACATGCTGGGGTCTAATCCGAAATATTTTTGACGAAATTCGAGAACTTAGTTTGCCAACTACATTCAAATATTTTCGGCGAGAAAATTACGCGCTAAGAAAATAACTTAATATTTAATTTTTATTTTTCCAGCTGGTCAAAGTTAATAGGGAACCAAAAAACAAACCGGGATAGAAATAGGTCCAAACCTATTGCCGTTGCAAAATCCTTACGACCTATAGCTCCCAAAACTATTGTCTCAGCAAGTTTTAAGTTGTGTAAAAAATTTATTTATTTATATAATTCCCTTGGCACGAAAGTAGGGGGGAAGGTTTTAGCGAATCAATGATACATCTGGGTTGATTTCATATTTTAGTGGGAAAGAGCTTATTTGTCGAGCTGAGGGTTAATGAGCGCAACGCTAAAAATCGTGTCCACAAAGTCATTCTTCCTAATTGTAAATAAATAAAGTATTTTTTGTATATTCGCCTGGAATGGCTGCTAAAGTACCGTAGTATTTTCCTAATATATCTTAATTCCAACAAAAAAGTTGATCTGTTTCACTTCTTCGCGTTTTATACAGGGTGTTTCAAAAGGTTATGCAAAAATTTGAAGGGAGTTG
This sequence comes from Leiobunum rupestre, assembly GCF_980474605.1. Taxonomy (NCBI): domain Eukaryota; kingdom Metazoa; phylum Arthropoda; class Arachnida; order Opiliones; family Sclerosomatidae; genus Leiobunum; species Leiobunum rupestre. The sequence continues at coordinate 20,462,470 of NC_143391.1, forward strand.
TAGGGGGTGAGTTGAGAAGTATGCATGTTTTTCCCCCATTTTCCTACGATGAGTTAAAAGAGCGCCAGAGAGCTTCAAAGCCCCTAGAAGTAGGCTGCAACCAGCGCAAAACCAAGCAGCGGGGAAACGCGAACATTATGGTTTGGGTTCGTGTGATAGGTAAAAAAGGACTTTGTAAACAAATCGAGGTAACCAACGCAACGTAAAAAGGTAAACTTAAACAGTATTTAAAGTCCCTGCTGCTTGGTTTTTCGCTTGTTGCAGCGTACTTCCAGGGGCTAGTAGGCCACACTTTGAAGCTCTCTGGCGATCTTTTAACTCATCGTAGGAAAATTGGGAAAAAACAGGCATACTTCTCAACTCACCCCCTACAACTCCTTCAAATTTTAGCATAACCTTTTGAAACACCCCGTATAGTTCTATCTCGAGTCCAACAGTGGATCTTAACAAACCCAGCAATGATAAAAACATAATAATTATAATATTTATTCTAACGACACGCGGAGGGTTCGATGTAATATGTGGAATAAGAGAAACAGGCAAAGGAGACGCTAGAGCCAAACAAGCCGGGTGCGCTAGTGAAAGAGACAAAAGTTGGGGATTTACCCGTTATATTCCTAATGGCGGAGAAAGAAACTGGTAGAGCACCTTTGTGTATGGGTCGCGTAGGGGGCCACGGACGAATAGCCATCACTCCCACCATCTGGCGTCACGGTAAACAAACAAACTAGGAGGGCTAAGGGTCACCCTGAGAGCCGGGGGCTCGCCACTCTTTCAACTCGAAGGTGGTGTTTTCGGGGGTGTCGCACCGGGCCCGTAGTGTTGTTTCAGCTTTTACGCGTTGTCAGTCCCTCCCAGCCCTCGCGCCATTCGAATCCGGTAAACAACAACAACGACAGCCCTATGGCAGGGCCATTTTAGTCATACTGTGTCAGGAGGTAACGTTGCGTATAATAGCGACTACTTCAAGTTTTCGTTACTCGAGAACAACATTGAGAAAGCCCCATTAGGTGAGTCTAAAGCCCCCGTCATTCCAAACGGCGAGAGTTCGCGTCTTTGAACTCTGCGTTGTGAATGAACTTACGATTCAGCCCAACGGTTTGGTTTCTCGTAGTATTTACTAAAAGGAAGTGGTTTAGTTTTAATCTAAATTTATAATTGATCCGTGATATAACGTTTTGAGCTCGGAAGTTCTTATAATAATAATAATAATAATAATTAGCTAGGCTAATACCCTAGGCCTAAGTCATCGAGCGACTTTTAAAGCCTTTAATTCAGGTGGCCGGGTTACATGAGAAACTTACCATAAAGAAACACGTTTTGAACCACTTTTCAATAAGTATCGCCTTTCTTGCATTACACCATTAAAATATTTTTTATAAACTTTCAACGTCAATCAAGTTGTTTCTTACCCGCCAGTGAATGCACGTCGCGAGGTGTGAGGGCCTTGATGATGTTGGGATTTATATACTAAAATGGTAAATCAATTTTGATTCAAAAATTGTACCCAAAATTGGGTAGTTCAAAACTATATTTTAATCGAAATTTGGATCTCAAAATGAATGATATTTGATCCAATAACAATGCATAAAATTCAGTTTTATTCCATGCGCCTTGATTTCAGTTGGATTTAAATCTTCACTTTGGATCAAATCACTTCCGTAAGTGATAGTGACTTTAGTTAAACTGGGATCATATACATTTTGTTTAGTGTTTTTTGAAGAAGGTAAGTTTACAACAGGATTTATTTCAAAACTAAATTTATGGACTGATTTACCTAAGCAGAAATGTCATGATTATAATTCCCAGATAAAATAATTAAATTTTTACTTACGATAACGTATTTCAGATTATCCAACATTGGGACCATGAAAATACAGAATTCTTCTATGTAAAATTTTATTCCTTCAGACATGGAGCCTACATTTATAATATTTTATTATTTCAGACATGGAGCCTACATTTATAAATTTTTATTCTTTCGGGTATGGTGGCTTGCATTTAGGATTTTCTTTATTTCAGACATGGAAACCTACATCTATAAATTTTTATTATTTCAGACATGTAATTTTACATTTATAAATTTTTATTATTTCAGACATGTTATTTTACATTTATAAATTTTTATTATTTCAGGCATGTAATTTTACATTTATAAATTTTTATTATTTCAGACATGTAGTTTTACATTTATAAATTTTTATTCTTTCAGACATGTAGTTTTACATTTATAAATTTTTATTATTTCAGGCATGTAATTTTACATTTATAAATTTTTATTATTTCAGACATGTAGTTTTACATTTATAAATTTTTATTCTTTCAGGTATGGTGGCTTGCATTTAGAATTTTCTTTATTTCAGACATGGAAACCTACATTAAGACATCAACCAAGAAAAAACACAACAGAATTCCTTAAATTAAATTAATAAATTTTAAACTAAATAAAAATATTCTCAAACCTACGTTTAGAAATATGTTTCAAATAAAAAAATGCAGAAAAAAAGGCCTTCTATATAAAATGTAACGGAAAATATAGTAAAGCCCATCTTCATTTTTAATTTAAAAATATAGATTGTATACAAAAGGGCCACCTCCAAATTCCTCCAAAAATAAGTTCATCTCGGAGAGAGAGAGAGAGAGAGAGAGAGATCTTATATCCGCCGATTCAACATCCCAAACCCGCTCCGGGAGATTTTTTCCCCGGAGGAGAAGTCTGTAGAGGGGTAGGGGAAGTGAAAGTCCCGTTAGGAACCACCGTAGAACAGCGTGGCACGTGTCAGCCTCCCTGGATCTCCGCGCCGAACCACTCCGAATCCCCCTCCTTCCCCTCCGGCGCCGCCATTGGTCGGTGGCCTCTTTGTTCCGCTCTCCCTCCTCTTACATAATCATTTTTGACAACCCCCCTTTTCAATATACTTGAAAAATGGCGAGCAGCCGAGAATGGCAGTCTATGAAACGAGATTATACTTTTTATACGCGTTCCATTTTCGATCGGAATCGACCAATGGCGAAAGCCTACCCCCCGACAATGTCACGTGATATAAATAGACCTATTGAGTCTCTGAGTCAACGCTGATTACCCAGCTATTCACACTTTATTTCGGGGGGAGTCGTTCCTCTAAATATCAACGATAGTTGGATAGAAATAATTAGACCTAACGACTACAGGGGAAAATAAATTGCATTCGATTAAGAATTGGTATTTTAATTTTTAGTGATTAAAGTCAACTTTTTTATACCCTCGTGTTCTCATTACAATTTGTTATCATCCGTTTTGTTTTGTTTAATTTTATATTTTGTAGAGCAATCTAAATTTTACGGTATTTTAAAACAAAGGTTAAACTTCAAAATCTGTCGAAATAAGTGACGAGTACATTTAAATTTTATGAATGTATGATGATTTAAAACTGTACTATAATAAACTGTATACTAATAGTCTTTTTCTAGACCGGGGAGAAAACATTTTGAAACGAAATTCTGGGAAACAATTCAATGACAGAATGTTGCCTCAGCAACTGTACCTTCTTTGCGCAGTTGGTGGCTAAAATTCGATAACACCGAACAGACTGGAATATCGATTGGTAAAAGGTGGTAAGTAAAAGAGGAAAGGGGGTGGAAATCAGGGCATCTTTTTCCCCAACCCGATATTTTTCTCTCTATTTGGGGAAGTGTGAAGGAGAGAGAGATAAAGATGTTGTCATGGTTACCGTCGTATCCCTTTCCGCGGCCCTGCGTGCCTTTCCCTCTCCCTTGCCTTGGCGATGAGTAATTGACCATTCAGTATCCGGCAGATACACGCTCTTCTCGTCTACAACGGTACAACTACGTAGTTTCGCTAATACAGCATTTATGTTTCACGTAAGTCTCAAAGGGTCAACCAGGCGAGGATTGGTACCCTAACTCGGACTCGCGTGTATCATGAAAAATATCATCTTAACGCCAACCATTGGTCTATAATCTTGTTCTATAAGTATGATAGTTGAATATTCATCACAACCCTAATTTTACTGAAAACTAGTGTTGTTAATTTTCCGGAAAAATAAAATGCGGAAAATTTTCCGCAAATCGGAAAAATAAAAAAATTAAACATAAATTACTTTTTAGGGGTTTTTAATGTTTTTAACTTTCTATCGATATAAAATGTCTAATATCAGTAAACATACTACAAAACATTAATAGTGTTACATTTTTAATCAGTTTAAACTAGTCTAGAGGTTTAGTTTTACTTTCAGATTTGAAAAAATTAGGCGAAAATGCCGATTTATTTAAATTTGCAAACAAAATATTAGACTAATCATGGAATGAAAACTTTTTTATATATTTTTCGGAAAAATACGGAAAGTTTTCCGGAAAAAAGGTTTTGGTCATTTTCCGGAAAATTTTCCGACTTACAACACTAACAAGGAGACGACCCGAGGTGTAACGCACCGATTTGGTTCAAACTCGGGTGTTTGGTAAACCTTCATGTAACTTGAAAAACCCTAAAGGGAAATGTCTCCATAGGCAACCGTTTGGCCATGGCAACCAAAAATGTTTTTGACAATACAAAATGGAAATTTTCCTATTGAATATAACATGGGAATCTGACCAAATGTAAGGGTACACCTGTAAAGATTTTAATCAACTTCGAAATTTTTCATTATTTTCTTATTTATATTTTCTATTTTTAGCATTTTCAAAAATTAAAATTTTTTAATATTGGTCAGATTCCCATGTTATTTTCTATGGGAAAATTTCCATTTTGTGTTGTCAAAAACATTTTTGGTTGCCATGGCAAAACGGTTGCCTATGGAGATATTTCCCTTTAGGGTGTTTCAAGTTACATGAAGGTCTACCAAACCCCTGAGTTTGATCAAAATCGGTGTGTTACACCTCGGGTAGTCTCCTTCACGTCCGTTGAATTCCGTTCAATCTCGCGTCTCAGTCTATATCTCGCTAGAGGGCGATTTCCTTCCTATGATGACGTCACTAGTAAAATATTTCCCAGTGCGCGTACTTACGAACCATTATTATAGACTAATGTCCTAACCTGCCAGAGTAACGAAATAATTATTACAAAAAAAACTGCTCTTCAATTTCGTAGCTTCCGGTCTCTTCTTAAAACTCAAATTTTCATAATTTGCGGAGCTTGTCCGAAAAAGGAAATGGGATATTCAGGCGGAACCCGACGCCGTTCTTCGGGAAAAGTAAAATTCATCGGGAGGTTCCGCTTCAGCGAGTTTTGAAGTAATGGAGCTGCGGGCTCCAAATCTTCAAAATGATGGATCGGACACCCATACCTAAGAATACCCTCTGGCCGCTAGCCTCTCTCGCTCCCGATACGTTATTATTCCGCGGGACCCCACCCCCTCATTTAGACACCGGCAGACGAATAAGCATGGGAAATATGCCGCCTCTTCAACTATTCCAGACTAAAATATCGTTTTTAGACTAGTCACTAGGGCGAAAACGAGGAAGTTCGTCGGGATTGCGGCTCATCCTTACCCGATAGCGAGGATTATTACCGGGAGAAGGTAAAGGTCGTAGGTTAAAACCTTAGCCGGATATGGTAAGTAGCGTTCGGTTGGGGGGATATAGTTGAATCTCCGATAGTGAATTTATTCGTTTGTTATAAATGATTTGAGTCAGTCACGCGAGAGCGCGAAAGCTCCATCAATCGCTTTACTTTTTTCTTTCGTTACAGCTTCGTCTTCATCGAGTACTCCTAACAAGACAACTTTACCATCTGAAAAGCCTACTTGGGTTATTCAATTTCTAAGCTATGACATTGATTACTTTCTTTGGAAAGATTAATGTTCTCTATAAACAAAACGTATTAGCTTGTAACTTGGAATTTTGGTTTCGGTCAAAATTCATTACTTTTTAATTCAACCCTAATAATTGGATTTAGTCAAAATTGATTCATTTCAATTTCAATCCTCAATATTTGAATTTAGTCATAATTGATTCATTTTTATTTCAATCCTAAATATTTGGATTTAGTCAAAATTGATTCATTTTAATTTCAACCCTAAATATTTCGATTTAGTCAAAATTGATTCATTTTAATTTCAATCCTCAATATTTGAATTTAGTCATAATTGATTCATTTTTATTTCAATCCTAAATATTTGGATTTAGTCAAAATTGATTCATTTTAATTTCAATCCTCAATATTTGAATTTAGTCATAATTGATTCATTTTTATTTCAATCCTAAATATTTGGATTTAGTCAAAATTGATTAATTTCAATTTCAACTCTAAATATTTGGATTTAGTCAAAATTGATTAATTTCAATTTCAACTCTAAATATTTGGATTTAGACAAAATTTATTAATTTTTATTTAAATCCTAAATATTTGGATTTAGACAAAATGTATTAATTTTTATTTAAATCCTAAATATTTGGATTTAGTCAAAATTGATTCCTTTTTATTTCAATCCTAAATATTTGGATTTAGACAAAATTTATTAATTTTTATTTAAATCCTAAATATTTGGATTTAGTCAAAATGTATTACTTTTTATTTCAAAGTATATAATATATAATTTCGGAAAATTCCATGGTAAAAACTAGGATTGAAATAAAAATTAAGAAATTGAAATGAAAAAAATAAACTAAATTCAAGTTACGCTTAATTCCGATAACTCCAAATTTAAACCAGTGCATTGAATTGTCAGGTAGGTATATAGGAAAAAAATATTTTGTCATTGCGTTATTTCTATAATTAGAAGTTATTTTATACGGTTAAGACTCGCATTTGTACATACCGCGTATTTCGCTATGTTCTGAATTATGGCAAGGTTTGTCAAAATATCGCATTTTTACAGCTACAAAAATGCGATTTACGAATGACGCTTCGCGGAACTATCTTTTGTTGAAAAGAAGGCTGATAGGTGGCGGTAGGGGGGAAGGGGGGCGGTGAAAGTGACGGTAGGGGAGGGTTAGGGGCGCGGATGAGCTGTCGGATTGAGGCGGAGAAAGTGGAGCCGTCGCCATGGCAACGAGAGAGAGAGGAAAAAGGGATTAGAGTTTTCAAGCTTCTCTCTCTCTCGCACGCTCCGGGGATTTGGAAGGAGGTCCACGATATAAACTATGATCTATAAGTAAAGCGGGGGAAATTGGGGCCGCCGGGGGGGGGGGGGGGGATCCCGATCGAAATGGAGGATAGAAAAGAGTGAACGTGACATGCGTATCACTATAGGAACAGACATTCAAACTATTTCGGATGACGTTAACGTTTAGTTATGAATGAAAAGAGACTTAAAACGGTTTTAAAATTCACAATATATTTATTTAAAAATCCAACGTTTCGGAGGAACTGTTCCTCCTTCTTCAGGGATTTTTACGAGTCTGACAGTATAATGGTAAAACTTTGGGACGAAAAAATATTTATGCGCTTTATACATATAGTGGCTACTGTTCTTTAGCCGCGAGCGTTTTTTCTCGAAGGCGAGTCGACCGTCGAAGGGTTATATGAGCAACGGGCTCGATATCTTCGTTCGCGCGCGAGGCTACTATTGTCGGAATGGGGGATTCTGCGAGAGGGGGAATTGGTTTGTTGTGTGGGAGAGAGTGAGGGCCATAAAAACATTTAAAAAGTGGAGAAAACGTGGATAAGTTAAAGGGACCATCGTCACGGTTTAAACATTGCGCAGATTTATTTTTTAAAATTTCGATGGATTCGCGTACATTAAAATGAGTTTTATGTAATTTTGGTTGAGCTAGTATGTCTATTGAGTCCCACCTAGCATTATGGCCAAAAACACGAAGATGTTCGCTAAGGGGAGAATTATTGTACGGGTTGTTTATATTTTTGTGCTCTTTAAGCCTTTGATGAAATGGGCGACGGCATTGCCCAATGTAATAATCACCACATTCACAGGAGATTTTATAAATGATGGCCTTGTCGCGGAGGGCAGTTGGTTCTTTGTTATTACATAATAAAGCTGACAATTTGGGTGGTGGGAGATAAATAGGTTCGAGACCTACTGATTTAAGATTTTTGGCTATTTTTTGAGAGAAGCCAGGATAAAAGGGGATACATGCTGGGATGAAAGATTTTTTACGTTCTGAAACTACAGGAGCTAGAGTTGTTTGGAAACTGACGGTATTAGATAATTTTTTGGATATTTTTATTATTATGTGATCTATTTGGGATTCCGAAAAAGAATGATTTAAAGCTGTGGATTTAACTAATTTTGCTGTCTTGTTCAATCCATGGCAGCATTTGTGGGGGTTTTGGTGAAGAGATTAACAACGTCAAAAGAAACGTTGTTAATTAATTTACCATAGAAACTGAACAAGACAGCAAACTGCCCTTCCTTGACATTCTTATACATAACAACCAGGCCACCCTCCAATTTGAAACATCAGTTTATCGTAAGCCTTGCAATGCATTTTCTTATTTACACGCGAAATCATGCCACCATTCTTCCCAAAAAAAAGTGCTCTATCAACATTAATTCACCGCGCTTTCACCATTTCCTCCAATTCTTCCTTACATTGGGCAATGCCGTCGCCCATTTCATCAAAGGCTTAAAGAGCACAAAAATATAAACAACCCGTACAATAATTCTCCCCTTAGCGAACACCTTCGTGTTTTTGGCCATAATGCTAGGTGGGACTCAATAGACATACTAGCTCAACCAAAATTACATAAAACTCATTTTAATGTACGCGAATCCATCGAAATTTTAAAAAATAAATCTGCGCAATGTTTAAACCGTGACGATGGTCCCTTTAACTTATCCACGTTTTCTCAACTTTTTAAATGTTTTTATGGCCCTCACTCTCTCCCACACAACAAACCAATTCCCCCTCTCGCAGAATCCCCCATTCCGACAATAGTAGCCTCGCGCGCGAACGAAGATATCGAGCCCGTTGCTCATATAACCCTTCGACGGTCGACTCGCCTTCGAGAAAAAACGCTCGCGGCTAAAGAACAGTAGCCACTATATGTATAAAGCGCATAAATATTTTTTCGTCCCAAAGTTTTACCATTATACTGTCAGACTTGTAAAAATCATTGAAGAAGGAGGAACAGTTCCTCCGAAACGTTGGATTTTTAAAGTGTTGGTTGCACGAAAAATCGATAGTAATAAAAACGAATGAATGCGGGTTTGTTTTGAAGCCCAGGACGTTCTCTTTCCAAAAATGTCATTGTCGAAACAAATTTCCAAGCCTAAGTGTATTAACTTTGAGTCCGAAACTGACCTTTTTCGCTCCCCAAAATCCTGAAATTTTCGGCGAATTTTCTCCTCCGTAGCACGAGCAATTTGGGGCAAATCAAAGCTGTAGTTTTATTCCTAAAATAGAAGGAACTGAAGTGGAGGGATTCTGTTTACTTGTAGAAGTTTTCAAACCAGAGGTTTTTAATCATAATATTAGGCTTATTATCGAAATAATTTTTTTTACGCGCGCGCTACACGGGCCACGGCGCGCGCGTCCCGACGTTTTAAGAAGAATTTACAAGGAGCCTTCGGTTTCATATCGTTTTTCTACTACGTAGGCTTGTGTATGCCTATTTCAATTACTACTGCGTAGGACTTTTTCCTGGGTGTTAAATCAACCTGCTTTTAATCCCAGATGTAAAGAAATGTATTACAGACAATTAGCCAATGATACGCTTCGCATTTTCTGACGTCATGGGTGCCGAGAAGTCTGGAAATTCGCCGAAAAACTCGACTTCCACCATTTCGACTTCTTTTTATAATAATTCAAAGACCACTTAACCGATTTTGATGAAATTTTCTGTACTTGCTAAAAAATGTTTGCTCTTTCTAATAAACCATTAATTAGCCATAGCTAAAATTTCGTGCAACCAACACTTTAAATAAATATATTGTGAATTTTAAAACCGTTTTAAGTCTCTTTTCATTTAGTTTTTCACAATGTGCTTCTCTTCACTTCTGTTTAGTTGTGAAATATGTTAAGTTATACAATAACAGAAAGGATAATAATTCTGGTAGGAAGTCGGGAAATATAGAATCGTATCTAATTAGTTGAGATATACTGGCTGAAAAAGAGGATAACCAAAACAGTGATTTATTACATTTATAGTTAAATAAGCGTAATTAGACTATAATATACAGGCGATTTTTATGGAAATTGTTATTCAAATTTGCTGAACTCTTTACGATCTTCCGTTTATTAATATCGCTACATCTTTAAATAAAAATAAAAATTATTGAATTCTTAATAACTATAAATACACACGTGTGATTATTACACTGAATATGTTTTTAAGGAGAGGTCAAGCCACTGTCCCTATTTTAGTCCCTTGTTCGTTAGTTTCAGGTCAAGAAAAAATATCACTGTGCGGTTTTGTGTCATCTATACCTTTACCCCAAATTACATATAAAATATTATAGAAAACCAATAATTTTATGTTTTCAAAATAATTATTTTGTCTTTTTAATTATTTATAATAATTTCATAATAATTAAACCGAAGAATAGCCTTTATTCGCTTTACAGAAATCTACGAGCTAAATATTTTATTAGTTCCACTAGCGGCTCTTAGATGGCGAGACGATACGCAGGGATATTTGCCACTTCTATCTACCCCTTTCTTCCCTCCAGAAGCAGGCTCGTGACGAACGAGTTACAATTCCATATAGAGTGTTGTCGCCTGTATATACGATTTTGAAAACTTGTAACGTCACAGCTGTAGTGTTAATAGTGACCGCCATGACAGTTACCGTTTTTTATCAATAGGCAAATTACAATGGTGACGTCGCGGGGTTTCAGACGACAACACTCTATACGTCAGAGATAAACCAGTGCGCTGACCTCTACTCACAGCGATAAAATTATTCCCTGGAACTTATGTGACTACTACCTCCTTCTATCGGGCACATTTACATTTTTTTACGATATTTAAAATTTAAAATTGGCGAAATGGGATACTTAGGATAATTGCTGTTTGGCCAGTGATGCCAGATTAAAATTTCTCCCATATAGAGAATTTGTAGCCCGAAAATTCTAAAATGGGAAAATAAAGTTAGACCGAAAATTCGCGAAATCTAGAGAAATTTAAAACGAATTGATAAAATTAAAAAAGTAAATACAATAAAATTAGCACCCCTGCAATCTTGCTTTGGTATTTTATATAAGCCTTCTTTAAATCGTTAAGTAACTAAAATGATGATAAATCAAACAATATAAGAAATTAATTATGCGTAATTAAAATTTTGGTCACAAGTATCGGCACCTTCTGACCGAGTTTTAAATTAAAAATATGTAAGCTGTCTGCTTGTTCAAAATTCTCCTTGCAGAACAGCTGAAAGTTTAAACCGAAAATCATTAAGATTCAAAAGTTATCTGCTATTTCTTCACATATTTAGTTGACGGATATTAAAGCAGATGGCGCTATATTTCCTAAGCCTGAAGCCTATAGTTCGATATAGAGAGTATAGATGGCACTTTATTTTCTATATTATGGGCCTACAGGGATAATTTCTTTGAAAATAATTATAATTGTAATAATTTGGTTACGTAAATATGAATGTTTCTTGGGTTTTGGAAACCCAGGGAATTTTTCGTAAGAAAAGGGAAATTTTAACTCCGTGAAAGGGAAATTTCATTATCGCGATCTGTCATCACTGAGTTTAGCTCAAATCATAAAATATGAAACTGCTGGGACATACGTAGAGTTCTTAAATTACCGTAATTTAGGAAATCAGTAAATTACGCGGTAATTTACCGCGTAATTTACCGTATTGTGGTAAATTACCATAATTTTCTTTTTTAACTAAAAGGTTTTTTTCGATTAAAACAAGGAATACAAAGAAGAAACGCTTTTGTTGGGAATTATACATTTTATAAATTACCACACTAGGTTATGAATGCCCAAAAATGTTCAATTATCTTCATTTTGAGATGCATTATCAGTAGCATCATATTCCTCAGGGTACTCACTATCGTTTTCATCCTCGTCAGATTCATCGATAGTTAATTGAACCGGCATAAACAGGGCTAGACATCAGTATTCTTCCTTTTAAACGTATCAAACTATTCTAACACGGCCTTCGACTCCTTGGAAATTCGCAACCAAAACGAATCTAGGTGGCGCAGCGGTGCCTAGCTCTTCGAGTTAGTGCGTTACGCGGTTTACGCCTATGATCTAGTGTTTTCTGGAGTGAAATTACATTATTAAACGATGCAAAAATACACTTAAACGCGAACAACGTTAGGTTTTGAGTTTCGTAATCTTGTGCGACGTAATTTAGGTACATTTTAGCCCGAAAGATCATAGAAAATTGAGAAACTGTGAAACACGAATACGATGGTAAATTACCATAGTAATTTACCACAGTAAATTACCCTGGTAATTACCAGGGTAATTACCGTTTTCGTAATTTAACTGAGAAAATTGTAAATTACTGTTACCAGGGTAATTTACCGCGTAAATTACCAGGGTAAATTACCGATTCGTATCTTTAGACATACGCTAAAGATTGGACGCCAGGATTTTGTTTTGGGGGGGCTCACCATTGAAAAAAAGTAAAAAAAAAAAAATTGTACGCCACTGAATGTAACAATGGTCACACAAGCGTTGTTTTTTTTACTAAATTCATTTTTTTTTTAAATCAAGGCTTATTTCTTTGGGAAAGATTAATAACAGAATTTGCTAGAAAAATTGGGTGTGCAAGTGAAATTATAATAATAATAATCAGCTAGGCTAGTGGAGAGATTGAAAATCAACTGGCATCCCCTATTTGCAAATATTCCCTCCTTGCTTAATTTTCTATAATGGTGCTACGGTTTGAGTCTATTTGATCGATTCCCAAATGATCGAACGGGTCCCATTTGATCGAATTTCCATTTGATCGAATGGCATTTGATCAAACGAAATTTGATAGAAAGCTACTGTAGGGTAAAACTACTAGTTTTTGGGAGTAAATCGAAAAGGCAACATCTAGTCAGAATGAGATACAGTAGACTCTATGAATAATAATTATTTCTTTAAACTGTACTAAAGAAAAATAATATACAGAAAAAAACCTGAGCGCAGTGACGTAGAAAACAAAATATTCTCTCGGACATAATTAATAAAAAAACGAACTCTGTACCTAATTTTTAGCAATAGAAGGGCCGTGAACGTGGTCAGACCCCTCGTATACAACGGTGCATACGCGCCTACGGCGCGCGTACATCAACCTAAGCTAACCTAACCTAACCTAACCTTACCCTATTTATATGTATCAAAAACAACGGGCCGTTATCGTCGAAGTCATAAACAATTCCATCATATAGTGTATAAAGTAAAAATCTCTTCATCTTTGTGGCTTAATACAGTTAAAGCAATGAATTATTCCATCATTATTCCTTCTGCACCTAAGCAATGAATTATTCCATCATTATTCCTTCTGCACTTCATATTGACATTCAGTAAAATAAAAACATACCAACTGGTACTATAAATACTTTTGAATTCGATCAAATAGTATTCGATCATTTGAAGGTTCGATCTTATGAAACAAATGACAAATGGGATTCGATCAAATGGAATTTCGATCAATTGCAACGTATAATGATCGACTGTCGATCACATATTTTTCGATCAAATGGACCAACACCGGTGCTACAATGTACCCCTCTTCAAATTTGAAAGTGGTGCTAAACGCTTGGCGATGAGGTGCCATAATATTATTTGGAAATGATAACTATAAATCTATACGTAAATTAAATAAGACTTAACTGTAGGTTTCGAGACTGGTAGCGTTTAGTGGATTTAAAATTGATTTGATTATAGCCGCGTGCAGGGCCGGTGCTAGGATTTTCGGGCCCCAGGTAATTTTTACACCAAAATTTGGATTTTTGAAAATAGTCAGAAAATTTTAGTTAGGCGCCCGTTCCGGCGGGCCCCTTTCGGAGGCCGGGCCCGGGGTACTTTTGCCCCGCTTATCCCCCCCCTAACGATTTTGTTTCGACATGTATCCTGCTTTACACAAATTTCGAAGAAATTTTAAATGAGGCTAAGTTTTAATGGTGCTACTTTAGTACTGCTCTACACCAAAATGAAGATAAAATAAATAACACGTAGAAGAAACTTCCGTATTCTTTGGACAATGTAATGGAACCTAAGTAAATGTTATCCAAAAATTTTTAAGTACTTGCGGGCTAGTTTAGATTTCGATAGCCCCCGGTCCTGCGGCCAAACCTAATCTAACCTAGTCTTTGCTGTAATATTTTTCTAACAATAAAGACGATTCTTCATGTGTTCTACTCATAGAGATAGAAAAGAAATAGAGGAAAGATTACCGCGTTAAGGCACCAATGTTTTTGACCGGGAAAATTCATCCCCGTATGTATAAAAGCGGAGATGGGCAGAATTTGCAACGCCATCTATCCTTCCTTTGTTTCATCAAATGACAGTTGATTTTCAAAAATGCATAATGTATTTCATTTCACCGCGTATCGATGGCGCCACGTAGTCTGCCCATCTGATGGCTTCCTACATTGACGAAAAGGGGGTCGGCACTCGCGGTCAACTTCGCCAGATACAATAGTGTCCCTATTTCTTTTCTATCTCTATGGTTCTACTTTATATCCATGTCTATGGGGAACAGTTACTAGGTGGTTTCGGAGTAGGGTCATTTTACTCCGATTCATTGTAGGTGAATAGTTTGAGTCAGAGTTAAAACGTTTTTCCAAAATAGCTGCCTGTGGCCTTTTTAGCAGATAAATTCTGGCTAGAATCCGATTTACTCCTTTACACCTCCTTTTCAGAAGAAGTAAAAAGAGTAGCCCTAATACGCTGGAAAAAGAGAATAGATTATGGGCCGGAGTAATTCTCATTCCCGGAACAGGCGAATGAAACGTTTTAGGGTAAAAAAGAGTACACTTTTAGTACGAGAACCGGCGAAAAGAAACCTACTGTTTCTTTTCTACATAAATTAATACTTCTCCATAACAACATCTACAGTATTTGGCAGTGGTGGACCCAGAAATTAATTTAAGGGGGGGGGGGGGGGAGTGGCTTGCGGAAGGCTCAGATGAAAAGTAATAAATAAAAAAATTATATATAAATCCGTATGTTCTGGAGGCGGTGCGGGGATTTGAAAAAACAATTTTATCAAATAAAATATCTTCAGTGTGTTTTAATTCGATACCAGATGAAAATTAAAAAAAATTATAAGTTCTCTATAATAATTTAAAACCACTTATTGTACAATAAAAGTGGTTTTTAATTATTTTAGAGTATTCTATGTACAAGTGCCGCCGTTTACTTAAAATTAAATATAAGTTATTTGGCTTATTTTTATTGCGTTTAAGGGGTGCCAAATTAAAAAGTTAAATGGTACCCCCTTAATCTTTAACGGCTCTACGCGCCTGAATATGTCAAACAACTTAACACTTTCATGACCTTCGATTCAGAGTTGGCCACGAGTAAATTACGATTCAGACTATGTTTTTTATGGGTGCCAAATTAGTTGTTCATATCCGATATACCGATTAATTGGTCGTCCAAGGCTGTTCACACTTTTCAACCAAATTATTCGTTTATATTTAATTGTTGTGGGTCGGAATAGTAAAGTACCGTTCAGCCTATGAAATTTTGTTAGTGCCAAATTAGTTGTTCATTTCGATAATAGCGACATATAGATCGCAGACTACGGCTCAAAGATTTTAAAGTTTAAGTTAAAGAGTGGCTTAACGGAATAGAAAATTTCATCGGTTGAATTTCAAATAATTTAAGTTAGAAGAAACCACCTATGGACTGTGAGAAGGATGATAAAATACGCGAAAAAGTAGATTAGTCCATAATTAAAAGGGATAATATAGCTAAATCCTAAACAAATTTGAAGAAATTAAAAAACTTACTAATAACTCGTACCAATAGGTCTTCGAGCACAAAACGCGAAACTCGGATCAAATAGATCTTCGAGTAATAAAATAAATTAAAATTAAATAAAAATTAAATAAAATAGCCAGAAATTCCAACGGTAGACCGGTTTCGTTCTATTTGGAACTCATCAGTACCGTGCGGGAAATCTGGCTGGCGACTGTCAAATCTAAAGGAGAAACTAAGCCTAAACATTAAAAATTTCAAAACGCGTTGCAATTTCAAATAGTACACCCAAAAATCGCTCACTTAACCGAAAAATGTTGCGTGTTGGACTCTTGGTCCTCCAAAAATGGTACCTAAGTTGGCCGTTCACACTGCTTAATTCATTGACAATTAGTTGGACTATAAAAGATGTATAGTCTGAACATGGTCTGAACGTCCCTTTAGAACAAAAATATGTTATTCAACCTACTGCCCTACAAAATACAAAAGCATTAAGCGAAATTAAACTAGTTTTGGAAGAAACGTCATCATTCCTGTTTTATTTAGCCTTTCCGGCTTCAGTGACATCTGGATTCAAACTTTGAAACTACTCAGTGGTATTCTTTAGTCGGCTAACACATCCTTTACTTGATCAGTTTACATCGTACCTTTTCAACTAATTAACAAAATACAAAACGCTTTGGGCTATCCATTTTTTTTTCAATACTCCAAAGCGTAAATGCATTTTTCAGTTGCCTACGTTATTGTAAGGCCACGCGGAATTTCTTCAATTTATTTTTGTAATTTTTGTTAGCCAAATCTGGCCACTAGGTTCTTTCGTATCTGTGCTCACGGTTTCAAAGCAACGGCAAGGTATCTAGAGTTAAGACACCCAAAAAAGTGGCGTTGAAAACTGTTGCGTTATAACAAAATTGGAATGTAATCTACTTAATTAACTTCATTAAGAGAATTTTAATTCCCTGAATTTAATAAAAAGAAAGGTAATTAAACGCCCACCTTGAATAAGTTGTCAACGAACTTAATAAAAACCTCTTACGTGATTCAGAGGGTAAAACATGTAGTAGCGTCGTTAAAACTTTCCCCTTTGTCGGGAGACCTACACAGGCCTTTATAATAGCGTAGGCAACGCTTTACACCCTAATTATTAAACTTGCAAATTATTAGCATAAAATGTTTTTGATTTCCTAATACAGAAATGTAATGATCCATCTGCCAAAAGCTGTATTATATACTTAATTTTCGATTTTGTGGTTTAATTTAAATATTTATAACCGAAATTTTTGTTATAAATTAAATCTCACGTTTGAACGTTGAAGTATTTGATATGTAAGCTTCTTTCCATATACGTTACGAAGAAATTTTTAAAAAATTAGAGACATTTCTACAATATGCTATTATTTTTATATAAGTCAATTAAACAAAACTAACTTAAAGTACAGTTTCCGAAGTCATAAGGGTTTAATAAACACCCCATCTCATACAAATATTAAATTAAAATATATATTTTATAGTGTTTTAACCTTTTTAATTCTTTAGGACTGTTTGAATAAATTAAAAAAATGGATGAAGATTTTAAATTACAAAATAAAAATATACAATATAAAAAAATTATATATGACATAATTCACTAGGAAAAATGTCTAACATTCTGTCTGTGTTGTAGCTTAAAAGTTAGGTCTGAACATAGCCCGATGATTTTGCGCGACAAATGCAATTAATAATCCACTAAAAAATTGCCATTATTATTTTATGAATGACGATATTATATACGAATAATAGACCGTTCCTCTATGAATAGACAAAGCATTTTTCACGAAGAAAATTGTAAACTTTTGCTTAAAATTTAAACGAGCGGGCGAAGACGTAGTCTGAATATCGACACGATGGTCTGAACATGACCAGACAGTCCAAAATAAAAAGGGCCTCCTGCCGCGACACTAGCGACATCTCGAAAGGAATATACAAAGCTGTTTATTCTGTTCTTAGCGCCCTCTACGTTGTGATAAGGCCTTAAATAAATAATTAAATATATTAATATTTAAGCCTAATAAAATTAAATGGCTTATTAAATCAAGGATTCTATAAGAATCCTTGATTAAATACTTCTTACAACGTTTATTGCTTGACAGGAAAATATTTCATGACTGCGTTAATTTCAAAATCCTAAAGGAAAATATCTTCTAAAATCACTAATATTAATTAATGAAATTAATTAGACGCTTTTTTAAGTTTGGGAAGTATTGCTTTATTTCATTGCAAATACACATCACATGCAATAGTGCCAAGGTATATTAATATATTTCTTATCTTTTTTTTACATTTACAGTTCAAGAGAAAAAAAAACCCCAACAACATGTAAATTACCAGGAGTTTAAATTTTTGTTTTGGTTATTAAACCAGCTAAAAATAGTAACACGGAATAGTTCAAAGAGATGAATGAAAATTAAACAAGAAAAACAAATTTCGGCTGAAGTCTGAATAGTGCTGCGCTCTGGTTTCGAAAAGAGAAAACAAGCAAGTATACCAGACAAGGCGCCAAATTTAAACCAAGATAACTCCCAGGTTACCATATTTAGCGTTAGTATATCACCGGACAAATTACAATGAAATATTTATTTTAAACTTTTTATTTTTATAAGCAGAGAGAAGCAGATTGCATCTTAAAACCTCGGAATCTAATTCGTCAACTGAAAAGAAGCATTGCATTTTTATTTTAAATAATTTATAACTGGGAAAATGAAGTTGAGTTTCTTTTAAAATACATTCTCTCTCTCTCTTAATAATTTGTCATCCACACACTAAAATAACCGAAATTAGTTGAATAAATTAAGTTTTTAACGTTTTACGGGAGATATCGAGTGTTGGATCCCCCAAAAGGAAATATTTCCATACAATTACATTGGGCCAGTCTAACAGCTAAAATGTGGGGAGTTTATAACTCCACGTTTGCTTTTCTTCATCTAATAGTATCTATTAAATCTAGACCTAAGCGACAGTTAAAAGGTTTGTTTTACGACACTGTATTATTTTGTTTTAATTTAGGATTTATACCAATACATTTATTTGTAGAACTTTAAGTAAGTTTTTCTATAAACACCACTATTTCACGAATAGAGTGTAAGTGACGGGCAGTGAAAACTTTTAATACTGATGTTTGAAAGAAAGTTAACAGAAGCTAAGTCTAGTCAGTGTTTAATTCTTATTAGTGTGAAATTGCGATTTCGGTGGGTTTACCGTCTATGGTAAAGTACGACTTCCGAGTCAGCTTACGGGCCCTCGCTTTTATTTCCAAATTTGTACTAAGGCCTACTTTTCTAATTTCGGAAAACCCAAAGTAGGTAACTCTGGTTAGAAATTTAATAAATTATTGGAAGTTTTTAACTAACTTGATGCGTTCGAGATCGGGTTTGTTTTTATTTTGAAAAAGAAAATATTTTAATTCTCATTATTACCCAAATAAATGGAAAAACAGAGAATGAGTTTTGAGCTCGGAAGATGGTTTCATGATTTCATTTTTTGAGATACAGTTTTGAAGTACCTTTCACTCGCGATAAGTGAGAACAAAAAAAAAATAGGAAAAATGTACAATAAATAAATAAAATCAATCTGTTTTGTATCATTTTGTCTTCTGTCTCGGGATTGCGTTTCTTTTTAAGAGTCTCGCAACGCGACCTTATATTCGTAGTTCTCGCCACGCGTTAATTTGAGTAAAATTATTAAGTGTTTGCCCATTTTTTTTTAATGTGGGCGGGTAGGATTTAAAAACCGAACCAAATTCGCGTGCGTGACAGTGAAGAACGGAAAATGTGGAATGCGTGATCGTCCCTCTGTTCTTCGTATGATTCTTAAAAACTCTCGATCCGTCATTCGATTTCGTTGGCGGAATCTCGCTTTTTAAGTAACGACGACGGCGACGACTGGTATTCGGAATATAAACTATTTGTCGGAGTAAAATGAAACGACTGGGAGGGAGGGATTGATTCATTTGCTGTCCTCGACGTCGATGTGCAACTCGCCTCTGCTTTCCGACCCGTTTTCGTCCTCGTTTTCACACGGTGACGGCGGTTCGCTGTGCTCGGATCCGTGGTTGGATCCGAACGAGTCCCTGGATTCGAGGCTCAGTGGTTGACCATTCCGGTCGAAGTCACCGTGTCGTATCCTCATGGACGACAGGATCCCGCTGGCCATCAGTTCCGAGAACTCCTGGCCGTCGGGAGACATGTCTCCGGGGAAATCGTAGCCGCCAGATCGGTCGCCGTCCAGAAGGTGGTCCAAGACGGCGTTGGGCTGGCACGACGTCGTCTTCCAATGCGTCCTCAGCCCGGAAGCCGAAATGTACTTCTTGTTGCACGTTTGACAGGTGAAGGGCCTCTCGTTCGTGTGCAGCCTCTTGTGTAGCTTCAGGTGGACGAACTGAGTGAACTTGGCGGGGCAGAGGTCGCAAGCGTAGGGTTTCTGTCCGCTGTGCAGCCTCAGATGAGTCTTGAGGTTGCTGGTGCTGCTAAACCTTTTCTTGCAGACGTCGCACTGGTGCGGTTTTTCGCCCGTGTGCACGAGATGGTGCTTCTGCAAATGAGCCAGCTGAGTGAAGCTCTTGGAGCAAACGTTGCACTTGAAGGGACGTTCGCCCGAATGGGTCCGTAAATGCACCTTCAGGTTGGACAACTGCCCGAATGTTTTGAAACAAATGTTGCACTCGTAGTGCATTTTACCGTCTTTCTTTTTCAAGGGGTAAGGGAGGGATCGGTAGCCCCTGGAACCGGAACCATTGGGTGAAAAAGGGCCGCTGCTCATTCCGCTGGCGATACTCGAAGGCGGCGAGTGGGGCGAACCCGGACTCATGTCACCCGGGCTGCCACCGTTGCTGTAAGGGGTCGGAATGTGATGGCCGTGTTCGACTAAAGACGGTGGCCTCGGAAGGACGCCCATCTGATGGCCGCCGTAGTCCGCCATTTTGTGGTGTTGATGATGGTTGTGATGGGGGTATTGAGAACTGTTGGGGCTACCTAAGTTGGGGTGCACCCCTTCCGGCAGGGTGCAAGCGTACATGTTAAAATGGGCCGGCGAAAACATGGGGGTTATGCCGTTGACGTACAAGTAGTTCGAGACGGGTGACGTCAAAGGGTAAGGGGGGCCGAAGGAATTGGAGACGGTTGAAACGGGAGCCTGCTGAGAACGATCCGTCGAATCCGGACTGTGCATTTCGGGACTGTTGCCGCTGCCGTAACGGAAATTGTTCTTCGGGGGATAAATCACCCGATTGGGTACCGGCATCAGGGCGGCGGTGTTCGTGTCCGGCTTCGGCAAGGTGGAGTCACTGGGAACGATGACCCGCACGGGTTCTTTCAACGACTCTCGATGCAAGAATTCCCTTCTCAGGGCTTCGGATGGCTCCGGCGCGTCGCCGCTACTCGGAGCGATGCCGTTTCTTTCCGCCGCGAACCTCTGCAAGAGAAGGTTCTCCAGGATACCGGGAGGAGATGGTTTAGGACTCTGTCGGCTCATTCTCTGGCCCATTCCCTCGTAGGAAGTGAAGGCGGAACGGTGCTCGCCCGTTTCAGCCTCCTCGGGATACTTAGGACTGCTGGCGTACTTGGGACTGACGGGTTCGGGCGCCGTGTACTGCGTCTCGGCCTTGGGACTTCCACCGTCCGCCTTCCAGTTAGGGACCTCCTTTTCGGGAGACAACTTCGTCCTGTAGTTGTAGGCCTTGGTCATTTTAATCTTGACCTTCCGGAACTCGTTCTTATCGAGGGAATCTCCGTTCTCGCTCTTCTTGTCCTCCTTGTCGTTGGCGCTCTTGTCGCCCTCGCTGGACGTCGCCTCCTTCTCTTGACCACCCTTTTTCGACTTGCTCTTAACGCTGAAATCGAGGACATAATTGTTCTCATTGTCGCTGTCGCTACTGTCCTCCGGCGGTGTCAAAACGGCGTCGTCGGGTCCACCGTTACTGTGGTAACCTTCGTCGCTTCGAGTACTACCTTCGGTCGGAGTGAGCTGGTGAGGCCTGTCGACGTAATATTCTTTGTCGGGATGAAGTTGCTGACCTATAAGCGTCGTAACGATATCAAAATTAGTAAAATAACCAGCTACGACAACGATAAGGATAGCGACGACTTACGGATTTTCTGCAGCATCAACTCTCCCGTTAAAGGATAGTTCAATCTGCCAGCAAATTCCCGACAATACCAAACTAGGAGCTCTTGGTTAGGCATGACCGGTTTAACAGTGTAGAAATAAATATTCTGCTTCACTTGACAAGCTACCAGATTCTGGCTGTCGCTGGAATAGGCGGGATTGACGTAACGCATCCAATTGGCTTTGTTTACGTCAAAACCGTCGATATAGTAATAGTTTTCCGGGTCGCTGTATACCTGCGAAGTCGATCGAAATGAGAACGAGATAACTTCGGAGACGCTCGCGAGCGTGTAAAACAATTAACTAAGACACTTACCCTCCAGAAATACTTTCTGTTGGCCTCGGTAGGAACATCGTCGGTGTTGTAGATCTCCCCTTTGAGAGGGCCGAAGCGGGTCCCTCTGGGAATGTAATCCGTGCTCCAAACTCCAAGCACCTTAAATTGCGAAGACGAAGGAACAATTAAAACGATTTTCAGTCGAGCTTCAATTTCGTGCCCAGCGAAAGATCATTTCTTAAGCGACTAAACCGCGATTTAATTTATATCGGCAATAAGCTTCTAAAGTATCGAGAAATCGTGCCTTTTTTCTAGCGTGCCGAGCATTTTATTGGACTTTGAAGCTTTTAAAGGCGCGCGCGACGCTTATACGTGCTTTTGTTAATTCGTTTTCCGTTCGCGACCCCCCATCCGCCATACCGCGGAGATGGTACCTTTCGGCGGAGGGACGAGAAAGGCGGGGGGTGGCCCGATGAAAGTCCCCATCTTCTTGTCACTTTTGTACAGCGCGGTTTTTAATTTCGCTTCGAAAAAGTTAACATCCCATTCGTTCTCACTCGTTCGCGAAATAGGCGACATTCCAGCGATAATTAATCCGACTTTTTAAACGACTTAATTGCCCGTTAAAAGAGACAATCTTTTTCCATTTCCTCAATAAATATCGCGCCTCGGTAAAAAAAAGTAATAGTAACATTTCGAGACCATAGGTGTAGAAATCGCGTACGATACGAACTACTCGAACGATTGCCGACTCTCTAACTAATAATAACCTTGGTTAACACTATCGTCTTAGTGCCAACGATAGGGAATGTGTCAGTGACATTGTGCCCGTTTATACTTTATCAGTAGCAAACAAAACTATTTCTTATATATAAAGAAACAGTACGGCACCGAACCGTCGCGAAAAGTATTAACTATCGAGTCCTAACACATTTTATAACCACCGAATTGGATTCGAAGGGTATACTTACATCAGATAGTGTTTGCGAGGGCCTCAGGACCAAATTTCGGGGTAAACTGTGCTCCGCTCTATTTTTCGGGGCTTCTTTCGCACCCGGTTCGACGCCTCCTTCTTGGTCATCGCGGGGCTGGTCAGGAACCCGATAAACTGCCAACTGGTCAAACTCTTCTTCCTTGATAGCGCTAATGTCCCAGGCCCCATCTTCCATTCTACGGAGCTACACGCAAAAAAAAGCAAAACAAATTCGTTATTTCCTTAAAAATAAATAATAATAAAAACAAGCATCCATCGAGGGATGGTGAAGGCATTCGACCTCGTAGTCCGTGGCTGGATCCCTCATTTTACGAATAAGCTTGAACAGCTCGCGACCCAAGACGCGTCTTTCATATAGTTCGAAGCGAAGGGGATGAGACGTAATGAATTTCAGGAGCCAAATGAGAAGGGTAGGTCGTATAAAAAGGGAGACTTATTATTGATAAAATCCGTCAGAGTCAAGGGTAGAGAGGGTGGGTGAGGGGCTTTAAAATGATGACGGGGGGGATGCAGTTGCAAAAAAAAATACGTATACGGGCTCTTATCTGGTCGCGACGAAGGGGTAGGGAAAAAAAGTAAAACCACTGGGATAAAGAAGCGACCGTGGCATTCATACAACCAATGTCGGATAAATGACGCTCGCGTAAGAAAAGGGAATCGCGGCGGGAGGGGGGTCACTGGGTTACGTTGTTGTAAACAAAGGGGCATCGCGGAACGTTCCAATTTACTCTTTACAATCTATGTCTCGCTAAAATGCACCGAATGATGCAAATTTTACACGTAGAATATGAGCGTGATCTTCAAATGACGTTCGAATGCCTCGTTGTGAACGTGTAAAAGAGACGAATCGGATTGAAATGTTACCTTAGTGTTCTCAAAAATGGTGTTTGTGGCTGGCAAGGTGCGCCGAGGAGGACATATTTTGCGAAAAGCACTGAGAAAAGGAGGCGGTGAATCTTCTCGTGATCGCCCGTAACGCCTTCCGATTCTGCGGGAATAAATAAAAACAACGTTAAAGACGTTCGAGCATCGACACGAAAGCGTCGTTACACACACACACCCATATTGAAATATGCAAAATCAGTGTTGCTATAGAACAATTGCAATCGAGACGAAGGGTACGATATTTAACGAGAACACTCAAGGTCAAGGAGAATTGCGGTTGATGCCCCAACAGCTGAGTGTACGCGTTCTTTGTCGAGAGATTAGGCTAGAGCCAACAAGGTTCGGGGTGAGAGCGATAAGGGTTTGTACTTCTCCGGGTTAAATCAAATACCACCATCGGAGAAATCGAGCTTCGTCGCTGGCTTTGGCTCGTTGGGCCCCGCGATTTCTCGTAATGTACGCCGAAAAACAGACACCCGCTCGCGCTATCTCTCATTTTTCCATAATTCAACTTTTCGAGAGATACCAATATAGTTTTTTTAGCTCTCTCTCTCACTCTTCCCGTCAAGGTTAGTCTGATTACAACGACAAAGGGGTCGACGTACGATAATCGAGATGAAAAAATATCGTAAAAAAAGTATATAGAAATGAAAGCCTAAATCCGCTTATCTGCCTAGAAACACTGACGGTATGTGTAACAGTGTGTCAGTACATACACGTTGTCACCCATCGCCGATGACGCCCGTTTGCACCCAATAGCTCGATATTGCTCACCATACAACGTGATGTAACCACCGTCTTTAGGTCAGGGACGGTTAAGCGATTCCCGATACGGTTACCAGACAGGTGAAACTAAGAAAGGATTAAATGACCGTGTCCTTGATTTAACTATCAAATATTATTTGTCTTCGCCTTTACGCATTGCCATCTTCAATATAGATCTCCGTCTTAACGTGATTGTTTTTGTTCCCAGCTGAGTGGGGGGGTCACTTCCTTGATTAACGACGCACCCCTCGAAAGATTAAATCCAATTTAATCGTGATTATTTTAGTTAAATCCAATTTAATCGTGATTATTTTAGTTAAATTCAGTTTAATCACGATTATGTTGATTAAATCACGTTTAATCATGATTAGAATGTTTAAATCTGACTTAATCATGATTAAATGATTAAATCTGATTAAAATGAATAAATCCTGATTGAAACGATTAAATCTGATTAAAATGAATAAATCCTGATTGAAACGATTAAATCGTGATTAGTATGATTAAATCGCGATTAGAAATTAGAACGAGAATCAAACACAATTGCGATAGAACCATCAATATTAATAATTAATATTAAATTATCGTACTTTAGTTTTGATTTTAATTATAAAATCTAGATTCGACCGATTATATTGATTAAATCGTGAATATAATGATTAAATCTCGTTTAAATCATAATTAGATTGATTAAATCGTGATTAGATTGATTAATCTTGATTACCCTGATTTAATCACGATTACCCTGATTTTAATAATAATAATAATAAATGCTAATCAGCTAGGCTAATACCAAGGCACCACCTTAGGCCCAAGTCATCTAGCGACTTATTATGCCGGGTTACATTTAACTATGATTTAGACGCACCCTCGTTCCAAGCAAAGATAAATGGGCTCTTGGCCATAATTCGAGGAGCTAAAAGATTAAAATAAAGACGAGCTAGTTTTCTACATAAAAAAATACGAACGCGACCAAATTTAGCGAGACACCTTCGGTCGGCGTAGGAGCGTAAACTACTCAAAAGGTGACGGCACTTAAAACCGCATTGTAGAGGAAGAAAACGAGTTAATCCGTTTTGAACTTTTCTTAATATCAAGTTCAAACGTTCACTTCCTTCAAAATGAAAAGAAATTGACAACGTAGGTAGGCTTTTAAAGCTAATAAGCACGCCAGCCCGCATCAACCAGCGTTGGGTGTTGACTAGGAAATAATTCCTCCAAAAGATTCACGCGCTTCCGAGCGTCGACCGAGAGATGGCGACGCCAACCGCGGAAAAAAATGCGGAAACCGAGCGGAAGAAAAAAATGCGAGAAACCTGTCCGCAAATCGTGGGCCACGAGTGAAAATCATTAAAGTGTTCGGAATGCCCGAAAGAAAGGCGAGACGCGCGGAAAGGAATTCTCGGCGCGTTGCGAGGATCGCTTTCACTTTAAAGACTACGAGGCGCAAAAGAAACACGCCTTCCTGGAGGGCAGCAACCAGATCAACGGGCAGACATTCAATCCTTTCCTGGTGTGTCCCCCCAGCATCCCCCGTTCCATCTTCGCCTTTTTCAAGACCCTCCAAAGCGCGTTAAAACATTACATTCCCCCAAACCTTTACTTCCCTATTCTACAGTTAATACCCTAACCTAAACTGACATTTCGCTCCGATCCACCACGGCGTAGACTTCACCATCTCCTCGTTATTGCGCTAAAGTACTTAGTCAATCCCTCATAAATTCATTCTCTCATCGCCCTATAGGTATTATCAAGATTCGCCTTTTTTTAAAAGAAAAATCATCATCTCTTAAAAACCTGTTTCCAAGTTAATGATACGAGACAACGTTTCACTTTCAATCTGAAAAGTGACTGTACATTATTTATATACATTTATAACGGGTTCTTAATTTGCATCGCTTTTTTTATCGCCGCTAACTACGGGTGCGGCTACTTCACGGGCTCTTCTTATATTTGACAGAATATGATAATATGATGTCCGCCCAAGAGATAAATTTAGCCGCGTAAAAAGGGTCTACGGTAGTGTAATTGAAACTTTAAGCCCGCGATGACTCAAATATTTATTTACAGTTCCATTAAAACAACTGGTTTCGCGATTTACAAAAGTTGAAATAACGAAATAGCGTCGGCCGTGATTTCACTTTCGCGTCTCACGAAACGAGCCTTCGAAGGTCAAGCGTGCAAATGCACCGTCTTTTTTATTCGGATCAGGGAGGAGAAGAAAAAAAAAACGGTTACCGGTTTTTGTCTGTCGGAATCGCCTTCCGTATATTCCATATCAGGAAATATATATATTTACCTTCGTTTTAACGCGAGCCACTAGAGGGGGCAAATCTGTTATTACCCGCCATTATCCGAGTTAAACCGCACGTATTTAAAACGAAAGTGAAACGTGTTAGTTTCTTGAACCCCCACACGGATGGGACCCACACGCGAAAAGGCGAAACGTTGTGTGAGACGCGCGTGAACTGTTTTCATTAGCATAACGTAAAAGGATATCGTCCCCCCCCCTCTTCCAACCCCTCTCGTTTAGAAAAATATTTTTGTTACGGTTATTGTTCCGTGAAAAAATGACTTTCAATTAAGGCCCTCTTGAACGGGCCCGGATCCCGGGAAAACATAATTCTGGTCCCCCGAGAGACCAATTGTTGTTTAAAATGAATATACGTTTTGCGGGGAAAACCTGAGAAAAGGGTTCAAATCGGGGGCCCCAGACTGCACGGGCCCTATTAAAACTATAATTGAACGGGCCCGGATCCCGGGAAAACCAATAATTCCCGGCCCCAAGAGATCCAGTGTAATTTAAAAGTAACATTTTTCGGGGGAAACCTGAGAAAATGGTTCAAATCGGGGGCCCCAGACTGCACGGGGACAAGAGTCCCATTATTACTTAAGATAAGTATACATTTTCGGGGTTAAATTTATGAGAAGTCGTGAAGCCCCCTAGACTGCACGGGCCCTCGTATTAGGTAATTTGTAGGTCTACTTTCAATGCGAACATCAATGGCGAAAGCCAGAAGGGTTGCACCTTCCAAATATAGACAAAACAGCGTGTTTCTTAGTTCAAAGGGCGCGATAGAAACTTCTGGACAGCGGAAAACGTTATTTAAAACGGAAAGAAAACGTGAAGTATACACAATACGATATCTTCTCGGCACATTAATTCCGCCAACTTTAAAAAGTAACCGTTTCAGTCCACGCGTATTTCGCCCTAAGAGAGAGAGAGAGGAATATAGACCCATCTGGATGACCTTTAGGTCGAAAACCTATTTATAGCTTCCTACTTCATTGTAGACGAAAATATATACACCAGCGCGTTAACTTTGATATCTTGGAAAGGTGACACGGTCGCGTCCTTTCTCGGGGTGTTCTTTATAAAACAGAGAAAGGTCGTGGGTCAAATACGGTCGGCGACCTCCAATTTTTACGCATTTTTGGGGAGAAGGGACAATCTTTCTTTTTATTATTAGACATTTTATTTTTTTAGATTAAAAAAAGGCGCGCGGATCTTGGATTGTAAACAGTTTGTCGTACTTGAACTTGAAAATAGAACTCCCCTTGTAGATCCTTGCCTCCCCCCAATTCCCCCCTGGTTGTTAAGAGGTATAAAGAAGGGGGACTGCCCAAATATTCACGGTCAATAGACATAAGCTTCTTATAGCAGAACGCCCAACAATGAGACGCCATCTATAAATATAAAAGGGAAAAAACGTCCCGCGTGGTGGCAGGTAGGTACGGGTGACGTTTAAAATTCTCCGGGACATAATTCACGAACACGGGGTGCCCGGTTTTCGTACCCAGAAGAAGATGGTTCGCTCAAAGGTAACCGGGAAGGTAAAGTCTACGAGATCGATAGTTGTGGTCCAACTATTCGGTAATGTTGGGTTGATAAGGCCGCCCAAATATAATGCAAGGTCGTTAAAGCTATCCGGAAGTTTAAGCTTTAACCGACGGGGAACTTTAATAGCATCCGGAGTGATACGCTGCTTTACCCCGCGTGGACATTTTATTTTAGATTTTTTTTTGGTTTAAGATTAATTTTATATTAAATATTAAAATCACATTTTTCATACACAATACCGATTGCCAAAAAAAAATGTATAAAGACGTCAATATTAATCCCTTCAATATTTGAACTTTTTAACTTTATAGAAAAAAAGTTTGTTTTTGATAAAATTGAACTATATAAATAAAATTGAACTGATCGGGCTAATAAAAAAAGTCCGGAAATTCCGTAAAATAAACACGTTTTGACGTATAATTTTCTTGTCCCTTAGTTCGATAAAAAAATAAAAATCAATTCCCAGCCCTCTTTTATATAAATTGATTTCTAAATTCTATTCCAGAGTCTATTCAACTTCCTGGAAAATATTTGTAAAGCAATTTCCTATCTACGACACTTCTCTTTTCTTTAAGCAAACTTTAATCTCGTCAAAAAGGCCAATGCAATTTGAAAAAGGGGGGCACGAAAAACTTCAACGGAAAAAAAAAACACCGAAAAGAATTCTATTAAAAGCATCCTTCTCAATTTTGTCGCCAAAAAGGCTTAAGGGAAGGAAGCCCGCCCGCACTTTTGCTTGTTTGCGAAAAATTGTACTTCCAAAAATCTTTCTCTCTTTTACCCTTTTCTCTCCGTCGCGCCCCCGGTAGTGGGCTAACCAAAACGTCCCCGCGTCACCGACGGAAAGCCCGACTCGACGGGGCGTAAGACCTATTTTAGAGAAAAGCTCCGGCTCGTCAAAACTTTCCAATCGACGCCTAAAAGGAAGGGATATTCCGCGAATCCCTTTATTGAATAGGAACTGCGGGATGAAAATTTGTATTTTCCAAGCGGCACGCTTCGACGCTCGTAGGGAAAGTCGGCCTAGCGGCGCTTAATTCGGCTTCTCTCTCCGGCTCTCCTTTTATTCGAGTGAATAGCCGCCAGCCTATAAGCCAGCGTCTCCAACCGTGGAACAAACTGGCGGCTTTCTCAAAAGCGAGAAGTTGAAAAGTCTTAATCCCTCCGCGGGAAACCTAGTTCCGAGTTCGCGTAGGGGCAATCTAAGGGCTTTTCGAGGCTTCAAAACTTTCCGGCAAAACTCCTCCCGGGCCCTCTCTCTCTCTTCGTCCCTAGAAAGCGGCGGGGATTCTCTTTTGTTTCGCGTCCTTTCGGAATCCTTTTACGCGGAGGGATACGTACATAGACAAGGGCGTAAAGAGGAAAAGCATAGACACACTCTTACATAAAGAGTCGCGTTACGTAAAAGGGGCGACGACAGTCGATATAGAAATATAGCGAAAGAGTTGCGCCCGACCAACTAAGGCTTAACCGACGACTACTAAGCCTCGTTTTCCTATGAAAAAAACGGGAGAAAACATTCTTCCGGGATGAAAAGAAAAGACTTTTCCCTCCCCGGCCCGTTCTTCCTTTTTCTTCTCTCATTTAAGCGGATTGATATCCCGTTCCTAGCACCGAAAATTGTCGTTCGTGTAACCCAAATACTCCGGGACTTTCCGATAGATGTCGCCCTTTAAAAGACCCGTCCGACTGTAAGGAAAAGCGACTCTCTAAGGGGTTTTAACGAAACAAATATTGTCTTGTCCAATCAACCTTATGACCGGTCGGTGACACCTCTCTCGGTTCGTAGCGGAAAATGTCCCCCCACCAAAACGAGGGTGATGATGGCTGGGTGAAAGCGGGGAACAGGACGGTGGGGGGGGGGGGGGGGTCTTGTAATAACGTTAGCTCAAAAGCACCCATAAGATTTAAAGCACTACCGAATCGAGGGTGTTCGTTTTTTCCGATGAGCTATCACGCGTAACACCCCGGAGATTTTTTTCGGGTTCCTACATACTAAGTGATATACAAGCCTTATCCGTGAAAGAAGGGAAGCAAAAAAAAGCTTAAGTGGTTCCTATTGAACGTTTTCCATCGGGCGAGGGTGCTTTATACGATTCCCGTTTATTCATCTAAGTTCCGTCGTCGGCAACTAGATGGAGCTACGGTGAAAAATTGAAAGAAAATAAAAAGGCCTCGTCCCTTATTTGTTCGGACAAATGTAAAAGAACCTGTTTATCTTTTCATTACTAATTGGGTTTGAGAGTCACGATTTTGGAGAATACTTCCTCAATCATCCGCCAGAGGATATTCCCCTATCAGCGAAGAATTAACTCTTTCTCTCTTTTTTTACGGCGCGAAAAATGCGGAAAAATGACTCAATTTACGCGTCTCGACCTCTGACGTTGGGGTCTAATTGAAAACTTTAATTTGAAAATTTCCCCAACAACACCCACGAATACATATATGCTTAATATAGTTTCGTATGATTAAATAACGGAACGTGAAACAACGATAAGGTCAAGGTATTGCAATATCAAAAACAGCCACGCGTGTTGTATAAAATACACATTTTTTTTTACGGTTGACAGTCAAATACAACTATGGTTTATAAATAGCGGTTGGGAATTAAATCAAAAAGCAAGCGGCGCAGATGTCAACTTTGGTGTAGGATATACATAGGAAGTGACGCTCATGCGGAACGGATAAATTTATACACAAAAGGGGAAGAGAAGATCGCGATGCTCGTGATCAGGAAATTAAAGGCGCTCATAAACGCACGCAACGCCACGAAGGGCGACTGCCCCTTTAAAAAATGACAACGAAAACCATGCTCACAAAACGACTACACGCAATTTATATACGCTAACCTTTTTAAGATTCGTTCTTGCAGGATGGCGGTTAGGGCTAATTCCGTCGAAGAGAAGTTCGGGGTCGTAGAGCTGATGACGCCGCAACCAAAGCAACCATTAGCACCACCACCAACACCACCACCGATAGTCGAACAGGCGAAATGGGGAAGACGGCGACCGGTCAAGCTGGTGACCGACATGTTGACCAAAGACGTCTCCGTTTCTGGAATTACAAGATGACCACCTAATGAGGATGTGCCGGACGAGGAAAGATCCGCTAATTCAAGCGGGTCGCGATTGTCCGAATGGTGGAGAGATCGTTTCCGGGCCTCGAGTCGGGGCGCGTCACTCTCCGTCCAGGACGAGGATAGCGTCTGTCCGTTCGCGGAAACCATTTGTCAAAGAAAGCTAAAATGGACACGGGGTCCTTACCGGCGAACTCTTATTTGGGTCGTTTTCGCACTCTTATATATAAAAAAGGAAGACACTTTATTTAACATCCACTCTGGTCACTTTTAAGGCTAAGAGTCTCAGGGGGGAGGGGGAAGGTCGGTCAAGCGAAAATAAACCATTCGACGATAAACGTTGATATTTTTTTCGTCCTTCGTATAGGCTATCTCTAAAAACGCATTATCAAAAATGGTATCTTCCCGGGGCGCTTTATAGAACGGACGCTTCTTTTCTCCCGCGTGGCTGTCCTCCGGCTTTTTAGCAACGGGAAAGCGAGATCATCTCGCGGCGACCATCAAACCGGAAAAACGCGCCAAATGGACACAATCCGAATGTCATTGAAGTGGCTGGCTCTAGCACCCACCACGATTTCCCCCTTTAATTCAAAAAAATACTCCAAAACTAGCGTTAAAGTTTCGAAGCGCGGGGTATTTTTCACGCACTTTTAAAAACTTGAGCGAGGAGTAATTTGTAGTTTGTTTCTCCGACGGCGCGTTAACGACTCGTGAAACGCGAAAGACGTCCAAGTTTCCTAAGAAATTGAAACTTTTGTCGGGCCCAGTCAGCGGCGTATTGAAATTGGGGTCTTCCGTTTCTCCGCGACCCGACTCCGACGAAGGTTCGATCTCGTATAACCGGGTGTCCCCTGGCTCAGCGTCGCCGGCAACACCGCCATCGTGGTATTGTGGAAAAGGTCAACACGCCGGTATCCAATCCCGCTTGATCTCCAGAAAGGGATTCTATTGACGCGGGGAGGAGAATATAGAGATTTTTTTGTTCCGGGGCCCGGGGTTGTTGGAGTAAGGAGAATGATGATTTTGGAATCGAAATGGAGGGGGAAGGAGCCAAATAAAAGGAGGGGGAGCCGACCGCTGTAGTCGGGAGTGAAAGTAGACACCACCAGTCCGGGGTAAACGGACGGAGTGGTTGAAGGTGTAAAAAGGGTGTAGTCTGCGGGCTGTTTAATCGTACCGAGATGACGGATAAGAGGGAGACTAAGAGGCAGGTTTTCACCTGCGTGAATCAGATGAAGAAGGCTGTTTTTTTCCGTTGTTACCACCGCGGTTCGGTCTGTAGCACCAGCGCTGGCATCAACTCCCTCGACACTCTAGTTGGGCAGGTATGCTCGCGGCGCGCAATAACGGGACCTGTTTGTTGTTCGCCTTGAACTTTTTTCGCGCACCTATAGGGTCGCGACCTTTTCCCGGGTCTTATTTTTTTTACCGATCTCTCTCCTTCTCGCCGATTGTGTAGCCAGCTACCTGTAGAAAAAGCGCGTTTTTTAGAGACTCTCCCCGAAGTGAAAGGGTGGCTAACTCGGATCAACTCTCCCAAACTCTGGGATCCCAGAGGGTAATCGTACAACAACCTTCGACTTTCGTCAAAAGAAGAAGAAGGCTTTTCGCATTTTTTTTTCTCACATGGCGGTGGATTCGATGAGAGGGCAGATTAATAGAAGCTTTCGAGGGTGGAAAATGTCTAAGACGTGTGTATTGAAGAAAAAAACACGTCGAGCTAGGACACCCCGGAAGTAAAATGTTTTGGTTTGAGGTATTTTTTGAGGGAGAGTATATATATATATATATATATATATATATATATATATATATATATATATATATATATATATATATATATATATATATATATATATATATACCCACATGCTGAAGGGAGTGAAGAAGGTGAAGCCGTTGACGTTTTGAAGTAAACGGAAAGAAAATACTCATATTTGCGTATTTACCTTGTC
Source organism: Leiobunum rupestre (assembly GCF_980474605.1). Taxonomy (NCBI): domain Eukaryota; kingdom Metazoa; phylum Arthropoda; class Arachnida; order Opiliones; family Sclerosomatidae; genus Leiobunum; species Leiobunum rupestre. The sequence continues at coordinate 20,496,184 of NC_143391.1, forward strand.
GACAAAAAACGTCTATTACTATTTCCTGTTGTTGCCGTACGGGGGTTGTTTTTATATGAACTGGTTGAAGCTAACCGATCAATCGGAACCCGGGGTTAAAATATCGACAAGAGTTTCGTATAATTATCTTCTCTATACACTATTTTAACACTATTTTCAAAATAAATAAGGCGATAAATTATAAGGTAGCTAGAGATAATAGAAGTACAGATAAGAAAAATCTTTCAACCCATCATTAACTAGATGGCGCGGGGTAACTTTCCTCGGATACAAAACGCGTTGTTTACCAATAAGCAATATCGGGAGTTTTCTCAGGGCCTCGTAAAATGGCGCAATCAAGGAACAAAGGGTCTGGGCCAGGTGGTTCCTCCGAAGAAGAACTTCCGAAGACGCCACCGCGCAACGATGGCCTTCAGCAGATGTCCCTTCAATATCTCTTACGTGGAGAGAGAGAGACTCAGTCAAGCAGAAACTATTGTTTTTTGGCCCCGATGGAAGCAGACGCCGCGAGAACAAGACCGCGAATAGACGGAAGTACATGATAACAGCGGACTAAATTATCATTCTTTTAAAAGGCAGATTTTTTAAAAAAGGTAATAACGGCATCCACCACCTCCTTACGAAAGAATCCGATCTTTAGCTCGCGGTTAGCTCGTAGCGCCTTCGAAGGCGGGTCTGCTTCGAAAGTACAATTGTCGCCATTCGAAATAACCCGACTTCATTCGCGGCGCCCAACATTACGACGAAAGGTCTCCGGGTTCGCAACGTCTGCTTCGGCGGGTTTAAATTAGGAATTGTAAAAAATTCACCTGCCCTTTCATGGTTGGGTACCGCGTTACCTTACACTCACCACCGTGTAAAATAAACCCGTACAGACGTTTCGTAGCGCTGTAAGGTCATTGTGATCACGCGGAGGGTGTCACCCCCGTCTTTTTTTCCTTCGAAGTTCGTAAATCCGCGTAACTATAAGTCCCCCCCACCTATGTATATGAAAGGACCCGTTGTAAACCGCGCTCGACAGGTCAATTGCCTCGGCGATGGGCTGCGCATTTAAGAATTTTTTCCGAAGTATCGTGGGGGTAACTCCTCCTCATTTCTCGACGAGGATGATTTTAATTAAGAATACAATCTCCGCCCCGTCGCGGCGAACAAAAAAAAAGAGAAAGCTAATTTATCAATAGACAAGCGTACACTCTTCCTACATGCCAGAAAAAAACCACGACCGTATTCAATGAACTCCGAAAAGCACAGACGCGTTATTGTCCTCTACGAAATACGGATGAAACGAGCTTCCGAATACGTATCTATCTAGAAACCAGCCGGCTCTCGCTTGAATAACTTCGAGAAAGTATTTGTAAAAATATAACGAGATTCTTTTTTCGGTGGCTGATATTACGAGGAAAATATTGAAACTGATATAATAACCTGAGAATCGTCGTATTTCGCCTTCCGGTTACGGTACGGTTCAAGTACAAGCGTTTTTTTCGCAGGTTTTTAGGGAAGTTTTGTCTGTAGAGTTGTTAGAGAAAGTATATAAGAAAGCGAAGCGAAATTTATAGGTGTTTTGGATTAAACGGGTAAGAATGATGATTTTCGGTGGTTTTTGGCCAGAGAAATTATGAGTCGAAGCATTCAATCTGCCACATCCGTTTGGCTTCCAATATAAGCGGGAGAAAATAGTTAAAAACCCAACTGGTTTCTTCCCAAGCGCGGTAAACACGGCAATATATCTTGGATCGAAGGGGAGGGTTGAGTTTTAAATAAGCGCTATATAAGCTGGAGTCAGGCGCAAAAGGGGTCTCCCCGTTTTAGCCCGCGGCTATTTTTAGAATCGGAAAGTAACCGAATATCCTACCAGGTATTCCTCGCCTTCCCAAAATATAATTGAACTCTCGGACCAGTGGACATCCTAGGGTGCAAGGGCGCAGTAAATTACGTCTAGACTGACAAAGAAACCTTTAAATACGACCGAAATTCCAAAAAATCCAGATGGGGACCCGGGTATATAAAATCACGCGTTTCCTTTCTCGGGCAAAAGTCGAAGAAATTTCACCTTTTGACAACAAAAGTCTTCGCGCCCTCGGGCGTTGGGAAAGTTAGAACCGGGTTCGAACGGTCACAATAGAGTCGGCCAAACTCGCCTTCGGCCATGTCTTGACCATTGTAAGAGTTACGACGGGAAATTCTTATCAATAGAGTCCATTTCGTATCCACGCAATAGTTGAATAACTGACCAGCGGGTAAAGCTCTCCGACTATATCCGCGCGTTTTCTTTATTAGGACGAAAAGTTTAAGTCACCGAAAGAATCCCTCGTTCAACTTTCACGAAACGTTGTCCATCGGGCGAATGGGTCAAGGCGGGTCACTTTTACTTGGATTCGTGGGAATGAAAATCTCTCGCTGGTCGCGAAGTCAAATTGAATTAAGAAAACAATCGGGAGAAAATGACTGGGGAAATACAAATTATATCTATACATTAGCCGAAACATTCTAAAAGTTAACGGCATTGAAATAAACGATATGTTTTCCTTAAGGAGTTAAAATTGACTCGAAAAAAAAAGAAACTATGAACGAAAATGTTTGGAACGCGGGTTAAATGAAGGTTACAAACCGGTTGCGCGCCATTTACCGCTATGCATTATGTTCAATTTGTATTTTCATTATTTCGACTTTGTCCGCTCCTGCCTTGTTTTCGATTTCGTTCCGGGTTAAGCCAGACGTTTACCGAGTTTTCTTAACGTTAAAACTTACACCGTCAACGAAGCTATTAGGTACGGGAAACCAGTTTACTACGTCAAGAATTCGCGATGAACGCCGGCAAATCGAAACTGAGAGCGAAGTATGACTTTAAAAAGACATTACCAGCTTTAAACACCCACGTTACAGATACATAGGGTTTTTGAACAACGCAGCGATGGACGGAGCCAAATTTAAAATCCTTCGTTTTCACATTGTCTTTAAAATAAATTCCAAAAAAAGACATTTGTGTACAAAGGTGCGGGGGTGAAATTCATATACGACAATACGCGAATGTCAAATGGTTCCAATTTTTTAAAATATAATAAAAAATCTACCTAGTCATTGCAGCTCGTTTAAAATCGCATTTTTAGAAAGCGAATTTCGAGTGTGGCCTTGCTTCGTAAAACCCGTTCTCTTATTCGAGAGGGAAATTCTTAATGTTGGAAATACTTCGTCTATATACAGAGAAAGCGTAAATTTGAATACGGCCAAAAAATAAAAAGACCGAAAATCTTTATCAACAAGGACAACTACTCTAACCCGTTATAAAAGGTTTGATCTTTGTCTTTGACTAATTTGACAGCGTTGGGTAAGTTTAGTTAGTTCGAGCCAAAGGTTTAATATATTAAAGGTACTAACTTAGAGTTCCGTTCGCTGTCAAGTGGAAAGATTAGACGGGCCAATTAGGTCCTAACTTCGTGACACCGTGCACCGTCTGGATACGTTATTCATTTATACTTTTTGTTTCTGATACGAAAGGCCGAAAATTTGGAAGGCGTTTTCGAGATAACGGTACCTCAAATTACCTTTTCAATGGCAGATACGAATTAAAAGCTCAGTACAAATAGAACTTTGTAAGAATTCCAACGAGGCGTCCTTTTAATTGACTACGAAGAAATTAATTGGGAAACCATTTAATTATCGCTTCGAGTTATTCTCTTTCTTAGACGCATTAACGCGTAAGAAAGTCTCGTTCAATACGAATGTAACCGATCCATCATTTTGTCATAAGGCGTTCTAATACGTATTGTCCGGAATGGTTTGCCTTGAAATTAATCAATCTGAGAATCAACTAATACCAGAAGTTAATGAACCGGAGTTATCAGACTGCTATACTCCCCATGTTGGAGGCGTTTTCCTTATGAAATTACATTTTTACCTCGAATTTGAAATTTTGCGCGCTCCTAGGCCGAAAAAAAACGTTTTGTTTTTTATGAAACTATTTTTTATACATAGAAATAGCTATACCAACAATTCCCCAGTGCAATTTATCGCGTCAAAAGTCGGGGATGGAAATTAGCTTTTATTTGACTCGATTTTCTCATCATTTTCATAAGGAAAACGTCCTCCGATTCTGAGCGCTATTTCGATAACTTCGGTTCGTTTACTTCTGCTAATACTAATATCTCAAAGAGGAAATTGAGTAGAATTATCACGAATGTAAAATTTGCTAAACTTTTTTAAAAGACCTCAGAATAATTTGAAAAATGCGACCCCTTTTCGTTATAATAGATCCAACCAATCAAATTCTGGAGTAGAAATTACGGAAATTCAAACGATACTGGGCCTCATTAATACCTACTTTTAAAATAAAACAGGGGTTTTGTATAAATTATAATTTTTTACATAAGATGAATAAATTGGCGTGTCTACTTTCTACCTGAAAGTCTGGCGTAATAAACTAATTCTTTATATCAAATACGCGTAAATAAAGCGCAAAATCTGTGAACAGAGATAATGATCGTGACCTTATCTACGTTCATTATCCAATCATAAGCCTACTCCGTTTGAACAACAGCCCCTTTAGCAGGTTTGATGGGAGAACGGGAAACTAATAGACAAAACTAAGAGAAAGAATGAGAGAATGCGCAGCCTTCACCTAAATACTTTTTAAAATTGAAAGTTGTTTTGAGAAAACAAGTGGACCAACTTTCTAAAACGAAATTATTACGAAAAGGCAAATTAATTTGCCGGTTTTTTCGACTTATTATTATCATCATCGCCGTATATTTTCTCTCGCTATCTCTCGTTAGACCTTTATTTAACCCCCTCGCTTTTAAATTTGTAAAGAGAGCGCGGGGAGGCGGTATAGGTGAACTTTAACCGGTTTTCTCTTTAGCCTTTTTAGCCTCCGCGTCAAACGTAGTGAGCGCTGACCTTGTAATTGCCACGCTTTTTGAATCGCGGAAGCGAGTCTCGATTGACTTCATAGGAAACCAGTAACGAAATTTAAAGTTCCGTCATTTCTGATGGTTCTTTCTGTTATTTTTTTAGCGGAAGGAGATTTATGGAGACCAAACTTTGTTTGTATTTAAAAGTAGCTTTTACAACTTGACGCTTGGTTGTTTTAAAACAAACGTTCTTTCATTTTAGTTAAAGTGTTGATAACTATCAGATAATTGAAGGAGTTAAACGAAGCGAATACATTTACGCAAATATAAATTAGCCATTGTTTACATCGACTATCCGCGGTGTGTTAAGACAAATACGTTACGGTTAACCCCGGTAATTATTTTTAATTATTAAGTGTACGGTCAAAGGTTATTATATATTTTTTCATTATTCCCTTAGTAGATGAAAAATAGATTAAGCATTCAAATTGAAAGATCGGAAAGTGTGATAATTAAGGGCAGCCTAAATAATAACAAAATTTAAATTTCTTTATAATAAATTTCAACGTGTCGAAAAGCGCGAAGAAAATAAAATTCACAAATAAAATTAATCTTTTTAGAACAATTATGGAAATTAAGCCTGAAGGGCGCTCGGAAATTACCACAAACGGTAAATCAATCATTCCGCTATTCTCTATAAATTAATTCATCGTTATTCGAGGAAAAATTAATTTGAATATAATGACGAAACTAGGGGTATTTTTTGTAGCGCTTCACGAAGTTAACCTAGACCTTAAAACGGAGATCGGCCCGCGTTTTAATTTCGGGCTTCTACACGCGTGGCGGAGAAGGGAGAATCTTAATGGAGTAATCTTCTCGCACGCCGAAGAAGGGAGATCTTACGCTTTACATAGCCGACTGGCGCCATAAGGCGTTTTCCTTTTTAGGGTTACGCGACTCTGCCACCCGACACACGGTATTAATCGGAGGATGTTTCGTGAAACGGAGACTTAACCATCACTCCGCTTTCCCTTTTAACTGTCGGGTAAGTGTAGGGAAGAACTGGTAAGGTTTTGAGACTGTAAGAAAAACGACCGCGAGGAGCGTAAGCGGGCTGAATTTTACTTTGCTGAAAAATGCTGAAAAGCGAAAGTAGTTCAAGGACAAGAAAAAGTCGCTAGCTAACTTTCTACCTGACTTTCTACTTACACTTATAAACCAAGGTTAACCTTTTTTTACGCGTTTTAATATAGCATAATTGGATCGACCATTAACTGGTATCTCGTTCTACCGTTAAATCTATACGTTCACTAGTATTATTAGAAGCGTCAGCTTTACTGCTAGGTTTATTATATTAATATTTCATCGATATAGAGGATAAGAAAAGTTTCATGAAAAAAAAATTTAAAAAAATGGGTGTGGATATCGTGGCACCCGCCAAAATTTTCTTCTCAGTTGAAAACCATCCCCCCCTTTTTTGGATCAACTGGGAATTTCGATCCGGCTGTGTTCCCAAATTTCAACTAGAACCTTGAATGTGATGTATTTTCTATCATTATAACCTAGCAATTTGGTACAAAGTCCAGGTGAGAGTGAAGTCTGTATACGCGTATATCGGGGATGAGTTACGCGGTGGTACAATAAGTAACGAATAATGGCCGTGTACACGGGTGTAATCTAACGAGAACAAAGGTTCTGGAAAATCTATTTGATTAAAAAGTTCCGCGTTTTATTATAACCGCTAGTATATCTTTATATATTTTGGAATTACTGGAGGAGGGGCTCCAAACACCATCATTTCGAACCTTCCGAGCTGTATAATTAAAGATCTCGGGCAGAGGATGACGCTGAGAGAAGCTCATTGTATCGGAAGATGTCTTGGATGAAAACGGAATAGTTACAATGTTAAAATCTATCCGCGCGTGAAATTAGATGGTTTTCGTCAAATACGCTGTTATTTCCGTCTTCAAGTTATATATAGGAAATTAAAATGAAGAAGCAAGTTTACCACGTACACTATATATGCCCGTATTCATTTGAGACGTGATAAAAATTGAAATTTCCAAGCTATAATTGCGTTTTATACGTATTGTAATAAGCCTAATCAAAAGGAAAGGGTTGAATTAATAATAGTAAGACTGTAATTTTGAAAAGGTTATGCAAAAATTTGAAGGAGTTGTAGGGGGTGAGTTGAGAAGTATGCCTGTTTTTCCCCATTTTCCTACGATGAGTTAAAAGAGTGCCAGAGAGCTTCAAAGTGTTGCCTACTAGCCCCTGGAAGTAGGCTGCTATATAAAAACCAAGCAGCAGGGAAACGCGAACATTAAGGTTTGGGTTCGTGTGATAGGTAAAGTACTTTGTAAACAAATCGAGGTAGCCAGCGTAGTAAAGCAAACTCAAACAGTATTTAAAGTCCCTGCTGAGGGTTTTGCGCTCGTTGCAACCTACTTCCAGGGGCAAGTAGGCCACACTTTGAAGCTCTCTGGCGCTCTTTTCACTCATCGAAGGAAAATGAAAAAAAAGTAGGCATACTTAACAACTCGCCCCCTACAACTCTTTAAAAAAAAAGTTCATAACCTTTTGAAACATCCTGGATGTGAAAAAATATAAAAAAGAATATGAAATTAAAATCTATCTTATCTTTTGAAATATACTATATTTAAAATAACACGAATTTAATAACTTCCAGCGGGCAAAGTGTATCGGCGACTGATAACTGAACCGTATAGTCTCACCTCTTGATTAAAGCTGAGAAAGAATTCCAGAAGAGAAAGAAGAGATCCAATATCGAATTCGTTCTTGTCATAACGCGTTTCTCGATTCACCGAAAGGAAAACCGGTCAAATGTGGTCGGCCGCGGTCATTGCGGGCCAAACAAATACTCTTCCTGTTAGCCTAGACCTCGAGCGCTGATGATAATAGAGCGAGCGCGCGAACTTGACGCGGGGTAAGTCCATTAAAAATCGAGTTCTGACGATTACGTACGAGGAGGGCAACAATGACGCCAACAGCTAAGGCAGACCCGTTCACCGAGAGCACCTTGAAAAGTGAATTTTATCCCACGGGCAACTACAGCCCCGAGAACGAGCCAGCCGGGTAACGAGCGGAACCAGATCACTTTTACTGGCGGAATTCTGCGCGTTCGCCACCTTATCCTCCTCCCTGCCGACACAAACTCACTCTCTCTCTCTCTGTCCTCTGTCTTAACGGTATCACTATTTAAAAATCACGGAGAGACCTTATCGAAAAAACCCGCAATTTAGACGCCCAACGGCACTCCGAATCGTCCAGGTCGAGTTTTAATTTAATGGGTGGTAACGTACGCGAAAAATATCTGATATAGAGAAGACTGTTCGGGATTTGCGGCGAACGGCTAATAAACACGTTCGGGAATTAGAAAATAAAATATACCGCTATTGAAGTTCTTTTTTACAGCTATCCAGATAGATTTTTTCGGGAGGGAGGGGGGGGGGCTTATAAGAAATAACGTTTATTAGCGGGAGAGAGTGTATAAAGAAGGGGACACTTTGAAATGTGCCTGGAATGGATTAAAAGGGTTTTCGAGGTCCTCGATTACCAAGGTCGGGATGCCTTTTTCCCCGCAAGGAATCTAAGCGCAGTTTCTATCTATCTGTACATAATCTCTATTTTTCAAACCACCACCGCTACCACCCCGCCTATCAGCCACTTTTTTATACCTTCTCCGAAGGTGTACGTCACGTGGGGTGGTTCTACTTATCAGCCGAAATGACCTCCAAAGCGAGAAAGAGTTATGGCTTTTCGGCTATAAACGTTTACTGAGAGACCCTGATCTTTTCACCTATTGCCAATGACAACCCTTAGTGTGTTTTTTTGTACATTTCTGGATGTTTAAGGTATATCTGGTAGAAGTGTTTAGACGTTAAACGTGGGCACGATGGAGAAAGTAATCCAACCAGTAATGGTTTCTACGGTGAAAGGAATCCGTATCGAAGCGGACGGAATCAATTCCGAGTGTTAACCAGTCACGAGAAAGAGCAGTGACGCGTTACCAGCAAGGACAACTCGTTGGTTTTTTTTTAGTGCTCGAATAAGCTTATTCGTACTTTCACAAAAAAGGGTTTTTATACTGTTAGAGGTAATTTACGAGTGAAAAGGCGTCACTTATTACAGAGACAGGCCACTGGTATAATGAGCCTCGCGATACGCCTTCGATAATGGTACCCGTTTTCATTGCCAGCTATTTTTAATTTTTCTTATTGCGAAATTTCGTAATGATTTTTATTTAATAAACTTCGTTAATACTCACAAAGTCATTATAAAAGTACCAATTTCAGATTTTAATATAAATTTTGGATTTTCAATGTTAAAACTGGTTACCAACATCTTAATATCAGGGTGTCTAGTTACTGTTAATTTTCTAATGGAACCGGAAAGAGTCCCTGATTTCTAGATGTTTAGCCAATACATTAGATTTCAGGAAATTCAAAACTCGATTAATTAGCTTTTCTAGGAAGTGTTGGGAATTTCGACGAATATATCATTGTAAGAAAGTTTCAATGTGTTTAATGGTTCAATGTTTTAAAAACCATAATACATCACAAACTATCTAAACTATAAACTTAAAACAAGACTTCACGCTAAATAACAAATCGTGATAAATCTATACAGAAGGGCTCAATAAATTATCCGCCACTAACAATTGTAAGCGTAATTCGCAAAGGCCAATATATAATCACATTCCATCGCGTATTGAATCTGCAAACCCTCCCAAAACATTCGACATAATCGCTTAAGCTATTTGTTATTAATGAAAGCATTGTTCCAGCGATCAGGGGACCTTCTGAATCACGGCGAATTAATGGGGTTTTGGCATTAGCATTTTGCCGTTATCTCTCGCCAGCGGAGCAACCATTTAGGCGTATTAATAAGACAATTATACGCGGGACACGCCGCGCTATGCGTGCGGCTATCTCGCCACTCAAGGACGCTCTACCAACCTAAGACAAGTTACTCAAAAAAAATACTGAATATAGTTTTCAGGTAGAAAACGGCGAGATCCAAACATTTGACCTTGCTTGGAGGGGAAGATGGAGATCTCAGAAAGCGAGCGAGAGACGAGAGAGAGAAAGACCGAAAACAGCCCCGCTGTTAAGAACAAATTTATTCAGGGTCAAAAATTAGAAAGTTTTTTTTTTCGTCCAATTTCGCACCAAGGGCGCGGTTTTAACTCCCGAAATGAGAAAGGCAAAAAAAGGCAATCCCTCTCCCGGGGACAAAGGGTGGGGTGTTTTTCAGCTCAATCCCGGCCCTATAACCCCTTCCATTCAATTAACGGGACTTCGAAACCGGACCACCCCCGAACCTACCAATCTACGGAGTCAATGTTAACATTCAGTAATAAAAATGGATCAGTATAAGCGCTCTTTTTTTAAGCGATCGAAAGGCCTTGGCGATTTAATCTTTATTAATTTTGCCGTGTCAATCGAATTAAAACCAAGGCTTAGAAAAGCGATATCCGATTCTATTTGAACCCTATATAATTACTAAAACTTAAATCGCCCCATTGAAGCAAAAATCCAACGGTGTAAGAGCTGATTGTCGAAAAACGCCAACGACTGAGAGCGTGGACGCGAAAAAAATCAGTTAGGCCTAATATATTTTTTTGCGTCGTTCGCCTTTGCGTCGCTTACGCCCGAGTGAAAACCAGCCTTAATGCAAATTAACATAAGTTTACCAAAAATATAGGCGTCATTTTTATTTTATTTTAAGAACTGATAACGTAAGACATTACGTGGGATTCGATTTTATGAAGACGGTGTTGTTATAAAAGACGAATGCCAGTTCGCGAAGGCCTAGTTTTCGTTACTCGCCAGGTATACCGCGTCGTCTGTCTACACGCCGCGTTCGGTTATCTGGGCTCAAGGGTGCCCCCGGGCTTGACCGCATTCCGTAAGCCGTGAGAACCATGTTCTTGGCAATGATTCGTGAATCGTATAAAGGTTGTTTGTTTTTTATCTTTTCACGCGGCTTTCTTTTTTATTTAAACGAATTCGCGTGCCAAATTTATAATAATAATAATAATAACAGTATGCGTATTCGTGCCGGTCTGATATCAGCCTTTATAAACGGCAAGCAAAAGAGGATAATTAACGATTTGTTTTTGATAAACAAAAATGCAATGGAAATTAGGCTGAATTCGAATAAGTATCTTTACTATTACTATTTATTAATAGTAAATAAAAAATTAGACCAAAACGCCTGTAGAAGTGTTCCAACCGTATTACTCGTAAATATTGCGGGAAGCCCACCACCGAGGTTAGCGAAACGGTTACCGCGAACTGATCGTATAGATGTAAAATCATGTAATGCGCGCTTCCGACCTTAAATAAGAGTATCGGATAAGGGAGGGTCATAACGAGGATAAAATGAAAACTTTTGATCCCGAAAGACACGTGGAAAAGAATATTGAAAAGCTAATTGGAGAAAGGAGAGATGGGAATTGGATACGTAATTGGGAGTGAGTACGAAGCCCAGGGCGCAGACAGTTCTCTCTCGGAATAATTCAAAAAGAGAAGGGAAATTGAATATATATAAAAAAAATTATCTGGAAAGAGGCCCACTCAAAGGCGGGCGAAATCGAGAGCCGATTAATCGCGGAAGAACGATTTTTAAAGTGATTTTCGGTCGATGGAATCGAGCAGACGGACGACTCTACTTGGCGGAGCTAACGTCATTCGTACCTTCGACGTAACTAGCAACTAACATTCTTAAACCATTTTATAAAAAATAAGAGGAATGTTACGAGTAAGGAAAAGTTGCGAGGCACACTTTCGACGGTGCGTCCGAGATAGATTCAGGCCGGCCGGCCGCCTGGAATGGGCGGTCTTCGCCTCTCTCTCTCGCTCTCCATCTCGGCATCTCGGGCGTAGCTCGTCCGGGATGCAGCCCATCTACGGAAGCGGAAGATGGCCTCGGGAAACGAAATCTTGGAAGACGTGTTCGAGTGGCAGTTAGCGCGCCCTTTCCCTCCGCCGTTGCCCAATTCAAAAGCTTCTCTTTGGAATAAAGCTCGCTCGAGAGTTCGCTACAAAGGCGAGCCACGAAGCGACGGACCAGTATCTGGTCGGGGTCAGTTTCTCCGCTGGGAAATGTATTTCGAGGACGCCGCGAATTTCCCGTCTTTTCAAATAAGGACGGATTACTTTTGCTCGTACGTACGAAACGGATCGGTTTTCGCCCACGGCCTTTACGACTATACCGCCTCCTAGAACTTATGTCGCCACTAAATAGATAATTTCTCAAAAATGCAACGCTAGACTTTATAGTTTCTTCACTAAAGCGTATGATGATATGTCGATATAAATAACGTAAAAAAAATTGGTTTTTATTTTATTATAAACAATTCATTAAAAAACAGTAGGTGAAAAATAGGTCAAACATCGTGTCATAAACTAAGCAAACGATAAATAAATCACGCTACGTAAATAAATGGAGATAAAATCAACCGTAACATTATACCGAAATTGTTTAGCGATAAAACCAAAATAGCGGAAGGTCTGAGCAAACGTATTGACAATAGATAACCGAAAAGTCGCCTACAAACTAGACGATGGCTATGTTGACAACTTGACAGCAACGTAATTCGAAATTGAACAATCGGAGGAGAGTTTTAATCATATATGATACCGAAGGAAGGGGAGTTTTAATCATATATGATACCAATGGAGGGGGGGGGGGGGGCAGAGAAGAGCTGGAGGAGAGCGAGAGGGAAGTGGAAGCGCGGAGAGAGAGAGAGAGAGAAAGGTGCGGACGCCGGAGAAAACCGCTAGGGGCGCAACACGTCGTCTCCGTCGTGTTCGCGCCAACAACGAGAAGAGAGAGATTGTTAGGAGATTGATATTATACAAGTTTTACACGCTTCGAGGCTTATTGACCTTTCGTTCAATCTAATTACGCAGAGCGGCGCTCTTGTCGCTATTTGGCGCTTCAGCGAGCGCTTTCAACAAAAACCCAGGATTGCTACTCCCCAGAGTGGATTACGCCAGAATGGATTTCGACGCTGCATACCGTACGGGGGGGGGGGTTACGATAAAAACTCGCCTTATAAAAAAGAACTTTTCCGGCCACCCGCGCACGCTGGCTATATACTCAACGAGCAGGGCACGTAGATTCAACACAATGAGACGGGGCTAAAGATGATCCCCCGTCTTTGTCACGTTCACTAGCCGGCTCCCACGACTATACTACGAGCGTGTCGCGCGCTTCCGAGTTCCTAATACCCACGCTTTGGCCGGTATCTCGTATCGAAGGTCGCCCCGTACTATAGTCCGTGTTTCTACAAAGCGATTCTAGTTCGCAGCTTTCTTTGATAAATCGAATGATTTATTTTGTAGCGGAGTTTATCAGCTTTTGTTTGGTTAAGCGCGCGAGCAAAACGGAAGAAGCGCTAAAATAGATTCTCTTCTTCAATTTTCAACGCGAAGGACAGACCCGTTTTAGGGGTTGAGACCACTTCTTTCCTTTAACGTGGCCCGACGAAAAAGAAAGATTATTTATCAGCGAATTCGATCTACAATTTAACGAACACTTCGTATTATTATCGAAGAGAGGATTCCCCTTCTTTATCAATTATCCGCGTGTATTCAACGCGGGAGGGGAAAACAAAAGAAACTTCGGGACTTACCGGAAGCGTTTTCTTCCGCTTCTTTCTGCCGCGTTGGACGATGACGCTGCAAACCTCAAGAGAACGTGACTGGATTGAGTCCTGCAATGGAAAACAATGAAAGAGAACTTTAGATACTGAAAGGCTAATTGCTAAATTGAAAACTTCGATAGGTTGCTTTAAGTCGCTAATTAAGACATTTTGTATATTCACTTTAATTAAATATTTCGTATATTTTAACTAAAAAATTATATGTTTTTTATTTTGATATTTATGGCTTATGTTTTTGCCTAAATTTATTACTTCTTTAGACCATTTTATTTGTATAATCGTAATTTTCTAACGTCTTTGATTGGTTCTTATAGAGAAGCTGGTCACTCCGCGTACTTGGTGCACACGATTCCCTTAATTAGTAAGTCATCTCGGAGTAATTTGTGTACTCCGCGTAATCTTGGTGTACTCCGCGTAATCTTGGTGTACTCCGCGTAATCTTGGTGTACTCCGCGTAATCTTGGTGTACTCCGCGTAATCTTGGTGTACTCAGCATAATTTAGGTGTACTCAGCATAATTTAGTGTACTCAGCATAATTTAGTGTACTCAGCATAATTTAGTGTACTCAGCATAATTTAGTGTACTCAGCATAATTTAGTGTACTCAGCATAATTTAGTGTACTCAGCATAATTTAGTGTACTCAGCATAATTTAGTGTACTCAGCATAATTTAGTGTACTCAGCATAATTTAGTGTACTCAGCATAATTTAGTGTACTCAGCATAATTTAGTGTACTCAGCATAATTTAGTGTACTCAGCATAATTTAGTGTACTCAGCATAATTTAGTGTACTCAGCATAATTTAGTGTACTCAGCATAATTTAGTGTACTCAGCATAATTTAGTGTACTCCGCATAATTTTGGTGTACATAAAAATTCTTAAGTGATCATCCCCTCGTTCCTTATTTGGTTTTTCACCCCGCCAATGCCCAACACTATAGCTTCAACCACAAAAATATGTTAATATTATTCGTGAACTTTGAGTATTATGTACATTTGCTTTACTTATATTCCGCGGAAAACCGTTAGACAAATGCCCGAAAGATGCTCCTGTAACACCACTATAATATACGAGTGGAGGACGAGGAGGTTCGAACAACCCACGCGAATTTGGGAAAAAATGCAGGAAGTCAAGGGTGTAACTAAACTTCGATAGTTTCTAAACGCGGAAAAATGCAAATGCATAAACACATCAATACGAGAGATAAGCGCCTCAGTCAAACGGACCTCTCGATAAAGTAACCACATCCTCCGTTTAAGGGCAAGAATACCAATTTGTTTTCGCGGGTTCGCCACTTTTAAATCGACAGAGAAGAGAATGGCGTTTTCTCTTCCTGATCGAACACATCACGCGCCACAAGAAGAAGAATACCCAAAATGGTTTTTTTTTAAATCGTGGTTCGGGAGCGAGTTCGTCATCGTACAAAGTACTTAAGGAACGTGAGGCCGAAAGAAAGCCGGGCCCGCCCGCACGCCCTCGTGCGGCCACAGCGATTTCCATTATTCGGGGGGCCCTGTTTAAGATGTACGCCGGTTTATCTCGTAAGAATATATATATACACACACGGTGGAAAGGCGATTACGTTACAAAACGGGAGATGCCAGCGCCGTAATAAAGCGGCGGAGATGAATGGAAAAGACGGGTTCCGTGGCCCCCCTCTAGCGGGGTAGCGCGTTTTTCACGAGCCGCGGAAGTCTAAGATGCTGGTGGAAACGTAAGCGGCTATGCCAAAAAGTCAACGACCGGTGCTGGCCCACTTGCTAAAAATCTCGATTCTCCGTTAGAGTCGTCTCAAGGTAGAGGACGGCCACGGATACGAGAGCGGGGGGACACGCTTCCCTCCTCCCGCCCTTGAACTTGAAACGAACCTTTTTTTATTTCCATGTTTACCCGTTCATCCGACTGTGACGTCTCCGCGCCTTTCCGACAACTTATCCTTAAACAACGCAACCTCGTATTTTCAATCGCGTTCCTAACGTTACGCCCACTACCCGATTACGTTGACGTTAATTGAAAATTTTAAATATCATCCCGATAGATTTAGAATGAAAATGAGGCTCACCCGATAATTCGCGAGATTTCCTCCCCGTATTGGAGACCGTAGACTATACCGTATATGTAGATTTTATTAAATGCTAAGTAATACCTTCTACGTAAGAAGGGGTATACTTTTACGTTATTTGATGATGGTTTTATTTTTGTTTTGGCCGCTTTTCTTTGGCGGGTCGTCGTGTTTTAAAAAACCGCGAATTCGCTCCCCATTGGGGCCTCTTGCTCCACTTTTTATCAATGTAGAAATTAATTTTTATTTTACTTCTACCGGTACCTGGTTCTTCAAGTAAACAAATTCCGTCTACAGTCGAAAGCCGTTACCTTGTTTTTTCCTTAATAAAGTATTGGCCGACACGAACGTCCATTTCAAAGCAACCTTTATTTTTATATTTAAGAGTTATCGCTTGTAAGCCTGACGCGAAGAAAATTGGGTTTTTAATGATTTTTTTAATAGTGTTTTTCGAGGTTGCAAAAATTTTACGTTACCGCTTCGATATTTTGAGAGTTCAAAACATCATAGTGAGATTTAATATACGAATTTAAAGGAGGTTTTAAGAATGATTTCACGGTCCTTTTCACGGGAAGTTTATTTTTTACAATTGAAATTTTCGAAGGAAAGCTAACGAAATGATAACAGAATTATTTTTACGGTGATTTTGCCTTCGAAAATAGTGGTTTTTAAAACATTTCTCTTATTTGGAGGGACCGAGGGGCTGATCACTCCGCGTAATCGGTGTACAGAGCCGTACCTTTGACTGTACTAATGGGATTACGCGTAATTTTTGAAATCCCTGCCTTTGGCAGTGCTAATCTAAGCGTAATCCGGCGTAATCGGTGTACAAAATTTAAAGAAGTGGTTAGCCCCTCGGGAGGGACATATTCTACAACCTAAATTATTGTCTAACGCCGCCGCAAAATAGGAACGAAAATTTCGGGGCATATTCTCAAAGATTTCTTTTGATACGTGACACAAAACCCTCGAGACAAAGCTATAACAACGCCAAATGTCGTGTAAAATATACTGTACTTAAAACCCTTTGATATTAGAAGGAACAAAACAAATAGGGAGACCTTCATCAAGACGCCAAAAAATACCAAAAAGAAGAGGGTCATCATTATGGCGCTTTTCAATGTCATACACCAACGCGTGGAAGATTAATTTCCACTCCGAAGAAAACGCTTTTCAGGATCGCGTTGTATCAAAAACACCAATTCTATCCCCGTCCTCTCATTCCATAATACAAAATACCCTAAAACACGCGGAGAATCCATTCCGAAGAGAGCTATCACAATTTTTTCCCCAACACAATGGAGAATAAAAACACAATCAGGCGATATAAAATTTACCATTATGACCTGACCCTGAATAGCCACGCGAATTATTCATCCCATTTCCATTCTATTTCGACGATGGTACTATAGCGTATACCCTCGGCGTAACGCGCGCTGCCCCCCTGGACAAATGTTACCCTTTGGAGACTCGCTGGACCGTAAAGCGTATAGAGAGATTAACGTTATAGCGTATTCCATCAGGTTTGGCCTAGAGGCGACATTAGATTCGAATACGGAAACGCGGGTAACGGGATCCGCACTAATATTATATACGCGGCTTCCTGTTATATCTCCGCGACGCGGGGAAGGAAAGGGGTTTCGTATTATACCCCCCCCCCCCCCCCCGGGTACCTGTAGATCATGGTTGCATATAGCCGCGAGCTTTTTCTATATTGTTTCACTTCTCTCATTATTCTCATATAAAACGTAATATAGGGGGGGGGGGGATTTGTTCATTATTAAAATCAAATCCCTTTACCTGACAGTTCGAGTAATAGCGGGGGTAGGGTACAGATTATTTTTAATGAGCGTAAGACTCGTTTCTAGGAGGTCTCTTCTAAAGATAGCGTGCTCGAACGAAGGTAATGGTAGGAGGAGCGCGCGATGTAAAATATAGTGATTTAGGCATCGGAGTTAAACGAGTGTTAGCCGCGACTGTTTCGTCTACGACTTTTTCGGGGATGAGCTACGCTATACCTTAAATACTTAATCGGTTATTGAAAAGATGCGTGGCCCGCGGGCAATGTTGGCTGGTGATGGGACGGTAGCCTTTTCCGCTGTCTCGATTAGCGCGTAATTGCTTTTAATCGCTGGAACCTTTCGTGGGAAAAGATTATCATTAGACTCACCAGCGGCAGTTTAAAAAGATAAAACTTCGTCATTTGTTCCCTTCGTAATATATTAGACCAAAATAGGCCAAATTCCTGTTGATTATATTTTATACGCGAATGTATGCGCCTACAAAAGCGATTGTATTTTTACAAAAATAAATCACTGATTTTAAATAAAAATTTACCCGTTTATTTAACTTTTCGTGACATTGAAAAGTATTGTTGTTATCAGAAGTAACCGAAGTTGGTTCATCTGATATAATACGAATAAACTTAAATAATTGACATCAAAATAACCTCGAGACGAACAACCGTATCACTATTTTCAAGTGTCAAAAAACAAAGCGTTTAAAACAATAGGCGTTTCAAGTAATTTTTCTTATTCTTCGACAAGACCTTAAGTAGTAATTATATAGAAACGAAACCAGGTCTAGGCGAGACAAAAACTCGTACGTCATTACCCCAAAATTAATTTTAAAATAGTAAAAACCTTTAACAAATGAGAGGTAATTTACCGTTAAAACGTACACCCATAAATCACAAAATGGGGTCTATCTTCTTTAAACAAGATCGTATCAATTTTGCTACTTTCGACGGCAGAAACCAAAACACGGGTCGAAGCAGCGATGAAAAATAGGGTGTCGAAAATAAGGCTTCGACCATTCGTCATAACTCTCATTTTGCTCTCATCATGGGCGCAAACGCGGGAGAGCGCGCTCCCCATCACCGGAGTATACCGGCTCTCTAAAAGTTTATCGAAGCGAAAGCGAGACCCATCGCAATATGGCGCCACTCTATATAAAAAAGAATCTAAAAAGTGGAGAGATGGCGAAATTGTCTTTTATCTACTTCCCTTTTTCGGGGCCAGGGGTTTTGTTTTCAAAGCGTCCATCACACTTTTTTTTAAACGCGACGGCAGCTGGTCACCGTACGAATTGACCAACGCGGCGCGCTTGGTCGAGTAGAAATAAGATGGGAAACGATGGGAGAAGGACCACCCCGGCGACCGACCGGACATCTCGCGCGGTTTCCATTTCCCAAAATTGAATCGCGCGGGTAAAACATACGTCTACGCGTCCGCGGAAGAGATAAAAAAAAAAGTTATTTTTTTCACGTCGGCTGTGACGGTGGCGGGAGAAAGTCAGTCAAGCGTTGATCAAAAAGATTTCGCCTTTTCTTCCAAGCTCAAAACGAACGGGGGGGGGGGGGGTAACGGGGGTGAGGTGAATTTAATAATTTGGAGGCGAAAAAAAAGGTGACCGCTGTCCGTATCTCATTACACGATACACTGACCATACCGCAAACGTCTCAATATCAGGACTCGGATCGAGTAGATTATATTGTATCTATACGGACATCGGCTGGACTGAATGGAATTGATTTACAATACGTTTTCTCCTTCATATCATCTCTACGTATAAAGTTACACTTTTCCCAGAGTACACGTTTGGTTTAGAAAAATTTGAAATGATATTTTTGTATTTCTTTACATGATTTGTCTAAATATATTTTATTAAAAAATACCTACCAGTACCAATTTTTCATCCTATTTGAATAATATTTTTTATTTAAAAAATACCTAACCAGAAGATAAAACAAATAAAATAATATATACTATAAAGGTACCATTAACTTAATCTTTAAGTTCAAAAACTACACTGAAATCGCTATCAGTTAAAATAACGCGCGTGGTGAGGTACATTATAGCAAATTAATAATTCCAATCACAACGACGGTATTAAATTAAAACCTTTCAATTACATCTTGAACTTGAACTTTCCTTTTAACAAGTTTGGGCTCTTCAATATAAAAAATCCGACCACTGTATTAAAGTACGTAATTTTAATACGGAAATGTACCCAATCTGGATATTTTTTTCTTCACTTCCTATATATAAACCAATAAGTACTTCTTTTCCCGAAATATCAAATTTTTCTCCAAAAGGAAGAGACGGACACGCATACTAAAAGGACGACTTAATTGACTTCACCCCGAAGAAATGCATTTCCAGTTTTGGCGTAAAAACGCGCATACCTAAACGCCCGTAAAACAAGACGCCGCGGTACGAGCTTCGGGGGACGAACATAACGGGAATCTAAGAGTTTTATTTAAAAAAAAAAACACATTTATTTTCGTAGAGAACCCGAGAATTTGACCCGCATGGGCCACGGTCTTGATATAGCTTCTAGTAAATCGCCCCCGGGCCCAACTTTTTATGATTATGCAAATATGCCCCTATACCCATATCGAGAAGGCGAAAGGTCCCACGCGCACCCAAAGGAGAGATATATTGGGAAAACATTGCACGCTGAATCAAGAGCGAACCCGGAATTCAAAACCTGTAAAATAATCCGCTATCGATAGCTACGATCTTCGCCAATGTTTCTTGGGAATATATTAAAGTATAAACAAATCGTTATTCGTAATTATATAGAGAGAATTGGGGAGTGTTCATTTCTCATGTTCAATATTACACGATTTGTTTTTTTTATATTTTATAACGAAATAAAATCTAAGGAAATTTAATAACGAAATAAAATCTAAAGAAATTTAATAACGAAATAAAATCTAAGGAAATTTAATAACGAAATAAAATCTAAGGAAATTTAATAACGAAATAAAATCTAAAGAAATTTAATAACGAAATAAAATCTAAAGAAATTTAATAACGAAATAAAATCTAAGGAAATTTAATAACGAAATAAAATCTAAGGAAATTTAATAACGAAATAAAATCTAAAGAAATTTAATAACGAAATAAAATCTAAGGAAATTTAATAACGACAGAAAATCTAAAGAAATTTAATAACGACAGAAAATCTAAAGAAATTTAATAACGAAATAAAATCTAAGGAAATTTAATAACGAAATAAAATCTAAAGAAATTTAATAACGAAATAAAATCTAAAGAAATTTAATAACGAAATAAAATCTAAGGAAATTAAATAAAGAAATAAAATCTAAGGAAATTTAATAACGAAGGAAATTTAATAACGAAATAAAATCTAAGGATATTTAATAACGAAATAAAATCTAAGGAAATTTAATAACGAAATAAAATCTAAGGAAATTTAATAACGAAATAAAATCTAAGGAAATTTAATAACGAAATAAAATCTAAGGAAATTTAATATTGTTGTTTCATAATTTAAGGGAAAGGAAATAAAATCTTCATTCTTTTGTTTTATTGTGAAATTTTAGATTAAAACCAAAATCTATAAATTTATATTTTAAAATAAGAGTTAATAACTGAATTCATTTAACGTAAGAAAATCTCATATTTTTTACGATTAGTGATGTTTCATAGTTTAAAGGGATGGACTCAAATCTTGATTTCTGTTTTATTGTGGAATTTTTGATCAAAAACAATTTTTATTCAGTATATATTTTAAGAGCAAGTGGACGGGGCATCGAAATTAAACGAATTCTATTAACGCAACTTAATACACATATAAAATTGTCGGAATTTGAAATATTTTTATTCAACTAAAATGGTCCCTCAAAAGAAAGTGAAGTTTTAAAAACACATTATCGGGGAAAATTTGAGAAATATATAGAAAGCTAGCATTTTTTGTGAGAGAAACTTTAAACGTGACCCCTGACCCGACCCGCCGCAGACAGCCAAGATAAAGGAGGAGAAATCCGGAGAAAAACAACCCTCGAAAACATCTATCTTCAGACGGTTCTAAAGGTCCACGTAAGGGTTTAGAAAAGGATGGAATCCAGCGGCTCTCTCCGGGCACCGCTGATAATTATCGAGTCGGCCCTTCTCTAGCTAGTGGCTGAAATGGCCGAAAAAGAGAGAGTGTAACCCCCCCCCCCGCCCCTTTCTTTAAAAAAAAAGTGTTGACGCTCGAGATTTTTTACTTCGCGAGACTTTCGGGTCAGGTCGGGTCGATGAACCGTGCCTTCTTACCCCACGACACACTGAGGTATAGACTACACCCCTCAAAAGACGACCACGGACAAAGGGTAAATCTTTCTCCACTATTTTTTTACGAACCCGGCCAGGGTTGGAGGTTTTTTAATAGCTCTCCCTAGAATATAAAGCCCTTTTTCTATCGAGACGTTTTGGAATTTGCGGGACCCCCGCAGATTTATCGATATCGCCTCGCGTTACCAACATATTTTAAGAGTTCTTAGTCGCCGAGGTCAGTCGGCTGTTATAACATTGAGATACGGGTTTGAAAATGTCCGAGTCGACCGAGAAGATTTTTACGGCGTCAAAAAGAAACCTTCGACGGGGGGAGGGGGAGGGGGGTCTCGTGGAAGGGTGGAAACAATTTTCGAATTCTGCCGACCCATGTTTAAACGCATACACAGAAAATAATATTTTATTGAGAAAGGTATAACTTACATTCGATATAAACAATTTACAGTTAGTTTAGATTAAATATTAGTTTGTAAATTCGCTTTTCTTTCATATTCTAATAAATAAATAAATTTACTTCGATAAAAACTATTTATACAATTAATATTTGAATTATTATAGCTCTATATTAAACATTTTTAAGTAAAGGGTTAAATATTTGTTTGTAAATGAATAAATAAATAGTGGTTTATTTCATTTATACAATAAATATTTTTTAATTTAAATTTATCATGGATCTAAATAGGTTTTATTTAAAAATCAAATCTTATTAACATAAATTCTTTCTAATTCTGTGGAAGGTTTAATATGATCTAACCTGTAATATCAAATCAAATTCTAATTATTGAATCATCTCACAGTTTAATAACAAATTTCCAGGCGGGGGGGGGGGGGGGGGGGCTAGGTGGAATCTGCTCCTAACGTTACCATTACTATCAATTTAAACTCGAATCCTAAAACTAAAAACGATTGTATATTGCTGTTGTTGAAACTATATCTAAATCAATTTTGAGATTACAAGACCGATAAATAATTAATTAATTAATCAATCAAAGACGTATCATTTCCTGTTGATCAATTACTACAGGTCTATTAAATTTTTTCAAAGTTAAAGGATTAAATACCTATTAACCCTATACTACCTTGTTTATATCTAAATTATAATTAGCAAGGTTCAACTCACCAGCCCTGGAATAAATGGCGGTTAATCCGTTAATCCAACAAAAGCACGCACAGTAATCCATGTTAGCGAATATATATTTGTCAAAAAAAAAGGCGTATTTTGGCGACACGCGGTCCCGTCTAATGTAAACACGAGTCAGTGTCTCTTCGGCAAAAGGTACTCTCCAATCCTTTTCTCTCCGATTAATCAAATTTAAAATACCTAGATTTAAAAATATTGAACAGGGCGAAATCTCGATGAACCGTCCACAAAACGGCAAATATAAAATATCGTCGCACGTGGAATACGGAAACGCCAAGAGAGAGAGAGAGAGCGAGAGCCGAGGAGAGAGAGAGGAGAGACAGGGACGGGACGCGGGAAGCAACCTGCGCTGCCTGACTGCTGTGGCACGCGGGGAGCACTGGCTCTCGGCGAGCGGACAGATTTCCAGTTGCACCGGTACCAAAACCAGAAAAAACGAAGGTTCCTTTTCGAGTCAGCGCTGCGGAGCGAGCAAGCGGGCCACGGTCATGGTCGGCGGAATCGAGATACCCCCTCTTTTCTCTATGCCCCTACGCGCACTTGCCGCGAAGCTACAACCGGCAACGCCGGAGAACGTATACGTTTTTACTCCCAACTTTTCTCTTCCCATTCTCCTCTTCCTGGTCCACGCGCCGTCCCCCCGAACGGATTACCTTTCCTAGCCCCCCCCCGCCTCTTTTTAGTCTGGATTTCGCTTCAGAGTCAAGTTCACCTCTTTCCGGTTCGTCGCGACCCCCCGAGCGCCCCCCTCGCTCGCTGAACCACCTCGCCTTTCTCTCTTTCCCTCTACCCGCGGGACGTTCGCCTTCACCAGCGCCAGGCTCCCCCTGGTGAAGAACGAACGAAACTATATTAACCGAATTCGACCCCTCTCAATATTCGGTTCCCCTCTCTCCTTTTTTTTATTTAATATTTATAAATTGTTCCGTTACGGAATCAGATTCGATTCTAATGGTAATTTATGATGGCTTTTACCCAGGAACCAAAAGGGTTAATCCGAAGCGGGTAAGGTTAATCGCGCGCTTTGCCGATGGTTCACCCCGCGTTTAACCGGTTGATATCGCCTTTTATTGGTATTGTTCGTTAGAGGTCGCCTTTTGAAAAGTCCGTGTTTTGGTTAGGCTTCATCCTAGAGTCTATCTGATATAATGTTAATTCGCCGGAAGGCTTCGTTTCATGAATGTTTCATTTGGAAACGTCATTTATACTACTGATGCTTTTTTAATAGCCTACGGGATGGATTCCCCCAGTGGCGTAGCGTGGGAGGGGCAAAGGGGGCCATGGCCCCGGGCGGCTTAAATGTAGGGGGCGGCCAGCGGCCTGGGAAATTGAAACGAACGCGGCTGGCTGAGATCGTGGACCGAAAAAGTGATAAGAAATTATTTAAGGTCTACAATGTGCACGTCGAGATTAACAAATCTGGGTATCTTGGCAATCGAACAAGAGGTACAAATTTAATATTCACCATTACATTAAAGAGTTCGCGTTGCAAAAAACACGCAGAGTAAAATTTTAATTTTTAAACGACTTGAATCAACAGAGCAACAGAGTACCACAGAATTTTCACTGATTTTATGCTTAGTTGCGAAAATAGGGGGCGGCAAATTTAGGGTCTGCCCCGGGCGGAAGAAATACACGCTACGCCACTGGATTCCCCAAAAGTAAAACATCTGTTTAAAGAGTTAATGATCCGGTACTGGTCGTCATCATTCTAACGACATTTTTCGTAATTACTAAAAATACGCAATTTGTGGTTCATTTAAGTCGCGATTAAGACCGATTTTATTTTAAAAACATGTATTAGATTATAAAAACATTTAAATACCATTTATTTCAACAATATCAAGTAACAAATTATTTTTAGTAGAAGAAAACGGAATTCAATTTACAGAACGAGTCTTTGAAAATTCATACGGAAATTTAGAAATTCTTTAAAAATATTGATGTAGAAATTATTAAAATTTAATTATTTTCAGGTAAAATATGAAACGCTTTTCCAAATACAGTTAAAAATAAAATTGAAAATACATCTTTCAAATATTAAATTTAATATAGTGAAATTGAGATTATTTAATTTAACTTTATTTAAATTTAAAATGTTAAATTACTTTTGGAATACCGTTATAAATATTATAAAAACTCATTTTTAAAATATTGAAGTTGAAATTTCTTAAAATATTGAAGTTGAAATTCTTAAATATATTGAAGTTTAAATTCCTAAATATATTGAAGTTTAAATTCCTAAATATATTGAAGTTGAAATTCCTTAAAATAATAAAGTTGAAATTCCTTAAAATAATAAAGTTGAAATTCCTTAAAATAATAAAGTTGAAATTCCTTAAAATAATAAAGTTGAAATTCCTTAAAATAATAAAGTTGAAATTCCTTAAAATAATAATGTTGAAATTCCTTAAAATAATAAAGTTGAAATTCCTTAAAATAATAAAGTTGAAATTCCTTAAAATAATAAAGTTGAAATTCCTTAAAATAATAATGTTGAAATTCCTTAAAATAATAATGTTGAAATTCCTTAAAAAAATAAAGTTGAAATTCCTTAAAAAATAAAGTTGAAATTCCTTAAAATAATAAAGTTGAAATGATTTAAATTTCAATAATTTAAGGCAAAAATTCGAAACTATTTTTGAAATATAACTAATACGATTGACACCCTCGCCAGAAATATTAATGATAAACACAATGTGTAGAAATTGGAAGTCCCGGTGACTTACATGAAGTTCGAAGAAACAAGGATGGATTAATAACGTCGGGCCCGGTAAGCGAAGGAAGGTCGTTGAACTATTCGTTAGCAATAAGAGTTAACGCGTCTTCCTATAGGTGGTTCCGCTCGACGGTGAAGCGGATAGTCACAGCCTACAGACTGAGAACGCGCGGGAATGTGGGCCAAAGTTGCGAGCTGTGATGCACTCGAGGAACTCAGTCACTAAATCGACGGGCTGTTCTCGCTTTTCGGGGGAACTTACGTCAAGTTCGGATTAAGCAGGATTTCCATTCCAGGAAACAATTCCACGGAGAATCTCTAACTGTAATTCTCCGAGGACTTTATTTTGAAACCTATATCCATCCCCGAATACCGAGAAGGGCAAGACGATTGTTGACGTACGAATGACCGATTTCGATTCCATTTAAATATATTCGGAACACTTCTTTTTAATTAATTAAGAACATTTCACGCGATAAAGTTTGTCATACGGACGACGACTTTTTGATATTTTCATAGAAAATCTAAAGCTTCAATTTATATAATAAAAATATGATTTATTTTTACACATTTCGAATATATTATATATCTTAAAATGCATTTCATATGAATATGTAAGAGATTTAACCGAAATATAAATACGTAAGATTTAAGAGAAAATTTATCTATGGGATTACCACTATAACTTCGAATTCTTAATATCGATATTAAAAAAAAATCTGTGGACTGAGAGTAATTCTAATGCAATTAAACACAAATATTCGGAACAGAATGAGACAGATTGAATTCGACATTTCAAAGACTTAACTAACAATCTCGCGAAAATTTTAAATATTGAAAATTAAATAAAACCCATACAAACTGAAACAAAAATGGTACATACCTAAGACGCGAAAGCTCCAAAGTGGTCAAGAACTGAAGGCGTTTGAGCAGGTCCAGTCGATAACTGTTAATTGAATGTCCGGAGTTCAACGACCTCGAATCCGATGCCTCGAAACCGGCGGCCGAATCCGCTTTACTCAATTTTCCACTAATTTTCGAAATTTTACGAGACACAAACGGTAATCCAAAATTCGTTCTTCTTCTTTTTCGCGAAACAAAACGATCAAAAATTTTCGCGAAATATTCTTCGTTTCTGTCGATTTCGGAGCTGTCGTTTACGTCCGTGAGATACAACGTTTGTCGGAGAAAATTATTTTTTGTACTGTATATTAAAACCACGTGCGTCGATTACGCCAGCGTGTCCAACATTAACCGATCGTTCTGACCAAGTCACCTTCTTTTTTCGGCTGCCATCAGAAACGCTCTGGGTCGCGGCGAGCGAGGGCGGGATGAACGGGGGGCCCGAACAGAGACCCACTAAAGCTCGGAGTGACGTCGCGCCTTCTTCCGTCCAATCGGAACTAGGGAATTTCCTCGTTTCTGCGGCAACGTTTCCGCCCAGAATCTCGGGATGCGTCCTCTCTTCTCTGATCGTCGTCGTCGGCGCGCGCTCTCTTCTTCCGACAACGGCGCATGCGCGATCCGATCTCTCGCCTCATCCGGAGAAGAGAGAGAGCTTGTTTGTATATAATCATCGTTGCTGCTAAAGAGAAACGGATTTTTGGGGGAAATAGAGAAGAAATTCCCTCAAAAGTATTCCTTCCAGTTTTTTTCTACTTTTGACAAGTGAAAGGGGGGTAGGTACGCGTTTATTCTTTTTGTGGAAAAAAGCTGGTCTTTTTTGTTACTATTTTATTTATACTTTTCTTCTCATCATTTTCAACATCACCGGATTCCAGATTTTGCCTAAGATGATGCAAGATTACGATAAGATGTTACTCCTAGCAGGATCTCACCTTCAAACACTCGCATCCTCATAAAAACGTTGGGTATTTTACTGTAATTATGAAAAGATAAGTTGAATATAACCAGGGCCGTATTAAGGCTTGTGCCATAGCACAGGGGTCCCCGATGTTAGGGGCCCCCGTCTTCGAAAAAAACTTTTTTTAATTATTTTTAATATTATTATTTTAATAGATTTTTAAGGGCCGACTACATAGCTATTCGGTTTACTCTGTCTTACACTGTAAGCTGGCTGCTTGCATAGCACATGTGTTTTACAGTGAACCAAATTGCAGTGAAAAACAGAGTAAAACGAATAACTATGTAGTCGGCCTTTAAGTTTATTTGTAATTTGTTTTTTAGGCCCCAAATTCTACTTTGCACAGTTTTAATCCGGCCTTGAATATAGCCATAAGATCTTCAACAATTAACATACACCTTTTTGGAACTAATTTACAAAACATTATGAAACAATCCTCAATAGTTTAATTTAGTGCTCGGCAGTCGATTAATTTTTATCCATGAATAAAATAAGCTCGGCTATATTTAAATAATATTTATTTAAATAACCAATAGTTGAATACAAATTGTAAAATGTTTAAATAATCGAAAGTGAATAAGCCTATTATTTAAATAAATCAAACAATTATTTAAATAAATGCCACTTTTATTCAAATAAATGCTTGGTTGCGTAAAAAACATAATTAAATAAGTTAAAATGATATTCTTTTTACCAACGTTTTTAAAATAAATCGGAAAATTTGTGGATAATGAATAAACAATTCCGAACACTAGTTTAATTAAACTTTTATCATAACTAGCACCAGTTAACCCTAGCTTTTGTAAGTTCTGTTAACCCCGGTGGCAGTAATACGAAATTAGGTGATCCACCATAAATATGGAACTTTATATAGCATTTAAATACGTAAGTGATTCAAGAGCGAGGTTTTAAGAGCTCGATGTTAATTAAATTCAGCCGAGTTTGACACACATTCCAATCGGCAGACATTTGAATAAAAATATAAATTTATCATACCAGAAAAAAAAATTCAATTCATCAAAATGTCATTAAGGTGTTCGGAAATCAAAATATTACGAATATTTGTGTCTTTCCGAATGCAAAAAGGTAGCAATTAGTTCAGAGTACGCGTTATAAACGGTACAGCGAACGAATAAAGGTCGCGGATTCGCCTACAGACCTACTTCGTCACACTTCCAAGGTTTGTTTTTATTTGTTTCGAGCCATTTGAATCGAACGAAAAAGAAAAACAAAAACACGAATCGTATCAGGAAAAAGAAGCGAGCGCCAAAATGGGGAGCCAAAGAGTTGCCAAACGAGTTTGAATGCCTTTAAAACGCCACTTCACTCGTAAACCGCCAGTCGCAGTCGTTACCTATCGCTAAGCCTTTACGCGAAACGGCAGTTAAGCGCGTGTTTAAAACGTAGCAAACGGCTAGGAAACGAACTTGGAAAACCGGCGGGGCGAGCCTCCCCTTGAAAATGAAAAAATTCGACGACGGTCACGGCGAACTACACACATTGACACGCGAAGGATGCCCCTTTTTCACGTCATTCACTAAGCCTTTGCGCATTTTTTTTAATACATTAAACGTGTATAAGGGAAAATTTCTATAGGCTTATATCAAAGAACGCCGGAAGGCTCGAAACCCGGCGCAGTTGTTCGCGAAACGATCTTCGGATTTTCATCCGCGTTACAGTGGCAAGCTAACCCACATTGCGGAAGACTTTTTTTCACATTCATTTTAAAGTAATGAAAGAGAATAACCAATAAACGCTATTTATATATTTATTTAACGGGATAAATATTCGCCGACTTATTGAAATGAATCCTGTACCTTTACATTCTAATGAGAGTTAATATACCGCCAAACCACCGATGTGTACATCGAATTACAGTACTGTAACCAGTGGCGTAAATAAAGCCCCCGCAGACCGGGCAATGTAGGAGGGCCACAGGGCTTCAGGGGGCCCCTAAATTCGATTTGGATACATTTGTTCGAATTTCATTCGTCCGAATGGTGGTACAAATGTCCGAATGATCATTTGTCCGAATGCCGGAAAACAGGATCGTATGTCCGAAAACGTATTTCATTTGCCCGAAAAATTTATCACAACCTTTGTTGGTGATTTAGTCGTTCAATTTATGTTAACTTTACTGGCGAATTTCATTTGTTCGAATAATCGTTTGTCCGTTTTTTCGAACATTAGGAATTAGTTTTTTTTTTAAATATTGTTAATGTTAGAAAATAGTAACATTAACGTGAACCTAACCCAACCTAAAATATCCACAACATTCAACGCAATTCCCACTTACTATATCGGCCAAAGGAAATTTTTTTAATTCTTGCACTAAAAAAATCCGGACCAAAAAAAAACAGCAATAAGAAGTACTAATTTAGCGACAGAATTCGGACAAGTGATGCTACCGATTCGGACTAATGAAACAAACAAGTTGTCCAATTCGAACAATTGAAACATTTGTCATTTCGGCGGTTCGGACGAATTAAATTCGAACATTTGTTCCACCGTTCGGACGATTGAAATTCGAACAAATGTACCTACCCCCCTAAATTCCCATCAAATTATATGCTAGATACCGACTTAAACCCCGAAAATAATTTCGTGGGGGAGGGGGGTGTCTAAGCTACGCCACTGACTCTATTATTTTATCAAGCGATATAAAAGTAAAGATTTAGCTACCTATAGTTATTTATTTATTAACTATATTTTCGCGTTGTATTAGTTTAAGAAACTCATGATAATTATGATGCATTTCGCTGTGCACTATTTTTTCTTCAGAAACATATTTATAAAAATCGATGGTAGCCTGCAAAAGTCCATGTTTCACGCGAATACTTATTATTTACTTTTGATAAAACGCGTACTAATGTACAAGTTATCTTTAACGGGTCATTAAGAACCATTGGAGAAAAAATAATTTAATTCACCCTTTGGAGATGATAATTATAGTTATAAAGTCTGGAAATTAATAATTAACTTCGACTGATATCTACTTAAACGGTATACTCTTAATTAAATCGAAAATGATAGTATACCTTCCTTACTTAAACCTTCGCTTAAACGTCATACGCATCTTTCATTAATGGTTTTTAAAATGGATAGGAAATGAGGAATGTTGCAATGTCGCAATTACGCGATATTCGGTTATTCCGGATATTGAACTCGCGGGGACGATTTCTTTTGGTCGTTTGTTTTGTCACTTCCAAAATGGAGCAAATATTGGAGCATATGGCTATTACGAGATGAGCGCGTAAGTTCCGTAATTTAGGAATAAATTGCGCTTTTAGCGTCTTTGATTAATGGTTTTTGTTACATTTGAATCGCCAGAAACAGGTGTCATTCGCGAGGCCTATTTCGGGATGTTAATCATAAAAATGACGGCTACCAACGAAGGGAAAAGTTAGGCAAGTGTCCGTTGATTGACTTTCGAATCCAGATGGATACAACCTTTCTCCGAAAGATATTAATCGAGTTGATTCACTGACAGGTCTCACGCCGTATTGGGGCCACTTCTACATTTCGCGATGGTTAAATCATAATAATTTATTAAATTAGATCTTTATAAGTATACACAGGAATCCATAACGCTACTTGGAATGAGTATCTCCCCATATCCCCTGTGGTATTTTGTGGCGGAACATTGTGGGAGGGGCTAAAACGCTTATACCGCCTTAAATGACGTCAAATTCAGTGACAAACAAAGGCTTATAAGCTCCGCCTACTATGTTCCGCCACAACGGCGGGGAATCGAAGCCGTTATTCATTCCAAGTAGCGTTATGGATTCCTGGTATACATCATTATATGTATTAGCAAAGTCCGAGAGTCGACTTTTAGCCTCTATTTTTCACAATTTATATTAGTTATTTAAATACAAAAATAAATATATAAACAAAAAACATAGCTAAAGTTACAAAAAATATTATATAAAACAAAAATAGAAACGACCTTTCAATAAGATTTACAATAAATAAGCCGTGGTTAGAATTAGGCAACTGATTTTACTATTCACGCTTTTTTTTTACAATTTTACACAATTTGTTTTTATCTGTGTTCAGTATTTGTTAACTTTTTTTATTAGAAAATTATCAATTGTGTTAGTTTTGCTTCTTTCTCACGAATCATTATGTTCGTTGTAGATATTTTTTCCAGATTTACAATACCAATAATACCCGCCAAGTGTCGTAAATCTTTAAATTGAGATTTTATCGTTTTCCATTGAATTGCGTTTCGGGGAAAGGGTTTCATTTTTTCTGAATGTCAAATTATTTTGGTTGTCGCGACTTCCCTACCCCAACCCTTCTCATTAGAGGGAGAGGAGAGATGCCGTTAAGTTTAATGTGTTATCATATAGAAGATGCCGACCATAGGGGTCATACATTTCATTTATTGCGTGAACTATCTGGGTCACGTCGACCACTTCGTTTCTCAACTACGGATAGTAACCTTGAACATTCTTGAAAGTGTCAGTTGCTGAATGTGATATTTGATTGGTTGATACCCATTATAAACAGCCAATTCTTTAAAAAGACATAGTGACCAAGATGTTGGGGTCACGTGGTCCTCGTGGTAAAAACCCGGTGTCAGGATGGAGGGAGAGGAGAGAACGATAGAAGACTCGAGGACACCAGTTCCTAACAACCTCTGGAGGCAGTGGCGGATACATATGGGGACGTCCCCCCCCCCCTGGACGCTTAAGCTTTGCATGTAACTTGATGATTTGTTATTACACCCATAGCTCAAGATGTCTTTTACCGCCCCCCCCCCCCTTGAGTTTTTTTCTGTATCCGCCACTGTCTGGAGGTGCCGCTGGTTCAGTTTCCACTATGTCGTGTGATACGGAATCTCGTAGTACGGAGAATTAATAAAATTTCGTTGTATTTCGTTGAGGACCCAATTAAAATGGTGATGTATCCGTCACGATTGTGCCCCTTGTATCTAGTAGACACTTAATGTAGTAGTTTATAGTAGTTGGCATCATCTTCCATTTAAAATGTAGGTTTGTAGTGTAATGTAGTTGGGGGGGATGATTAAAATCGTATTTTTAATTGTTTTGTTTTTCTTCGGGGTTGATTTTATTATTAATTGTCGGGGTTAATTTATTTGCTTTATGGGGTTGGTAGGGTTGGTTGATTATTTGTAGTGCCGGGGAATGTTTAGTATTATAGTTGTTTTGAATTAACTACGTAATTGTGATTAGTAAATTAATTTGTAGTAGTTATTTACAGTGTTCGGATATTTGATTGTTGTTTGATTTGGATTTTCATTGATATTAATTTGATAGCTCAATATTAACATTCTAATAAATATGCACCTTGGCATGGTAGCTCCGAGTGTTTATTTCTATCCCTTTAATCCTAATTTAAATAGCAGCGCTTGGCACAGCGAATCCGGTATTTTAAACCTAATATCATTAATTAACTTTAATTATCCATTAATAGCCTTTCATAACATCTGGTAGTAGTGGTAGGGAAATGTCACCGGTGACTACCTTAGGTTGCGACCGATTCGTATTGAATTGGGTTTTTTTTGGGCATTGTATAATTTTTTTTTAAAAATACATTGTTAGGTAGTATATTTGAAGGGGTGGGGTTAAAAAACTCGTTGAAAGCGTCCGGGCTGATATTAGTTATAGGGTTGTTTTTTAAGGTTTTTCCTGTTGAGTAACTACTCAAGGAGTTAGTTTAGTTAGGGTGTATAACCTTTTTCGGAATTGGGGGGTAAAACCCGATCAAACTAACTACTTGCCGCCCCTCGCTAGGAAGCTACTCGGTAGAGTCTAAGCGCACCCTACCAAACAAGAGGGGTTACAGTCCCTTTAACCTCAACAAATGCGTATGGAAGGGGAAACCGAATAACAATTAGCGTAAGGAGCTGTTGGCTCCCTTGGCATGACGGGCTTGCCACCACCCTTCGTCACATTGTAATCCGGTCACCTGAATTAACGGCTTTAAAAGCCGCTTGATGAAGTGATGCCTTGGATATTAGCCTAGCTGATTATTATTTAAAAAAAAAACAAAAAAAATGGTGAAGAAACAGCAGAACAAGATGGGTTTAAAGGAGTTCAGTTCAGCTTCCAGTAAAGTCGATAAGCTGCCAGTCGCACCTAAATCACAGGCCAAGGGGTCAAGGCGTAAGCAACAACCATCCTCTCCAACCACCAACATGTTGAGTCGACTGCCATCTACGAAATGTACGAGAAGTGGAGGAAACGGGTATCACAGTGCTCAACCCGTCTCAACATGTCTCAGATGTCGCAGAGACAGGGCGAGTGTCGTACGAAGTCTCCGAGTATTGCGAAGCCGCTCTGGTGGGGGTTTGAGGGGGAGAGTCTTTTACTTAGGCAGACCAACTGGAAAATCTCCAAAGGCAATTTTAATTTGATTTAGTTTCAATTTGTTGAACTCGGGGAGCTGAATTTATTTACTGTAGAATTTCGTTAATTGAAAATTTAATGGTATTAGCTTAGCTGAGTATTATTATGATTACGTAGCTAAGTAAATATTATACGAAGAGACGTGTTAGCGTCCAACTGGGCATAAATAGCCTGGGAAAGGGCACTGGTGTCAAGTCAAGGTATCAGCCGTAACAGCTGCGTTTCGTACAGTCTAAACTTAGAAATCTGCCGCCACCCTTTTTTGGTGTAGTAAATAGGAAGAACGTAAAAAAGAGAGTATCGATCGAAGGAGAGAAACCGTCGTTTCTTGAAAACGAAATCCTGCTACATTATAATAGAAAGGACAAAACTGGGTATAAATCTTCTTATTCTTTACGGTCATATTTTCGCGAATCCATTTTGGGCTTACAACGTCAAAAATACTCTCTCGACGACAGAGCGCCGTCCATTCTTCTCGAAGGGCACAAAAGTGAACAACGGTTTTACAAGTCAAAGCCTTCTTGTCCGAGCGCCATAAATCGCTATTTCGGGCGCCAGCGGATGACCTTTCAACCCCGCGCGGCTATCGACACCTTCGCGGAATGCTCGAATGGGAACCCACCCAGAGCGGGGCACCCCTTCGGACACCCAGTCGGACACCCAGTCGCGCGTCGCCGATAATGGACATTTGAGGGACCCCGGGCCCATTGACCCCGCACTGACGGACCAGTACCGCCCCCGCCCGCGTAGCCCCTAATAGAGGAGAGAGTTGATAGGAAAACTTCTTAAATCTGGCCTCGCGCGGGTGGTTGAAGGGGGCTCGACGAAGCGTTTTACTGTGTCATTGTGTTTGTAGTCGGCCGCTCGTAAACACTTCACGGGTCAACTACCTCTAGGAAGTGACCCTAGATCGCACCCTTCAATTTTAACTACATGGCCAAATACCCGCGATACGAGCCGCCACCCCCGCTACACGCCGAGAACTTTAAACCCTCTATTCACCTTTCTTCACTTCTTCTTTCAACTCCGTACGCCCACCATCATCGGCAATCGCGGACCGATATAAAGCGACGCTGACTTTACCCTATCTTCGAGTATGAGTATTAACCATTCGGTAGTTGTTCTTATTGATTCGCTACTAGACATAGTTTATCTACAGTTTTCCATAAGTCAATAAGGAAAAGAAAATTTAAAATTTTCATATTTCGAGTGCGATTCGAGGAAATTAGTTAAGATAATATATATATTTTTTAAGTATTTGTGAAGGATTCGTGTCTATAAGTCGATAAACTTTGTAAGACCAAAATTTGACAAAAACCATTATCTGAGAAAATTCTAAGGCCCTCGCTGTAGTGGATTCGGATTTCGCCTACAAATCGCTTTGACAATCAAAACATTTTATCCGAAATAACGAAAGACAAAAACCGAAAGTCAATGACCCCGTCTTTTTTTCCAAAGTGAAAACGCTGGTCTTACAAAATACAAAGCCTAGCTTTAAGAGCAAAAAATAAATAATTGAACAAAGCATCTGTTCAATGTCGGTATAATACGCGAAATAAGCGTTCCTCATGATCAATTTCGATTTTACCGGTGGATAGGTGCGTAAAGTGTTAAGAAGAAAGGGAAGTTGGAGATTTCTCCAAATGGAAAGAGGAAAGGATGGGCCTCCCTAATTGAAAGCGGAGGCTCAAAATATCATATTTTATATCTAAAAAGCGTCGTTGGAAAAAATAATAAAAATCGAGGGACCCCTAACTGGCACGCATCCATGACGAAAGAACAATCACTCCTCAAAGTACTACTACCATCACTAATAATACGATTACTAAAAGTACGGAAAAAGGTCTTTACTAAGCGCGTTATTTCAGGTCCTCCTCGGAACAAGAGAGAGAGAGAGAGAGAAATGATGGCTGCCAGGAAAGGAAAGGAGAGTTTGATACACGATGTACCCTTGACCTCCGGAAGCAGAAACACACGTAGAACAGATGGTACACACTGACAAACTCCAACCCCGAGGTTAGTTGAAAATTCCGTCAAAGACGTGAAGAGAGTTCAGTCTGCGAGTGTCGAATACAGGAACCCCTTCTTACAAACCCGGGTACTTTATCACGCTCAGAATATTAATAAGAGTAATAAGGAGGACATTCTATACCAAATTAGACCTATTTCCTTCGAAAACTATACGCGGAAGGAATTACTATCGAAAACTCTTTATACACCCGAAAATCCATTCGCGATTAAAGACTAGAAAAATTTAAATAGCGGAGCAATTTCTCCGGTCTATCATATTGTTCGTTGTAAATCTCGGCTTGTCGGATCACTCTCAACGGCGTAGAGCCAACGAACTTCGACGCGTGAAAGTTGAAGACGGCGAAATTTAAAGATCACGACCGAGCTATTATTCACTTTCGACGAAGCCGGGGTCCTCGTCTTTTCGGATAATTTTCGTTTAAGCAACGGATAAATATACACGCCTTCGTGGTTTGTGGTAAAGAGCGCTATTTAAACGAGAAACCACTCGACTAATCCCAGCATCTAACGAAATTTAAAAAGAAACATCTAGCGAGAGTGTATATATTAGCATTGCCTATCACGATCGCTTAATTGATTTCCAGTCACTCAAACGTGATGTTGGAAATCTGCTCAAATCTTGGAAAAAAGATTAAAAAAGAAAACAGGGGAGGGTCACGACGTGCCAATGACCTCTTCTTCCACTCTTTCGTTTCTCTTCCCATAATAGGATGATACGGTCGAAGGTCAATGGCTGTTTGACCCCTTCTCAGTACCCATTGACGAAAAAAAAACCAACGACAAATAATTTTATATACGAGGTTTTTAACTTATTTTTTTCCGAACCTTTCTCGAGGTGTACGACTTTTTACGATTTGCAACGTCGTCATTTTACGACTACCGGTCGCTCTGGCCATTTAGATCTCCCGCTACGCGTACCGGATAGGTAGATGCTAAGGGGGTCCCTACCGCGCGGTAGAGAGAGAGCGAAAAATGATGAGCAATAATTTTGGAAGCTTCCGCGCTTTACCCAAAACTGCAGTTGGATAAAATCGCGACCTTTCCCCGATATAAGCGAAATGCGTCGAGAAATCGCAAAAATATGAAAGCGGGGACTCTCGATGGTCGGGGTTAAGGGTACGTTACCCTCGGAGAAATAATTCCAGCTATTAAATTCGCCGGGTGGTGACAATGCTGGGGGGAACCCGAGGAGTACTAAAAGGAGACAATAAGTACTCCCTCACCCGGGGCTCGAGCCCCCAACAAGCCGTAAATCTTAGACATTTTTTATACCCCATCTAGGGGTGCTCTCTCTTTAAGTACCCGGCTAGGTGATCGGGCGGTCATAGGACGAAGACATTAAAAAGAGAAGGTCACGTCACCGGGTGAAAAGATCCCGGACTCGCCGGAAGAATGGGTAAACAACTAATTCCGAGAGATCTATTTTTTGGGTCCCTTTCTTAAAAAACCCGACAATGGACGTAGTGAGCGCGGAGGAAAGTTCCAAGAGGGGGTCCTGCCGTCTTCGATCCTCCGGGTCCTGGGCCATCGGCCGCGAGTGAACTTGCCGGGTCCCTCGTGACAAAAAAGAAAGTAGGGGTGAGATCAGCGTCGCATTTTCAATGTCGCTACCGTTAGACATTAAATTATTTTCAAACAGATACTATTTGCCAACCGTTGAATAGGAATATCTTGCGAAGTATCATCGCGTAGGAGACAAGGATTTCGTATTTGAAATGTGTTGGAGTTGACCGTACAACCGCTTTCATTTCGGCAGATGAATTATTGGTGCATTAGAGAGTAATATTGTATTCGATTTATCATTTAAGGATTTTAACTTTTGTTTAAATTCAACCAGACAAAAATAGTGCGCAATTCTATTCTGAAAAATGTTTAATTCTCGTGATTAACTATTTTGATATTTACCTAAACGAAACGGGAGTTTTCTTCGAATGAACTACATTGCAAGGTCAACGTACTTTGACCTTCAACTTCGAATATTTTTCTTAAGCCGGGGCTATTTGAAGAGTATTCACTGCTAGGCAAAGTTTAAATTTTAAAAATAATAAAATCCTAGTTAAAAACTAGCTACTTGCGCAAAATACACCTATTGCCAAAGAAGTTAAAATTTTCTTACGCGCTTCAAATTTTCATTGTCATTTCATATAAAATAATTGGTTTTGACCATGGTTAAAAGACAATATAATATTAAAATTTCACGAATACCACAATGTATCAGTCACGAAATTTTGATATTATATTCATTGCCATCTCTTTTAAATCAATACTAAAATTAATAAATACTTCAAAAAAGTCTAATTCGCGAGTAACTTCGCGTACAACCAGAAACCATTAACGGATAACCACAGCGCAGCGCTAAACCCAAAATAAAATGATTATAGAGATTAGCAGTTCGTCAGTTACTCAACACGCGAAGAGAGATCGCGCGAGGCGAGCTGTAGGATGTGCCGAACTTTTAACCCCTCTAAAAAGAGCGCGCATACACGGACATCCCCGGAGATTACAATAACACGTAACGCGGATAACTAACAACAACAAAGAGCCGAAGAGAGGGACACCAACGACGGGCCATTGTTACGCCAGACAAACGGACGGAAGAACAAAGAGTGGCAGCTAGCGCCCCCTTTTTATACGGTGAATAAAAAACGGAAGGGGCTAAAAAACATTCAGGGTCCTTCTCAATCGGACGCCGCAACGATCACCCTCCGCCATGGTCACGCGTGAGCTTCCGGTATTCCTTTTTTTAGTCGGCAGAAGGGACTCATTGCGGGTCAGGTCAACTCTTTTACAGTGACAGCGCGCGGTTTACGTTTCTGCGATTGAGAATCGCTCAACTGGCACTTCTAGCGAACCCCGTTCGACGGTGAAGTACGCGCGCGACTATCCGCGTACGAGATATCTCGTGAGGGATGAGCGAAGAAGAATGGCGTAACAAATTCGAGCCAGTTAGAAACGGTTGCCGAACTTCGTTTGGTTTCTCTTGTTCCCTTCTTATTTTCAGTCGGGAAATTCGAGAAACGCCAAGAATGAGCAAAAGTGCCCCGAAAAGGGGTTCCTCTCTCTTTCTGTTGGTTGCGTTTTTGGGGGGAAATATCAAATTTTATCCATACAACAACGGAAAGAATATCAACATACAACGATAATACGAATATGAACATAATGCGAGAAACGAGAAGGAGGGAATGTCTGAAGAGCGTGCCTAATATAAATATGGACTCTCTGCCCGAGATAGAACTATAACTTGTAGATAATATACAGTGCGAAGTTCATCATAATGCGATCCCTCTTTCTCCGCGTATCAATAATATATCCGGTTTTTATTTTGCCCAAAATCGGAATGAAATTCGAAGCAAATATTCCATCTAGGGATGAAGGGCGTCGACCCCAAACACGAGCCCTCGACTTCGACGATAGCACTGGCAAATTGAAACTTGAACATTGTCGTATTTAAACGAGAAAATATATTCTCATTATCTTGGAAATTCCGCAAATAGGCGTTTAAATAAAACATCTTCGATGAAATCGCCAAAAAGTAATATTTAAGAGAGCCAGGACCTACAAGTTACAGTTTATACAGGGAGTTTCATTTGAAGGAGTTGTAGGGGGTGAGTTGAGAAGTATGCGTGTTTTTCCCCCATTTTCCTGAGTTAAAAGAGCGCCAGAGAGCTTCAAAGTATGGCCTACTAGCCTCTGGAAGTAGGCTGCAACAAGCGCAAAACCAAGCAACAGGGACTTTAATTACCGTTTAAGTTTACTTTTTTTTTCGCTGGTTACCTCGATTTGTTTACAAAGTCCTTTTTTACCTATCACACGAACCCAAACCTTAACGAAATAATTTTTTGATGAATAACTGCCATTTTTAAATTAATTAATTTAACAAAGATAATTTTCGATTAAATAATGCATTATGAATATTTAAACCTATCAATTCCGAATTTACACCCCACAATGACGAAAGTTTAAAAATATGCGGGTGATATACCGACTATATAATTTTTTTTATCAAGAATGGATTTCTTTTGAGGGGTGAGATTTTTTATAATACGGTGCACTATAGCACTAGTCCTTGAGATCCAATAGCTATTTTATAAGAAACGAACCGAGAAATCGGCAGGTCAAAGACCCGAGTATGCCCCATCGTCTCGCGGGAAAGCCCAACACGATAAATTATATATTATACAAGTAATTAATAATTTCTCCGATTAGATCAGAAAAAAAATTATAAATATAAATATTGAAATATAAATGAAAAAATGTTCCAATTAAATTAAATTTGTCTACTCCAAAATTTGAGAAAACTATGCGCGTGTAAATTGCGCATTCCGTATCTATTCGCGTAGGAAACTTGCCCAAACAAGAATTACCAAACATTTGCCATTTATATAATCTACAGAGAATGTCATTAACCTAAGCATCGGAACGAAAGAAAAAGCGTTGGCAGTCGACGCAAAATCAGGCTTGAATTCTACAAAAATTGCGTCGAAAAACGATTGCACTTTCCAACTAAAAATTTGAGATGTACAGGTCCGCTTATGTTTCCGTATAAAACAAGCCCTCCACAACACGCGTATCTTCCAGAGGTCTTTGCCTTTTTACCTCTCTTGGCTCTCTAGGTGAGAGAGAAAGAACAAAAACTCGTTTTTTTACCGCGAGTAGAGTAGGCTTATGTAACAGTTTAAAGAGCTTCTATCAAAGAGAGAGAGGGACCGGAACCTCGCGAATTTCTTTATTTTAAGAGTTTCGAGCCAACTTCCCCTGGAACCGCTAGTACTGTAGTACAGCAGCGCCAAAATTCCCCCCCGCGGCCAGATCCGTATTCGCGGCTGCTCCGTCGGGGAAAGGTAACGAAATGTAGAACGAATTAAAGTCTGGTGTCTTGGTACTGGCCGGTACCGACTCTACCCCCCGAAAGACGCCGCCGACATCATTTAAAGCGAAAAAAGTCCTATAAACACACTGTGGCTTCTCGGAAAAACTGAAAAAACTTTTTACGTTGTTGATTTCTATGGGGGAGAGTTATTATACCTGGCAAAGACATACCCCCCTTCCTCCCTTTGTATGGCGTCTTCGGATTTTCGACCTTTTTTTTTAAAAAAAAAATACCAAAGAATTTCTTTTCTTAAATTCACCCGGATGCGAATTTTTGGTTTCGTGAAGGAAATGATTTCCTTATTAATCATCGATTTCTCAAATTTGGTTTCATTTTAATTTGAGGTTTTTCATGGCGATTGAATTATGATTAAATGTAGAGCGATAAACCTGAACACGGGTGTGCATTAAAGGCTGACTACATAGTTATTCGGTTTACTCTGTCTTTCACTGGAAGCTGGCTCGCTGCACGACACATGTGCTATGCAAGCAGCCGACTACCAGTGAGAAACAGAGTAAACAGAATAAATATGTAGTCGGCCTTTAAGGTAAATAAAGAATTCATTAGTTAATTCGGTTTGTCTAACATTTCTACAGGTGGATGGCATATTGACTGAAATTTTAATGAAAGACTGCTACTTCGTGGCCTAGATCTTTAATTAAAAACGGAGCTTTCCTCAACGTCAATTGCTAATTTTCGCCATTCAAATTTTCACCAAACTTTAACATTTACAATTAACTGTTTTTTTTGTAGATTTAAACCTCTTTAATTAACCACAGATCAAATAAATTTCACAACACGAATTATTTTATAATTGAGCTTATTTGAAATTTCACATTTAAAATAAAATGTCAATAATAATTCTCTCTAGAAATGTTATTGTACCTTAAAAACAGCGTAGAGCGAACGTGTATAAGTCTACTAAAATCTTACAGGTTATCCCTAATCGTTTTCTAACACCCGATATTTTATAGGAAAATAGGATTATATTTCTAAAAATATAGGTCTTTATAGGACTATTTTTTTTAAATTATAGGATTTTATAGGACTATATAGCTTTCATTTACTAACTTTATGCATTTAAAAACAAAATCTATATTTAGTTAAATAAATCTTTGATTTTCACTTAAAAAATAGAAACTATTTAACCTTTTTTTCACAAAAATATACTAGTAGTTAGCCATGTTAACAATAACAAAAATATAGACTAGAATGACTTGGTAAAGGGAATTTATCATATTGCTAAATCTAGCAATTTAACTGAGTGGCGGGATTTGAAATGGGCAAAATATCAAAGTTATAGGACTTTTTAGGAATTTTGTAAAAAATATAGGATGTTATAGGACTTTTTGGGGTTTTGCTAAAAATATAGGATGTTATAGGACATTTTGGAAAATATAGGACTTTTTGGGAATTTTGCAAAAAATATAGGATATTATAAGACCTTTTGTGAATTTTGCAAAAAATATAGGATGTTATAGGACATTTTTGAAAATATAGGATTTTATATCAAACACTTCTGTAAATCTTATATATAATTTTCGAAAACAATAACGCGATCCAACAATACGAAATTAAATAAATTACTTAAATCTAAGAACACGTTACTTAATCGTAAAACGATTTCGTAATGAGGCGGGTAATAATTTAAGAAAAGAAGTCTCGAAATGAAGCAGTCAGCTTCCGGCAAAATCCACCAGCCGTAGCCATTCGCGCAAAATCAAAACATCGCGTAACCGTGATCTTGGCAGCGAACAGCATCATCCAAAGTCAAGGTTACTCGCGGTCGTCGGTACGGTTACCCAGTGCTTCTCTCTTTCGATTACCCCCCGGTCCATTCGCATCCCGGCCGCTTTTCTACCTTGATCCCTCCCTCCTCTCCATTTTTTCCTAAAAAAATAATCATCTCTCCAGCGCTGTCTCTCTCCGTTGTAATCTTCTTCCGGATTCCATATTTTTCGTTTTTCTTTCCTCGTACCCGTGGAATTAAACCTGCCACCCACCATTTTATTCCCCTCGCTATAGCGTTGACCCATTGCGTAATGCCTCATTTTGGCCGGAGTAGCTACATTTTTAGTGATAATTCATAGATGCCCCCGGGTTAATATTTCGCCCAACCGTGAACTCTACAGATTGGATAATATATCCTATAAAGCTGTTACGTTTTAAAAAGCTTCGTGTAAATGAAGGTAATAATTATCGTTATATATATTCTGCCGCGATCACGTACAAGCGTTTTTCTAATTCGTGGGAATACATATTAAAGAATGTACATTCTTTGCGTGCGACAAACGTGGAAGTTTGAAATAAAGCGTAAATAATTTATATTTAGTCAATTCAATACGTAAATATACTTCAGTATACCTCATTATTAATATCATTTATGTAATCGTATTTAATTAGATATAAATTAAATAAAAGTGGTTTAAAATTCAGATGAAATAATTTGTAAAAAATACTAAGGTAACTAAGGTATATTTAATTATAAATATAATTTATTCAATCGTATTTAATTATATATAATAGAGCATTATTTTACGTGAAATAAAAGCGGTTTAAAATAAAGAATTAATAATTTGTATTTTGCCTTTTCTATACACACTACAATATACTTCATTACTAATATAAATAATTAGATATAAATAATTATTCCTAGTTAAGCGTTTAATTAAATTATATAACATAACATTAATTATATTTTCTAACAATTATCTGAAGTATGTAATATAAGAAAAACTACAAAAAAAACTACAGTATATTGCTTTATTAATATGATTTAAAAATACTATAGTATATTGCTTTATTAATATGATTTAAAAATACTATAGTACATTGCTTTATTAATATTATTTACTTAATTATATTTAATATAATACAAAAATTATTAAATTTTATATCATTAATTAAATATTTAATTAATGTACCAATACAAATTAAATGAAAACTACATAAAATAATTTTTTTAATAAAGTTTTATAGTTAAATATTTAAACTTCGTCAAGAGCAAATTTCATAAACTTGAATTTTTTCCAAGAACAAAT
Organism: Leiobunum rupestre; assembly: GCF_980474605.1. NCBI lineage: Eukaryota > Metazoa > Arthropoda > Arachnida > Opiliones > Sclerosomatidae > Leiobunum > Leiobunum rupestre. The sequence goes on from NC_143391.1 coordinate 20,539,923, forward strand.
TAACCGACGAATAATATTTTGAAAAGGATTGTATTCTTTCTAAACCAGCCGAGTCAAAGAAAAAAACGAAACAAAACAAAACAAGTAGAGATATTATTGAATAGAAATTACATAGGAGCGTTCTTTGTCAAAACATAATCAACCCAAATATACGTTAAATAGTGGGACCCCATCCGTTAACGAGTATTTGATGACGCCGTGAAAAGGATGGAAGGCCGACTTCATTGTCAGTGGGTCTGTAGTAGTGGCGCTACGTAACGCCATGTTTTCATTATTATTACTCGGAATTGGCCCAGACGGGAAAGAGCGCCCCTAGCGCCGTGAAAGAGTATCAATCCGTCTACGGCGAATCCGCCACGCGATGCGTGAAAAAACCTCCCTCGCTAGATTGAACGTAAATGAAGAGGCCTCTCACCAAAAGGGTCTCGATCTAGACCGATAGTCGAAGCCAGCCTCAACAGCTAGCGCTCGAGAAGGATGGTCTCAGGACGGGTAAGAGGTATTTCCGCCTCGGAGGGAATTGAGAGGCGAGGATGGAACGCGCTATCGAGCGGGAAACCAGGTGAAAGAGGGTCGGATGGGGTTCTGACTGAGCTGGAGCAATGCGGAAGAGATTCGAGTGACCCCCAAAATCCCACTCTTGACCTACCCACCGACATGATACGCCAATAATATACAGATTACCATCACTAAATTCTCGCTGTATCTTTCAAGAAATTCTGAATGATGTACGACAGTTAAATAAAAATGAAACTGAACTTACACGAAAGGGCGTTGCGCCGTTAAAAAATGCTAATATTGGGAAAGTCAATTGGAGTTATAAGAAACTGGTGTTCGAACCGTAAGTGTAAAGTGAAAACCATAATTATATTTCTCAAATTATCTAATAAAAGAACATTTTAAGTAAAAATAAATATCAATATTTCAGACCTAAGCGCACCGTATCTAGCCAATCTGTTGATATGACGAGATATTCAGAAGTTAAAATGATTTTGTTTTAAGTACTTTATGAATATAGTTAAAGTCACAGCCTGTTTTTAAAACATTTTGAAATAAAACGTTTTCAGTTCTTAAAATATGTTTCGAGTGAAAATACACCGCCATGTTAGTGTATAAAAGCGGGTAAATATGCCTGCTATACCTCACAACGTAAAGGTACTGTCACGCACAAAAACGTAATTTTGAAATCGGGCAATTAGCCTTTAATAGGTGTTTCTATAAAATAAAACAATAAAAATTAGAAGGATAAAATTTTTTTACCGCGTCGCTATAGCGCCAGTTATTTCAGTGCTTTACTTGCACGTGGCTTTCAAATTCCGAAGGGTCTCGCGACTGCAGCGCGCGCTCTCTACCTTCAAGAGCTACAGCTAAGTGACGTAGACAAAACATTGTCACGTGACCTCCCGTATTTTATGGAAACACCTATTGGTGTTCTTATAAATTAACGTGGCCTTCTTGTTTGAATGTAGCTACTACGTCACGACTTTAAAGGCCGACTACATAGTTATTCCGTTTACTCTGTCTTTCACTGGAAGCTGGCTCGCTACAAGACACATATGCTATGCAAGCAGCCAACTACCAGTGAGAAACAGTACACCGAATAAATATGTAGTCGGCCTTTAACTTTGGTAATATTACGAGCGCGAGAAACCTCGGATTTGCACGTGCGCGTGAAAACCGCGCGTGCCAAAACTATTCTAATAAAGCTATAGCATCGTGACCTAAGAGCAACGTAAAAACATGTTCGGTAAGAGTAGCTGAATTTATAAAAATAACTATTATCGGTTACTTGAAAACTACCATTTCAAACCTAAAAAAATTCCAACATTATTTAGATGCGGGCTTCAGAGCCCCAAACTTTAAAAACCTTAGCGACGTCACTTGTGTCTAGACTAAAATCGCGCTTTTTAAACGAGCCGTGTTTTGATGTTGGTATTTTAGCGGAAACCCATCTGGTACAAATTGGGGAAGTGTTCACCCATCAAATTGACCCCACCACCCCGGGGTATATTAAGCTTAAAAAACAACCCCTTCCTTCTACCTTCAGCTGCTCGTCGAGGTCAAGGTTAGATTTTTTTGTTGCAATAGGGGCATATGCCACGAGCAGAGGGTAGAAGGGTTAAGACGTAAACGTGAAAAGGTGGTGGTACTTCGGGATTAGACCCTTCTTACAATTCGATTGTCCAAAAATAGTCTAGCCAAACAAAGCCAAGTAGTGGGCATACTGCGCGCTTACAGTAACACGTAGAAAGTAGGGAAAATCGGCAAATCGTCCCAAACAAATAATAATCGAACGTGAAGTAGAGACGAGGAGGGAAATTCGTGGAGTTCATTCCTCTCAAGACCAATAAATTGGTCGCCAACTACGGAGAAAGAGTATTTTCTTTCAAGACCAACCTCAACAAAAAAATTCGGGAAATTTGGCCGTTATTTTCTTCCATTATATCCAAAACTGAAGAGGGCGGAAGTAGGTCACCGGTGTTGACGGAAATACCCGGAAGAGGCGTACGATTGGTTGGAAGAATACCAGAGGGTGGGGGGGAAGGTAACAATGAAATTAAAAAAACCGCGAGCAAGGAAGGAAGGGGGGGGGGGGGTGGCAAAGGTAATACGTGCGAAGGAACGAATCTGCACGAATTGAAAGGGGCAGGAAAGAGGGGGAAGCGAAAGTAGTACAATCAGCGACGCTGTTGAAGAAACGTTCCGTAGAAAAGGTAGCGTAGCGAGACGAAGAAAAGAAGAAGAAAATTGTGGAAATGAAGGTCTAGGTGAAACTCAACGGACTCGGACTGGCACGCGGCGCAGGACGTTGAACTCATCCCGAAAGCAAAAGAGCGTACGTAAAAAATAACAAGAAATGCGAGAAAAAAGTGTGATAGCAAATGGCCCGTTCGGAAGTGTTACGGTGCCTTCTGAGGCGGCACATTTCTTAAAGAGACGTTTCTTTAATTACTCTTTTGGCCATCGTCGCGTCGACCGCGTGTTCAATTATTCCCTTCCAGCGTATTTCTTTCATCTCGCGTAATTTATGCGGGAATTATTAAATTTCTTAATTAGCCCCCACAGTACGCGAGGTTGGGCAATTCAGCTTGGAATCATTTCTATCTTTTTAGTATTAATTGCTTTATCCGGCTGTTTTAAGGCACGCAGGGTTGCCACGGTATCTGGAAAACCTGGAATTCGTGGAAAAGTCAGGCAATTTGAATATGCGTATAAAAATCAGGGAATTTGAAAAATTAGTCTAAAAATCAGGGAAATGTCAGGAAATTTAATTTTGGTGGCAAATAGGAAACCTTTACTAAAATATTGGTTAAAAAATACAAAATCTTGACACAAAGTAAGGGAAAATCTCCGGAGATGGTCAGGGAATTAGATTGCGAAAAAAAATGGGGCAACCCTGGGTGTACAACATGAAGCTAATGTTCCGAAAATGAAGATAAATAAATAAATTTAAATATCAATCGAATATAAAATGGTTTATTTTAAATTAGGCCTAACATAGATATCCAAGCTTTAAGGAAAAAGCCTTAGCAAATAACATGATCAGATTATTAAGAACGCAATTTTGAGGCATCTGAAGATAAGGTAAACGTTTTTAATTCCCCTCACCCCGAAAGCTGATCTCATTGTATCTGATTCATTATCTTAAATAACCAAATTCTTTAGCTGAACAGTTATCTGCCTTATACGTTTATTATAAATATAATAACGTAAATCAAAATAAAAAGAAATGAAAGAAGAAATTTAATCAGGGAAACTTTTAAAATCGATAACTCTGAGGAATCTGAAAATCTGCTCTCCATTCTGTCAGTCTGTTTGCAATGAATTCAGATTACTTTTATACAATCTGGTTTGCATTAGGACTCGTATCAACTGATCTGATATTATCCGACTGTAAATACATATAATTTGATATCTGATTTATCGTAATTTTTTGCTAAGGTGAGATTTTGAAACTGTTATCTTAGAATCAGTTGGAATGACCATTATTGCCAGTATGAAGCTCCATGTTTATGATGGGTCAAAGAATTTAACGTTCCTGCCTTCAGGTTTAACAGAAGCTAGCTAGTTAAAAACCAGTCTTAATGAGTGCTAACAGACTATTTTTCGATTTAATTTCTACAATTATCTTTAAAAACAATAGTTTTCCCATAAATTCCTAAATAATAACAAAGAATACCACAAACTTCAAATGGTCTCCGATGATTATGCCCCCTCATATGTTTACCAAAAATTACCCTCCCTCCTAATTAAAATCCTAGTATTTAAAATACCATTAATGATCAATGTAGGGAACTGTTGGCTCGCGTGGCATGAAGGGCTTGCCACCACCCTCCTACGCATTGTAACCCGGCCACCTGTATTAATGGCTTTAAAGGTCGCTTGATGACTTAGGCCTAAGGTGGTGCCTAGGGTATTAGCCTAGCTGATTATTATTATTATTATTATTATTATTATGAAAAAAATGATTTATCCTAACTATTTAGCATATATAACCCAAAAAAGCAGCTGCATTTATTTAGAATTCTAATCGCAAATCGCTCTAATATCGAGTCAAAAACCCCATGAGGCAATATGGCACCCCAAAATATGATTATGGGTATTTTGAACCGGGTACGCGTTTCAAATCCCTAAAAAAGGAACAGATTTTTAGTAGGCGGCTTAACAAAAAATGGGCAGCTGGCCGGCCACTCGTGGGTCCCCGTGACCTGCCGGAAGCCGAAACAGCGATGGTATGCCCAAAAAAAACCATCACAGAAGAAACCTTACGCACCTATCCAGTAAAATCTAACGGGAGGAGAGTGATTTTCAATCGCCTTCCTCGTATCACCTGACAGCGGGGACAAAAGGACGCGAATGGCAATCAAAACCCCGCCAAGTGTCAGCACACATGGTCGGCACCCACCCGTCCAAGTTGGCTTGTAGGCCAGAGCGTAGTGGCTTCGGAGAGGGACGCTTCGGCGCGTCTGGAGGTCACGGCCACGGGCCGACAAATTTGGGAAAGCGACCCCCACTCGGGTCCCCCTTCGCCGACCGACGCGTTAGAGAGCAGGGAGTATGTCCCGTTATCGGAGAACGATTTTCGCTTTTGAAGAGAGGGAAACAAGAGCGCGGAAGGAGGAAATAAAAAATTCACCTTTTCATCATTCGCGGTTTCTCGGCGAAACTCCCCCGATCGCGACGCGGCTACGAGTCCATTACAATAGTGGAAGCACGCGACTTCCGCTTTCCGGAAGTGATTTGCGCGAAAAATAAAGAATTCTGTTTATTTATGTAAACGGAATGGGAAGGACGTAATAAAATATAAAATGGGCTATTTACGACGAGCGATTGTTATGACGTTTTGTTTCGTCCGCGATTATGCTAAGCCGAATAACAAACCAAAACTGAATCTCTATTGACTACTTTCTCAATAGCGATTGATTACGTCATTACTGTTAAGGGACATTCACACGAATAGGCGTTTCAGTAAAACATTTTCGAGTAATTCGCCAAAAAGTAATATAGAGTAGTTTCAGTTCGAAGCTTTGGCTATGACCGCCATTTTGTACGGGATTTTTTCTCTATGGGAAAAAGCATACGCGACGTCGTATCACGTGATACTGAAATCACTGTATATCCGAGTGCCAGGTCTCGCAAGGTTTTTGGTGCTTGTTGAAATAATGGAAACATGTCACCTGTAAACAGAAAGTTGTGTTTTTACTAAGCCTTAATTAATATGTCAAAAAAAGCTACCTGGTTAAAAGGAAACACTTGTTGCGTACCGTACCATTATTTCAACAAGCACTATATAAACTGTAACTAGCGGGTCCTGGTTCTCGGAAACATTACTTCTTGGCGATTTCCTCGAAGATGCGTAAAAACTTGTTGAGGTTAACGGTAATAGTTAGTGTAGGGAGCTGTTGGCTCGCGTGGCTTGAAGGGCTTGCCACCACCATCCTATACGAATTGTAACCCGTCCACCTGAATTAATGGCTTTAAAAAGTCGCTTGATGACTTCGGCCTAAGGTGGTGCCCTGGGTATTAGCCTAGCTGATTATTATTATTATTATTATTATTATTAAAAAAGTTCCCATTATTTCCCCCAGACACTAGTAACTTGCAGGTCCTGGCTCTCGGAAACATTACTTCTTGGCGATTTCCTTGAAGATGTTTTATTGAAGGGTCTATTGGAGATAAAAGAGTTTACACCTTTTGTCTTAGAGCGCTCAAACTTTGCATGTTCCTATAAAAAAAATTAATACAAAATAAAAAAATTAAATGTTGCACGTGGGTTTGAAAATCCTAAATTGGTCGCCACTCTAGCAAGCGCTCGGAAAGTTGTAAAAGTAAGAGATACATGTAGTAACTAATTTCTTTGCACTGGCCAGCATATACTCTCCAACCACTGGCGGGCCTGACAAAGAGAGGGGTTAAGTCGGTACAAATTACCCGTGTTTGAACAAACGAGGTATTTTTTTTCTCGTGTTTCTCTCTAAAAAAGTGTACTAGCTATCTCCATTAATAATGGCTCTCTTGGGGCTCGGAATTCATATTTTACCGGGGCCCGCCTTCGACAGCCCTAACCATGAACATTAATATCTTAAATGGCCATACAGGCGTTTGAATTTTACTTATTTCCGAAAATATGCAAGTTTAAGATACTAAGAGATAACATGCAAGTTTTACTTATTTCCTAAAATTACGAGCTCCGAATAGGGTTTGGTATCTTAAACTAGCATATTATATCTTGGTATCTTAAACTTGCATATTATATCTTCGCATCTCAAACTTGAATATTATATCTTGGTATCTTAAACTTGCATCTTATATCTTCGCATCTCAAACTTGAATATTATCTCTTGGTATCTTAAACTTTCATATTATCTCTTGGTATCTTAAGCTTTCATATTATCTCTTGGTATCTTAAACTTTCATATTATCTCTTGGTATCTTAAACTTTCATATTATCTCTTGGTATCTTAAACTGGCATATTATCTCTTGGCATCTTAAATTGGCATATTATCTCTTGGTATTTTAAACTGGAATATTATCTCTTGGTATCTTAAATTGGCCTATTATCTCTTGGTATTTTAAATTGGCATATTATCTCTTGGTATCTTAAACTGGCATATTATCTCTTGGTATCTTAAACTGGCATATTATCTCTTGGTATCTTAAACTGGCATATTATCTCTTGGTATCTTAAACTGGCATATTATATCTTGGTATCTTAAACTGGCATATTATATCTTGGTATCTTAAACTAGCATATTATATCTTGGTATCTTAAACTTGCATATTATATCTTCGCATCTCAAACTTGAATATTATATCTTGGTATCTTAAACTTGCATCTTATATCTTCGCATCTCAAACTTTCATATTATCTCTTGGTATCTTAAGCTTTCATATTATCTCTTGGTATCTTAAACTTTCATATTATCTCTTGGTATCTTAAACTTTCATATTATCTCTTGGTATCTTAAACTTTCATATTATCTCTTGGTATCTTAAACTGGCATATTATCTCTTGGCATCTTAAATTGGCATATTATCTCTTGGTATTTTAAACTGGAATATTATCTCTTGGTATCTTAAATTGGCCTATTATCTCTTGGTATTTTAAATTGGCATATTATCTCTTGGTATCTTAAACTGGCATATTATCTCTTGGTATCTTAAACTGGCATATTATCTCTTGGTATCTTAAACTGGCATATTATCTCTTGGTATCTTAAACTGGCATATTATATCTTGGTATCTTAAACTGGCATATTATATCTTGGTATCTTAAACTGGCATATTATATCTTGGTATCTTAAACTGGCATATTATCTCTTGGCATCTTAAATTGGCATATTATCTCTTGGTATCTTAGACTTGCATATTATATTTTGGTACCCTAAACTGGCCGATTGTGTTTTGGCGTATTAAAGTGAAACTCCATTTGCGAGTTCAGATTGCGTAGGCAGATTACGTCTTAAACTTGGGAGGTTTTGTTCGTATTGTAAACTGACATGGACATTTGAATTTTGTATTACACTGTGACACCCTGATAATTATACGATCAACTCAATAATAGCTAAGGCCCCAGACGAAGGATGGGCTATCCAGATAATTTTTTAATTAATTATCTTTATTTTCACGTCTTTTTCGCAATACACATTATGGTAAACTGAATAAAAAAATATTAGATCTCTATTGGTTAATTTTGTATTGACGATAACGTCATTAATATCAAGAGAAATTTATCGAAAATTAATTTTTTTAATTGATTTTACCAAAAATGTATTTATTTATACCTAGGGAGAATGTCTATGGCGAGACGGTTTTTAGCCTTTCTCTCAATCCACCCGTTGGTCCCCCCAGTACGCTCCTCCGTTTAAAATAAAACAAATTGTCCCGGTATTTCATTGGCTGCTTAAAATGTACGTCACCTAACGCGATGGTAATCAAACGCCGGTGACGTTTTGTCTCCCCCCCGCGCGAGACGGGGGAAAGGCGTTCAACGTGCCCGGCGATTGTCGCAACATAATCATTCTTCCTAAATATAAATAAATACATTCTTGATGTTACCTAAAATTGCCGTTTTTCAGTGAAATTGCCCTTACAATACTGCGCTCAAACCAATCCAGGGGCTCAGAATGCAGACGGCAGGTATTTTCAGTTTCAAATATCACTAGTAAACCCAATCCAGTAGCGTAGCCAGGATTGGGGGGGGGGGGGGGGTCATACAATTGAAGAGAATAGATAGCAAACAAATAATTGTACAAGTGCAACATTTTTCGTAAATATGCCATAAAAGCCTGTTCTTCAATGAAACCTTGTACAAGGGACCGGGTTTGCCGATTTAAATTAATTTGATATAAATCATGATTAAAAGTTAGTGGTTTGTTTTAAACAAATCATTGATTTAAATCACACAATGTATTTCAATGGATGAATAAAAAACGGTAAAAAATAAGTTATTAAAAAATTGAAATACATAAAAAATCTGAGCAAACTAAAATATTAAATAGTAATTAAATTTAATTAAGATTAATTTTAATTTTATATTAGCTAACTGACAAAAGTAAAATATCCGTTACGAAAGAGCCATAAATAGTATAAATATCAATAAATTAAATAAAAAAAATTGATTTTTATAAAAAAAATTACAAAATGCCAACCCTGTCAAGGCATATGACGTAAATTGCGTCATACGCTTCAGTTAATTATGACTCGTCAAAAAATAAAAACAATGATAAAACATAAAACAATAAAAAGTAATATTTTAGTGAGATTCTTAACCACATTAGAGACAGATTAAACGGATACAACTTCACAACCCATACACCGAGTAATTCATAAAGTGAAAACGATACTACGCAATAACGCAAAATCCAAACAAAATTTAAAAAGCAAAAATTTGAGCCGGTACCTCATTCAACCTTCAAACCTTGGTTCCCATACCTTAAAACTTTCTAGCGGTACCCCAAACAACGAAACCCCTTACTACTGGTACAAATTACACCGATACTTTCCCACGCAAAATTACGCTATAGCCAGCCAATTACTACCCAAGTTAATAGTTAATTAGTCAATGAGGCGGCAGGATGGGGATAAGGTTGCAGCACCCCAACGCGATCATTATCGCGTATCGTGTGAAATTCATTTGAATATCCGAACAGAAAGGTACGCTGCATTTAAGCAAAGTATAATGAATAGAAAAAAAATACGAAGTGTATCTTCTGCAAAATGGTAAAGGTCAATCGAGTCAAGAGCGCCGCCATAGACAGCTGCGTCACGAAAAGCTGGCCCCGCTCAGGGCAAGGGTAGCGCCCCTCCCGCCCGAAATGGATAATTTTGACCGTGAAGAAACGCGTACCCTAAGCACCGAGAGGGGGGAGAGATATCGTTTGGCCCATCGCCTTCGGCCAACCGGAAGAAACAGTGATGGTTCCAACGAAGGTGGGCGGGGGGGGGGGGGGTGTAAAAATGAGAGGAGAAAGAGAGGAACCGGTGAAGATTTGCGGGGAGGTGTGCGGAGAGGGAGGGAGGGGGGTGCGAAGCGGGCGCAATTCTGGTGCATCGGGACAACGACCGTACGTAACCCAAAGTGGCCTTGCGCGCTCTTCACTTTTTCTACCGCGCGGGGATTTCTGGGAAACGCCAATTTAGAAGTGGTCTAACTACTTCGGCTATTATTTCTCTGGCGTTATTTTTCCAAATGAGTAGATAGGTTATACAATACGCGAACAGTCTTCTTTGTTTTAAACAAAATGATAAGCGTTTCGTGATTAGAAAAACCTTTCTCAATATGAAACTTTGTACGTTGGGGTTCTCATTATAGAAACTTCGACTCGATACAAGAACATCCATTGTGATTTTTAACATTCTAATTTGAATAACTGTACTTCCGTACCTATCAGGGGGGGGGGGGGGAGGAATAGGAGTGCAATCAATGTATTTGTAACCCTCAAAATGAACTCCCAAAAAATTCATAAATCACATTTCAGTCTATAATTTAAAAAAAATTCTGTAGAAAGAATAAATGTTTGACTCAAGCAATTTTGACCAATTTTATTTATTGTATGTAAAGCAGAGTACACGAGGACCGTTACAGAGTAACTAACAAATGCATGGCTTCAAAAGTCGCTTGATGACTTAGGCCTAAGGTGGTGCCTTGGGTATTAGCCAGCTGATTATTATTATTATAATTTTTGTTTTTTAGGAGCACTCGGTTTTTACTTCTGTACCGCACCAGATATTTTCCACTGGTACCTATTCCAAACTTCACGTAGCTTTCAATTTAACTGACCAGTATTTAAAATCTACGTAAAATTAGAGATTCTATAACCTCTTGCAATTTATATAATACACGCTATGTTACTGGTCATAATTTATACAATATTCTAGATAACGATATCAAAAACTATAATATAAATATTTTTAAGAGAAAAATTACTAAATGGTTAATATCTTATGGTTATGATAAATTGTATGATTTCTTAGGCTTTGTATAATGATTTTTTTCTGTTGTTAATATGTGATAGTGTAACTACTAATTATGTATACATTTTTCTTATTTTGTCTCGAAGGCAACATGTAATATTTTTACCGTGCCCTTCCACGTACAAGTGTTTTTTTCGCTTATGTAGAATGGAAAGAAGTAAAAAAAAAAGTTTATTTATTTATATTTTGTAACAACAAAGACATCAATAAATTATAATAATAATAATAAAAAATAATAATTGTTTAATCGTCAACTGGTGACTTTATATGATTGGCGCTAGTTGCCTTAATAACAAGTCGTAGAAACGTCGGGGTTAGTATTTGGTGGACAAAATAAATAAGTAAAACCGACACATCGCCAAGAGAGAATAATAATTATCCCGTATTTGCTATACCCGGATGCGCGAACCAGTCTTGGGAAATATTCATGTCTTAATCTTAGAGTCGTTTAACTCTTGCAAAGTAAGAAATAACAGCGCGCGTCTCGAAAAGAGTGCTATGTAGGTCTCTTGTTTACTAGCACGCTCGCCCCCAGCTAAGACGCATCCTTATTTACTCTCTCACTTCATTTTTTCACCCTCTTTCGAAAAATGTTTCCAGGAAGCCAATTAGCCTTTACAGTTTATATAGAGCCACGTAGCGGTCAACACGAGAAACTCTTAAACTGCTGGATTTATCATCCGCTTAGCAGACGAAAATCCAGCAGATTATGAACCTCACATATGATTGACGAGTCAACCACGTTGGAGGACTTCAACAATTTTTTTGGTTATGCCAATAACAATTGAAATAATGTTAAAAAATGTATAATAAAACTAATGGCAACACTAAAAAGCTTGTGTTTGTTTAAGGGTGAAAAATAACAATAACTGTTGCGTTAAATTGTCCCGTGGGTTTACTTTGATTCTCCTCACCCCCTTAGCCAGTCTTTCGATCTTGCCGTATAGCCCGCAATTTCCGAACACAAGGGAAGGAAGCAAATAATATCCCTCCATCAAAGTCGCAAAATTACCTTTCTCGTAGATCCATTAAAAACGGGTTTCCGATCACCAAACGCTTTTCCACCAGAAGTATTTTTTTCTTTCGAAACTGGGGCAAAATGGCAATGACCGTGACCTTCCAGCTGGAAAAACGAAACTCGCAGACTCATAAAAATCCAACCGACCACCGAAGATTTGAAAATTCATATAAAAGCGCCATCTCTGGCAGTTAAGTGTACTTAGATTCACACTATTTTTTTAGAATACTTTTATTTCATGGATAATTGTTTCAACAACAAATGATTTAATTTAAAACTGTCAATAATTTAAAAATAAATGAAATTAGCAAATTATAAAGCGTTCATAAAAAGATGGCGCAACGTACCTTCATAATAATAGAACACTTTAGACAAAAGGCACCATCTATCGAGTGGGATTAGAGGTTTTTAGTCCATGTTTCACGGATTCCACGTTCTGTTCGAATCCGTTCTAATTGCTTAATACTAATTAGTTTTCTTATACTTTTATTAACTTAATTTATACTTCACTGGCTGAAGTATTTATTTAATATATTTATACTATGTTTAAAAAGTAAGTAAAATTTTCCTTTCTTTGTATCATTATTTCTATATGTGAAATATATCGCCAAGGCTTACTTAAATCAATTTTCAAATTAAAAAATTTTAAAATAGGTTCGATGAAAAGGATAGTATTTCTGGTGTTACTCAACTAAAATCTTCGGTACAAAAAGCTATTAAGAACAAATTAGTAGAGCAATTTCCGTACATTGAAGACTATATATCTCAAATTTTCCCAAAGAAAGAAACACTTCGAATTGTAAAATGGTAAGACAAAAAGAAATCGGTACGCCTAGAATGTGATTATAATGAAATTGAACCATATAATTTTCAGTCATGATCATGTAGAAATATTAGTCGGTCTCAATGGGGAATTATTGTTTTTCCGTCACAGAGAAGGGTCGTATATTCCGTCATTAAGATTACTTCACAAATGTAAATATTGTTTTTATATTACTGTAAGAAATAGTAATATTATCTTTATATCTAATTAAATCCAATTCAGATCCCTTTATCTGTCCATGGCAGCAAGTAGACAAGGGTGCAATTAGATTTGTACTAAGTGGAGCTAATATAATGTGCCCTGGTTTAACTTCGCCAGGTGCAAAAATGAGTGATGTGCCTAAAGATACCATCGTTGTATCCTTTTCGTACCATCTTTACTGTTTGAATTTTAATGTTGTTTTTCCCTTAATTATTATTAACTTAGGCCGTAATGGCAGAAGGTAAACAACATGCTTTAGCTGTAGGAAAAATGGCCATGTCTTCTGGTGATATGTAAGTTAAAATGATTGATTTACTCGGTTCTAAGATATGATTCGTAATTGGTCTTGTAATTTTTCAGAGGAAAAATTAATAAAGGAGTAGGAATTGAAAATATCCATTACTTGAATGATGGATTATGGCATATGAAAAATGTGAAATAACTTCAAATTGTTCACTATGAAAAATTATTTTTTGCGCCATATCAATGTGAAACTTGCTATTAATTTTTTAATGTTTTTGCTAAAATGTGATGTAAAAATAAACTTTAGGAAAAACATTACTCGTTTTTTAGTTTCCTTCATTTAATAAATGAAATTATCCAAAATATTATCATAAAAACAAAATTATATCGAGAAATCACAGTGACTGTAACTTAACTTCACCTGAAGATGAACCACAGCGACTGGAAAAAGCTAGTGTTCCATTGTTTATAAAATAGTAAAAATTTAACAGTTTATTGCATATAAAGTTACTGAATATGAGCATTGGGTTAACAGAATTTGATTTATTTTATAACTTAATAAATCGGAGAGATTTGAGATGCTCTGATAACTGTAAATGGCAGCATAAGTAATAATAGTATGAAACTGGTAGCCTTGTTCATGCATATTTTTTTCATCATTTCAAAATTAGTACATAGATTAGCATATTTATAATCTGGATTATTAATCAAATTCAGCAAATCGAATATTACTCAGAAAATGAGAAGACACAAAGAAAAACAAAAGGTTACCCATTTTATTGGCTACGGATTACTAATGTCATCTCATACTTATATTTGCCTTTACCCTAACTTTGAGTTAAGAATAAGAATTAAAGCATTTTTGCCTAATGAAATTTGGGAACCATTGTTACGTTTAGTCACCCTTCTAATAACACCCTGATTTCATTTAATATTTTGCCGGCTATGGTTGTTTAGGAAATTATGATATGTCTATACTGCCATCAGCTACCGAGGACAAGCTAATAACATATATCATGAATCATGCATATATTTACTAGGGATTATGGTCAGAACATTGACTTAAGTAACGACTCCGCTGGGCCCAGGACCGTCTTTACCTAATTGGAGGCCCCTGGGCAAAGCTATGGGCGATCCCCTGTAACTCCACCCAAGTTTCTAACCTCCAGTGCGAAGTCCATCGTCGCTCTAATCTACAACTATCGGTTCAAATAGTTTCACTTGTCCTACTAAAGGTTACTAAAGCAGAAGCTTATTCTGAATTTAAAAATTCCAACAACCAAAAGTATTTATTCGTTTTAGATTTACCCTGTCTATAGACGCGACTAAATCGAAATTTAGGACTTTCGAGCAATGTTAAAAACATTTTTTTTGATTAAAATTTATTTTGCGTTTCACTATTTGAAAAATGGGGCCCTCCAGAATCTTGGGGACTTAGGGCAGTGCCCTTTTTGCCCAATGGGAAAGACGACACTGGCTGGCCCTATGGCGCGTGCACGCCCCGAACAATAAAGGGCCCAGAAGATCCTGAAAAAGGTAGACCCCATGATAAGAAGGGGCTCCAAACCAAGTTTCGCGGGCGGGTCCCCGAGACCTTAGCTACGCTTCTGGCCGCCAGAAGTATCGTCACCTAGCAACCGAGTATTAAATCGAATGCAGTGTTTCCACTCAGGCGACTTCATCCATGCAAATTTCTGGTTGGCCCCTGGGCTTTAGATCAAGAACCACCCTATGACTATAGTTGATGCCTCCAGAGATATCAAGTAGTTGTCATATTTTTACGATAGGCTATCAAGTCTTGAAGCAAGTTTCAACCACCCAATTTTTTTCTTTCATTAATAATACGAAACTGATGGGAATGCCACTAAATTCCTTTAGCAAATGCGAAAACTCTCCCTTCTACAGTGGCGTAGCGAGAATATTTGGCGACCAAATTTGTGCCCCCCGGCTGCCCACATCGCGCAGTTATATACCTGGTTTCCAAGCGAAACCTAATGATTATCAGTCATAATATAATACTTAGGGGCCCCCTCCCACTTCGCTATGCCACTGCCTTCCTAAGTTCCTATCCCTTTATCGGGAAAAATAAGAGTACCAGGCACAAGGGTAAAAGGTTTTCACTCTAAGTCTGGTATTATCCTTCTATGAAAAATCAGTCATATATTGGCTCGTATCCAGGAATCCAAATACATTATGGATATGGAATCTGAACAATTTAATCGTCAGATACCCACAACACCAAAGACCCCGACTGTATTTTCCCACTGTCCCTATCCGTATTGTCCTTAATGGGGTCACTGGTGTCGTTTGCGGCTGCCGGGCCTGACTTCTGGGTTTGCGCGTCAGGACGCATCGGACCCTTTGCTGTCCTGGGGTGACGGGTGTTGTCCGTGATTGCTGGGCTCGGATTTTGGGTTCGTGCGATGCTTCGCTAAATACCTGTCATTTGATAACCTTATCGGGGATGGTAGTCGCAGTGGAATAATAAGGTCACTCTAGCCCTCAGCTGTGCGAGGGTGGGTTCTCGGGCAGACCCATCGTGTCACCTTTTGTTGGGCCATGATGAGGGCGTTTGTTTGCTATATGTGAGCCAGTTATTATAGCTGTCTCACTGGCCGAACGTTTGTTTCGTAACGTGCACTTTTGTCCCGGCCTGACTGGATAGTCTTGTAAGCCGCCGTAGTGCCTAGTGGAACGGCGGGGTACAAATACATAATTCTATGTATTTTCGGTTGAGGGTTTTAATGACCTTTTTCTTCTTCCGGGATTTTTAAATGTCATCAAGAAACGTTAACAGGCAAAAGCTGCCGTGCTGATGGGCTGCAAGATGAATTTATCATAGCACTGTTCCCCCTAGCTATACGCTACCTCCTTCTCATTTACAATTGAAGTATCTGGGACTATTCCGCCTTGGATTAACAATAGTAGTGCCTACCTGGGTATATCACTTGGAAAAACCCTGACCAGTAAATGACTTTTGCGACAGCAGCGCCGCTTCGGCGAAACTAACGGAGAATTTCCGAAACTCCCGTAACACGTAGCTTTCTACAAGGCAGAACCCGTAACAAACACTTCGGAAATGCACACGGAAAGCTATAGTGATATATCCAGGTAGGCACTACTATTGTTAATCCAAGATTCCGCAAAGTTGGACGGAATGTCGGGTTAGCATGGTCGTCAAAGGCAAAGGGAATCCAGAAGATAAGCTGGAATCCTACAGCCATATAGCTGTGACCTTTATAAAGTATACGCCAGCTTGTATTAAGAACGACTGTCAACTTATCTTGAACTTATAGGTTCCTCAATGAAGCTCAATATGGCTTTGCCATGGTCGGAGAATAGCCGATAACGTATTTGCAAATACTCGACTTATAGAAGTTTACAAGCGGAAGAATAAGACCGTTCATTGTGGGTTCCTGGACTTAAAAAGGGCTTACGACAGTGTCCGCTTCCGCAGCTTTGGGAAGCCCTAAGCAGCATGGGCATTGGTATGGAAATGATAACGAATCTGGAACGGCTTTATATTGACAGCACCTGTATATATAAACCCATGGGATTACTACTCCGCCTAATATGTTTGTCAATTGGTCTTCGTCAGTACTCTTCTTAGTTTACATCAATACATTAACGGACCAATTAGGGGCTTCTAACCTCGTTTATAAACGATGACTCTGACCCTCGCATCTCTTGGTTGCTCTTTGCAGATAATGTTCTCCTACTGCCGCACTCTTCAGCAGGGCTTCAGGATCTCCTTGACATTTGGACCACCTTCGCTTTGATTTGGTAGTGACAAATCCAAAGTATTAATTTTCGGGCCCAATGAGTATTAGGTTTGTTATTTTTTTATAACGCACATGATAACACATCTTTCCCCGAAGATCGCCAAATGCAATACTAGACTATAAATTCAATCTTTTCGTTGATGGACAATTCTTCCGGACCTTGAAGTAATGGAAGTCGACCTTTAATTGTTCAAGTTTGTCGAAACGGTTAGACTTCTGTCCAGTTCCTTCGAGAAAGTTGGTGGTTTCGGAACTTTCGGTTGAGGACTGACGGAGCTGTGATCTGGACCTTGAACCGGAAACGGACTGCGACTAGACGTTGTTTGGCTTTGACTGCTAAACTCTGGAATCCATCATGACTGGCTGGGCGGCGAACTGCCGTAATCAGTTGCGAGATCTGGCAAAGGAACCAGGTGATACTTTTTCCGCGGAAGTTATGCTCTCGATGTGGACGGTTGGCGTTCTTCACGACTCGGCCTTCAACCGTTTTGTCAATTATTATTTTCATGAATGGGCTTAGTTCTTGGAATTGCTTTAAAACTTTATTTGTGGCTTCGATTTCATCCAACTAGCCCCAGGTTATTTTCGTGAGTGTATTTTTCACTGTGCGAAATGACCGTTCAGCGTGGCCATTTGATGCAGGATGGTATGGCGCTGTCTTTATGTGGTTTATGCCATTTCTTGACGTGAAATACATGAATTATTTGCTAGTGAAACATGTACCATTGTCTGAAACCAACGTAGGCATGATTCCCAATCTTGCAATGTGTTTTCGAAGATTCAATATGACTTCAGCTGAGGTCGTGGATTTCGTAATGTCTACCTCTAGCCATTTTGTATGGGAATCAACATGGACCAGAAGATATTTATTCTCTATTGGGCCCGCAAAATCACAGTGCACTCTCTTCGAAGGTCCATTTGCAGTTGGCCATGCATCGTATTTTTCTGCTGGCATTGGAGCATTTTCTAGACAAATTCTGCATGTTTTTTCTGCGTTTTCCAAATCTGCATCTATCTTTGGCCACTAAACCTTAGACTTAGCCACAAGCTTTCATAGCCAGAATCCCTTGATGCGTGCTATGTAAATCTTCAATTATCACTGTTCTGTGTCTGTTTAAATTAACAACTCTGTTAACCATTAAAATAACACTGTTGATGTTGGAAAGCTGATTTTGTCTGCGATGATAAACGCCTAATTCTTCATTCAACTTCCTCTTGTTTGGCCAGCCTTCAGACATGAATTGTCTAACCTGTTGTAATATTTTGTCTGACGTTGTGGCATCTGCTATTTTTTTGATAGATACTGGCGAGTTATCTATTGTTTGTACTAGAAATAAATATTTAGCTGGCAAATGTGTAAGTGTATCTTCTTTTATTGGCAACGGTAGTCTGCTCAACATATCTGCATTAGCATGGTCGAGCCTTTTTTATAACATATCTCATATAGTGGTATGCAGAGAGAGTTATTGCCCATCTTTGTAATCTTGCCGCTGCTATGGCTGCAGGTATTGGTCGTTTCGGTGCTAGCAAACGTACCAATGGTTGATGATCCGTAAAAAGGTAGAATTTTCGTCCATAAACATAATCCTTGAATTTAGAAACTCCAAAAATTATATTGCCAACCCCTCCTTTTCCAATTGTGAATAGTTTCTTTAAGACTTGGTTAAAGTGCGGGACGCAAAATAATATTTTTTCCACACCATTTTCCATGTGAGAAATTACTGCCCCTATTCCTCTTGGTGACGCATTATATTTTTTTTCAGATCATACTTCTTAATTGTTTGTTTCGCCTCATTGAATGCAACACGATGTTCTCTTCTCCATACCAGACTCTGGCTCTGGTGCCTTCATTATTGCCGTTATCTTGGCCGCGTGTGGGTGTATACCTTCTGCGTCTAATACGTATCCCAAAAATGCAATTGATGTCTGGATAAAACCGTATTTTTATTTTCTTAACTTTAATCCATTTTCCTCAGTCTTCCCTCCTAAAAGTATATCATCTTGGAATGGCGAAATTCCGATCTTGTTACGGAATATTGATCTGTTGAAATAGTGCGGAAGCTGATGCTATTCCAAATAGAAGCCTGGTATATCTAAACAAACCTAAAGTTGTGTTTATTACCGTAATGCCTCTTGACTCTTCATCGAGAACTATTTGATTGTTTGCGTCACACAGGTCTAGCCTTGCAAAGAATTTGCAAACTACCAAAGTGGCGAAAATATCGTCCGCCTTGGGCATAGGATTGAGCTATGTTTAATGCTGGGTTAGCTGTTGTTTTATAATCTGATTAATCTCCACATATTCTTACGCGCTTTGGTTGTCAAGGTTTTTGCGGTTTCAATACCGGCACTATCGGTGACGCAAATGGTGAATATAGAACTAGTTCAATGATGAAACGGTTTAAATGATAACTTGACATTTACTCCCTTCATCTCTCCTAAACCTGGCGAAAATAAATCTTCATATGTGTGAAGAATGTTGTCCAATGTCTGTCTTAATTGGTGTAGCTGTAATCTTATTTACTCGTGCAGATTTTCTTAAGACTGAATGTACGATATCCAATGTTTTCTTGATCGTTCCTTTTTACCAATAGTGATAAAAATGCTTCCTTGGTTGCATATCGGATTTGAACTTTTACCTTCCCTAAGATGTGACTGACTTTAATGTTCCGATGTGTTAGGAATGCTTTTATATGTCTCTTTCGAGATTAAGGTATGGCCTGATCCAGAATTTACTTTGAACTCAAAATCCTTTCCATTTAACTCGCAAGTGATTATTTCTCTTGGTGCGATGTGCCCTTTTTTCTGACATGCATGCCATGACATGTAGCATTGGCAAATGGACAGCGTCAATTTGTCGGATTAGTACCTTTGCATCTAGAACATTCTGGATAGGTCTGTCCTTGCGGCTGCTGTTGTGGTTGCTGTTTCTTCTGATTCCGGTGATATGAGTTTACAACATTGACTTGTGAAGATGCGGCTTCTACCTGCGTGTATGTTATCAACAATTTTGCGTTGTTTTTAGCTGTTTATATTTTCTGTACAAGGTCCAGCGCTACTTGTAATTGAATGTTGTCTGGTTCACTAAATAACCTTTGCTGCATGTCATCGTCATCTATGCCACATACGAGTTGATGCATTATCATATCCTCCAAATGTTTCCCAAATCCACAATGTACGGATAAATGTTTCAACGCTGCAACATATTCCGCAATTGTTTCACCTTTGGCGCGAATGCGCTTCTTAAAATTTAATCGTTCAAAAATGCGATAAGGTTTGGGATTATTATTAAACAATACTGCTACATCTGCGTAATCTGATGTCATCACGGGTTTTGAATGAACTAAACTGTTCAATAATGTCAAAGTGGGGGCTGACAATACTGATACGAGAACAGCAGTTTTATCAGCATCAGGAATTTTATTGAGAGTTAAATGTGCCTCCAAACGCTTAGAACATTGTGCCCATGGCTCCACTGTCTTCTGAATTTAAATCTGGCAGCCTCATTTTGTATTTTCTTTGTGGTGTCTGTGCCACGGTTGAGACTGGCCCTGATGCTGTGCTGTTAGTAACCGAACTGTTAATTACTTCAATTTGCTGGTGGCTTGACTAGGGTTGTGGAAACGTTGTTTGTCGCCAGTGTGTAGTTTGCCTAGGTGCAGTGTCGGATTACCGAACACGATAAGTGAGCTGCAGCTTAGGGCCTCAGTCTGGATGGGGCCTCCAAATTTTCGATTTCATAAATATTCTAAACTGTTAAAATTAAGGAAATGAGTCAAATTCCGTCAATGACCATGCTAACTTGGAATTTTTTAAAGGTTTAGAATTAGATAGCTCTTTAAGTAGGATTAGTCTAAATTCTTTTTTGCTTAATGCTTATTGAGATTTTAGAATTCGTAAAAATTTGGTAAGCAAGTGCAGTGAAGTACGCTAGGCAGAATTTATACCGTTTATAATACCTCGTATATTAAGAACAACTTTTTGTATAGAACACTAGACGATAAGACGAAACATCACGAAAGACAGACTTAGAATTAGATCCTTACAAATTCAGAAGCTAAAAGCCTAAAACTAAAACTTAAAAAAAATCATAAATTGAAACATTATGAAGATATCTTTTGAAAGCGGATTTCAAAAGAGAAAAAAGAAAAAAGCTTTACTAGAGGAAACTAATACCTTGCCAAAAATTCACACCTTTTTCAAAAAAGTTTATTTAATTTTAACTGATAACAGTTGTGACGAAATAATTAATACATTCATATATATGATAGTGTAGTTAGCTTTGGGTCTAGGCCAACTTGTTTACTTCAATGGAAAACGTCGCCAGCCTAGTGGTCGTCGCTTGGATTTTCCCAATTCTTTAATCCCCATTGGAAATACTTTCAGCGAAGAATCTCGAAGGATAGGTTTCTTGGGTACAAGTGTACCGTATTGTATTCTTAGGCACATTATAAAACTCGCGTGTTTCCCCGAAACCTTTCCACGTGCCCATACGTGGTTGACCATATTTAGAAGACTGTAAAAACCAGTGCTGACCCCGAAGTTATTTTCTTTATAAACTATTATTAAAGAACGGTTAAAAACAGTTATGGACCGCGTTCCCAAATAAGTAACGTGTGTCGGATTATTAGTACGGACGTGTGTTCGCGACTTCAGTGCCAACATGCCATAAAGCTACCCGATCCTGTGCCGCACTCGCTACGTGTCATCGCAAACTCGGAACTGCAGAGGTCACGAGCCATAAGGATGAGATAAGTACTATCCATTAAGTCAAACCCACCCGCAATGAGAAGCGCGGATTCGTTCCACTAAGGTGCCTAATAGTCTCACTAACAAGGAGAGTACCCGAGGTGTTTATTGCCGATTTTGTTCAAAGTCGGGCGTAATGTAGACCTATATGAAATATGAAATTTCCCAAAAGGAGACGTTGCACTACCCATTCGATTTGCTATGGCAACCGAAAATGTTTTTGATCACTTAAAACAATAAAATCTCCATTTAAAAAAGCATGGGATTTTCTCGGTTTCACAGGGTCCTAGCTACGAAAATTTTGTATGTTACATTCTAATTGCCAGTGTATTAAATGTCTTTTTATATTTCTATTGAGATTCATCGTTATCTATTCCCATACTTGTAAAGTTTAAATTAATTGGAAAACCGTTAGCGTACTTCACTAAGCTGGCTACCGATCTGTTTACTTAAGGGTAGCCGGGAAGTAAGCTACACAGTGATCGATAAGCGAAATTTGACATGCAAAAAATATGATATAAATCGTACAACTGAACTTACTGAAACTAGTGTGAAAACACAAATAATGATCATGATAAGTTTTGCCAATACGGTTATTACCGTCTTCATCCCTGATATCGGAGACGCGCACAGATGCTTCAGATACAGATACTAGAGTACCGATAGCGATAGCCGGACCATACTCTAATCATTATGACCTTGGACTTTGGGGCCACAAAATAAATGAGAGTGATATTGAATTTTGGTTAGAAAAAGGTCCGTCAGAATGCCAAAATTGGGAAATCCCCTTTACTAATTCAAAACGAACATATAAAGACCAATCAAAGTTAATGGATAAAATATGAAAGATAATGGCTAGTTAATTCTCCCGCTACTGGGTGTGTGTTCTGTTTTGTGTGTAAAATGTTTTCATCTTCGGTGACTGCATTCACGAATGGGTTTAGTGACTGGCGAAACCCCAAATTGATTCAAGGACATGAACACTCAGAAGGTCATAGAAAGGCGTTACGTATGTAACAAGAAAGCGTGGCTGAACTATAAATTGTGCTTTGGTGGAAGAAACTAAAATTGAGCAAAGCTACTGGAGAAGCGTACTTGAACGTGTTGTGGCCGTCATTTACAAAATTATGTATAATTTGTTTTTGTATAAATAATGTCAATTAATAGTTTTCATTTAGTTCGTGGGGCCTCAAATAACTCTCAAGCTTCGGGCCTCAACGGACTATAATCCGGCACTGCCTATGTGTGGCCCATGTGTGGTCCTTCTGCCCAAACGTTAGTGCAAAAACATGGAAGATCTTATCTCTATGTTTCCTCCTATTGTTGTCCGCCCTCGTGTGCCGTCGTTATGCTTAGCATTCGTCCTCCTGGATTCTATCGGAAATGCCTATTTCTTCCCAGAAATTTGAAAAAAAAATTATTGTGGATACCAATAATAGTGATCTCCGTCGCCATTGTTGCGTTTATTTGTTAATATAACTGAATAGACTTAGGTTAAAAGTAATCGAATATTTATTTACTAAGGATCTAAGATATTTAGGTTCTTTATATTCTCAGTGCTTCTCCCGGAATCCCCCGCCTTGCTCCCCCGCTTTACCTGCCCGTGCTTCCCCCTGGTGGTGGGAATGCTAATCAACAAAATTACATACATTTATACACTACAGTCAATTATCCACACTTTATCGCCTCTAGAAAGATCGGACTGGTCTCTAGTGCCGTGATGACTATCGGAATCTGACTTCGGTCTGGATCAAGACCTCCCTAGGTGGTACGGCTGGTAGCCAACTGGAACAACTGGTAGGTACCGTTGTCTGTAGCCGTCTATTCATCAGTAACTCTGCTGGACTATAGCCATTAGGTAGAAGCTTCGAACGGTAGGCCAAACCCCAGTTGATATCGTCCAATTTCTTCAATCGACCTTTTATGATTTTATAATAGTTCTTTCAACTTTCCCACCAGTGGAATTTCCACCCTTCTTGGAGTTTCCAACGCATACGGAACCGCTCCAGGTTTGAGCTTGATCCGATATGTTTAGGTATCTTTCCCAGACCAACGAAAAGCCTCGTGAACTCTTGCTTAGGATCAACGTTAGTTAGTTGATCGGCGTGGCTACTCGGATTGCTCAGAACCACCTTCAGATCTTTATTGGCTCGCAGTCCTAAATAACAGATCTCTTAAATTCTTCAATATGTACAGTTTGCCCTGGATCTCAGTTTTCTTGTACGTCATCTGGACAACGACATACTCCAGACACTGCAACTGCGTTTGACCAGGACCGTACGTACAATCTCCTATCCGACTGCCTTGACACGCGACTCTGGTATGGCACTCGCTTCGGCTCCTGTGTCGACCTTGAACCGGACTTTCTCATCTTTGACGATGATATCCACCTCTCCAACATTTCCCCAAGAAACGAATCGGAAAGTCTCCCACCTCTTCCAGTTACCTCTTGAGGCTCGTTGTTAATAACTTTATAGAATTCCTAATTAAAATTAACTAACCCCAGATTAAAATAATTAATTAACATTAACTGTAAAATTAAAATTCCGAATTTAAAAATAATTAATGCCTAAAAATTAAAAATTGTGTAAATAAATATAAAATAATTTTGTATTTTTGTAATTTTTTGTATTCGAAAATATTTTATCCATTGTAAGTACCTTTGGTAAGAGGAAATAATTTGTTCCGCAGCGTCTCTAAAGTCAATGAAAACTTTCCTGGCATATTTTTGTGAAGTGGGGTGGCGGAGTGGTTAGCACTTTCACCTCGCAGCAAGAGGAGCCGGGTTCGATCCCAGCTTGTGGCACTGGTTGAAAACTCGGAACAACTCCTTCTGCGTTGAGTTTGCAAGTTCTCTCCCCACTGGTTATGGGTTTTCCCCCCGAGCTCTTCGGTTTCCCCTTCCATAAAAACTTGTTCAGGTTAACGGTAATAGTTAGTGTAGGGAGCTGTTGGCTCGATCGCGTAGCATGCTGGGCTTGCCACCACCCTCCTACGCATTGTAACCCGGCCACCTGAATTAAAGGCTTCAAAAGTCGCTTGATGACTTAGGCCTAAGGTGGTGGCACGGGTATTAGCCTAGCTGAACCCCAAAATTTCCAAAACGTGGTGCAATACCAAGCGTACGAGAAGGAGAAAGGCACCGAAAACGGGCACTTCTCGTTCTGTCGACAACTAAACTATCCGCGAAACAAGGTGGTTTCTTTTCGTCAGTTCTCGTACTCTTTTTACCCTAAAACGTTTTATTTGCCTTTTCCGGGGATGAGAATTACTCCGTCCCATAAACCATTCTTTCTCTATGCATAAACTATTCGCTTGTTCCAGAGTATTAGGGCTACTCTTTTTACTCCTTCTGAAAATTAGGTGTAAAGGAATAAATCGGATTTTGTCCTCTGCTACCCAGAATTTATCTGCTAAAAAGGCCACAGGCAGCCATTTTCGCGTTAAATAAATTCAGCTCCCCGATTTCAACAAATTTAAACTAAATCGAATTAAAATTGTCTTAGGAGATTTTCCAGTCGGTCTGCCCACAGACCTCTAACACCTAGGTGTTAGAGGTCTGTGGTCTGCCTAAGTAAAAGACTCTCCCGGCCTCAAACCCCCACCAGAGCTGCTTCGCAATACTCGTAGACTTCGTACGACACTCGCCCTGTCTTTGTGGCCTCTGAGACATGTTGAGACGGGTTGAGCACCGTGATACCCGTTTTCTCCACTTCTCGTACATTTCGAAGATGGCGGTCGACTCGAGGTTGGACGGGATCGTCGTTGGTTACGCCTTGGCCCCTTTGCCTGTGATTTAGGTGCGACTTGCAAGATTATCGACTTTACTGGAAACTAGACTGAGCTCCGTTAAACCATCTTGTCCTGCTGTTTCTTCATCATTTCTACCTGTTGAACTTTTGTTGACCACCGTGTCCAAATGATATCTCTGGGATAGTGCTTTGTCACGTATTTCGACAACGAATCGGTATACTTAGTATTAGGTTTGTTTCATGATAACACAACAACCTTCCTCAAACAAGTGGAAGATAAGAGGAAGACGTCAACGAATGAACATCAATGGGCTGCTACAATTTCGAGAGATTTTTGGGAAACGACCGATAGGTTGTGGCTCGTTGTAAAGGTTCCCCATCTCCTGAATCGTTTCGTGACGGATCTTGGCAGAGTGATATTCTATTAGTTGCACGATCTGGTGCCCTCCTGACCAGTCAACGCCAGGCTCAGCGGCTGGGGTACTCACCGGCTTGTAAGCTTTGTGGCAATACTTTCGAGGATCTCCGCCACTTCCATGTTGTATGTCCAGCACTACCTCAATCTCGTGACGGAACTCCTGAGTGTATATTGTATATTTTACCTTAGTGATGCTTCTTTTAGTTTTTTTCACTACTTGGAATCGAAAGAAGTGTGTTCAATGTTGTTGTTGTCGGTTAAATGATTAGGCTTAGTAAGCATAAAACCTTCAATTTTTGAAATTGGAAAAGTTTAAGTAAAGGTAATTAACCATTGTGTTAAGTAAAAAGGACCAGTAAGCCGCATATATCTGAGGTTTAATCAAATTCACTGGAATCCATTTCATTTCTAAACTTAAGAATTTAATGTTCTAAGCCCAACCTAACTTTATCGGACGTAACGTTGCCCAAGCCCCGACTAAGCCACTTGTAGTGAGTCGCGTCTTTTTGTTTGCTCGAAGACCTATCGGTACGAGCTATTAGTAAGTTTTTAAATTTCTTCAAATTTGTTTAGGGTTTAGCTTTATTATCCCTTTTCATAATGGACTAATCTACCTATTCGCTAATTTTATCATAATCTCGTAGTGATAGTTGAACCGAATAATTGAGGCGCTAGGCACTTCAAAGCAACTGGCGTAACTCAGTAAGCTTTCCGATTTAGGCCACGCCTACCGTGTCAAAATATCGGATTCTTTGTCCATATGGTTCCATACCTCTGTGGCACCTATACTGGCCACAGCCACTAGGCCGTTTTATACCTAGTTCAACATACTCCCTCTGATTTCAGAAGAATTACTTTCAGAACAGAAGCTAGTATTTATAATTATCAACATTGTGTTAGGATTCAGTAATTGGTCTTTCTTTTATAAGCTAGAATGTATTAATTTCAATCATGAATATCAAAGTGCATTAGCTTCGTTATTATGACGTTGGTCAATCATTGACGCTTAAAAATTGTTATTATTGGCAACGTTTTGAAACTTGGGTAGTTTTCATTGCCAAGGTTTACAGCGATATTTAACTACAACGAACAATTCCGAAAACGTTTTGTAAATAGAGTCAAAGACAAATGCGTTATTTTTACTTTTAATTTTCAATAAGACCCAGGAAGATCAGTTGGCGAGGAAGATTCATCGCCGTCTCTACCCGGAAGCTAAAAACTGCGCCAAGTTCTTTGCGGCAATTGTGTAAACTTCAAATCCAGTCAATAATTTTTTCATATGTCAACGAGGTTAATAGCCACTTTAATTTAATTTGGGTTAAATTTAAGCTTAGTTAGGCTAGGTGAAGGTTCAAGTTAAGTTATGGAATATTAAAGGCCCACAGAATCATTTAAAAAAGTCGGCTAGAATTTCACTTAGCTCCCCCCCTTCCGTACCTCGTGAAGGAGATAAGACCAATCAAATAGTGGCATTTTTCAAGCCCTATTTTCGTAAATCAAACAATTCTGTGTAATTTTAAATTATTTTACTATAACACTAGCGTCATATCAAGAAAGTATTTAGGCCCCTAAGAACTTTGAACCGTAACATTAACTCCTGCTCTTACACCTTTCACAATGACGACGTCTTAAAACATGCCTAAGTAAACCATTTGCTCCATCTAATTTTATTTTTTCTAAGTTATTAGAAATTGTAATATTTCAAAAATAATTATGCAACTTTCATTGTCTATTCAAATCGCCCTGAAGAGAAACAAAGCATAATAAGAAAATTTCACCGAAAGCATTAGAAATAACAATAACTATGGCTGGGAAGGGTAGTTCAGAACATTTAAAACACCTGACCTTTCGTTTAAAAAATATTATCATATTGGACTAATCAAATTCGCCAAGAAAGACCTCACTCATTTTTAAAAGGAATATAAAGTGTTTGTTGATTAGGGTAGTAGTAATTTAATTTCCAATTCCCATTTCACACTCTGTCGAATCTTCCTTCCGCTATACGTTAAGAGTTTTCCCCAAGTTCACACAGTGAATTGTTTAGCAGAACCATCTTCCCCTAAGCTAGAGGGAACAATCAACAGCCCTCCCAGCGGCAAAGCATCAGTTATTTTGATCCACCATCGAATGTCTTATTTTATAATACCTTTATAGAGTATTTTTAGCATCCGACAACTTCTTATCGTTAGGGAAAAACTCCGCTGAAGATCTCAATCAGAAACATCAATTAGTGCGTGGCGTAGGCGATTACATTCACGCAGTCGCTACAGGCTGGCCGCTATTTCGATTTATTTTACGACTTTGAAGAAAGGGTGTACTGGAAAATTAATACTAATGTCGTACTTAATATTATTATGTTACTTATGATTTCATACGTTTAGATTTTTCCTAAGAACGGTAAATGAAATTCTGAAATAGCCAAAAATCGCAATATGTTGAATATCGGAAAAATTATTGTTCTGTCAACATAAAAACTAGAGGGCAATGAAATTCCAAAGTGTTGGCTTAGGAAATCATTCTTATATTAGAAAGATCTTTGCAATTACAGGTTTGGGCTATCGCACGTGTACTACAAATATCAAAACAAAATGCAAATACGCTTAATTTGTTTTTAATATTGAGTAAAAACGATGGAGGGTTGGCAAAATCTCTGTTTAAACGTTTTGTTTAAAAGTAGCAGTCCCTGCTTCAGAGATTTAAAAGTGTTTATGTCTCATCGGAGATAAAGCGTGAAACTATTAAAGAAATATGAAAATTCGGCATCCATGAAGATTTTATTTTTTCAAGTTTTAAAAGAAAGGGAAAATTGAAAAGGTTCAGCCGATGATATTTCAATTGAATCGATTATTCATATAATTTTAATGAGCAATCGGTTATTCAACTCAGTCACGCCGATTAAAAAGAGTCCATTCCAAAGACACTAATTCTTTTGAGCATTGGAAACATTGTGGTATTTTGGTAAGCAAGCTCTTAAAAGTCTAGTGTTGTAAGTCGGAAAATATTCCCCGGAAAATGACCGAAGCCTTTTTGCCGGAACATTTTCCGTATTTTTCCGAAAAAAATAAATGAAGTTTACATTCAATGATTAGTCTAATATATTGTTTGCTAATTTAAATAAAGCGTCATTTTCGCCTCATTGTTTTTCTAATCTAAAAGTAAAACTAAACCTCTAGACTAGTTTAAACTGTTTAAAAATGTAACACTATCAATGTTTTGTAGTATGTTTACTGATATTAGACATTTTATATCGATAAAAAGTTAAAAACATTAAAAACCCTTAAAACGTTTCAATTTTTTAATTTTCCGATTTGCGGAAAATTTTCTGGAAATGTTTCCGCAATTTAATTTTCCGGAAAATTAACAACACTAAAAAGCCCAAAGATGTGAAAAAATGAAATTGAACCAAAATTTCTTAATAAAATCGTTTTATTCGATAACTAATTCTAAGGCAAGGAATTTTAACAACAACAAGAACGCGGAAACACTGTGCTCATTCAATAATATCATTTTTAAACAATTACATTTTACAGTAATTAAAACAGTCCAAATGCGGACGCGTGTTACATAAACTCGAAAAGGACGGATTCGTCGTGTTATGTACATTGGGAAAAAAACAAAGCTTACGCGTAAAACGAAACGACACTATCCTAAGAACACGCTAACAGTTGCGCTAAAAGTCCGCGTGTTGAGAATTTTAAAAACAATACGCTTCACGAATAAAAAAGGGTAAAACATACCGCTGGGGTCTACTCGCTTTTAAAAAATACAATTTGTTTTATCACGTTCACGCGGGTAGATTTGGCAGTAATATTTACATCGTTTCGGGGGTAGCTAAGACAAAAATATACTTTGGCAGAGAGTCGGAGATTTCGTTTTCGAACCAAGCAATATTAAAAATTATTGGCTATAATTATTTTCACCCCACTACCTCACGAATGTACATACGGCAAGCTAACTACGCCGCGTAAAAAAGTTCCATTTTCATTGACCAACTGATAATGATCTACGTTCACCGACTCCAGCTACCACTGCCTCCCTTACCACCCTTGATTCCACTACCTCCTGCTCCTCCTCCTCCTCCCTGGTTCCAAGAACCTCCTTGCTGGTTCCAGCTACCGGCGGCCGAACCGCCTTGAGACCAACTAGCGCTAGACTGTCCTCCTTTGGCAAAGTTGCTAGTGTTAGCGGACCAGCTACCGCTTCCGTTTCCTGAACCACCGGCTGGGGCGCTCCAACTAGCTCCTCCACCCCCACCCACGTTACCCCCTTGTCCAGCTGAGCTCCAACTGCCAACTTGAGGACCAGCTTGTCCGCCGGTAGCGTAGCTTCCACCCTGAATACCGCCTTTACCCCCTTGGCTCCAGCTAACCTGTTTACCGCCGGCTCCAGCACCATTGCCCCCTGTTCCGGCACCAGCGCCTCCAGCACCTGACCATGAACTACCCCCACCCCCGGATCCTCGACCTCCTGAACCACCTCCTTGAGCACCTGACCAACTAGCACCACTTCCTCCGCCTCCTCGTTTCGCCCCTTGGCCAGCTCCGGCACCAGACCATGATCCACCAGCTCCTGCACCTTTATTTCCAGCGCCTTGACTGGCACCTCCAGCTCCACCACCTGACCAAGATCCAGCGCTTTGACCGGCACCTCCAGCACCTGACCAAGATCCAGCGCCTTGACCGGCACCTCCAGCTCCACCACCTGACCAAGATCCAGCGCCTTGACCGGCACCTCCAGCTCCACCACCTGACCAAGACCCAGCGCCTTGACCGGCACCTCCAGCTCCACCACTTGACCAAGATCCAGCGCCTTGACCGGCACCTCCTGCTCCACTACCTTGACCGGCACCTCCAGCTCCACCACCTGACCATGACCCGGCGCCTTGACCGGCACCTCCAGCTCCACCGCCTGACCAAGATCCAGCGCCTTGACCAGCTCCGGCACCTCCGGCACCTCCGGTTCCACCACCTGACCATGATCCAGCTCCTTGACCACCTCCTCCAAACTTTCCTGGTTTACCACCGGCACCCCCTGGTCCATATCCCCCTTGACCACCTGCGCCTCCTGGTCCATAACCACCTTGACCACCTTGACCACCTGCGCCTCCTGGTCCAAATCCACCACCGGCGGGACCAGAATAAAGATCAGCGTTTAAACCGTAGTAGTTAGGGGTATCGGCGCAATTGTAACTGTTCCACCAAACGCAAACGAAATATCTTTGGTCGAAAATAGTTCCAATGGGGCAAAGGAAAGAATCTTGGCGACCATCCGATTGACAAATGTGGAAAACCTTCAATTTAATAGAAAACTTAGACTCACTCTAGTAACATTATGAAACTAGGCACATAAATTTCCATTTCATATTATATTACTTACTTGGCATTGAGCATCGACATCTCCGTAATATCCAGGCAGTTGCTGGTTGCTGCAGCTAAATCCAGTGTTTGGAACAGTTGTGTAAGTTGGGTAGTCTTGGCCGGGAACGCCTGGGATGGAATCTTCGAGTCTCCCAGTAGCTCCATCGTCATATCCACCAGCTCCGCCGGCTCCTCCTCCACCGCCACCTTGGTTTCCACCTCCGCCTCCAGACCAGCTTCCGGCTCCTCCACCGCCGCCTTGGTTTCCACCTCCGCCTCCAGACCAGCTTCCGGCTCCACCGCCGCCTTGGTTTCCACCTCCGCCTCCAGACCAGCTTCCGGCTCCACCGCTGCCTTGGTTTCCACCTCCGCCTCCAGACCAGCTTCCGGCTCCACCGCCGCCTTGGTTTCCACCTCCGCTTCCAGACCAGCTTCCGGCTCCACCGCCGCCTTGGTTTCCACCTCCGCCTCCAGACCAGCTTCCGGCTCCACCACCGCCTTGGTTTCCGCCCCCTCCGCCAGACCAACTTCCGGCTCCACCACCGCCTTGATTTCCGCTTGCTCCACCAGACCAGCTAGAGCCACCGGAAGGAGCACCTCCGCCCCCTCCTCCAGACCAACTTCCGGCTCCACCGCCAGCTTGATTACCACCCGCTCCTCCACTCCAGCTAGAACCACCGGAAGGGGCACTTCCGCCCCCGCCTCCGGACCAACTACCACTACCACCACCACCTCCTCCTCCTTTTATACCTCCCCCAGCATTCCAACTGCCACCTTGTCCACCCGATGCAATCCCCCTCTTTTCCTAAAGAACCATAAAAAGAGTTTTCCATTGGTCAATTGAACAAAATTAGTCACCTTAAACCCTACGGTAATGCTGAAAAAAGACGTACTCGTTTCTCCGAGGCTGACACTGAGGTAGCCAAGAAACCTACGCGCAAAACAAATTAGTTTAAAGGAGAGCCCGACTTATGGACGGAAGAGATTCGCGAATCGGAGAGAGACCTTACCCAAAAGGATCAAGGAGACTAAGCGCTTATTCATCGCTGCTTCGCTCTCCTAATTCGTAGTCTAGAAAATAAAACCACGACCAAGATCAAGTGACTGGACAACGAGATGAATCCGGAACGGTTAAGCCTTTTCGAACGGAAGGGACCTCGGACGCACCTGATTGGAACTGGACGACGACGTTTCCTTCGATGTTTGGTAAATCCTTGTACACAAACGGAGCTTCCTTTTCTTCAATTTCGCGTCGAAAAAAACGAACGACTTTCGATCTGCGATTAATATAATACGAGAAGTTAATCCACAAACACAGACTGGGCACTGAGGAGAGGTGCTCGGTTCGCGATCTGAAGCGAATGAGTGGAGGAATGGTTGTGTCTTCTCCAATTTTTCATCCGTGCCTTTTATAGCGGATTGATCCGAGTGACGACCCCCTCTCTTTCTCTCTTCTTAAACGAGAATTACTCTCCACCCACAAGAAGCCAACAATTTTCCTTTAAGTCGCCAAAGTACATCGCGATTTCGTATACACCGTCATAAAGGAGTTTTTACTTTCACCCTGCTGCCACCCCCGCCGCGGGACGGGGGGGTCTGCGTCGGGTAAAAACTATATTCGAGAGTTACTCGTAGATTGGCCAACCTTCCTCATCTAGGTCACGGGAGCATCCTACCATTCCGATCTCGAAGAAGGGAGAAGCGACGCTGCTACGAAAGAGAGGGGGTGCAAAACGATCCGAAATGTAGCCCCCCCTCTCGCCGAATAACAAAAGGATCCTTTTATTAGGCTTTCTTTATCCCCCCCCCCTCGTTCATTTTCCCAATCCGTTTTTTCCCGTTAGAAGAAAGTTTCCGACGATTTCGATTCCGACCGTTGCTTCAGAAAGGATCTCGCTCGCAGCGATCCAGCGCGAGTCCCCTCGAAAGCCCGGAAATTACGATTATCGTAATGAAGAATTTTTCTCCCCAGATCCATCCTACTCTATCGCGTTCTCTTTCACCCTTTCACTCCGAACGCCTTTGTTGCGCGGCGTATCTTGGGGCCGCAGATTCGTACGCTGAGTTTCATTTCATATGATTTCTTATTAAACTCGCTCGTTCACGCGTGACCACGCAAACATAATTCTACCGTAGCTTCATTCATTTTCAAAAGTTAGTCGTGGTTTAATATATAAAAATATAAAGTTATGGACAATATTTCAATTTGATTACGCGGTATAACTATTAACAAAATCAAAACGCGATAAAATATTTCCGATAAAATATAATGAAGAATAACGTAAATCGCTCCCAAAAATAAATCCGAATCAAAAGAAACTGTTTGTGATTATGGCTTTAGTAAATAGAGCGAATGATTCTCTCAATAAAACTAGTTTACTATCTAAAATTGTATATCTGGACGAAAAGACGAGCCGAAAAGATCAGAGAGCGATTTTATTCAAACGGATAATAGAAATGAAATAATCCCAATTTATTCTCTCGGGGCATGGCATTGTTAAACCTTTCTTTATAGAATATATAACCGACAAATTTCCCCTTATTATAAAGAGTATACCCAAGAAGAAAATAAAATATTTTCCGAGTATTTCTTTACAATTGAAAAATTCGCTTAGTATCATCAAAAAACCCCTCCAGGGTATAATTGACGCGGGTAAAGACCCCAAAACAAGCTTCTTGGACTCGTAATCCAAAGCAAAGCCGATTAAAAAACACTTAGGATTAATTAAGACAATGGAATTTGTGGTGAACAAAACGTCTTTAGTCGCTTTCCTTCCTTGCCCTTAAGCGTTTGTTTTCGGAAGTCGTTGACAAAGAACGAGAATATGTAAACGTGGTTTTCAAATTGCGAAATACGTTACCCTCGCCAAGAAAAATAAAACCCTAGTTATTACAGTTTTTGACAAAAAAAAAACGAGTCTAATTAGCGTGTCGTTCAAATTCGTGTATCTTTCTTTTTCATGGAATTATCTCCAAAAGTATAACAATATCTGCCTAATGAATGTCAGAAGCACGAAAGTTTAGAGGGTGATACGGTTCACTTCGTGCTCGAGAAAAAGTTCAAAAGCGAGACTCACATTTTATCGCCACCCCTTTCCCTGATGGAAGCAACATTTTGCTTACAATCGTAGAAAATTGTTTCCTACCTACAATTTAAGCGACTAAACAATGTAATAAAATGAAATTTAAGAAACAGACGCGATACAAATATTCAATCGCGAAAGAAAAGTGTAAACGGAAGCGGTATAAAACGTGGCGCGCAACCGGAACTACTATCGTGCGTGACGTATTTCCGTCTCTTATTTTACATAAAGTTTGATTCGGAATTGTTTAATCGAAATAATAACAATAATGAGGCTCCCTTTCAAATCTGGCGTGAGCGGAAGTGTTAGAGGCGGACGTATCGAAGCCCGGCGCGCGCGCAAGCACGCCGAAAAGACTTCGTGGCGTCTATTCTTCTGGGCCGACTCCCGTTTAATCTAATTTAGATATAAATTTAGAACGGCCCAAAGCAATCGAAGATAGCAAAGCTGGAGAAAGCCACTTTTTGCGTCGAGTGGAATCGAAGCGTGAAGAACTCACGAATGCCTTTATTCTGCCAGCGACCTTTGACTTCTCAGCCGTCTTTCTTTCTACACTCTTCTAGTTATTAGCGGCGCGGAGAGTATTGTTCCGAAACGGCCATGATGAATACTAATTAGGTCGCGAGATGGTCGGATCATGCCCGTAAGTCACTTATCCGATAATTGAAACTCCACGACCAATAACTTCATACGTAATTTTTTATCTCGATAAATAGGGAAAAAATACGTATTTGGATAGTAAATTGGTAGAGCGTTAAAATGAAAAGTCGCTTCTTTATCGCAGTTAATCGGACTTTATTTTTGCAAAATAAATCTATCAAGTATAACATTATACGCGTATGGAGTTGCGGAACAACCCGAGAGCTACCGCGAGCAAAAGGTGAAGCTAGAGGGTTCCAATTTACCCGTGAACAAATGTCGATACAAATAAGGCGAGTGAAACAAACGCGCCAAAGAGAGCGGAAAGGGTCCCCTAAAGCTCATTTCGACCCATTTATTTTCCCCTAAAATCCAAAGTCAACGGTAGCCCTTTGTTTGTAGACGGTCGGAATCTCCCGTTATTTTTAATGATCAAACGCCGGCCACGCAGAGTTTGCCAATTATTTCCCGACCATAAATTCAATCTCTTCTCTTTAGGCCGCGATATATCAGCCTCGATTTTTCTACAACCCCTTCGTCGGGTGCTGGCCAAAATATATATCATCTTCTTTCTACACCGTCGCGTCAATTTTAACGCTATTATTATTAAAAATTTCAATTCTTCTCCTATCATTTTTTTATTCTCGTTTTTTTATTATTAGGGTTAATTGTTTTAAATAGAGACAGAGCTTCGAAGATTTTAAATATTATGATTTTAAAGATTTCCCTTTTAATTTTTCTCGCGAAATGATGTACCCGGGGGAGGTGTTTCGCTAATTAGTGGGTAAACAAGAAAATTGAGAACGGAAACGTGTCTTTCCCATCATTTAGTCCGAAATTTATCAAGTTTCTTCTGTGGTCGGAATATATAAAAGCAAACCAGTTTTTAGATTAAAAATTAGGTTTATTACGACATTATTTGCATAGTTTTCGTCAAGATATAGTAAAATATTAGTTTCGGGAGAGTTTAATAAGGAAAAAGTTATTTGACGCGGCCTCATCATATGAAAACTAACTTTTATCAAAAATAAACCCACACGTAACAAGATGACCATAATTATAAAGCATCCTTATTGTCATTAAATTAAATTAAAATTTAATTTTAGAAATTCTAGATAGCTGAA
This sequence comes from Leiobunum rupestre, assembly GCF_980474605.1. Classification (NCBI taxonomy): domain Eukaryota; kingdom Metazoa; phylum Arthropoda; class Arachnida; order Opiliones; family Sclerosomatidae; genus Leiobunum; species Leiobunum rupestre. Next base: position 20,576,090 of record NC_143391.1, read on the forward strand.
CTGTTGAAGATATTTTAAATAATTCATACAATTCGTTTAAATAAAAAAGGTTATATTTGAAATAACAATCAAACATCTTTATTGAGGATATCAATATCGTATCAATTCTCATTCGTTAAATTAAATTAGAACCACAAAAAAATTTTACCTTCACAAATTATAGCTAGTGGACCCGTTGAAAAGATTTTAAATAACTCATACAATTCGTTTTAAAAAGAGTAAGATTTGAAACCGGCAAAGTTTTTTTCATAATAAGGAAGAGCGTAGCAAAAAGCTGCGCCACGATACGAAATACACGCTTAACTTGAGTTTGAAATTGGCGTACATATAAACATATTTTTGTTTGAAGATCTAGTATTACGAGCGCAATTTTTTTTTATATTAAGGAATTAGCAAATTGACAATTTGAGGAATTTTTTTAATTTCAATAAAAAATTGGAATGTTGAATACAGTTTTCAAGCAGTATCTCGAATATTCTTATGACATGGTTTGTAAATTGTAATTTATGTCTGAGTTCTGTTAATTTACAGGGGACGAACATTATGTATATCGCTTACGTTCTGGAGCGAGGGAGGCGTAGTAAGATGTATTCTTTCTGAAAGGTATAATTTGGGTTCCTCCTAATGTCAATTTGGGAAAACGCGACTTTGAGACACGATTTTTGGCAAGGAATACCCGAAAGTTCTCCTACAGAGGATAGAAGCAGGTTTTACAATTCTACGGCTTTACTTTAGCTAGCGAGTCGGCTTATAACGAATTATGGAAAAATTCGAGCGTATTGTCAAGCGCGAAAATGGATAATATTTTTAGCGCGTATGATATCACCGTAAAAGGGCGCGTTAACACACACCACCAAAAAGACACGCGTAGAAAAGTTCAGCTCGCCTGGCTAAAATACAGGAATGATAATTAATAAAACCAACACCGTTAGAATTAATGAGAAAGGCGCGGAGCGAAGAAATTTTGGCCCAAGGAAATAGGCAGCTAGCGTGGGAATTCTCAGTCATAGGCAAATATTGGACCGAAAATATTTAAAAAATTGTATATAGCAGACGACGCCATTGTTTCGGTACTTGGTACGGAAACGAGTAAAAATATATAAATAAGTATGAAAGCGAAACGAAAAATGTAAACTCTGCCTCTATCCTCGTTTCTACGACTCTATCTATCTCTATCTCTCGTAGAAGTTGAAACAAGATGGGGAATTTTTAAAAAGTAGCAGAAATAGAAAAGTAGATAGTTTGGAGGGTTCTGAAAAGCGACTAAATATTTTTTCGTCAATAAATTAAAAAGTTGCGAGAGTTGAGAAAAAAAAATGTAGGTCCCTTTCCCTTTTTAAATCTACGAGTTGAAAGGGCCATAAAGGAAGACCCATCTTTAACGTGTCATACCCAAACCGCAAAAAAACGGCTAAAAATATCGTACTTATTATATATAGAGAAGCCGATATTTCGGCACCCTAAAATTATTTATCCAAAGGGGAGATATTTGGGAACGCCTCTTTCTCGGCCGAAAGAATACCCGGGAAATTCCGCGTGATTTTTAAGCCGTCAACTTCTCAGATTCTGATCGCGGATTTTTACGACAGCCAGGGTCGAGCGACGACGACCTTTTGGCGAGCAACGCGGGACTAATTTAGCATCCTCGTGGCCCCCTGTTCCCCGTCACGTTACGTACTAGCTAACCAGTCATCCATAAACCTTTGACTTTTCACTTTCGTTGAGTCCGAGGTCTCGTAAGACGCGATTAGTCTTTACCACGTCGAGAAAAACTTTAATATTTGGGAATGTTTGAGTACGCGTGTTAAAAAATGTTTTGGGAAACATTAGAATAAAGAAAAACGTTTTTGTACGTATTGGGTGTGTTTAGGTGTTTACGACCTACTAATACCTTGGAGAGTAGATTGAAAAAGAGTGGCAACGTTCGGAAAGAATTCTTCGCGCGGGGCTATTGTTCCTTCATTAGATACGGCGCTGTTGTGTTGGCAAAACAAAAGGCGGCTAAAGTGGACAAACCAACCTGCCACCTACTATATTTATTCTTCCCATCGAGAACGCAGCCATCTTCGTACGGTCGAGAACGTAATTGGCAATAATTGAAAAGTATTATACGTTTTATACTTTATAATTTTTAATAGTCACTTTCGTTTTCGACGGACATTCGGTCAGGGGTTGTTTATCACCAGACGTTTAGTTTTCATATTACGATAAAAGCTCGAAATGAACTATTTTATTTATAAAACACGTCGTAAAGATGTCACGTTATTGACAATTAACATTTGGACCACATTTCC